>NC_135716.1:147779886-148401729 GCF_964656455.1 Halichoerus grypus
TGTTAGCAATAATTTACCAACGAAGCCATATGTGATTGGAGTTTTTTTTGTGTGGAAAGGGTTTCAGTTTTGAATATAATTTCTTTAACAGGTATAAGACCATTCAGATTTTTTTCTTTTTCTTTCTTCCTTGTTTTTCCTTTTGCTTTCTCTCTCTTTTTTTTTTTTTTTTTTTGCTTTATATATTTTGAAGCTACGTTATTAAGTGTATATAAACTTAGGCTTGTTGTGTATTGCTTTTGAATCAATACTTTTAATCATTATCAAATGTCCCCTTTTATATCTAACAATACTTTTTGTCTTAGGTTCACTTTTTCCCATGTTAACATAGCTGTAAGTTTTCTTTGATTAGGGTTTATTTTCAACCTTTACCTGTTCTCATCTTTATAGCATGTCTCCTGTAAACAATGTATTATCAGGTCTTGTTTTTTAGTCATTCCTACGATACTTTTCTTTTAATCAGTGTCAATGTACATTTAAGTACTGATATATTTAGATTTAAATCTATCATCTTGCTATGTTTCCTATTTGTTTCATCTGTTTCCTTATTTCTCCTTTCCCATAGTCCTCATCTTCTTCTTTTAGACTAGTAAATTTTTAGTTACACACTTGATATTATTATGTTAAGGATCACTTTAAAGCAGGGTTTCCTCAGCCTCAGCACTATTGACATTTTGGAACAGATAATTCTTTGTTGTGGAGACTGTCCTGTGCATTACAGGGTGTTTACCAGCATCCAAGACCTGTACCCAGTAGCAGCATCTTTCCATCCAAGGTTGTAACATCCCCAAATTTCCAAGACATTTCTAAATGTTCCCTGGGATGGCCAAATTAATCCTGTTTGAGAACCACTGCTCTAAATTAGTGCTATCTAACAGAAATATAACACAAGTTATATATGTAATTTTAAAATTTCTGGTACCCACATTAATAAAGCAAAAAGAAAGAGGTGAAATTAATTTAAACAATGTTTTTATGTAACCAAATATATTTAAGATATTAGCATTTCAACATGTAATCAATATTTAAAAATGTTAATGAGATATTTTACATTCTTTTTTTCATACTATGTCTTCTAAATCTGGTGAGTTTTACTTTTGCAGTGCATCTTAATTTGAACTAGCTACCATAGGGCACCTGGCTGGCTCAGTCAGTGGAGCATGCAACTTTTAATCTCGGGGTCCTAAGTTCAAGCCCCACATTGAGCGCAAGCCTACTTAAAAAAAAGAAGGAGAAGAAGAAGAACAACAACAACTAGCTATATCAAGTACTTAATAGCCACATGCAGCCTAGTAGCTACCAAATTGGACAAAACTTTAGAGATGTCGATATTTATTCTTGACTTATTATAATCGTTAGCACATAAGTCAGGAAATTCAGTCGAAGTAAATCAGTACTTCTATCACAATAGAAGAATCTTACAGTAGTTTAGCTCCATTTTTTCCTGTCCTCCCTTTGTGACATTGTTGTCACATGTTTTATTTCTACATATGTAATAAACCCTGCAAGACATCATTGTTTCTTTTTAAAAATCTGTATTCTTTTGTACTAACCCACATATTTACCCTTATGGTATTATTTATTCCTTTCTGTAGTTCTGTACTTCTGGGATCATTTCCTTTAACTTGAAAATCTTTTAGAATTTATTATTGTGTGAGGCTATTGGCAACAAAGTCATTTAGCTTTCCTTCTGTCTTTCTGTTACCTTATTTTAAAGAATATTTTTTCTGGGTACAGAATTCTAGTTTGGGAGGGTGTTTGTTTAGCAATTTAATGATGCCATTACATGGTCTTCTTGGTTTCAGCTGAAAGTCAGTTTGAAATCTTATTATTGCTCTTTTAAAGAGAATTCTTTCTTTTTCTCTGGTTGCTTTAAAGATATTAGTTCTTTTTTTCAGCAGCACATCTTCTTTATCCATTCATCTGTCAAAGGACATTTGGGCTCTTTCTATAATTTGGCTATTGTTGATAATGTTGCTATAAACATCAGGGTGCATGTATCCCTTTGTAGCAGTATTTTTTGGGTAAATACCTAGTAGTGCAATTGCTGGATTGTAGGGTTGTTCTGTTTTCAACTTTTTGAGGAACCTCCATACTGTTTTACAGAGTGGCTGCACCAGTTGCTTTCCCACCAACAGTGTAAGAGGATTCCCTTTCTCAGCATCTTCACCAACACCTGTTGTTTCCTGTGTTGTTAATTTTAGCCATTCTGACTGGTGTGAGGTGATATTTCATTGTAGGTTTGATTTGTATTTCCCTCATGATCAATGATGATCAATGATGCTCATGTGTCTGTTAACCATCTGTATGTTTTCTTTGGAAAAATGTCTATTCATGTCTTCTGCCCATTTTTAAATTGGATATTCATTTTTTGGGTGTTGAGTTTGATAAAGTCTTTATAGATTTTGGATACTAACCCTTTATCAGATATGTCGTTTGCAAATATCTTCTCTCATTCCATAGGTTGCCTTTTAGTTTTGTTGATTGTTTCCTTCAGTGGGCAGAAGCTTTTTATTTTTATGAAGTCCCAATAATTTATTTTTGCTTTTGTTTCCCTTGCATCAGGAGACATAACTAGTAAGAAGTTGCTATGGCCAATGTCAAAGAGGGTACAGCCTGTGTTCTCCTCTAGTATTTTGGTGGTTTCCTGTCTCACATTTAGGTCTTTCATCCACTTTGAATTTATTTTTGTGTATGGTGTAAGAAAGTGACCCAGTTTCATTGTTTTGCTTGTGGCTGTTCAGTTTTCCTCATACCATTTGTTGAAGAGACTATCTCTTTTCCATTGGACATTTTTTCTTGCTTTGTTGAAGATTATTTGACCATAGTGTCATGGGTTCATTTCTGGGTTTTCTACTGTGTTCCATTGACCTAAGAGTGTGTGACTCTTGATCTTGAGGTTTTAAGTTTGAACCCCGCATTGGATGTAGAGATTACCTAAAAATAAAATCTTCTAAAATAAAATAAAATAAAATAAAATAAAATAAAATAAAAATCTCTTCAAGTTTTAAAACCATATTTGTTAATAGTGATTTTAAAGTCCTTATCTACTATTTCCAACATATGTATCATCTGTGGTTCTGGCTCTGTTTGTTTTTTATCTTGATTGTTGGTGTCATTTTTTCTCTTTATGTGTATTGTAATTTTTAATTATATGCAGACATTTTGGATAATGTGACCATAGAGAGTACTGGTGATGTTATTTTCTCCCAGGGATAGTCCACTCTTTTCTCTGCTAAATAAATGAATTAAGGTAAAGATCACTTCAGTACAATCTGGAAATGAACTAGGTGAGAGCTGAATTATACTTATAGTGAAACTCAGTCCATCTCTGACTTATCCCTGATCCTTAGAAGGGGCCTCTAAGCTTTTAATTGGAATTTTAGTAAGTCTGCAGACTGACCTACTGTGGGAGAAGCCTAACACACTACTGGACATTCATTCAGAGGTTTGAACAACATGAAACCACAAGAGATTTCACTCTACCTTTTCAGCCCAGCCGCATCCTTCAGTGTGACCATTCCAGGCTTTTGACTGAAAGACTGGTGAGTCTCCGTCTCCTCAGCTCTCAAAATTTCTTTGGAAAGTTTTACGTTTTAAACTTAATCTTTTGCTTCTCTTCTCATACAGATATGAAATCTGGCGAATTTATTGGGAGGGAGAACTGCTGTGTGTTTGTTGCAGGCCTATTTACTTTAGCAAGACTCTTTGTCTTCCTGCCCCATGCAATTTCACTTTTGCTCCCTGGCCCAGGCCCTCCAGCTTCCTGCTCCACTCAGTTAGAAAATGTCCCATATGATAAACTGGCTCCATATTTGGGGTATCTCTTTTATTTTTTTCAAATTTTTATTTAAATTCTAAGCATTAACATATAGTGTAATACTGGTTTCAGGAGTAGAATTTAGTGATTCATCACTTACATATAACACCCAGTGCTCACCATAACAAGTGCCCTCCTTAATACTCATCATCCATTTAGCCCATCCCCCCCCATCAACCCTCAGTTTGTTCTCTTTCATTAAGAATCTCATGGTGGGACACCTGGGTGGCTCAGTTGGTTAAGCATCTGCCTTTGGCTCAGGTCATGATCCCAAGGCCCTGGGATCAAGTCCCATATCCAGCTCCTTGCTCAGAGGGGAGCCTGCTTCTCCCTCTGCCTGCCGCTCCCCCTGCTTGTGCTTGCTCTCTCTCTCTCTCTGACAAATAAATAAACAAAATCTTAAAAAAAAAAAATTCTC
The DNA here is from genome assembly GCF_964656455.1 of Halichoerus grypus. NCBI lineage: Eukaryota > Metazoa > Chordata > Mammalia > Carnivora > Phocidae > Halichoerus > Halichoerus grypus. The sequence goes on from NC_135716.1 coordinate 147,784,125, forward strand.
TTATGGTTTATTTCCCTCTCTCTTTTTTTTTCTATTTGGTGTACCTCTAAATTCCAATCCATCATGCTAGCCAATGTGGTTGTCAAATGCTTTTCTGCTTCTTTTTTCTTCCAGGGGAGTCCCTCTAAACTAGGCCAAGCCCAATTTCTCAGTGTCTAGAATTAGCAAATATAATGAGGAAAGAAAACTGTTGGCTATTATCAACTTATCTGGAGAGGACTCTTCACATTAAAAGTTTAATTCATCTAAATGAAAACTGATGTATTTAAAAATATTTTTGGAATTTATCTATTTGTTACAGCAGAACATTGGTTTATCCTTCCCACTGTATCCTATCCACAAGTGGAATTATCATGATTTAAAGAGAATTTTACAGGTTATGAATTAAGTTGAACTGTTTTCATGTATTTATGGACATTGGATTTTCCTTTTTGTGAAATATAAGTTATATCTTTTGCCCCTTTTTTCTACTGAGTTATCTACTTTTTTAAAAAGATTTATTTATTTATTTTAGAGAGAGATTGAGAGAGAGAGAGCAGGGAGATGGGGCAGAGGGAGGGGGAGAGAGAGTCCCAAGCAGACTCTGCGCTAAGTGCAGAGACCAACGTGGGACTAGATCTCATGACCCTGAGATAACGACCTGAGCTGAAACCAAGAGTCAGTCGCTTAACCAACTGAGCTACCCAGGTACTCCTACTTTTTAATGATTTAAAGGAGTTTTTTATATATTCTTCTAGAATGGGTCCTTTGTAAGTTTTATGTATTGCAAATATATTCTCTCCCTCTGTGGCTTTTTTCCCCCCAATTTTCTTTGGATATGTAATATATCATAATAAAAAAGTTTTGAACCTATTTTAGACATGTTGAGATTAAAATGCCTGTAGACAATCCAAGTGGGAATATGTAGGCCACAGTTACAGATTTGGGAGTATATTTGGCACTTTCTATGCATTGCCTCAGTTTTTCCACTAGTCTTCCTGGCCCTCGGCTGCTTGGTCAGCCCTTGCTACTGCCTGTTTGGTCAATTATACAGACTGCAATAGATCCAAGTTGTTTCACAACTGAATCTTGAAGTCTCCTTCTCCACCCACAAATTCCAGACTCAAGTGAAGGATCATGCCATAGAGTATGAGATCTTGCTTATCTAGAAAGTATAGGAGAGGCCAAATGACTGGAAAGTATAGGGTAGTTAACTCTGTCAGGGGAAAACTTTGACAATGGGGACAGGACAAAGGAGTGTCCAGCCAGTAGATTCTCCTTTCATTCTGCTCCAATAGACTTCACTGGGTCTGGTGTTTCTGTATAACCTGTCTGGAGATACCGTTTGGATAAATTTCTGGCTGTCTAACTTTGAGAAGTAATGGCCAGCTTAGCAATGTAATACATTGTTTTTGCTACCAACTTTTCCCTACCTCACTGCCCTTTTTCCTCAGTCTTTTTTTTTTTTTTTTAAGATTTACTTATTTATTTTAGAGAGTGAGAGAGCGAGCATGCATGAGCAGGGGAAGGGCAGAGGAAGAGAGAATCCCAAGCAGACTCCCCACTGAGCACAGAGCTGAAATCAAGAATCAGATGCTTTCCTGACTGAGCTGCACAGGTGCCCCTCTTTTTCCTCAGTCTTAAATTAATAATTCAGCTTTGCCTCAGGATTTGTTTTCTAGGGAACACAGGTGAATATAACTTGTAAGTTAATAGTCTTTCCTTCTCAGCTTTAAATTCTATCCACTTGGGACACCTGGTTAAGCGTCTGCCTTCAGCTCAGGTCATGATCCCAGGATCCTGGGATCAAGTCCTGCATCGGACTCCCTGCTCAGCAGGGAGCCTGCTTCTCCCTCTGCCTGCCACTCCCTCAGCTTGTGCGTGCTCTCGTTCTCTCTCTGACAAATAAATAAAACCTTTAAATTCTATCCACTCTGAAGTATCCAATGTTATTTTCAAGTCCTGCTTAAATGCTGCCCCTCCATTTTACTTCCTGGGTTCTTTTTTTCACTCAACTCTCAAATAACTTTTCTTCTTTTCCTGTGTCACTTATCATATTCTACCTTATAATTGTAGGCTCTTTACTAACAACCTGGACCTGGTATAGTGCTACCAGAAAGTAATTTTATTATTTCCCCCTGATTCCTTCAAGACTACTCTCAACTTTTTCTTTTCCATCCTTGGATGATATCTCAGGAATTTCCATAGCTTTTCAGGTTATTTTCAGTAATTAAAAAAAAAGTCCTCCTGGTCCAATAAATGAAGTCTTTTGTTTGAAACTAAAAATGTCCAGTCCAAACTCTCCTACTTCAAACTTGCATACAGCTTAAACTTCTCCTTTATCCAACTTGATCTGTGACAGATGTAAAACCCTGTGTTGGGGAGAGTAATGTAATTGACTTCTGTTCTACTTTACCACCTTGCTCTTTCACTCCTCCTTCCCTATTCACTAGGGTATATCTGGATTGGAACAAGGGAGAGGGAGGAGAGGTAAGAGGCAGAAAAATCTCACTTAACTGAAGTTATAATCTGCCTTCAGGGTCTTCTTTATGGCAGTGGCATAATTAGTGGCTCTCTCTTTCATAAAGTACATTTGTGGGCTTTTTCAAAGACCCTTCTTTTCAATTCCTAGGGATTCTCTCAGCAACAGCCAATTACTCTCCCAGCTTATTAGTTACAACTCCCCTCAACCTTAGTTTCTTTTTTTTTTTTAAGATTTTATTTATTTATTTGACAGAGAGAGAGAGAGAGAGAGAGAGCAGGAACACAAGCAGGAGGAGTGGGAGAAGGAGAAGTAGGCTTCCCGCCGAGCAGGGAGCCCGATGTGGGACTCCATCCCAGAACCCTGGGATCATGACCTGAGCCAAAGGCAGACGCTTAATGACTGAGCCACCCAGGTGCCCTCAACCTTAGTTTCTAACACTTCACCTATCTATTGAAGTCACCTCACCCTCCAATCAGTCCTGTATGGAGTCTCTCTCAAGAAAACCCAAGCAGGTTCACTGGCATTCTTCAGAACAGTGGTAAGAATTGAAGTCAAACTTCAATAAGTTGGGCACAAAATTTTCTTACATTTATTCTGAGTTCAGTGCCTTGACATTCAATAACTGTTAAATTTTGTTATTCAGGGACCCTCTGAATATTTTAATACCTCTGCCAGAATTTGAGGTGTGGCACAAAACTCTCAGCCTTTGGCAAGATTTCTTCCCTCTTGCAATATTCACTACTTTACCACAAACTTCTTCCTCGGGACCATGAGAAACAATCTTGTGATGCCAATTGTCCCTGTTTGTATTAATTGTTATAACAAGCCCAGATCACATAGGTCATCCCTCTTACCTGAGAGTGTATTTCCATTAGACTATGTATATTTCATTACCTGACTCCTTTTCCAGCCTACCTCTGCCACTCACTACCATAATAGCACTCTAGACCTTGTCTTACCTGTAACTATAATCTTCCTATAATCTCAATTCCAAGCATCCTACTCTCCAACCATCATTTGTCTTTCCACGCACTCCCTCTAGGGTAGTAATTCTAATAAGTCTTAAGGCCTCCTGAGACTTATAATTTATTGTTTCTGTGACCTTTTAATTATCCGTCATCCACTTATGACCTCACACTTTTCTTACCTATTTTAAATTCCATGGCCAATGATTACAATTCTTCCCTTCCACACATCTTCAACCCACTTGCTTCTCTCTCATTTTGTCATATTCCTGTGACAAAACTTGTTGAATTCAACTCTCTTTATACCTTTTTATTACACTCACCATGCTAAATGTGACTGGAGAAAAACACACAACTATACTGACTATTCTTATTTTAAATTCATAATCAGGAATCAATAACCTTGAAGGTGCTCAGAAATCGTATTACCTGCAGTTTTTACCCTTCCATTCTCCTAGAAAACTATTTCTACCTGTTTCCTCAGATTTCCTACTCCTCCTCCCTCTTTAACACTTTCTTCTAATAACTTTACTTCCTATTTTACTTTAAAATTTGAAGCAATCAGGGACACCTGGGTGGCTCAGTTGGTTAAGCGTCTGACTTTGGCTCAGGTCATGATCCCAGGGTCCTGGGATCGAGTCCCACTTCGGGCTCCCTGCTCAGCGGGGAGCCTGCTTCTCCCTCTGCTTGTTCTCTCTTTCTCTCTGACAAATTAATAAATAAAATCTTTAAAAAAAAAGAAAGAGATCTTACTCAGCTTTGATCTCTTAAAAAAATAAAAAAAATAAAAATTGAAGCAATCATAAGAGAACCTCCATAGCTCCCTCCACACTCTCCTGGTTTCTGTGTGACAACATCTTTTCAGTTCCCATTGCTGGTTTCTCTTAATCTCTCTGACCTCTAAATATTTGGAAGTTCCAGGGCTCAAACATTTTACTTCCTCTTTATTCCATCTAACCTTACACTTTCAGGTATTTCATCCAGTCTAATGGCTTTAAATATCATCAATGTGTGGACAATTTCCAAATTTATAACTCCAGCCAAGTCTTCTTCTCTGAACTCCAAACTTTTGTATATTCAACTGCCTACTCATCATATCTATTTGGATATATAATAGGAGTCTCATATTTTACATCTCACTTCCAAACTTATTTTTCCTACAGTTTTTCCAATCTCCATTCTATTTGTTTAAACTTAAAACCTTTGAGGCAAATTGTACTGTCTCTTTCTTTAAAACATATTCAAAATTTTACTATTTATCACTATCTCCACTGCTACCATTCTGGTTCAAGTTATCTCTCCTGCCTAGATTATTGCAACAGCATCCTAACTGGTCTCTCTGTTTCTATCCTTGTCTTTGTCCTACTTCTCAACATAGCAGCCACAGTCATAGTTTTAAAATAGAAGTCAGATCATTTTATTTCCCTGCTCAAAGCTTTAATGGCTTCTTCTCATCTCACTCAGGGTAAAAGTAAGGGTCCTGACAGTAGTCTCCAAGATCATACATTATCTGCCTCACTATACCCCAGTACCTCTGATGTCATCTCTATTTTCCCCTCACTCACTCTACTAATTCTACAATATTTGCTTCATTACTGTTCTCTGAATATGCCCACGACAGACATACTCTTGCCTGAGGGCCTTTTCACTTATTTTTCCCTCTGCCTGGGAAAGCTTAAGAACACTCTTAACCCAGATAGCAATATGGCTTATACCTTTTAGATGTTTTCTCAAATTTTACCTATCAATTCCCTCTATGATCACCCTATTTAAAATTGCAACTCCCTCAATACTTTCCTTTTCCTTTGCTGTTTTCCTCATAGCACTTACCATCTTCTAGCATACCACAGATTTTATTTGTATATTTTGGTTTTCGTCTTGGTTCTCCCTCATAGAACAAGGGTAGAATTTTTGTCTGGTTTGTTCTTTATCCCTAGAGTCTGGAAAAGTGCTCAACCAATGATAGGCACTAAGTACATATTTGTTGACTACTCACAGGATTCCAGACTTTTTACTAGATGCTAAGCCTACTACTATCAACAGACATCATCCCTGATCTCATGGAGCTTACAGCCTGATTCAGAAAACCAACTTTAAACATAAAATTATCCAAATAAATATTCAAGTACAGTTATAATAAGACTCACTAAAGAAAAGTACTGGTTGATAAAAGCATTAAACAAGGGGCCATCTAAGCTGCTTTACGGAGTCAGGAAAGGTTTCCTCATGAAGTGATATTTAAGTTGATACCCGACTGATGAGGTGGGAAAATGCACAAAAAGTAGAAGGAATAGCATGTACAAAAACCCTGAGGCAAGAAAGAGCTTGTCCTTTTCACAGAACTACAAAATCTGTAAGGTTATTGGAATATAGTGGTTGAATATATTTTCAATTTGTGTTTCTCTGAAAGCAGAGTCATAGACATGGTCTTGGATGCAGGCAGTTTATTTAGGAGGCAGGTAGTTTATTTAGGAGGTCATCCCAGGAACCAGCAGGGAGGGAATAAATAAAGTGAAATAGGGAAGGAGGAAATATAAGGGCATGTTGGGTTTTTTGTAATCCACTTTAAAGAAGCTGGAGCATTTATCCATGAACCCCACATCCTATCAATTGCAAGTTACCCCAGAAGAGGTTAAATCCCCCCACTCATCTGGGTTGTGCTTGCCAAATGGGCTAAGCAAGCTCTCATGATGTCTGGAGAGGGCCCTAGGGAAGAATATAGGAAAATATTTGAATAGGACAAGGGAAATGTGAAGTGATTTGGGATGACCTTGTAGATATGGCTAACGTCAGAGATAGGCTGTGGGTATGTGATATGGGTAGTACCAAAGACATCTGCTACAGAGGAGGAGAATGCCATTATTATATTTTTTTTCTAATTAAGAATGGTGTTACCTCAGAACATGAACATCTAAATCTGGAATAATTACATTTCAGTGCCTAACCTTTTTCCATTTCAAAATCAAATTCAGTTTTTAGTCTAGTTAGGATGCAGTGAGAATATTTTTTACACTTATATTTATTGACTGATTTCCTATTACATGAACTGCCCTCATGGAATTTAGTCTATTTGGAGAGATAAGACAATTTGTAATTTTGTAAGATATACAAATTGGTGAATGATTCAGTAAAATATAAAAACTAAAGTGCTATATATAGAGATATGGAGTGTTCAGGAAAGGAGAACATTCTCAACCTCATTCTTTTTTTTTTTTTTAAAGATTTTATTTATTTATTTGAGAGAGAGAGATAGCAACAGAGATAGTGAGAGAGCACGAGTGGGGAGGAGAGGGAGAAGGAGGCTCTTCGCTGAGCAGGGAGCCCAATATGGGGCTCAATCCCAGGACCCTGGGATCATGACCTGAGCCGAAGGCAGCCGCCTAACAACTGAGCCACACAGGCACCCCTGGACAGTGAAAATCTTTTATTATTGAAATATAATACACATATAGCATTATATTAGTTTCATGTATACAACATAACGATTTGACATTTGTACATATTGTGAAATGATTACCACAATAAATATAATTAGCATCCATTACCACAGTTACAATTTTTTTCTTGTGATAAGAACTTTTAAGATCTACTCTTAGCAACTTTTAAATATACAATACAGTATTGTTAACTATAGTCACCATGCTGTACATCACATCTCCAGGACTTATTTATTTTATAACTGAAAAGTTTGTACCCTTTGACCACTTACACACATTTCACCCACCCCCACCTCTAGTAACTACCAATCTGTTCTCTGTATCTATGAGCTTGTTTTTTTGTTTGTTTGGGTTTTGTTTCCAGGAACATTTTATTTTTATTTATTAATCATACTTGGCTCTTATAAATCAAAATGCATTGCCTTTTTAAAAAAAATTATTATTATGTTCAATTAGCTGACATATAGTACATCATTAGTTTTTGAAGTAGTATTCAACGATTCATTAGTTGTGTGTAACACTCAGTGCTCAACACCACACATGTCCTTCTTAATACTATGAGCTTAGTTTTTGTTTATTTGTTCATTTAGATTCCACATGTAAGCAAGATTTATGGTTTTGTCTTTCTCTGTCTGTCTGACTTATCTCAGTTACCATAATGTACTCAAGGTCCATGCATATCATTGTGAATGGGAAAATTTCCTTTTTATGGCTGAATAACATTCCATTGTGTGTGTATATATATATATATATATATATATATATATATACACACACACACATATATATATATCCATTGGCTATATATATATATATCCATTCATCCATCAATGGACACTAGATTTATTTCCATATCTTGGCTATTTTAAATAATGCTGCAGTGAACATGGGGGTGCATATGTCTTTTCAAGTTAGTGTTTTCATTTCCTTTGGAAAAATACCCAGAAGTGGAATTGCTGGATCATATGGTAATTCTATTTTTAATTTTTTTGAAGAGCCTCTATATTGTTTTACACAGTGGCTGCACCAATTTTGCATTCCCACCAACAGTACACAAGGGTTCCCTTTTCTCTACATCCTCACCAGCACTTGTTGTTTTTGTCTTTTTGATAATAGTCATTCTAACAGCTGTGAAGTGATATCTCATTGTGGTTTTGATTTGCATTTCCTTGAAGATTAGTGATGTTGAGCACATTTTCATGTATCTGTTGGCCATCCATGTCTTCTTTGTAAAAATGTCTATTCAGATCCTCTGCCCATTTTTTAATACTTTGCCTAGCCAGCACACATTTATTTTTTTTTATTTAAATTCAAATAGCCAACATATAGTACATCATTAGTTCAGATGTAGTGTTCAGTTATTCATCAGTTGCATGTAACACCCAGTGTTCATCACATCATGTGCCCTCCTAATGCTCATCACCCAGTTATCCCATCCCCCCACCCAACTCCCCTGCAGCAACCCTCAGTTTGTTTCCTACAGTTAAGAGTCTCTCATGGTTTGTCTCCCTCTCTGATTTTTTCCCATTCAGATTTCCCTCCCTTCCCTTATGACCCTCTGCACTGTTTCTTTTCTTTTCTTTCTTTCTTCTTCTTTTTTTTTTTTTTTTGCTTTCTAGAAAGTCTTTATTTGTCTGTTATGAATAATTGTTTTTTATGGTTATCCCAAATGATTTTATAAATTTCATAATTTTTGTATGCCTGACTGGTATCCATGAAATATCAAAAGTACAATCCCCATCCAAAGAAACAAATGGACGTACTGAAAGGCTCTGATTAAATTGATTATTTTCAGGAACAAAAGTAACTATATTCTCTTTCATTAATTAGATGGTGGTTTGGTAAAATTTTTATACTTTTAATGGTTTTTGGTTTTCCATGATGTTTTCTTAGGCAACATTCCACCAAATTACAGCTTTCCAAAAGTTGTAGTTTCATGTATAATTCCTTAGTATGATAATCATTTTCATTTTAAAACCAGAATCAGGCTGAATGTAGCTTTCTTTTTGAATCTAAAATTTATGCTAAATTTTAATCTAAAATTTAAGACACTGATACCCTAGTGTCCCCTTACCTTTAATCAGAAGTAATAACACTCTTGTTGAAAAGTAAATTATCAAACAATGAAACTTAAGGTTGTAGTAAAAGTGAAAAAAAGGAAAGGAAAAAAAACCCTTGTCTTTTTTGTTAAGGCTTTATGGAATAGAATTTGTATTTAATCAGAATGACTGAAGACCCTTTTTTGGCAATGAAAGCAAAAGAAGCAAGTCAAATTGTTAGATCTCTTGTTTTTTTGTCATCTACTTATACTGCAACCACAACTATGTATAGTGCATTAGTATGAAATACTTTTGAAATACATAATTTTTAAAAAATGGAACCTATATAAAAATCACATACTGTTGGATAGGATGTTGAAATGACTGGTGTGTAATATTTTTTAAAGCCTTCATTTTTGGTCAGCACAAATTTCCTTTAATTTTCATTTCCAGTAGGATTTCATTTTGAGGTTTAACGTGTATGAAGCCAGTATAAAGTTTTACAGTGTAGTAATCCTGGATTCCAAGTCATTTAAGATGAAAACTGAAAGGTGAAGTTTACTTAAGAAAATTAATTTTCTTCTTCTGTAACATCTAAGTCTTCATCCTCTTCATCATCATCTTCTGCCTGTTGATCCTTTCTTAGTCGACAGGTAGATACCTGTCCTCTTCCACATATACACTTAGCTGAGAGTGATCTTTGAAGAGGCGACTTTGAATTTGCTCTTACGATATCTAAACGGGATGCATAATCTGGTGGATACAGAGAATTTCGGAAAACCTCCAAATCTTCTTCTTCATCAATCTTTTGTATGTTTTGGTAGGCAGCAGTGTAGACCTCTAAAGCTTTGCCATGAAATAACATTTCAATAGTGATAAATTCTGAAAATATAGTCTTTATATCCTTTATTTTCTGCTTTTCAAAATTGTCAATAGTTTCCTACAGATGACGAGTTGTTTGGGTAGCATCCATTGTAGCTCTCTGCAATTCAGTTTCTGCCTGTGAAATAACATGTGGATCCCATGGGTTTCGCTGACGTGTTCTTTCTAACTGAGTTAACTGTTTAGCTTCTCGATTCCTTGCTGTTAATGTTGCTTTGAGGTCATCTCGTTTCATTTTTACAATGGTTCCATAAGCTTTCAAAGGTTCAACTACTTTGGCTTCAAGTCTTTCAACCTCCGCTTGTCGATAATCCTGAAGTTTGGCAAACTCATCAGCAAAGTTTTTCAGGCCCTTCTTTAAATTTGGGGTCTCCGTAGAGGCATACACATTGATTTCATTCACCAGTAGGTCTGCTTTGTTTCGCGGTCTGGCAGTTTTCCGCACATAAGCAGCAAAGATTTGGCACAGCTCTCCGAAATGCTTCTCCATATTTGTGACAGCATCTTGCAGTTGTCTGGTTTGAACGTCCTGGTTTTCCATGCTGCGCCTCAACATCTTGTCTTGCGCTCCGCCGGGGACCCTGATCCGGGCCCAAGGACCTGGGCTCGGAGGCGCCCGAGCGTGTGCCCCCTCTGCACTGTTTCTTAAAGTCCAGATATGAGTGAAACCATATAATTGACTTTCTCTGACTTATTTTGCTCAATACCCTCCAGTTCCATTCACGTTGATGTAAATGGTAAGATTTCATCCTTTTTGATGGCTGAATAGTATTCTAATATATATATAAAACACATCTTCTTTATCCATTCATCTGTCGATGGACATCTGGGCTCTTTCCACAGTATGGCTATTGTTGACATTGCTGTTACGAACATTGGGGTGCAGGTGCCCCTTTGATCACTACATTTGTATCTTTGGGGTAAATACCTAGTAGTGCAATTGCTGGGTCATAGGGTAGCTCTATTTTCAACTTCTTGAGGAACCTCCATACTGTTTATTAAACTCAACACCCAAAAAACAAATAATCCAGTCATGAAATGGGCAGAAGATATGAACAGACATTTCTCCGAAGAAGACATATAAATGGCCAACAGACACATGAAAAAATGCTCAACATCAATTGGCATCAGGGAAATACAAATCAAAACCACAATGAGATACCACCTCACACCAGTCAGAAAGGCTAAAATTAATTAATAGCAAATATTTTCTCACCTTTGGTAGGTTGCCTTTTAATTTTGTTGATGATTTCCTTCACTGTGCAGAAGCTTTTTAGTTTGATGTCATCCCACCTTTTTTGTTGTTGTTGTTGTTGCCTTTGCCTTTTTAAAAAGGTTGATTGATTGATTGATTGATTGATTTAGAAAGCATGAGCCAGGGGAGGGGCAAAGGTAGAGGAAGAGGGAAAATCTCAAGCAGACACTGAGCTGAGTGTGGAGCCCAATATGGGGCTTGATCTCATGACACTGGTAGCATGACTTGAACTGAAATCAAGAGTCAGACACTTAACCAAGTGAGCCACCCAGGTGCCCCTGTCTTTGTTTTTGTTGCCAGATCCAAGAAAGCATTGCCAAGACCAATGTCATGGAATTTACTACCTATGTTTTCTTCCAGGAGGTTTTTTTTTTTTTAAAGATTTTATTTATTTATTTGACAGAGAGACACAGTGAGAGAGGGAACACAAGCAGGGGGAGTGGGAGAGGAAGAGCAGGCTTCCCGCGGAGCAGGGAGCCTGATGCGGGGCTCGATCCCAGGACCCTGGGATCATGACCTGAGCTGAAGGCAGACACTCAACGACTGAGCCACCCAGGTGCCCCATCTTCCAGGAGTTTTATGGTTTCAGTTCTTACATTCAAATCTTTAATCCATTTTGAGTTGATTTTTTGCACAGTGTAGTGGTCCAGTTTCATTATTTTGCATGTGGCTGTCCAGTTTTCTCAACATCATTTATTGAAGAGTTTCTCCTTTCCCCATTGTGTATTCTTGGCTCCTTTGTCATAAATTAATTGACCATATATGCATGGGTTGAAAATCTTTTGTTGATAACAACAACAACAAAAATTTTTTAAAGATTTTATTTATTTATGTGTCAGAAAGAGAGAGCACAAGCAGGGGGAACATTCTACATCAGAGAAATACAAACCAAAACCACAATGAGTTATCACCTCATACCTGTCAGAATGGCTAAAATGAACAACACAAGAAACTACAGGTGTCGGCAAGGATGAGGAAAAAGGGGAACCCTCTTGCACTGTTGGTGGGAATGCAAACTGGTGTAGCCACTCTGGAAACAGTATGGAGGTTTCTCAAAAAGTTAAAAAATAGAACTACCCTACAGTCCAGCAATTGCACTATGAGGTATTTACCCAAAGAATACAAAAATACTACTTCAAAAGGATACACACACCCCAATGTTTATAGCAGCATTATTTACAATAGCCAATTTATGGAAACAGCCCAAGTGTCCATCAATAGATGAATGGATAAAGAAGATGTGGTATACATATATAATAGAATATTACTCAACCATAAAAAGAATGAAATCTTGCCATTTGCAACAATATAGATGGAGCTGGAGAGTATTATGCTAAGCAAAATTAAGTCAGTCAGAGAAAGACAAATGCTATATGATTTCACTTTTATGTGGAATTTAAGAAACAGAACACATGAACGTCGGCAAAAAAGAGAAAGACATACAAAGAAACAGACTCTTAACTATAGAGAACAAACTGATGGTTACCAGAGGGCAGGGTGTGAAGGGGTAGGTCAAATAGGTGATGGGGATTAAGGAGTGCACTTGTGATGAGCATCAGGTATTGTATGGAAGTGTTGAATCGCTATATTTTCACCTGAAATTAATATTACACTATATGTTAACTAATTAGAATTTAAATTAAAACTTTATAGAAAAAATAATAAAAAAATTAAACCAATGTGTTGTATACCTAAAGCTTACGAAATATGTTATGTCAGTTATATCTCAATAAATATTAAAAATAGCAAAAATAATTAAAAATTACAGTACAGAAAAATAAAAAATAAAGGATTAATAATTTTTAATTTTATTTATTTATTTTAAAGAGAGAGAGCATGAGCTTGGGGAGGAGGGGCAGAGGGAGAGCGTGAGAGAAAATCTCAAGCAGGCTCCACACCCAACATGGAGACCAACGTGGGGCTCCATCTCATGACCCTGAGATCATGACCTGAGCCAAAATCAAGAGTTGGATGCTTAACCGACTGAGCCACCCAGGTGCCCCGAAACTTTTAAATTATTTTTAAAGGGGAAAGAAACTTATACTTACAAGTTGTCTGTTGTAGTAATCAATACCATTTTGTTTTTGAGTTATACCTTCTGCTGTTTTGTCAACGACTTCATCAAAATTGGCCTTCTTTGTATATGCATATTCAATAGAGAATACAGTCAGATTTATCAATCTATCTTTATTCACTGTTTTTTTTTTAAGATTTTATTTTATTTATTTGACAGAGAGATAGAGAGAGAGCACAAGTAGGCAGAGCAGCAGGCAGAGGGAGAGGGAGAAGCAGGCTCCCTGCTGAGCAAGGAGCCCAATGCAGGACTCAATCCCAGGACCCTGGGATCATGACCTGAGCCGAAGGTAGCTGCTTAACCGACTGAGCCACCCAGGCGCTCCATATCTTTACTCACTGTTGATTGAAAAACTCTTTTTATTGACTTTAATTTTGAAAAGTTTCTTTCAAATGAAGCAACATATCTACAAATAGTAAAAGTCTTAAGCAGAAAGGATAGGCTTGGCAGAGATTCACAAAAATCCTATTTCACAATAAACTCTAGAAATTACATGTCTTTGTTTCTTCAGTATTGATTTTAGCAGTTTTCAAATGTCTCTGCTTTTTATTTTATTTTATTTTTAAAGATTTTATTTATTTGACAGAGAGAGAGACAGCAAAAGAGGGAACACAAGCAGGGGGAGTGGGAGAGGGAGAAGCAGGCTTCCCACTGAGCAGGGAGCCCGATGTGGGGCTCGATCCCTGGGATCATGACCTGAGCCGAAGGCAGACACTTAACGGCTGAGCGACCCAGGCGCCCCTGCTCTGTATTTTAAATTTTAAATTTTAAACACAAATAAGAACTCCATATTGTTATGTAAAATGAAAGAATTCAGGGAACTGAAGTTTGTTTCTTTACCTTTACAATCTTTGTGTTATCATTTTTGTATCAAATTCACTGTTTAAATGCAGAAATATGTAGTAACACAGGGGTTGAAGACAAGAACAGCATCTGTAGGGAACTCAAGCAATTCTGAACCATTATGAATTTACTCTAAAACAAATGTGTAGCTGTGTTTGAGGGTGTTGGATGCTGATTCCAAATTGACTTCCATATAGCATATGAAGTTTCAATGACAAAAATTAATGATAAATTATTTTTAAGATGATTAAAAATGTGCTAATTGGAAGTTTATGTACATATTAATGTTTATTTGTTATTGTTTATTATGTTAATTTTAGTTTCATGGCAAAATTGAGAGGAAAGTACAGAGATTTCCCATATACACCTTGCCCCCCACATGTATTGTTTCATTATCCCATTATCAACATCTCTCACCAGAGTGGTACATTTGTTACAATTGATGAACCTAAATTGACACATCATAATCACTCCCAAATCCATAGTTTGCTTTAGGATTAACTCTTGGTGTTGTACTTTCTATGGATTTGGGTAAATATATAATGATATGTATCCATCATTATAGTGTCATACAGAGTATTTTCACCTCCCTAAAAATTTTCTGTGCTCTTCTTATTCATCCCTCCAAACACTTTACCTCTGGCAACCACTGACTGTTTTACTCTTTACATAGTTTTGCCTTTTCCATAATGTCATATAGTTGGAATCATACAATATATAGCCTTTTCAGATTGGCTTCTTTCACTTAGTTACATGCATTTAAGGTTCCTCCATGTCTTTTCATGACTTGATAGCTCAATTTGTTTTAGCACTGACTAATATTCCCTTGTCTGGTTGTACCACAGTTTATCCATTCACCTACTGATGGCTATCTTGGTTGCTTCCAAGCTTCAACAATTATGAATAAATGTGCTATAAATATCCAGGTGCAGGTTTCTATGAATATTACTTCTCAACTCCTTTGGGTAAATACCAAGGGATGCAATTACTGGATCAAATGAGAAGAGCATGTTTAGTTTTGTAAGAAACTACCAAATTTCCAAGGTGGATGTACCATTTTGCATTTACACCAGCAATGAATGAGAGTCCCAGTTGATCTACATTCTTGCCCAAATTTGGTGTTGTCAGTGACCTGGAGTTTAGCCATTCTAATAGGTGTGTAATGGTATGAGTTATTGGTTTTTTGGAGGAAGATTATAAATGTAAAGTACCATTTTCATCATAGGATATCAAGGTTACATACCACCAACATGACATAGGACTGTTGATGTTGACCTTGATCTGCTGACCATTGTGTTTGTTAGGCTTTCTTACTATAAAGATATTCCTACTCCGCAACTTTTCATATTGTACTTTTAGGAAGAAAGTCACTATGTGCAACCTACATTTAAGGAGTAGGAACTTAAGCTTCCCTTCTTTTAGGTTTGAGTATCTATATATTTGGAATTCTTCTGCATGGGAAATTTGCCTATTCTTCCCCATTAATTAATTATTTTAGTCATGTATTTATATCATTATGGACTCATGGATATTTATTTTATACTTTGGATTATAATTTGATGCTACTTTTATTTTGTTGCTCGAATTATTCCATTTTTGGCCATTTAAGAGTTCTTTCAGTAGGCTCCTATGTCCCTTTGACATATCCCACTAGTGTGTATATGAGTGTGTTTGTATGTGTATTAAACAATCCCTTACTTTCTGACACCACAGGCTGATCCAGGTTCATCTTGTATATTGTCTGCCTCAGTCATAGAATAAGCCATTTTCCAAGGAACCCTGGTTCCTTTTCATGAAAATGGTACTAGATGCCAAGATCTAGGCCCTAAGTGTGTTTATTGTATTTGGGGTGTCATTTCTTCTAAGCTCTCTTAGTGGACAGAACAAAGAAGTATGTGTGCATGTACTAACCCATGTGTGTACACATATCTACAAATATTTCTATATTTAACCATCTGTACCTATAGCAATTAAACATTCATTCTTACTGATGTCTCCAACTTTAATACATTACCACATTCATGATTCTGTGTATCCTGTTCCCCTGACTTGTCTGTAACTTCCCATTCATGAAAGGAATTATATATATATATATGAGATTATTTAATCTTGTGAGATAGGTGTTAGTATGTCATTTTATAGTTGAGGAAACTGAGGCTCAGAGACGATACATTTTTTCTAAGGCACAGCAATTAAGAGGTGGAAGTAAAATTCCTTCTGTGAGAAAAAGAACACTTAAGACACAAAATTAAAACATTGGTTTGTGCAGTAGGCCATCTTGGTGAATTGGCAAAATGCATTAAATCTATGTTGGTATGACCCAGAATTAAACACAGATAAATTTGAAATTATGTCAGTTCTTTCAATGTTGTGTGCACATCTTTGAGGACCAAACTATTATATTGAAGATCTGTTCTTAATTGTACATCACCTCATGAGTCAACTGTAAAACTGTTTAAATTTGTTTTATATCTTCTAAAAAAAAGCATGACTTGCTCTTAAATCATGAAGATCATTTTGTGTTGTATACTTTAAGTCAATCGACTAAAGAATAATAAATAGGAAATGGATTAGCCAGGGAAATTGCAGTCATATTTTTCCTGACCCACTTAAATAATCCAAAACAACAACCATGTCCCCCAATTATGGTTTATTTTGAAATATTAATTTTGACTGGTCACTGAAAATGGGGCTCTGTGAACAAAGAGCTTGGGAAACATTGCATATCTATCAATCCCCTCTTGTAAATTCACATTTGCTTAGTAAGGTAGTTGAGAAAACCTGCAACAAAAAGTCAGTTCAACTTTTGAATAACTGCTTCCAGATTTATTTGTCCATAGAATGCTGTTTTCATATAAAGGCTATTAACATCTCATACATCTATACTTGGAACACAATTAGTTCTTTATTTTACAAGAGAAGGAACATGGTTTATTTTTTCTATTTTCAGAATCTGAAACAGGGCCTGGCATATAGTAGGTCCTTAATATTTGTCAAATAAATGAATGAACAAATATTTATTGGGCCTCTACTATATACCAGTCACAAGGAATACAATGCTGAAAATATAAATATGGTCTCTGCCCTATGCAACTTACAGTCTAATGGAGAAGATTATAAATAAGCAAATAAAAAATAAAATGTTAAGTAAGAGTTGTGGAAACAAACATAATGTTGAGATGCAGCATAAAGGAGGTGATGGGGATGGTAGATTTTTAAAGCATTTACACAAACAAGTCAATAGTTAACCAGAATTTGAATATTTCTAACATCAACTTTCATTCAGAATGCATGTTGAAATAGGTTATGTTAATTAAGTTCTTGCATTAAATGGATGGCATGCTCAAAAGAACTTAGATTAAAGACTATTTACAGAGATGTGGACAAGTTTAAAGGAAGAAACAAGGGAAGAAGAGGATCTCTAGAACCAAAAGACAGCCAGGAGTCATTAGCACTCTTAGACCTGAAAAACAAGAAAGTCAGTGGGAGCAAAGCATTGGGGGTTGACTGAAAAAAAAATTATATTAAGCATTAGGTAATATGCAGGCAGTACAAACACCATCTATATAAATAGACCAAAACTGTGATTCCATTTAGACAAAAAGCAGATTTGTCTTCTTGACTGTCTCACACTTATCACAATCCTCACATATAGTGGCACTCAAATGTGTATTGAATATATAAATTGCATCTAGCTCAGTCTTTCACACATGGTTTCCTATAAACTATCAAATAATCATACAGACTAGTAGCTATCAGCAACAGGGATGCACTGAAAAAAGTACTTACCATCTGCCCAAATACTTAAGGTACCAAGAAAGAGTGGGCTGGGGAAGGCAAAGCCAACAGTTGAGAATACTGGTAAGAAATGTCCACTTTTGGGGTATCTAGGTTGCTCAGTCGGTTAAGTGTCTACCTTCAGCCCACGTCATGATCCTAGGGTCCTGGGATTGAGCCCCGTGTCAGGCTCCCTGCTCAGCAAGGAGTCTGCTTCTGCCTTTCTCTCTGCCCCTCCTCCCACTTGTGCTCTCTCTCTCTCCCTTGCTTTCTCCCTCTCAAATAAATAAAATCTTAAAAAAAAAAACAAAGAAATGTCCACTTTTACTAGCTCTCTTACTGTTATTAGCCCTGGGATACTGCATCATCCTTTGTTGGTTTCCTTAAACTCTGCTCATGCCTTTGTAAATATAATCCCTTTATTAAATTCGTCCCAAACAAAAAAAAAAATTACATCTAACAGATGTAACTTTCTTGAACAGCAGTAATATATGAGTTATAATTTTTCTGAAATTTTGCAGTTAAAAAGTCAGGATAACTTTTATAAGAGTCAGAACATTTCAAATTTAGAACTATGTTCTATTTGGCAATTATATATTTCAAATTAAGAAAACTATTCTCTTGTGGGTCCAATGAAGAAACCAGAGAAATCAGCAATAAACAGAACAGAGGTTTAAAAGGATACTGGCACAAAGGTGTAAAACAGGTCTTCTTTCATGTTTACTTTTAAGTGTGTGAACAGTGAAACAAAAAGCACCTTAGAAAAAAGTATGTTTGCCATAAAGAGGAATTTGCCATGAATTTTCACATATAATCACTTTGTTCCATTCCATGTGAAAAAAAGATAGATTAAGCATTAATGACCTTTTTAAAAGAACAAACTGGCTCTAGATAACTTAAAATACCTATTTAAAAAAAGGATTTGTTTAGGTCATGTGAAGTAATTTACATTTTAAAACATGCTACACATGAAAATGTAGAGCATTATAAGCACTAAATTCTAGGTTTATTTTTCTTTTCTTTTTTCCTACTTAATCTACTATATATGTATAGAATTATGTGATGTTTGTAACAGAGAACATGAGCAATTAAATGACCACGCTGCAACATTAGAGCCAAAATTGTCTTTTTGCCAGAATCCACTTATGCAAGTGCTTAGGTGGGATTGACTCAATACTCCCCGAGATGGGTAAACTCAGGTTTGGCCAGACAAAGCCACAGTGATTACTTCAGAGATTGGTTACTTAAAATCAATGAGGCTCAATGACAAAGAAGGAAGGAAGTCATAGGATTCATAATATATTTTGATGATGCAGTGGGCAGGATTTGCTAATAGTTAAGATGGTTAAGAGAAAGAGAAGAGTCAAGACTGATGAACCTGAGCATTTGGGTGATGGTAGCCATGTACTGAGATGGGAAACACAGAAGAAACAGGTTTTATGGAATAAAAATTAAGGATTTAGTTCTGGACATTATAAATTTGAGATGCCTATTAGACACACATGGGTATGAGACATGTCCAGTTAACAGTTGCACAGATGAATTTAAGATAAATTTAGAATTCCTTAGTGTAGATTCCTAGCAGTAGAGTTGCTGGATCAAAGGTTATGTGCATTTTTACTGAGTTGTGCCAGAGCCAGCTTCTACTGGCTCATAAGAGTTGATTGTTAAATTTTCAAGAATTTTATGAGCCAATTATTCGAAATAGTCATTTTAAAAAATTAAATTACATAAGCTTACAATTAAATACATTACTTTTTTAAAAAGGATAATAGGGGGTGGTGTCAGAGGAGGTCTAGTAGAGAGCCAGGATGTTCACCACTGCCCAACAATAATGAAGTTACTTTGTTCTCCCCCATAGTGTCCATGGGAGGTCCTATTGGGAGCACAAATGAAGCACACCTATCTTTCCTAGGCAGATTGGTATTGGTTGGAGCACTAGTGGGGAACCAGAACTTCTATCCTTGCCCAGCAGTAATGAATAGCCCCCATCCTGCATGTAAACAGAGTCCAAATTGGAAACCTGGACTTGTGCCCTGACTTCTACCCCACCTTGCAGTAATGAGGTGGTGGGCACATCCCTTCCCCTAGCCATAGAAATGTCAGAGAAAGCTGGCTAAAACAGGATATTTAAATAATATTCATGGCTCAATCTGACACCTAAATAAAGGGACAGAGAAGCATGGTAAGTTAAATTCAACAGTGAAGCAATTGGCAAAATCCAGACAGTATAAATACCCAGTTTCTGCAATAACAATAAAACAACAACAAAAATTTTGTAAGAAAATTTTTAAAGGAGGGGAGAGAGTCCTTACAGACTAAAAAAGACTTGAGATTTATTGGTGAAACACAGTGTGGACATTATTAGGATTCTGATTGAAATAGTCTGTCAAAAGAAATGAGACAAGAAAAATTTTAAAACTATGTTTGATGGTAATAAAGAATTACAGCTAAAAAATTACTGCTAGTTTTTTCATACTTAAAAAATAAATATTTAGGGGCACCTGGGTGGCTCAATCGTTAAGTGTCTGCTTTCGGCTCAGGTCATGATCCCAGGGTCATGGGATCGAGCCCCGCATTGGGCTCCCTGCTCAGCAGGAAGCCTGCTTCTCCCTCTCCCACTCCCCCTGCTTGTGTTCCTTCCCTCACTGTCTCTCTCATTCTGTCAAATAATAAATAAAGAAAAATCTTTATTAAATAAATAAATAAATAACAGCCAGAGTCTCAAAACCCCAAGATGTCAAAGTTTCAATCAAAAACCACACATCACACCTGGAACTAGGAAAACCTCAAACTAAATTACAAATAAACAAACAAAAAAGATAATCAATAGCTATCATTCTGAGATGACAGAGATTTTAGGTCTCTGACAAAGATTAAAGTAGCCATCATAAAAATACTTCAAGAAACAAATGTAAAAACATGCTTGAAACATGGAAAAATAAAAATTCTTGGTAAAGAAATAGGAAATGTACCACATCTTCTTTATCCATTCATCTGTTGAAGGACATCTTGGCTCTTTCCACAGTTTGGCTATTGCGGACATTGCTGCTATGAACCCTGGGGTGCACAGAGCCCTTCTTTTCACTACATCTGTGTCTTTGGGGTAAACACCCAGGAGTGCAATTGCTGGGTCATAGGGTAGCTCTATTTTTAATTTTTTGAGGCACCTCCACATGTTTTCCAAAGTGGCTGTACCAACTTGCTTTCCCACCAACAGTGTAAGAGGGTTTCCCTTTCTCCACAACCTCTCCAACATTTGTTGTTTCTTGCCTTGTCAATTTTTGCCATTCTAACTGGTGTAAGGTGGTATCTCAGTGTGGTTTTGATTTGAATTTCCCTGATGACTAATGATGATGAACATTTTTTCATGTATCTGTTAGCCATTTGTATGTCTTCTTTGGAGAAGTGTCTGTTCATGTCTTCTGCCCATTTTTTGACTTGATTGTTTTTTGGATGTTGAGTTTGAGAAGTTCTTTATAGATCTTGGATATCAACCCTTTATCTGTAGTGGCATTTGCAAATACTTCTCCCATTCTGTGGTTTGCCTTTTTGTTTTGTTGACTGTTTCCTTTGCTGTGTCCATATATACAGTGGAATATTATTTAGCCATCAGAAAGGATGAATACCCAACTTTTACATCAACATGGATGTGACTGGAGGAGATTATGCTAAGTGAAATAAGTCAAGCAGAGAAAGTCAATTATCATATGGTTTCACTTATTTGTGGAACATAAGGAATAGCATGGAGGACATTAGGAGAAGGAAGGGAAAAATGAAGGGGGGCGGTATCGGAGGGAGAGATCAACCATGAGACTATGGACTCTGAGAAACAAACTGAGGGTTTTAGAGGGGAAGGGGTTGGGAGGGATGGGTTAGCCCAGTAATGGGTATTAAGGAGGGCAGGTACTGCATGGAGCACTGGGTGTTATACAAAAACAATGAATCGGGGCGCCTGGGTGGCTCAGTTGGTTAAGCGACTGCCTTCGGCTCAGGTCATGATCCTGGAGTCCCTGGATCGAGTCCCGCATCGGGCTCCCTGCTCGGCAGGGAGCCTGCTTCTCCCTCTGACCCTCCCCCATCTCATGTGCTCTCTCTCTCTGTCTCAAATAAATAAATAAAATCTTAAAAAAAAAACAACAACAAAAAAAAACAATGAATCGTGGATCACTACATCAAAAACTAATGATGTATTGTATGGTGACTAACATAACATAAAAAAATAAAATTAAAAAAAAAGTCAAAGGAAAAAAAAGAAATAGGAAATATAAGGATGGACCAAATGGAAATTTTAGAATTGAAAAATATAATAACCAAAATAAAAACTCAGTGGATGGACTCAACAGCAGAATAGAGGGATCAGAGAGAAGAACTAATGAACTACAAGATATAAAAATAGAAATTCCTCTATCTGAACAACAAAGAGAAAATAGACCAAAAAGAATAACAACAGCAACAAAAGAACAGAGCCTCAGGAACCTGTGGGACCATAACAAAAGATCTAATGTTTATGCCATCAGAGTCCCAGAAGGAGAAGAGAAAGGGGGCATGGTTAAAAAAGTACTTGAGGAAATAATGGCTGAAAACTTCCCAAATATAGGAAAAGACACACACCTACATATTCAATAATCTGACTAAATTCCAGAAAGGCTAAACCCAAGAAATCTAAACAAAACCCATCATAGTTAAACTTTTGAAAACTAAAGGCATTAAAAATCTTGCAAGCAGAGAGGGAGAAACAACACCTTACCTATCAGAGAGAAAAGCAGTTCAAATGACAATAGATTTCTCATAAAAAACCATGGAAATCAGGGGCGCCTGGGTGGCTCAGGCGGTTAAGTGTCTGACTCTTGATTTTGACTCAGGTCATGATCTCAGGGTCATGGGATTGAGCCCTGCATCAGGCTCTGTGCTCAGTGGGGAGTCTGCTTCTCTCCTTCTTCCCCTGCTCCTGCTCTCTCTCTCCCTCCCTCTCTAAAATAAATAACTAAATAAATCTTTTTTTTTTTTTTTTAAGCCACGGAAGTCAGAAAGAAGTGACATAAGACTTTTAAAATACTAAAAGAAAAGAACTCTGAACCCAGAATTCTATATCCAGCAAAATTATCCTTTAGGAATGAAGGGAAAACCAAGACATTCTCAGATAAAGGAAAACTAAGAAGTTGTCATCAACAAACACACACAGAAAGAATGGTTAAAAGAAGTTCTCTAAACAGGAAGGAAGGGACTAGGGGCTCCTGGATGGCTCCATCAGTTAAGCATCTGCTTTAGGCTCAGGTCATGATCCCAGGGTCCTGGGATGGAGCCCCCAGGTGGCGTCGGGCTCCCTGCTCAGCGGGTAGTTTGCTTCTCCCTCTCCCTCTGCCCCTCCCCCCCACTCGTGCTTTCTCTCGTTCTTGCTCTTGCTTGCTCTCTCTCAAATAAATAAAATCTTTATTAAAAAAAGAAAGAAAGAAAGAAAAAAGGGACTAAGAAAAGCTGACTTGGAGCATCAGAAAGGATGAAATAATACAGTGAGAAAAAACATAATTAAATATATTAGATTTTCCTTCTTTTTTTTGAGGTTTCTAAAATATGTTTGACAACTGAAGCAAAAATTTTGATACTGATGTGGTTGTACGTGTGTGTAGAGGAAATATTTAAGACTATTTTATTATAAAGGGGGGAAGTATAAAGGAAAATGAAGGAGAGTATGGTTTCTATACTCCCCTCAAACTAATAAAATGACATCACTAGACTGAAAGGTTATGTATGTATGATATAATACTTAAAGCACTCCCTAAAAAGGCTACACAAAGAGATCCACTCAAAAACACTATAAAAAATAAAAATGGAATTCTAAAAATATTCAAGCAACCCACAGGAAGGCAGGAAAGGAAAATAGAAAAATGAAAAACAGAACAAACAGAAAGTTAAAAATAAAATGACAACTTAAGCTCTAAAATGTCAATAATTTCCTTAAATGTAAATGATCTAAATACAAATTAATAGAGATGGTCAAAGTGAATTAAAAAACACAATCCAACTATATTATGTCTATAAGAAACTCACTTCAAATATAATGATACAGTCAGTTTGACAGTAAAAGAATGGAGAAAGTAACATCATACAAACATTAATTAAAAGTAAGTGGTAGTGTTCCTAGCCACTGCCATGCCATGGTCGCTTGCTCACACCAGGGCCACCTGTAGCTCCCTGAGCTCCAGCTGAAGGAGAAGAGGGGAAAGTAAGGAGGTCTCTATACCATGGCTCCTACAAAGTGGACTGCAAGGTTGCAGCTTTTGTGCTTTGTAGGAGGCAAGTGAGGCCTATCTGGTGGGCCTTTTTGAAGACACCAATATGTATGGTATCCATGTCAAACATATAACAATTATACCAAAAGTCATCCAGTTAGCATGCCACATGGGTGGAGAACATGCTTAAGAATCCACTATGATGGAAAACATTTCAGTCTTTAAAAAAAAAAATCTCTTCTTGGTAGTTCTGAATGTTAGATATTTTTTTTCCATAGGGTCAAAAGGTACCTAAAGTATATGATTGCAAGTGGAAAAATAGAAGACAGAAATCAGGTAGTGGCAGTTTTTCCACTTTCATTTGTGTGTGAATTTTTAATATAAATGTGGGAACATAAAGCCTTAATGCAAGTCAATGTTTCAGTGAACAAATTTCAGCAATTCAACTTTATAACAATTATAAATAAACCTGTTAAATTTTTAAAAAGTAGTAAAAAATAAATAAATAAGTAGTCATGACTATATTAATATCAGATAAGGTACACTTCAGAGCAAAGAAAATAACCAGGAACAGAGAAATACATTATGTAATGATTAACCCACCAAGAAGACATAGCAATCCTAAATATATATGCACCAAACAACAGGTCTGCAAAACATGTAAAGTAAAAACTGGTAGAACTGAAAGGATAAATCAACAAATCCACAACTATAGTTGGAGACTTAAACACCCATCTGTCAACAACTGTTAGGTTGGATAACAGATCTAAATATAAAAGCTAAAGCTATTAGAAGAAGAAAAAAATAAGAGAATATCTTCATGGTCTTGAATTAGGCAAAGTTTATGCAGACAGGACCCAGAAAACCGTAACAGAAAAGATTGATAAAAATGGGCTTCATCAAAATTTACATTAATTAATTAACAAAAATTAAAACATCTGTTTATTGTAAGGATATGCACATTTTATTTATTCATTTATCAGTTAATGGACACTTGAGTTGTATCCACTTTGTTGGCTATGATGAATAATGCTGCTATGAACATTTGTGTGCAAGTTTTATGGAGTATGTTTTTATTTTTCTTTGATATACACACTGAGTAGAATGGTAATTCTTTGTTTAACAATTTGAGGAATTGTCACATTGTTTTCTGAAGTGGCTCTATTTAACATTCTTACTCGCAGTGAATGAGGATTTCAATTTCTCCACATCCTTGCCAACACTTATTATAGTCTTTTAACTTTTTAATTTTTTTGTAAGACTTTATTTGAGAGAGGGAGGGAAAGGGGGGGGGCAGAGGAAGAGGGAGAGAGAATCTCAAGCAGACCCTACTGAGTGCAGAGCTCTATGTGGGGCTCAATCTCATGACCCTGAGATCATGACCTGAGCCCAAATCAAGAGTCAGATGCTTAACCAAATGAGCTACCCAGGTGCCTCTATTATAGTCTTTTAGATTATAGCCATCCTACTGGATGTGAAGTGGTATGTCCTTTGGGCTTGATCTGTGAATGATATTGATCACCTTTTATATGCTTATTAACCACTAGTATATCTCCCTTAGAGAAGTACCAAATTGTTATGTCCATTTTTAAATTGGATCATTCGTCTTTTAAAAATTTTTAGTGATGATTTTTTTAATTCCAGTATAATTGATATACAGTGTTATATTCATTTCAGGTGTACAATATAGTGATTCAACAATTCTATAAATTACTCATTGCTCATCATGATAAGTGTACTCTTAATCCACTTCACCTATTTCACCCATCCTCCCCCCCGGCAACGAACTGTATGTTCCCTATATTTGAGTCTGTTTTTTAGTTTCTCTCTTTTTTCCTTTGTTCATTTATTGTGTTTCTTAATTTCCACATAGGAGTGAAATCATATGGTGTTTGTCTTTCTCTGTCTGACTCATTTCACTTAGCATGCCCTCTAGTTCCATCCATGTTGTTGTAATTGTAAGATTTCATTCTTTTTTATGGCTGAGTAAAATTCCATTGTATATATATGCCACATCTTCTTTATCCATTCATCTATCAATAGACACTTGGGCTGCTTCCATATCTTGGCTATTGTAAATAATGCTGCAATAAACATAGGGGTACATATATCTTTTAAAATTAGTGTTTTGTGTTTTGGGGGGGTAAATACCCAGTATTGGAATTACCAGATCATATGGCAATTCAATTTTTAATTTTTTGAGGACCTTTGTACTGTTTTCTTCGGTGGCCGCATCAATTTGTATTCCCACCCACAGTACATGAGGGTTCCAAAAGCTGTAGTAATCAAAACAGCATGGTACTGGAACAAAAACAGATACATAGATTAATGGAACAGAATAGAGTCCAGAAATAAACTCATGCTTTTATGGTCATTTAATCTATGACAAAGGAAGCAAGGATATACAATGGGAAAAAGATTGTCTCTTCAGTAAATGGTATTGGGAAAACAGGACAGCTACATACAAAAGAATGAAACTGGGCCACTTTCTTACACCATTCACAAAAATAAACTCAAAATGAATTAAAGACCTAAATGTGAAACCTGAAACAATAAAATTCCTAGAAGAAAACACAAGCAATAATTTCTTTGATGTCAGCTATAGAAACATTTTTCTAGATATGTCTCCTCTGGCAAGGGAAACAAAACCAAAATAAAGCTATTGTATTTACTAAAATAAAACTATTGGGACTACACCAAAATAAAAAGCTTCTGCACAGTGAAGGAAACTACCAACAAAACAAAAAGGCAACCTACTGAATGGGAGGAGATATTTACAAATGATATATCTGATAAGGGGTTAATATCCAAAATATATAAAGAACTTATACAGCTCAACACTAAAAAACAAATAATCTGATTAAAAATGGGCAGACAACCTGAATAGATATTTTTCCAAAGAAGACATCCAGATGGCCAAAAAACACATGAAAAGATGCTCAACATCACTAATCATCAGGGAAATGAAAATTAAAACCGCAATGAGATATCATTTTGCTTTTTTTCCTTTGATAATATTGATATTTTTGAACAGTCGAGCCAATTGTCTCATAAAGATCTCAAAATCTTTATCTGATTGCCTCTTCAAAATTAGATTCAGGTTAAACATTCTTGGCAAGAAATTTCCTATGTAGTATTGTGTGCTCTCTTTGTATCACATCAGGAAGTACCTAATGTCAATTAATTCCCTCATGGTCATGCTAAGTTTGATCACATGATTAAAGTGGTGTCCAAAAGATCTCTCCATTGTAATAATACCTTTCTCCTTCATGATTAAGTAATCTTAGGGGTGATCTTTTGGGATCATGTAAATATCCTGTTACCCATCGAACTTTCATACAATAATTCTAAGTATTGCATGAGTAACTACAAGATAGGATTTCTTAACTCTGTCGTTCATTCTTCTTCCTTTTTTTTTTAATTCAATTAGCCAAGGTATAGTACATCATTAGTTTTTGACATAATGTTCAATGATTCATTAGTTGAATCATATCATGTGCCCTCTTTAATTCCCATCATCATTCATTCTATTTTTCTTTTTCATTCAACACTTACTTACTAGGTGTCTACCATGTGCTAGGCACCATGCTAAGAATCGAAGATAGTTAGGTGACCAAAATAAACACATTTCCTCATTCTCATGGAGGAAAATAAATAAGGAAATAATCTCTTCTCAGCACTCCAGGAAAGAGTTACATAAAATATCTAAAGAATAAGTCCTACTTTTATAGATCATCATCTTTGTTCCGAGTAAAGGGCAATAGACACATGCCTGGGTTCTTTTGTTGTTTTTGCCTCTCTCTTCCTCTTTAAAAAACTGGCAGTTCACACACCATAGAATTTACTTTTTCAATGAAGTATACACCTCAGTGATTTTTTAGTATCTTTACAAAATTGTGCAGTGATCACCACTTTCTAGTTCAAGAATTTTTATCACCCCTAAAAGGAACTTTGTACCCATTAGCGTCATTCCCTATTTTTTTCCTCCAGTAGCCCCTTACAACACTTAATCTACTTTCTGTCTCTGCAGCCTTAATCTGGACATTTTATTTAAATGGAATCATATGGGGGCACCTGGGTGGCTCAGTCGTTAAGTGTCTGCCTTTGGCTCAGGTCATGATCCCAGGGTCCTGAGATCAGGCCCCTCGTCGGGCTCCCTGTTCGGCGGGAAGCCTGCTTCTCCCTCTGCCACTCCCCCTGCTTGTTGTGTTCCCTCTCTCGCTGTCTCTCTCTCTGTCAAATAAATAAATAAAAATCTTTTAAAAATTTAAAAAATAAAAAAAATAAGTGGAATCATACAGTAGGTAGTCTTTTGTGTCAGTCTTCTTTTACTTAGCATAATTTTCATCCATGTTGTACCATTTATTAGTACTTCATTCCTTTTTATGACTAAAAATATTCCATTGTATGGATTTATCATACTTTGTTTATCCATTCCTCACTTTATCTCAGATTACACAGCTCTTCCTAAGTTTTTAAATGGCTGCATAGTTTTCCATTGTGTAAATGTGTCACAGTTTATTCTAATCAGTCCCTGTGGCTGGATATTTAGGATATTTACAATATTTTGCTACTACAAATAATGTTTATTTGTAATGCCATTACAAATACACATAATAAAATATTTGTGCATGTATTTTTCCCATCCTTTTTTTAAATTTTTATTTATTTATTTGACAGAAGAGAACACAAGCAGAGGGAGCAGCAGAGGGAGAGGGAGAAGCAGCCTCCCAGCCGAGCAGAGAACCCGACGTGGGACTCAATCCCAGGACCCTGGGATCATGACCTGAGCTGAAGGCAGACGCCTAACCGACTGAGCCTATCTTGAAAGTGTATTTCCAGGTTAAATTCCTAGAATTAAAATTATAGGGTTAAAACATGAAAGCATATGTAGTTTTGTTATGTGTTGCCAAATTCACTTCATAGAGGTTGTACCATTATTTTATTCCTGTCAGTAATGAATAGAGTGCTTGTTTTCCCATAGCCTAACCAACTGAGTACACAGTACATTTTTTACCAAATTTTATTTTATTTTATTTTTTATTTATTTTTTTTTAAAGATTTTATTTATTTGAGAGAGAGAGAATGAGAGAGAGAAAGCACATGAGATGGGGGAGGGTCAGAGGGAGAAGCAGACCCCCCGCCGAGCAGGGAGCCCGATGCGGGACTCGATCCAGGGACTCCAGGATCATGACCTGAGCTGAAGGCAGTCGCTTAACCAACTGAGCCACCCAGGCGCCCCCAAATTTTATTTTTTTACCCAACTTTTCAGTGAGAATTATATTTTTACTTTGCACTTATCTAATTTTGAGTGAAGCTGAACATTTTTTGAAATGTTTAAAGATCATCCTAGAGTATCCAACATCATCTGACCTGCCCCAGATGAGAACCATCTAGCTAACCCACAGAACTATATTAAACAATAAATCTTGTTTTAAGCCATTAAGTTTTGAGGTGGTTGGTTACACAGCTAACTCAAATAGTCCCATTGGCCAACACAAATCATATGACTGAGCCTAACTACAAGGGGCTGGGAAGTACAATGTGCCTCCTATGGGAAGAATCGCTAGTTAACCTGGCAAAGAATATAGATAAACAGAACAGTGAGTAATTGGTCCTATAGTTCAATCTAGCACAGTGTTCTTCTTTTTTCCCTATCTTTATCAAATTTAGCATTTGACAGTTTTCCTTCTTTTATGATGCTCTGCAATAATTTAGATAGCATTGGAATCATTCGCATGTGAGAGGTTGTATAATTCCCTTGTCAAAACATCTGACCTGATGCTTTTTTGAGAGATATCTCTTCAATGATTTTCTGTTTCTTCTATGCAAATTGGTCTATTTAAGCTTTCTATCTACATTGGAGTTAATGTGAGTAAATTTTATTTTACTAGAAACTCTGCATTTTAAATTATATTTAAATGTGTTTGCATAGAGTTGTGCAAAGTAGTCTCTCATAATTTGTTTTGATATTCTCTATATCAGTGTTTATTTCCCATTTGTCATTTTTTATTTTGTGTATGTGTGCTTTCTCCCACTTTATCAGGTAAGCTAGTGGTTTTCTATTTTATTGACTTTTTCCAAAGAAACAGAAATTTTTATTTCTTATTATTAGTTATGTAATTTCTCTGTGTTCTACCTCAATAGCAACTGCTTTTATATTTATTATGCCTTTCCTCTGCTTTTATTTTATTTATTTTCCTTTTCTAGCTACTTGAGTTGAAAATTAATTCATATTTTTATTGATAAAAGTATTTAAGGCTATAGGCTTTCCTCTGATCACTACTTTAGTTGTGTCACTTAGATTCTGATATCTAGACATTATTGTTATTTTTTTAGAAATTCTGGAATTTTCATTTGTTTTTCCCTTTTAACCAAGAGTCATTTGCTAGAGAGTTTTTAAAGTTATAGTTGGAAGAAACTTTTTAAAACTTTTTCACTCTTGGGCGCCTGGGTGGCTCAGCCATTTAGCATCTGCCTTCGGCTCAGGTCATGATCCTAGGGTCCTGGGATTGAGCCCCACATCGGGCTCCTTGCTCAGCAGGGAAGCCTGCTTCTCCCTCTCCCACTCCCCCTGCTTGTGTTCCCTCTCTTGCTGTCTCTCTCTCTCTCTCTCTCAGAAAATAAATAAAAATCTTTAAAAAACAAATTTTTTCACTCTTGGGAGCACCTGGGTGGCTCAGTCAGTTAAGTGTCCAACTCCTGATTTCAGCTCAGGTCTTGATCTCAGGGTCATGAGTTCAAGTCCCATGTGAAGCTTGAACACTGAGTGTGGAGCCTACATACATACATACATACATAAATAAATATTTTTACTCATAAAATAAAATAAAAAGTAAAGGGGGCACCTGGCTGGTTCAGTTGGTAGAGCATGTGACTCTTGCAACTCTTGATCTCAGGGTTGTGAGTTCGAGCCCCATGTTGGACATGGAGATTACTTAAAAATAAAGAAAGAAAGAAAGAAATATTTTTACTCTTGATTTCTAGTTTTCTTAGATTGTAATAAGAGAATGTTGTTTGCAATATATCTACTTCATGGTATTTGTTGAGATTTTTTTTTTGACTCACTATGTGACTTATTTCATAAATGCTTCATGTGCACTAGAGAAGTAGGTATATTTCCTATTACCAGGGTGTAAAGTTTGATATATACATTAAAGCTACCATAACCATAGCTGTTACATTGTTTAGAACTTTTTTATTTTTACATCTTTTGTTAAAATTGACATGATAGATTTAGAATCACATATTATAGATTCATACAATTAGTGTGTTTCTATTTCTCCTATACCTCTTTTTTTTTTTTTTTTTAAGTAAGCTTGTTTGTATTTACCTGGTATATCTTTGACTATCCTTTTTTTTTTAGACTTTATGGTTCACTTAATTTGAGGTATGTCTCTTAAGTAAAGCATAGGTTGACTTTTGTTTTGTCCTGAAATATGAATATCTTTTTCTTTTTTTTATATCTTTTTCTTTTAATAGGTGAAACAAGTCCACTTTATTTCTTTATTTATATATATTTTATTTTTCTTAAGTAATCTCTATACTCAACGTGGGGCTCAAATTCACAACACTGAGATTGAGTCACATGCTCTACCAACTAAGCCAGCCAGGTGCCCCAGAACAAGCCCATTTATTTACATTTGTTGATATGATCTATGTATTTGATCTCAACTGAAATAATACAAAGTATATTTTGTAATCACAGATAGTGGAAATAGCCCATGGATCAAAAAGGAAGTCATAAGGAAAGTTAGAAATATTTTTAATTGACTGAAAATGAAAATGTAACTTATCAGAATCTGTGGGATGCAGGGACATTTGAGAAACTGTTTCTTTTATTTTTTTTAAAGATTTTATTTATTTATTTATGAAAGAGAGAGAGAGAGAGAAACAGCATGAGAGGGGAGAGGGTCAGAGGGAGAAGCAGGCTCCCTGCTGAGCCGGGAGCCTGATGTGGGACTCGATCCCAGGACTCCGGGATCATGACCTGAGCCAAAGGCAGTTGCTTAACCAACTGAGCCACCCAGGTGCCCCAGAAACTGTTTCTTTTAGAAAACAAGAAGTGTCCTGAATCATTAAGCTCTAAGCTTTCACTTTAAGAAGAAAAGAGCAAGTTAAACTGAAAGCAAGGCTCCAGAAGGAAATAATAAAGGTAAGAACAGATATCAGTGAAATTGAGAACAGAGAAACAATAAAGAAAATCAGTGAAGCCAAAAGATGGTTCTTTGAAAAGTTCAATACAATTGATATGTTCAATTGATCAAAATAAATAAATAAAAGAGAGAGAAGATATTAATTGCCAATATTAAGAATGTAAGAGGGGACATAACTTCATATACTACATATATTTAAAAAATAAGGCAATATTATGACAAACTTATTTTCAAAAAGTTTGACAACAAAAATAAGATGGACAAATTCCTTGAAAGTCACAAACTACCAAAGTTTACTAAATGAAATAGATTGCCTGAATAGCCCTATATCTATTTTAAAATTTGAATTTATACATAAAAACTTTGCCATGAAGAAGACTCCAGTTCCAGAGGGCTTCAATGATTAATTCCACCAAACATTTAAGGAAGTTATAATACCATTCTATTTAAACTCTTTCTGAAAATAGAAGAAGAGAGAGCACTTCCCAACTCATGAGGTTAACATTACTCTAGTATCAAAGCCAGAAAAAGATGTGTCTTAGTCCATTTGAGCTGCTATAACAAAATACCATAGACTGGGTGACTTATAGACAACAGAAATTTATTTCTCATAGTTCCAGAGGCTGAGAAGTCCAAGATCAAGGCTCTGGCAGTGTTTGATAGAGGCCTGCTTTCTGATTCATAGGTGGAAGGGACTAGGGAGCTCTGTGGGGTCTCTTTTATAAGAGCACTAATCCCATTCATGAAGTTTCCACCCTCATGACCTAAGTAGTTCCCACAATCTCCTGATAGCATCACATTGAGCATTATGTCTCAACATATGATTTTGAGGGGACACACATCCATCTATAGCAAGATGTTAATAGGAAAGAAAGCTATAAATCAATACCCCTAATGAAAATACTCATAAAAATCTTTAACAAAATATTAGCATATCAAATGCAGTAATATATAGGAAGTATGATCAAAACCAAGTGGGGTTTGTGGGGTTTCTCCTAGAAATGCAAGGATAATTCAGTATTTGAAAATTGATATAACTCACCCTCTTAACAGGTTAAAAAACAACAACAACAACAAATAATCACCTCAATAAAAGCAGAAAAAAGTTATCAAATTCCACATCCATTTATGATTTTAAAATAAAAAGTATAAGCATACTAGGAAGAGAAGGAAACTTCCCTAACCTAATAAAGGGCATCTATGAAAAATCTAGAGCTAATATCATGGTGAAAGATTAAGTGCTTTCTTCCTAAAATCAGAACTAAGGCAAAGATGTCTACTCTCATCACTTCCATTAAACATTGTATTGGAGGTGATAGCCAGTGCAGTAAGGCAGGAAAAAGAAATAAAAGGCATACAAATTGGAAAGGAAAAAAATAAAACTCTTTACTTATAGACAA
Source organism: Halichoerus grypus (assembly GCF_964656455.1). Classification (NCBI taxonomy): domain Eukaryota; kingdom Metazoa; phylum Chordata; class Mammalia; order Carnivora; family Phocidae; genus Halichoerus; species Halichoerus grypus. The sequence continues at coordinate 147,817,650 of NC_135716.1, forward strand.
TATGGCTATCCATGAAAACCTACCAAAAACAAAACAAAACAAAACAAAACAAAACCCAAAAACCTAGAATGATTAGTAAGTTTAGCAAGGTTGGAGGATATAAGGTCAGTATAAAAAAGTCACTGGGCGCCTGGGTGGCTCAGTTGGTTAAGCAACTGCCTTTGGCTCAGGTCATGATCTCCCTCTGACCCTCCTCCCTCTCATGCTCTCTGTCTCTCATTCTCTCTCTCGCAAATAAATAAAATCTTAAAAAAAAAAAAGTCACTGTATTTCTCCCTATGATCCAGTAATTGCACCACTGGGTATTTAGCCAAAGAATACAAAAGCACTAGTTAAAAGGGTTACATGCATCCCTATGTTTAGAGCAGCTTTATTTACAATAGCCAAATTATAGAAGCAGCCCAAGTATCCATCAATAGATGAGTGGATAAAGAAGATGTAGTATAATAGACAATGGAATATTATTCAGCCATGAAAAAGAATGAAATCTTGCCATTTGCAACAACATGAACGGAGCTAGAGAGTATAATTCTAAGTGAAATAAGTCAGTCAGAGAAGGACAAATACCATAAGATTTCACTCATATGTGGAATTTAAGAAACAAAACAAACGAGCAAAGGAAAAAAGAAGGGAGAGAGACAAACCAAGAAACAGACCTAACTATAGAGAACAAACTCATGGTTACCACGGAGGAGGGAGGTGGGGTATGGGTGAAATAGGTGATGTGGATTAAGGAGTGCACTTGTCATCATGAGCACTGAGTGATGTATGGAATTGTTGAATCACTATATTATACACCTGAAACTAATAGTAACACTGTATGTTAACTATACTGAAATTTAAAAAGTCACTATATTTCTGTATGCTAGCAATAAACAATTGCAAATTGAAATGAAAACAACTTAAAAATGTGAAATGTTTAGGATCAAGTTTGACAAATTTTATGCAATATCTATATAGAAAGTGGCAAAATATTAATGAAAAAAATTTTAAACCTGAATAAGTAGAGAGATATTCATGGTTAGAAGACTCAAAATTATTGACATGTCAGTTCTCCCCAGATTGATTTATAGATTTGACATAATTCCAATCATTTTTTGAGAATTTGACATACTAATTCTAAAATTTGAAAATGTATACAGAAATCAAAGGATCTGGAATATCAAAATTAAATTTGAACAAATACAGTTGGATTGGTTTCAAGGCTACTTGATTTCAAGACTTATAAAGCTATGATAATCAAGACAGTGTTACATTTGCATAATGATAGACATATAGATCGATGGTACAGAATAGAAAGCCATAATTAGGCCTACATATATATGGTCAATTGATTTTTCCAAAAAAATGTCAAGATAATTCAATGGTTAAGGATCGTGTTTTCAATAAATGATCCTAGAATAACTGGATATACAAGGAAAAAAAGACAAGGAAAAAAAGCCTTCAACCCTTACCTCAAACCATATATAAAAATTTATTTGAAATGGATCACATACCTAAATGTAAATTACAAAGCTTTGAAGCTTCTAGGAGAAAAACTTTTTTCCTCTGGTTTAGGCAAAGATTTCTTGGAACACACAAAGCGTGAACAGGAAAATTTAAAAATTGATAAATTGCATTTCATTAAATTAAAAACTTCTCTTCAAAAGGCAAGATTAAATGAAAAGACAACCCACAGACTGAGAGACAATATTTACAAACACATACTGATAAAGGTCTTGTATCCAGAATACACAAAGGACTTTCAAAACTCAATAAGAAAATAAACAAATGAAAAACAATAAAAATGGTCCAAATATTTGTACAGACACTTAGTTTAACTTTTCCTTGAGCATACTACTATTTGGGGGGGGTGGTTCTAGCTTTATAAAGGGGCTTTTGGTCAGTCTTCCTACTTCATGATTCCCCTAACCATTGTCTTTTAGCCTTTCTTTAAAACCAAAACTTTAGGTTACCAGGTGTTATGGGCTGAATTGTGTCTCCCCCCAAAAGACACTGAAGTCCTAACCTCCAGTACTTGTGAGTATTATCTTACTTGGAAATAGACTTAGCAGATAATTAATATAAGATGAGGTTTTTAGGGTGGGCCCTAATTCATTATGACTGGTGTTCTTATAAATAGGGGAAAACTGGACACACATAGAGGAAAGACAATGCCAAGACCTAGGAAGAACACCATCTACAAGCCAAGAAATGTCTGAGGCTACCAGAAGCTAGGAGAAAGGAATGGAATAGATTCTTCCTCAGCCCTCAGAAGGAACCAACGTGATTTCAGACTTCTATCCCTTAGCAATGTGAGAGGATACATTTCTGTTGTTTTAGCCACCCAGTTTGTGGTACTTGTTATGGCAGCCCAGGAAACTAACACATTAGAGATCAGTGGATGCCCCTAGAGCACCTGGCATCAGGACTCACTTTCCCTCATTTTTTGTCTCTGTAGATTTCTCTTACTTTCTTACCAGCACACTTTGCATGCCAAAACATGTTTTAAAAAATATTTTATCCAACAAGTTATTTGCTTATCTGGGGATTTTTTTTTTCTTTTCTTTTCTTTTTTTTTTTTTTTAGAAAATCTAATCTTCATTTTGTCGGAAATGAAAGTCTACCTGACTCTTCTAGAGTAACTTTTTGAAAATGGAGTTTGGTTTCTCTCAGGCACTTATTACTTTCCAAGTCCAATTTATTATTTCTTTCGTGCTTTCATTATACCTAACATCCTATTATATTCTGTATATGGTATTTTGTTTCCCTTACTAAACTGCCAGTTACTCACCTTTGTATACTAGCATATAGAAAAATACCTCACATATAATAGGTAATTAATAAGTGGTTATTAAATGGAATGTACTTGTATATTGGTCACATGTACATATGTGTATATAGCTGCTTGGAGCAATGACTTTAAGTCTTAACTCAAAGTTTTTATTCTTAATCCACAAATATCTGTGTTAGTCAAGGTTATGTTTACCTAAGAGGAATTTTCTTTTCTTTCTGGTTAATATAACTAAATATAAGTCTCAGGAAACCTGTTGGTTTATGTCAAAACAAGTTTCCTATATTAGACCATAAAATGACTTATTAATAAATATTCTTAATTGTTATAATGCTGTAATGTAAATATAATTATACCCATTTTACAAACGTAGAAATGAAGCCTTTAAAGAAAGGCTAAAAGACAATGGTTAGGGGAATCATGAAGTAGGAAGACTGACCAAAAGCCCCTTTATAAAGCTAGAACCACCCCCCCCAAATAGTAGCACCCATTGCAAGGTGAGATACATATAATGTACCAGAGTTGGAAATAAAGTTTATTTGGCTCTAAAACCATTCACTCACTAGCCTACACTGACTACTTATTATGAATCCCATTATGTTATGATTATGAAACTCCTAGGTATTTTTCTATTCCCATTTGAATCAGAGTATCATAGTCACTTATTCCAAAATAATGAAAGATACCTTTCAAAACACCTACTTATTTATGCTTTTAATAATATATTTCATGTCCTTGCAGTTACTTTCTATTGTTCACCTGATGTATTTGCTAGATATAGACACCTTCAGAGAGTACATGCTGGAAAAACAGTCAATTATTTTGAGGTGGCTTTTCCTTTTTCTTCTCAATAAGGGAAGTTTTCCACTATAGGATATTTAAATCCATATCTTAAGTCTTCTAATAAGATTTTCCCTAATAAAACTGCTTTTTTGTGTGTGCAATCTGCACCACAAATTACCATGCACTCAGACCTTGCTTTCCAGTTATGTTTATGCCATATGTAAACTTTATTTACCCAAATAGTTTTTAAGTTCCTTAAGGTCAAGAATGGATTTTCTGTTATTTTGTATTCCTCATAATGATAATTGCCACTTATTAAAGGTTTACTGAATACCAGGAGATTTACACACATTTCATTTATTATTTGCAATAACATGGCAAATTAGGTATTATTACCCCCATTTTACAGATGTGGGAAGCCTCTGATATAATTAATCCCAAGGTCATAAATCTATTAAGTGACTATAATGATGAGTACTTAATATCTGGTTGTTGAATTGACTGATATGTAGTAATTCTCCTGAAAGATCTTTCCATCTGGCCATAATGAAGTTAAAGAAGACACGGGTTTGTATCATTATGCTATAAATTACTAGCCTGTGATTATGGGCAAGTTACTCAGCATCATTAAATCTGGGTTTCCTGATTTGTAAAATGCAAGAATAAAGCCCAATCCATGAGAGGGGTTATGAATATTAAATTAGGTAATACAGATACAAAATAATATTGATTTATTAACATGCTTGATTTTGTTCCTTTTCTCTCTCCTTTTACTGAATTGTAAACTGAATTAGTATGTGTATAAATTAAGAAGTTCCAAAAAGAAAAGACACTTATTAAAGTGTCCCCTATTTTCTTTATATATATACAGTTTAATAGCCTACTAAATGATGACAAAATTCAATTCAGCACTTTTTATATGCCAACATATTCATAACTACATAAAATGTCTTCAGAGAACCATCTCAGATCAATTATTATCGCACATCCTAAGCAGGGAGCCACTTGTTTTTTAGGGTGTTCATATCTCTTTTATAAATATTTAGGATTTTATTCCCTACAATATTGGATAAGAAGGCAGCAATCTTTTAATCTAATGAAAAGGGATTTAAATATTTTTTCTTACGTTCTTTTCCTTAAATAAACAAGATTATGATGTGAGAAAATTTTTTCTTGGTTGATTTAATATGACTGTTATTCTATAATTTGAATTCTATGTCTGAATTTTATGTTTTGATTTAATTTCTCTTCAGTCTATTCTGTTGCTGAATAAAGAGAAACCTCACAACGGCCATACAGAGTTCTTTTGTTTAAATTCTATATATTTAAACTTAAAACAATGATATAAAATATTATTTTACTTTAGAAATGTCAAATTAACTTTACATTGATCCTAAATATAATCTGGGTTTTTTTTTGTAGAAGACAAAATGTGCTACTAAAAATTTCCATATCTTCATCCTAATAATTCAAGAAGGACATTTTCCTTAGAAAGCACTGATCTTTAAAATTCTTTTACATTGATAAGCCACAGCATTTACTTGCTGATCTTAGGATATGGTGCATGATATTTCAATAGGATCTGATGAACTAAAAGGCATCTTGGAGTACTTTTTTGTGGAAATTTTAAAAATTAGAATATTAAGTTTGTGTTGTGTATTTTATAGATGCAAGTCATATGTTTGAAGAACTGTGCATTTTAAATCTTTAAAACATAAGACTTTCTTAAGAAATTGAAACCAATCATTGATCTTCAGCTGATGTTATTATGTGCAGTTCTCTTTTATGTTGCTACATTAATATTTTCCCTGTGACATCTGTGATGTCCTTCTGGATGCAAAAAAATATATACCTCTTCCTTGAAGTGTCTTTGAATAAAGTTATTTGCTTTTCTAGTAGGTACATTGTGTATTTAAACAACTATAGACAATGTATACTAGGCTCAGAGCCCTTTTGATTACTCTTAAGCAAATTAGCCAGCATTCAGTCAATTCAGTGCTCTCTCCCATGTGGCCCTACTTGGGTTTCACATTAAACAGCCCCTCAGTCTAGTCCAGATGTCCAACTGTATCACTCTCCCTTTCAGAATCGTGCTGAACTTGCTCTTTTGGGACAGAATATGTGTCTGTTGTATTTAAGTAAAACATAATATATACGTAATTTTAAAATATGACTGTAAATAGTAAGTGGTTATTTTCTAGCTATATGTTTTAAGAGCATTAAGCGAGTGAAAGAGTAGAAAACTTCACTGGAAACTGGAAACTTATCCATACCAAGAAAATTAACTTGTTTATATTTCCTATGGTGGTACAATGAAAAGAAAATTTTGATCTTGTTTGCCCTGCTTTTGAATTCTTGGGCAGATATCTTTTTACTAGTCTTGTTTTGTCCTTGCTTTTGGATTAGTTAGCAAATTGCCTATCATGTAATTGAAATTAAATTAACCTACAGTCATGGCTACCCATATTTTAAGTATCCATTCTTCCTCTTGTCACTATCACAATTCTATTTCTATTATTTCAAATTTGATTATATTAATTGTGGATGTTAAGTTGCTTTCATATACATTTGCCTCATGACAGGAATTTGAAACAATAACCTAGGAAGAACTAGGACCTGCATCAGTATTTTAAGTTCTCAGATTTTAATTTATGTCCTTCCCTGGATCATTAATGAAAATGATTTCACCTATATCTAAAAAATTATCAGCTAACATTTCTATAGCAGATCATGATTTTACATCTTAAAATCATAATATAAAGTGAATTGATAGTATTTGTTCAAAATATCTATTTGCTCAGTAGTGAACTTTAGTAAGAATTATCTAAACATGCACAGATGTACATAAAAATACCCATATAGGACAGGACCACAAAGTATTACTTTGAATACCTGCATGATAACAACCATATGCTTTTAGATGAACATAGAAAACTCTGGTCCGTGTGCCAAGTGCAAAATTTAACTGTAAAATAGTGACCACTATAATTAAAATATACAATTTACCAGTAAGAATAATTTATTTTAAAAAGCCATTGCATTAGATTTGATATCACGGTGGTACAATGATATTTTGTACCTTCATATTTTTCTCTATCAACATTTTAACTTTTTATTGTTAAAACAACTGGTCTTATCTTAATATGGCAAATTAAAATATATTATTTTCTGAAGACCAGAAATTTAAGATTTTCTAGATCTTGATCCTGCACTAAAAGTCTTAGCATATGTCAAAATATTAAATAGGTTTTAAGATTCCAGGAAATTTATATTCAAAACATAAATACACACTTGCTACAACCTAATATCCACACTTTTATCACTTTATTTTAAATAAAATACAGATTGAGTGCTTTTTCACTTACAGGCCTATGATAAATTTAAATTAATGGGAATAACAATTACTTTTTAACATCACAATATATGATTTTTAAAGTTGAAGTAATGTTTGTGAATAGAGAAATAGATGGCTGAGGAAACAGGAATAAAGGAGAATTGGAAACCTCTTTCTACATGCTATTTTTGTCCATCACCTAAAATGTGGAGGCAAAAAAATACAAAAAGTAAAAAAAAAAAAAAAAGGGCCAGCCAAAAATATAGGTGATTATGTAGTGAAGTGTTTTTTAAAAAGAGCTACTGTGTTTTAATTACATTTTACTTAGCAGTGGAAAAGAGACTCTGGAACAATTACTCCTATATCTAATGATGATTATTATATATTATTATCTTGACAGTTAAAAATCATACCAGAATACACACTGTTGCTTATTTGAGTATTGAGATAGGAAATACTATACTATTAATCATCATCAAATGTTGCTTACTTTAATAATTTGATCCCACTTATTCTTCTAAAATATGAAGTTTTAAAAATTTCATCTTGAATCATCACTACACTATAATAACTGATTTGCAAATTAGTTATTCTAGGGCTTTCAAATGTTAACATTCAATCATATCTTTCCTAAGTTTTGACATAGAAGAAATGTTCCTTTTAAAATGGCCTGTATAGGTTTGGTCTGAAGTTTCTGGATTAGCAGAATGGACATCAGAACGGACATCAGTTGCATCATTGACAGTCACTTTTTAGTAAAAATATCTGAAGGAGAAAACTATGGAACAAGAACTATTTGGGCCCAAATGGCTTTTACAATAGTTCCAAAATGTAAGACAGGGAGATACTGTTGTATTAGCTATACGCAGAATAGCCAAATTATAGAATAATTATTCTTAAAGATCAGTGAGTTATTTTTTAATTTAGGAAATTATGTTTCCAAAGCATAAATTTTAAACTCAGGGCAGACTTCTTTATCAGCGAATTGTGCACATTGTACATTTAGAAGAAACAGGGGAGTAGACTGTATTTTAACAGTTGTGATAATTTGGTTGCATTTCCAAATTAAAATTTTTACATTATAAGATGTTGTCAGTTTTGCTTTTATAGTGAACTATCACTATATATAACTAATCTGAAAAACTAAGGCATATAACTAAAATAAAATTAGCATGATATTGCTTTATATGGTCAAGATAAAGAACCTATTTTTTTCCTAAGTAACTACAGTACTGATTAAATATAAAGAAGAACAGAAGCTGCGTCTCCAAACATGTCGGTGATTTTTTTAGCTTTTCACCTATCAATTCCAGAAACTGTCCCATTATTTTCATGTTAAAAGATAATTAATATCACTTTAATTATACCAATTAAATGTGTTTGAGGTCCAGGTAAATCATTTCTTCTTTCATAGTATTGGTTATATGTAGGATTCCTTCTTAGTACACAAAAGAAATGACGGGTAGTTTGGATAAGGATTGGTGGTTTTTTTACTTCCTCCGCAAAAGAGCTGATATTTTTGGCCGGCTGGTTTTTTGGGGGGAGGAGGGGGTGAGAAAGAGATAAAGGCTGTACATAGAATTATAGAATAGGCCTACACTAAAATTCTTCCTTGACCAATGAGGATGAGGGCTGGGAGAGAGGTGAGGTGGATTAATTGAAGTGTAATAATGGCAGTGTAGTTTGTTGTTGTTGTTGTTGTTTTAACGTACAAACTCTTTTCCCGTCTCCTGTCCCCCTCCTTGTCTGTGCTGGTACCTCTGGACCGTTCAGAAGCCATTTTAGAACTCAGGAAGCAAAATATGTGAGTTCCACTTGTGCTTTTGCAGGTGCTGTGGTGGCAAGGATAACCTTTGCTCACTGGCCGGGTGTGTTACCATACTGTTATTTCATGTCTTCGGGAATTAAAGACACTACAGAAAATTCCAAACCCACATCCTAACACCTGAAGCTTGCACAATGTTTCTGTAGCAGATGGCAAAACATTTCACTGGAACCTTAATTTACCAAGTCAATATCCAGATCTGGAGAGTTTTTATTCTTTGAGACACCGCTTGAAGATCCATACTCGATATTCGGATCTTTCCCGGGTAAAAACAGAACAAGAAGACCCCTTCTAGGTGTTCTGCACGCCCGGGCCCCACCCAAAGTGCCGGCGGGCCTGCAATCTCTGTATTTCGCGCCGAGGGTCTTTCCGAAAGAACGTGCATTTTCAGTCCTGGACGACTAGTAGTTTATGGGGGAGAGTGGGGGGGAGAAGGCAACACCACAGGGCAAATTCCCGAATAGTCTAAGGGGCTGAGAAGCCTGAGGTACATTTGCCTCCTCGCAGTTGGACGCAAGGCTCGGAGCCCGGCTGTCCTCAGCTGTCACGGGGGGAGGAGGAGGGAGTGCTGGCATTGGCATTGGGCGTGGAGTTGCTCCAGCCGCCGCGCCGCGTCCCGCCGCCAGCTCACCTCCACGGAAAGCTAGGCACTCACCGGCCCGCTTGCCCCTGCTCCCACGTCGCCCTCCGGCCCCAGTCCTCAGGCACAGGTCGCCGGGACCATCCAGTGGGATGGCCGCCGCCTCCTCAGGGACCGCTGCCTGAAGGCCAGGGCCGAGGGACCCTGGCCGCCCCGGTAGCCCGTAGCTCCGGGGCGTTGTGGCAGCGGCCGGCAGGCGCCGGGGCCCGCTCCCCCTCCCCGCCCCCAGCTCCCGCCTCCTGCCCGCTGAGCGGTGCACCCGCTCGCCCCAGCCGGCTGGCGCAGCAACGCACACACTCACTCCGAGGGCGCCTCCAAGGTTACCCGCGGGGTGGGGGCTGGGGCAGGCTCCGGCCACTGGCTTTCTCCGCTGCTTTCCTATTGCCGCGGCCCTTTCGCCGCTCCAGGGCGACCGGGATCCAAACCCCGAAGCAGAAAAGGCTCCAAAGTCCGGGGAGGGAAGTCGAACTGGGAGGCAGACAGGCGTCCGGGCGGGGGGCGGCCTTAGCTGGCTCTGGGCGCCCGGAGAGCCGGGTCAGGCGAGGTCGCGGCAAGAGGGGGCTGTGGCTCCGGCTGGCGCGCTCTGAGCCACGCAGCCTGGGCCGGGGGCAGCGCGCAGGGGCTGCAGGCAGCACCGAGGCGCCCGAGACGCCCCGGGCCCGATGGGGGGCAGAGACAAGCGGGCGGCCAAACCTGCCGAGGAAACTAACTAAATAAAAGGAGACTGTTATTTAAGGCGCGGAAATTTGAAATATTTGGACAGGAAGAGAAAAGAAAAGAAACCTTAGCGAGGGAGGGAAAAAAAAAAAAAAAAAAAACGCGAGCTAACGGTTTTGAAACTCCCCCACCCCCACGCCGGGCTTTTCTGCGCGCCCTGAGGGAGCTCTGGGCTCAGCTTCCTCACTGGGGAGCCGGAGCTGCCGTTGGCGTCTGGAGAGTTTCGAAGGGACAGAAAGGATGTCTTCGCAGCGCCTGCATAGACGGCTTGGCTTAGGTTGGCAATGGGCAGAGCTTTATTCCGGGTCTCAGGCTTGAAGATTGTCTCCTGCCTCTCTGAGTAGGTCCCTCCGTGGATCTGCTTTTTTTTTTTTTTTTTGGAACTGCCGTGTAAAATCAAAACAGTCTCGAGATAGCAAGACCGGGACTCCCCTCCTCCCCTCCCCCCCGCCGGAGTCTTTCGAAGAAGGTAGCTTAGGGCAGTCAGGAAAGCTGACGGTACGACCCTTTCTCGCTCCAGCACTGTGATCTTCCAGCGCTTCTGGACTATTACTTCTACCCCCCGGCAAAAGCCGAAAGCACCTTTTTGGGAACTGAGATTTCGAAACCAGTCCCGGGCTACGGATTCCACAACGTTCGTTTCATGATCAGGAAAATTTATAATATTACCAATTGAATTGCTTTTAGATTTTATCTATTTATTACTCACCCAGGGTGGTGTGTGTGTAGGAGCTCATCACCCCATTGTGAGATGCGTAATGTTTATCAGAAAACTATTGATTCACTACCGAAAGATGGTAAGATGAAGTTTGCTCAGTGGCTCAAGGACCAGAATGTGGCCTGAGGTGCGATTAGTGTCCCCCACGTATAAGCCTGAATTCAATTTACCGGGCAAAGGCTGAGCCCGAGTTTCCAGAAGTGGATGCGGATGCAGTGAAGAACTGAATTTGACAGCGCATCCCTGCTTAAGTATCCTCCATCCTTTACATAGCGTTGTCTCCTGGGATTCTGATCATTCTGTCCATTTGCGCTTGCCGCTCCTGTATCTGAATTAAGTTCAGACCCTTCTCTACCTCAGCTCGTTACAAATTAGATCCCATTAAACTCAACAGCACCTTCTCTTCCATCGTATACATCGTATACATTCAAAGTCTTGCTGAGTATTGTCGAGGTTTTTGAGAGATTGAATAATGGCTTTTCATATTTCCTAGAGGGGGACCACATAACTCATTTCTAAAATACTTAGATTAGTAAAGCTATTTCCTGCAAAGAGCCAAAGAAATGTGCCGATGTTTTAATGCTTAGTAAATTTTAGGCTAATGAAGAGAGCAAGAGAGAGCTCCCACTCCCCTTACTGTGCTCCAACCACTTAAGAACAAAGCAACTGTAGAAGTACTTCTCAGCTTTATAGACACCCTATGCCTTTAGATTTGAAATCTCTAAAGAATAATTTTAATGCTGAAACTTGGATACTGAAAAGTTAATTAAACTCCACTTTAAATTCAGAAATGTCCATCTTTACAGTTGCAACTTGTAAAAAGGGTTGTTTTTATTTTTTAGTAATAAGCTTGTGTTTAGAAAGTATTGTTTTCCCAAGCAGTGTATTTTGTATACTGATTCTGGTTTTAAAATTCAAAACACAACACTTTTTCCTTCAAAACATCCCAATTTCTACTTTTTTCTAAACTTTAAAATTTAATATTTTAAATTTAATTTCATGTTGCTGTCAAAAATTAATTTATTCAGTAATTTGTGGTTAGGGGTGGCAGAAGTTGAAGTCTTACTGAACTTAAGGAAGGTGAACTTTAGTGGTAAGTGAAAAGGATAAAACTTTTTCTTCTATATTCTTTTATACTATCACGGAAAATAAATTATTGAAAACCACTTGCCTGCGACCATTCCAATCCTTGTTAGGGCAGGCATCAGAACCATGTCCTTCAATAAACCTTAAAGTATTTTTTTCTTTTTGGAGCCAGGGCAGGGAGCTTATACAGCAGAAGGAGAGAGCTTTCACATAAAACATCTTTGTTCATGTCGGAGATGATGAATAAAGTATTTATAAATTTATAAATGGCAACTGCATTGAAATCCTTTGGTGAAAATCTTTAATTAAAATTAAAGTAAGTAGTAGATGCTGGACAACTCTCTTGGAAATTTGATATTTCTATTTCAATTTTTTTTTATTTTTAGTTAAATGTAGTCTTAACAAGATTTTTATAAGCCTTTACTAAAAAGTTTTGTGGAAATCAAGTACCATATATAAGAGTGGCCTATTTAATGATTGTAAAAGTTTCTATATTTATTATACTGCAGTTAAGACACTTACATGCATATATAATTAATTAGTTAAGACCCTCACATGTAATTTATATATTTTTTTCTTGCTGCACTTTTTATCCCCTAAAAATTTGTATTTGCGTTATGTTTTAAGACTTAACATTTTGTAATGTTACATTTCTGACATGCAGGGAGAAAAAATATGATAGTATACTTATGGTATAATTTTGGGAAATGTATTATTTAACCAATTGTTTCACTTTGTGATCTAAAAAAAACTAGTGGGAAGCACTTTTAAGGTGGTACTTTAAAAGTGACTTTTAGAGCTAATATATATTTGTTTTCAGATCGCTACCTCTGAAACCCGTTTTTCAACTATTTATCTTAACTTTGAGAAAAGGGGAAGATTGAACATTAGGAAAAATTCACATTGCAATAATTTCAGCTCTTCAAAAAATGTTGTCCTTATTTTGTTGTAAAGAGAAATACGAGGCGCCAAGTAAAATCTTTGGAGGGAGGCATGAGGAAAGAAAGAATAACTCAATCATCAGTAGAATATGTCTAGCTTTTTACTTGGTCTACTTTTCTAATGTTGAGACTTACAACATTGTGATCTTTTAGTACACTTCTTAGCAAGTGGCAAACTATGTGGGGGTAATAGAGTGGAAATCACAGAAAAACATTGTCCTGTTTTGAAAAAGTGTTTTAATTAGGCAAAAGAAGCATCAGGACAAACCATTTTTAAAACAAAATCTCTTAAGCTGGGTTTTGAGACTGGCAAAGGGAGAAGCAAGGAAAAAGTCAAGGCAAGATAACATATTCAGGAGAAAGCCAAAGCTATTTGCAATTACATGTTAGAACTCAGGATTTTGCAGGTGAAAAGGATGTTGCTTAAATATATTCATAAACCTGTAATAAGATTTCCACTTCGCAGTCTGAGAAGATTTAACTAGCTGCTTAAAATATGACAAAACTGAATTTTAACAAGTGATAGTAAAATAGGACAGCCAACCAATTAACTGACAAAACAGAAGGCAGTGTGGGAGAGCCCTCCCCACATTCATTGCAAATTTGAAGCTCCCTCCGCCTGGTTTCCCTCCATCAGGCTAACGACCTCGTTCCTCCGGTAGAGCCTGGCCAAGTCGCAGGCGGTGTCCCCCTTATGGTTCCGATGCCCCACTTTGCTGGCCGTGTGCTTCATGAGGAACTCCACCACAGGGAGGTGGCCTTCTTTGGCAGCCAAGTGCAAGGGCAGGTTCCCTTCATTATCCTCGATGTTAACATCAGCTTGGAACTCCAGCAAAGTCTGTAAAGTGTCCAGGAAACCTGCTCTGGCTGCATCGTGAATGACAGCGAAACCAGTTCGGTCTTTCAAATCGGGATTAGCACCTCTAAGTAGTAGTCTCCTGGCAATCTCGGGATTTCCAAGTTTCATAACCTAGGAAAGAAGAGAAAACGGGAGAATCCTTCAAGTGCTCTTACAAGAATATTTTAAAATATCCATGTCTCCTCTTTATATAACTTTATTTTTGGTGAAAGAGTGCTTGGGGAAGACCCACCTGGTGGGGTCTGAAGGGCTCAATTGCAGGAAAGAAAGTCCTCGTAGGTAAAAGTAGAAGAAGACCTCTAAAAATTGAGCTTCTATGATGGAATATCTTAAACGGGCCCAAAAGTAGGATAAATTGATCAATAAAATATAACCAGTAAAACTTGTAGAAAATTCACCCCACAACTCAGTTTCCTATCTCCCATGAAGAGTTGTGTAATTTCATGAATTTATTAAAATAAAAGAAATGGAGTTTGAGAATCTCTTGTTTGCTTGCTTATGCTCATAAAACATAAAACCTGGGTTATTAATTCTGAAATATCAAATGTAGATAAAATTTATTTTCTAAATAGCTACTGAAAAGAAATAAGGAGAGTGAGTTTCTTTAAACCCCCCAAGAAGTGTTTCCACACCTCAGACACCATCACCTAGTATAAAAATGATCTATTAAAACACCAGACCTGATATTTTCTTAAATTATTAATTTTCACAAGTTCTCTCCAAAAAGATATAGCTCAAATTTCCAAGTGTTTTTTAAAAATATTTTTTCTTTGCAAGTTACTTCATATTGGCTACCGGGTGTGTTTGGTGCTTAGAATCCTACACCTGAAATTTTAAAATGTTACTGATTGTTCAAGTGTTAAATAGTCAATGCTATTCTACATTGCTTATGACACTGATTTGTCTAAAGCTGAGTTCATGATATGCTATGTATTAGACAGGAGATGATTGCATGGCAACCGTTCTTGAAAAGAATGAAACAGTGATCCTACTACATCACTTACTGTTTCTTAAAGTTCTAACTAGCTTCCTGATTTTTAAGTGAGCAAACGAAGAGAAAATAAGATATTTAATGTGTATTTTGAGACAGACAACTTTGTCTTGTGGTTTGAGTGCATTTAATAATCAACTGGTGATGCCATCTTATTTCCTTTTGCAGTTATTATCAGGCATTTAGGAATAGCTATTTGTAAACTGCCACCATTTTAAAAGTCAGAATGTGGTATTAAAACTTGCTATCAACATACAAATAATTCACATGACAAAGACTTAACCTACTGTTTGAATACATTTCACTTTAATAGGGGCCTCTGTTAGGCTCTCCTAATTATAAAATGTCTTGTAGAGCAGCATGCAATTATATAATACATATAATTTAGTTGTGAAAAAAATGTAGTCTCATTAACATGCCAGAAAATAGTTCAGCATTTTAACCGGTTTCATTTATATTTAGGTATATTCATAACAACTTAAATTTATAATAAATAGATTACATAGTAGATACTCAAATGTTTGTGAAATTAAATATCCATTGAAAAATCCATACAAAGTTGATCTATCACTTAAACTGTTTATTTATAAAATAATCACAAATTAAGTAATAAAATATATTTAGAATAAATAATATTTTATAAATGCAAACTATACAGATGGCCAAGATATCACGCTTCCCGGTTGATAAAACCCTGGGGACTTAGCCCTTCCTTTGGAGCAGTGGTAAAAATGATACATAATTTATTTTTTGAGAATTTCAATAAAATACACTTTTTGGTTAAAAATGAACACATTCTAATTTTTGCCACATCTACCTCTAGAGATTTAGTCACATTTAAGGACCTGGACTGGGAAAAATAAGGGACAGACACCTTGAATCTTTGTAAAGCAAATGTGCGATTAAGGCCTTTGATATTATCCTGATTGAAAAGCTTATACTAGGAAGGGGGGAAAAGCTTTTGCAACGGAGTTAAATGAACATAATTATAGAAGAAAATTTGCCATCTTCCACAGAAATAATAGTAATATTGGAAATGGTTTTGAAGAAAGTTCTTTCTTGAATTATGACACAACTTCAGAGTCAGGATTATACATACTGAAAATAAGCCTTGAGACTCCTGTTTGTGTATGTTTCATTATATGTACTAGGGTTAAGCCACAATAAGTGGGTGTTAGTATATTGATAAGTGTGGTTAATATAAACAAGATTGCAAAGTTGTATTAAAAATGCCAAAACTTTGTCAGTATTAATCTCCCAGTCTTCCTGTTCGTCAAAAGTCCTGTAAGATCTTATTCTGAACATGGGTTAAGTTGCTCATTCTTTGTGAGATTTATATAATCTTTTGGGTTTTCAATAGGAAACTTTTCAATGTGTTAAATCTGTAGCATTGTTATCACCATCAAACCTATTAAAAACTACTAGGTGGACAAAGAAAAAAATTCCTTATTCCACAGAACCTACCCGAAATAACAAGATTAAATAATTTGGTATCTATGCATAAGCTTCCTTAATACTGAAATTTTTGCAAGGTCAGTATATTGTTTTAAAATGCACAGACTGAACTTCGTCTGTTAATAGTGTATCTCCTGCCACTTAAATTTCTAATTCTTGTAAAACAAAGCATTCTAAAACCTTCTCCCCAAAGGATTTTCAAAAACAGCTTCAAGTGTTGCATTTCCGAATAAGAATAGTTCATAAGAATACCATCAGAACTCTGATAAAGCAACGATTTGAGACTACTTTGCCATTTTTCTGTTTCTAAGCCTTTCAACTAAGTTACTTGATAACTAACATTCAGAGGAGGAAAAAAAATATCAGGTACAATACTTGGCAGCTGAACATGTTTCATTTCTTGCTTGTAAATCTAATTACTGAAAATTAGAACATACCACCACATGACCGCAGAGACAAAAATACTACAAACTGAGCTCTGATTAGAAAATTCAACTTTTTATTCCTCCTCAATCCTGAATGGGTAGATGGTATTACATTAACTGTGAAATGTACATCCTGTCCCCGTGCCCAGGCCACCCATTCCAAACGAGGAAAGGTCGTTTGTCAAAACTTGAAGCATTTGAAGGAAAAACACCCTCGCCAGTAGTCAGGAAAATTAACGTTAAAGTCAATTATTGGAGCAAAGCACGGAAACCACTAATAGCAGTGTATTTACTTCAAATAATAATCATAATAATGTGTTTACAGAGCTGTCTTAAAAAAAACACACACACCTCGGCGCTGCTACGACTACTTTTAAATCCCAACCGTCACAAAAACATTCCAAAAATTAAGACCAAACCTGGAACCCATTTGATATCGAGGAGGTTATTGAATTTGACGAGTTTGTTCAAAGTACGTCATTTTGGGGAGTTGGATCCACTTAAAGATATAAAATATGGCAACCAACTAGGCTTTAAAAAGTGAAATTTTGTACCCCTGAAAGCTTAAAAGCCGTTATTCCAGAAACCCGGTCACGTAGGCAACATTGTTGACCTGTTTTCCCCACCTCTCTGGATACCAACCTGCAGCGCAGTCCTTCCAAATCCATTTTGTGCATTGACGTTTACATTATTTTGCAACAAACTAGTAAGTTGCTCTAGGTCCCCCCTGGCAGCTGCAGACGCCAACTCGTTCCCCCAAGGCTCGGCCATTCTTTAGGGTCCTGACGATCGGGAAAAGATGAATTAGTTGTTTTTCTTTTTCCCCTTTCCTTTGCTCCTAACCAGGCTGCATGATGGCATCGGAGACTGACAGAAGGACTGGGATGGTTAATCTGGAGTAGAGCTTGGTAGTAAATACTAGTAAGATCTGCCTGCCAAAAGCCCGCCCCTCGATTCACACGTGATTATTCAGCAAAACTGAGCCATTGGAGAGGGGCTCCGCTCCTCGCTTTTTAGCTTAACCCCTGTGAAGAATTCTGGTGACTCAACAGAAAGACACACAGACATATATATATTCCTGGCAAATTACTCTGGACGTAAAATGTAGACAGAGATGTCACGTATCTACACTACAGATCTCTGTGAGGAATGTGTGCGGAGACTTAAGGGACTAGATCAGGGCACAAAATACCGCGGAAGAAAAGACATTTCGGGGGGGGGGAAGAAAAGGCATTAACCCACCCTTGTTCACGGTGGTGACTTGAGCCGCGCGAGCCAGAACCGCTGGGGCAGGTCCTCGGAGGGGCTCGGTCTCCATCCGTCTCACCGAAGGGGTAGTGCTGAGTCCTCCGCAGGGAGAGCGCCGCGGTGGCTGGATGCTGACGTGCTCGGGAGGGTTAAAGATGATCGCCAAAGGCAAACGGGAGTAGCAGTTCCGTGGCCCTCAAGTTACAGGTCTTCACGACTCTTCAGTCGCCTCCGCTTCTCAGGAGGAGCCTTTATTCGCGTTCCGGCCGAACTGCTGGCTAACGCCGCGTGGGCAGGCTGCGTAGCCCGCCCGCTGGGCTGCCGCAGCCCTGCGGAGTCTCAGAGGCCGTGGGAGCCAGGCTCGGAGCGCGTCTCCGGAGACTGCCCGGCGCGCGGCGGGCTCCGGGCAAGTCGGTCATGCCGGCCCCACCAGGTCCCGGGACTCCCCGCAGCGTGAGGAAGGGAGCGAGTGATGCGGGAAGCGTCTATGGGGCCCGGGCTGCTGGGGCAGCGCGCGGCAGCATCGCGGATGCACAGGGCAACCCACCCGTAACTTCCCGCCTACGACCGAGCCAGTTCAGACTTCCCACCGTAGACGCTCATTGAGCTGCAGCCGCCGTCTTTTCCTTCCTTTCCCAGTTTTCTGGGGGCCTCCGGAGATCGAGAGCGACCAGAGAAGCGCAGGCCAAGGTCTGAGTATGGGGAGTCGCCACAATGCCAGAGCGCAGCCAGTCCCACCGCCCTCTCGACGAGAGCCCAGCGACTCCGACACCCGGTGCCACTTCGCCAACCTCTCGCCGTCCCCCGGCCTGTGCCCCCAGCCTGTGCCGCCGACAGGGCAGCGGCCGCCAGCTAACTGTGCCCCGGAGCCGAGCCGGGCAGCACTGCTTCCTCCAGAGCCGCAGCGCTCCCAGTGACAGTTTCTTTTGTAGCTGGTTCCCCCAAATCGCCGGTCCCTGCTCTCTTCACCCCTACAGACACTTGCGCGTTGTCCTCCTTTGAGCTCTTTTCCTTCCCTCCCTCCCTGGCTTCTTTTTTCGCTCAAACAATTGCTGCTTCTGTTGCCGCTGCAGAGACGGTGCCGGTTTCTTCTCTCTTTTTTCCGACCTCATCAGCTTTTTTTGAAAAGAAAAAAATTGAGCGCTTTTTGAGTTGAAAAACCCGCCCCCATTTTAACGGCAGAGTTTTAAGGAGGCTCGGATGAGTTGCAGCGCCGCAGGAGCGGGAAGGCCGGGCACCGCCCACGCCCCGCCCACTGCCCAGGAGGCGCTCGCGCTCGCAAGCTCGCTCGCTCCGCCCCCCGCCCGCGCCCTTTCTCCCGCCTCCTCACTCCCCACAGCCCTCCCTGAGTCTCAGGCGCTGGTTCCCACCCTCCCGCCCCGCGGCCAGTCCCCAGCTGAATCGGCGTTCTGCCCCGCGAAGCCGGGTATGGCCTCCTCAGGCTGGCTGGCGGGATGGAGTCTGCGACACGAAACCTCGGACTCCTGGAGCCCGGCGGGGGCGGGTGAGGGGGAAGAGGCTTGTTAATTAAGACGGCTGCGGAGAGCCGCAGGGCCTTAGAGGCTCGGCGGCGGTGGCTGCTGGAAGGCGGAGAGCGAGCTGGCGCGAACCAAGTTTTCCCCGGCCCTGACGGGGCAGGCCGGCTCGCCTCCGCGCTCCCCCCCTAGGCTCTCGAAGTTCGGGCGGCCAGGCCTACCGCTGCCGCCGCCTCTTCTGGGGCGCACACCGTGTAAACTCCACAGCCTTTTCTCAGTCCCGGGCCTCGGCCTCGCACCTGCCAGATCAACGCCCGGGGTCGTGGTGGGCAGAGGTGGCCGTGGGGCTGGAGGAAGAGACCCGGACTGACAGCGAGAACAGTGCTTAGGAAAAGCAAACGTCTTTAATAGACTGATTTTTACGAAAACTAAAGACAGTATAGGGAAGAAATCATGACGAACTCTGAACTCTTAATGTTTCAGGGACGAGAAACAAATATTCCATTTCTTCGGGAAAAGGGAGAAAAGCAATCAACTTTAAGGCTAAATTTACAATAAGTCTTGGGAAGCTTTTCTAACAAGGCCATTTCTTTATTGCCAAAGTTCTCTCTTTTTCTACTTAGATGGGGGCTTGTTTTTTGGGGGGAGGGAAGGGTGTCCAACTGTAAAGGAGCAAATAGTCTGTTCCCCAGTCATTTATTTCAGTCATCCGAGACACCAGTTGTCTGTACTTTTAACCTCCTCTTTTAGCTATGTAAGATCAATTAACTACTGGTTTATATATTTTTTGCTCTTAAAAATACCCAGCACGGTTACATGATGCACCCAGTGGTCAAAATGAAACCAAGCAAAAAATGACAAGTGGTCTATAGAGCCGGCCTCTACTAAACATATTCCCCCAGTAACATCTGTACCCAGCCCCTTGAAGTATAATGGGAGTATTAGCAACAAAACACACCAGAAACATCTGGATAATCATCTAGCAACAGATTGGCTAGTAGGTAGAGGGAGAGTTGAAACTGGGAAGAATCTGGCAGTGTTTTCTTTAACAGAAGCGCTGAGGAAAAAAATAACTAGAGTTCTTTCCTTAGGTAACTAAACTTGAATTGTGCATCAAGTATGAACTACAACACCAGAGATTAACTCCTCTCATTTCTTACATGTATTTAGACATTTCAAATTTATGAAGAGTTGCTTTCTAGCATATATTATGATTTCTTGCTAAGAGAAGGTATTGTAATTAGGAAGAATCTTAAATTATGCTCATTATGTATAAATACATATGTGTTATAATTTTCGTGAAATATTTTGGCTGAATAACTGAGTAAATAAAATTATGGTAATTTAAGATGCATGCAGAGCTAGATTAAGATTTTTGAAGGTCCTAAACTAACTGAAAAGATTTTGATGGCCCATCACCCCACCTCATATGTAAATAAAAACAAAGCCACAAAATAAGAGTAAAGAAGTCCAAAAAAATTGTGATTTTCCCCATGATAACTACTTCAGTGCTTTTGCTGAAATATTAAATTCTTTAAGGAAGGCTTTTTGGTTTTTTATTCTGGCTTTGCTGGTGCTCTAAAGCATGTGCTTAGTCTGCTTACTGTATAAACCACAACTGGCAGCATAGAGATTCCAGTCTTTGTTCAGAGAGCATAAGTAACCACTATAAAGTACCTCCAATGAAAATCTAATATTTATTAAGTATTAGTTCACTGAAGTATATTCAAAGATGAGTATCTCTGCCTTTAATAAGTTTACATTCTAATATGATATATGAGAAAGATCCACAGTTAGGCATCTATTATATTGAAAGTAGTGGTTTCTCTTTTAGCATAATAATGACATGTCTTTCAAACACCAAAAAAGAGGCTTTATATTAAATACTAACAATTATAGAAATCTTTTTTCCCCCAGCAGTTCATACTCATTTTTAAGTGCTTATAGAAATATAATTTATCAGATTATTTTGTGCTTTTCCTCATTGACTCAATTATGCAGTTTCTCAGTGATTAACTCATGGAAATGTGTATGTGGTATCTATAATTTCTTTACTGAGTATCAAAGTCTTCCTTTTTGTTGTATTTATAGATCCAACAGAGGTGGAAAACAGACCTCAGGGACCTTTTTACCATTTCATAATTGTGACTTAGACATTTTATTTCTGAATTTCAGTAGGTTTTTTATATGGGTACTCCCACCACTTATGAAAGTCATTTTGTATAGTAAGTAAATAAATGCCCAGTAAGCAACTCAAAAGCTTAAATATAATAGCAACAATTAACGTTTGTATATTGTTTCATAATTATAACATCTGATGATATGATGCACACATTATTTAATCTTCACAACTCCAAGTTAAATATGGTAATTATCTTCATTTTTTAGCTGAAGGAATTGAGCCTTGCAGAGATTATGACTTAAAGCCAGTAAGTAGTGGATATAGGATTTGGACTCAGATCTTGGGGCCCCAAATCTTATGCCTTTCCCATTAGTTAAGAGTCCAGGATCAGACGCTAGACTCCTAAAGAAATTAAATCATTAGATGAAATATATTTTTGATTACTCAAGTGTGGATCTAATTCTGTAGTAGCATTAATCTTCTCATGAATTATATTAGAAGTGAGTAGTGTTAAAAAGCTTAATTAACTTTACCAAAGGATTAAGGTTAACGCCACCATAAGTTATGTTGATATCATGTGCCCTGGTAATATGTGATGATGGCACATCACTTCTGTGGTATTCTTCCTCCCAAATCCATAAACAGTATAATTCTGACAAAACTTAGACAAACCCAAATTGAGGGATGGTCTATAAAGTTCCTGACCACTACTCTTCAAAAGTCAAGATCAAAAAACTGTCACAGATTGGAAGAGGCTAAGGAAACATGACAACTATATATACTGTGGTATTCTGGATTGGACCCTGAAACAGAAAAAAGACATTGATGTAAAAATGCAAATAGAGTCAGGGCACCTGGGTGGTGTAGTCCATTAAGCATCCGACTCTTGGTTTTGGCTCAGGTCATGATCTCAGGGTCCTGGAATCGTGCCCCACATCAGGCTCCATGCTCAGCATGGAGTCTGCTTGAGATTCTCTTCTCCCTCTGCCACCCCCCACCCCGTCTCAAATTTTAAAAATGCAAATAGAGTCTCTAGAAATTGATTAATAGTATTATGCCAATGTTAATGTCTTAGTTTTGATAGATGTACCATGGTTATGTAAGATGGTAACATTAGAAGAAGCTAGATAAAAAGCAAATAAATATAAATCTAAAATCATGTCAAATGAGGGGCACCTGGGTGGCTCAGTCATTAAGCGACTGCCTTCGGCTCCGATCGTGGTCCTGGGGTCCTGGGATCGAGCCCCGCATCGGGCTCCCTGCTCCGCGGGAAGCCTGCTTCTCCCTCTCCTGCTCCCCCTGCTTGTGTTCCCTCTCTTGCTGTGTCTCTCTGTGTCAAATAAGTAAATAAAATCTTTAAAAAAAAATAAAATCATGTCAAATGAAAATTCAGCAAAATAACTTTATCACATATATTTGAAAGAGAGATGAAATAAAAGTTCTTTTTCAAACAGCAATGGTAAGATCAAAGAACATGGAGATTCTAGAGAAAGATCTATATTTGAATTAGGCTGCTCCATAATATAGTAAATTAACTATGAGAATGAATTAAAATTATTTTCCTTTGCTCATGCTTATGTACAGAGAATCTCTATACATTTTTATTCTCAGTTTGTGACACTGAAGTGAAATTGTTTCTAAGAAAATTCTGGGGAAATGAAAAATGAACTATTTTTTAATTCAATATTTATTTTTCTTTCATTTCATTCTCTGCAGTGGACAATCATTTTGGATGCTGGGTACCCAACCATGAATAGCTAGGTCATCGGGAAGAATCAGTCTCTTCAGGAAATGTACAAACTTTGCAACATGGAGGGTGAATTGCAAGGATGCAACAGGTTCAGTGGAAAGAGCACTGGTTTTGACCTAGCCCTGAATACTAGGTCTGTCACTTTGTAGCATGACTTTGGACACATTCTTAACCTCTCAGAGCAGTTTTTTATTCTGTAAAATCATTGTAAGAATGAGATAAGGTGTGTAAAATACCTGTACACACTAGACATCCAATAAAAGTTAATAAATTCAAAAATATTGGTTATTATTATATACCCAATACTTTGCTATATATGAACTATGGTGAATATAAAAACATACTGAATGAAATGGCTTATAATCTCAAGGAACTTTCAACCTTTGGGGAGAGATTAAAACATGAATAGATGAAACTGTTAGAGAAAAAAAAATTACAGAATTTCCCACAGCATTAAATTGTGTTGTAAAGACAGTAAAAGCAGTGATTAGAAAGGAGAACAATCCTTGTTTGCTTGTTTTATGAAAGCAGTAGCCTTGAGAAAAGCATTTAGGAGTTGGTATACAGAGTAGTAGTAACTAATATGTTTGGAGAGCTTTAAGGTTTCTGAAGAGTTTTCACAAGCATTGTATCAATGTTCACAATTACTCTATAAGTTTTATAAGCCCCATTTTAGAGATAAAGAAATTGAGACTCAGAATTTTTTTTGTCAAGGGGCAGAATTAGAACTGAAACCTAGTAATGCTGACCATGAAATTTCTATGCTTGTTTTGTAAAAATATTTTATTTTCCATGCATTTTCATATTTGTTTTTTATCACCTGAAACAGTCATATCAGAAGATGAAGTCAGAGATACTAAGTGACCCATCCAAGTTCCCCCAGCTAATTAGTTGGAAAAGCAGTACTGGAACTTATATACCTGAATGTGTAGGGTATGCTTCCCATCTTTGCACATTACCACATTATTTTAATTTCCAGATGGAGAGAAGGGAGGGGGAAAGGGACCAGCACTGGATTTGAATGGGTTCTGCAGTATACACACGTCATCACAGAGAAAACCCTCAACTTTTCAGGGCTGCATTAATCCTGGCCATGTAACTAGAGACAATTATTCACCCGCCTTGTTCTGAGAATGACATATATGAATGGGGCAACTGAATTACCACACTTAAATTGCTGGTACTGTGTTTCACCTCATGATTCACATTTGTGCTATATTTTGGAATTACTTCCTATGGGATGGCAATTAAAAAAGACATTCAATTCATGTGACTATGGAGAGTTCTATTCCTTATCTAGCTAATTCTGGTTTAAATACAGATTATTGC
The DNA here is from genome assembly GCF_964656455.1 of Halichoerus grypus. Lineage (NCBI taxonomy): Eukaryota > Metazoa > Chordata > Mammalia > Carnivora > Phocidae > Halichoerus > Halichoerus grypus. The sequence goes on from NC_135716.1 coordinate 147,842,121, forward strand.
ATGAGAGTTGTAGGTCAGACTATTTTCATTTAAGAAAACACAGGATGAACCTAGATCTTTACAACACCAGAGTGCTACCAGAGTGCTCTTCTTTGTCTTCAGGGAATACAAAGATCTAGGCCTTGGTCTATATGGTGATTTCACTAGCACCTACTTTACAGCACAAAATCAGCAATCTTACTCCACACTTTCAGGGTTTAATGTACTTTCCAAGGCAAGTCAATGCTCTATTACAGTCCAGACAATGATATTTTCCCAAGTCAAAGTTAAACATATCCCACCGTCACTTTTCCTCCAGTGAGGATGACAATTACAAATTGCCACACTTCATTACATAGTCTTTGACTATTCTTGTCTCAAAGCCGTTCAACTTCTGACCATAAATTGAAACTTTTGGTAATTGGTATTTTAATATAATTTCTTCATTTATGGAAGTATTTTAAATTGACTATATTCAAAGCTGGACTCAAGTTTTCCCCATTTGTAAGATGTTGCCTTAGGTCTAAAAAATAAATGCTATGCTGCAGGAATAGAAAAGTTTTTGTCATAACTAACAAAAAATGCTCATCTTTTTCTTGGGATCGATAGTCTCACTTTTCTCGGGATCGATAGTCTCACTTTTCTCAGCTTCCATGTTCCCCCACGTCGATCTTGGGAGCCTGGTTATCTCTGTGTTATCGAGAGTTTAAGGATGCATGAGACAGGGGGCTTGGGATTGAGGGTGACAGTGTGTAAGCAGATTTTGGTAGCGAGGTTGAACCTAAAAGACTGTAAATGAAGTTGTATTTTGGTGAAACTTTGTTAGAGGAAATGTACATTTATGAAATGCTGTTTGTAAAACGGGTTGTGAGAGTGTTGAATTGGTTTGTGGGGCTTGATGCGTACTTATGTGACTATGTAACTTCGTAAGGCTTAGAAGCTGATCCCCGCCCCAGCCAGGAGGAGGCTGTACCCTGAAGCCTTTGCTTAATTCCAAACCGGAATAACCTGTTGCGGGACTACTAGCTCCCGCAGTTGCTAGCTGGGGGTCCCCGCCAGCGGCACGCGGATCCCCGCCCGGTAGTCGCGCGCCCAGCGCTTGACAGGAAGGCAGTCACGTGGCAGCCGCAAAGCGGCGCTTTGCGACCTCGATGACAGGCAAAATGTGCGACAGCCTTGGCGCCGGCCAACCAGGGGCGGAGGCGGCGGCCAGGGAGGAAGCGGAGGAGGCGGAGGCGGCCGTGGGGTTCGCCCGCCTGCTCGTTCGCCTGGTTTCCCCGCCCCCGCCGGTCTCGCCGCTGCTGAAGGGAGCCGGTTGCGCGCTGTCGTAACCTGCCCTCATCCTGGCCAGCAGCAGCAAGACCGGACCCTCATCCAGACCAACCTCCCTGTCAGGGCGGCTGCGGCGCGGGCTCCGCGGGGCGCAGGCGGGCGGCCCGGGCGCCTGAAGGTTACTGAGTGCATGAGCGCCTAGCTTCCCGCGCTGCCCCGCCCGCCGGCCCGCCGGTCCGCCCGCCGGCTCGCCCGCCAGCCCCTCGGCGCCCGGCGGCGGCGGCGGCGGCGGCGGCGACGGCCGCAGGAGGCGCCGTTTCCCTCCCAGGTGCGCGCTTCGCTCCCGGAGCCGCGGAACTCGGCGGCCGCCATGGCGTCCAACATGGACCGGGAGATGATCCTGGCGGATTTTCAGGTGAAGTATATGGCCTTGTACCTCTTCCACCGCCAACCTCGTGGGTTCCCGGTGCCAGAAGGGTTGCCTTTTCTCAGGGTTTGTTAGAGCATTGCGGTGGTGTGTGGTTTGGGCTTTTTTACGGTACGTGGCGCGCGGGTACGCGCGCGCGCGCGCGTGTGTGTGTGTGTTTGGGCTTTTATACGGTACGTGGCGTGCGTGTGTGTGTGTGTGTGTTGAGCCATCCGGGAACGTGCAATTCTTATGCTGGGTTGGGTGTGTATAGAATTTGTATGTACGGATTTGCAGGGTGAGGGGATGTTATGATACTTGGTTATGTGTGTGGACTGTGTAGTGTTTCCTGTATTATGTGGAGAATGGGTAGAATTGGGGGTATTAAGCGGGGCTTTTAAGTATGGGCTTTTTGGGAGTTTTGGGTTATATTACGTGGGAGAGTGCTGTATGGAGTGTGGGTGTGGAGAGTGTGGTGTTGTGGGTGTGGTGTATTAAGGGGTGAGTAAAAAAGAAAGGAGGAGGAGGAGGTGGTGAAGGTAGTGGTGAGGGTATGGTCTTTTTCAAGGAGAAATAAACATTCGAGACTTTGCCTTATTGGAATCTTTGGAGTGTATGAAGGTAAGGAGGAGGCAAATAGACTGTATATATCAAAGTATCCTCGGTGAAAATTAAAAATTACATATTGAAATTACGTATTTGCGGATTCCCTTCCCCTACAGATTTGAATTGCTTGGTGTGTGTCCTAACTCCAGGAATAATTTAAAGAATAAGCAAAGGTTATTCCTTTACTTATCCCAACTGTAGTCACACTAATATATGAGTATCTTAAGGAGGCCCTTTGAAAGTAGAGTTGTACACCATTCATGAAAGACTTGTAGTTAGAACTAATACCCTGTGCACACCATCTTTGCCTTTTTATGTTTGATGAAGAAGATATTGTAGTGAGATTTTTTTTTTTTAAAGATATTATTTATTTGTTTGACAGGGAGAGACACAGCGAGAGAGGGAACACAAGCAGGGGGAGTGGGAGAGGGAGAAGCAGGCTTCCCGCTGAGCAGGGAGCCCGATGTGGGGCTCGATCCGAGGACCCTGGGATCATGACCTGAGCTGAAGGCAGACGCTTAACCGACTGAGCCACCCGGCGCCCCATTCATTTTGGCATTAACTTAGAAGCTACTGTTACGTATAGGCAGACTTTTCTCTCTGTAACAGTCATCATTGCACATGGTCTAACACTAGCATAGAGGTGATAGTTTTTCTTACTGAGATTTTGTTTGGCTTCTCCCTCTTTCTCTGATTTTCCTTATTTCATAACTTAATATTGTGATGGTCATTTCCAGAATTTGCTCTTTATCTTACCCAGTAAGGGTATCTGATTTATTGGGAATGTGGATATATCTGCATTTGATTATACTGTAACTTCCAAACTCAGAAAGAAGTGTTCTGAAAGTAAAAGGTGACCGCAAGATTTTGGTGTTTTGTAGGATTAGGATTAGCCTGAGATTTTTTTTTTTTTGCCTAAGTCTTTTATTCTCTTTCTTTTTTTCATTCTCCAATCTTTTATCTAATGTGGAATATGGTCATATGAAAAAGGACTCTATTTCTAGGAGTATTTTATCCTGTTATAAAACTGCTTTATAGAAATGTCTTTAGACAACAATAGTCATAGTTTACCTCACTAAAAGCTTTAAGGTAATTATAACTTTGTTTTGATTTCACCAAATTTTTTTACTTACTCTAACAACTTGTAGCTGCTTGTTTTCTTATTTGTGACAGTTATTATGTTTACTGTGAACTTTATATTGGCCAAGGACAGGAAATTTAGGATTGTTGTACTCAGAGACAAAGTAAGATTTTCTGACAAGCATTTGGGATTTTATTTTGATCACATTAATACATTCTGTTTTTCTCTTCGAACCAGTGGCACTGATGTGAACAGTTCTTTACAGAATGGGAAAAAGCTATGGCATTCTCAATGTTTGCCAGATGGTGAAAGTTTATTTCATATTGTCAAGTAGGTAAGAACGTTATTGGTAGAATAAAAAGTACACATAAATAAAATACTTATGAATAAAAAGAATACACATACAGAATAATACACATACAGAATAGAAAGTATACACATATTAAGTACATTAGCCTTTTGTGTTTTTAGGAACCTTGTATTCCTCTCACAAATGATTCCAGATCAGTTTGCTCTTGTGGACTTACTTTTTAAAATCAATTATTCTTCCTATTTTTTAATATCATGTAAACTTTTTTATAGGATTAACTTTTAAAAGTTAGCATTTATCCAGTTATCAGAAACTAGGTAATTTTAAACATTGACTTTCAAGTCTTGTAATGTAGATACTTGGATGATGCTGGTTTCGCCTGTAACTGTGTAAATCAGTTTCTCCCCAAAAGTGAACACATGACTGTGAAATTAATAATTTTGAGAGTTCAGTGCTGCCTTTGTAGGCAGCACATGATTTTTTTTAAAGTTTTTATAAAAAGTTCTAGTTAGTTAACATACAGTGTCATATTAGTTTCAGGTGTACAATATAGTGATTCAGCACTTCCGTGCAATGCCCAGTACTCATCACAAGTGCACTCCTTAATCCCCATTACCCATTTAACCCATTCCCCCCACCTACCTCCCCCCTGGCAGTCATCAGTCCAGTTCTCTATAGTTCAGTGTTCACTTCATGGTTTGCCCCCCTCTCGCTCCTTTCTTGAGAAAGGGACATGATTTTTAAATATGATCAGATTTTAAAAAATAAGTTTCAGATTTTGATTATTGTTAGGTAATAGGTTCTTCTAAATACAGTGCCTAAATATGGAAAAACTTTTTTTTTTAAGATACATTTATTTATTTGAGAGAGAGCCTGGGGGAGTGCTCTTGTGTGCTCAGGTGGGGAGAGGGGAGGGGAGGGGCTGAGGGAGAGGGAGAGAAGCCTACTCCCTGCTGAGCACAGAGTGGACTGGAGCTGGGGCTTGATCTGACCACCCTGATATCATGACCTGAGCTGAAATACAGTTCCATGCTCAACTCACTGAGCCACCCAGGAGCCCCAGAAAAACTTTTGGGAAAGATTTTTGTATATTAACTATTTCAACTCAATGGAGAAAGGACTTCTGTTGAAACTGATCAGTGAAGGAGTAGTAATTTTAAAAATAAATTACCTGGTTTCTTATAACTGGGTAAGTAGTGGATGGAAGATTGCACCTCAGACTTAATGAGACAGGTTTGGAATTTTGTAGATCAGTGAACTCATTACAAAGGAAATGTATTACAAATTGTCCTCTAAAAGATTCCTCCCCCCGAAATAAGAACAGCTTTCAATTAAAAAAAATTTTTTAAAGATTTTATTTGTTTGAGAGGGAGTGAGTGAGAGAGAGAGTGAGCACGCACGAGCTGGGGGGGGGGCAGGAGGGGCAGAGGGACAGGGAGAAGCAGACTCTCCTGCTGAGCAGAGATTCTGAGGTGGGGCTGGATTCCAGGACCCCAGGATCATGACTGAGCCGAAGGCAGACACTTAAACTGACTGAGCCACCCAGGCACCCCTCAATTAAAATTTTTAAAAAATTGTGGTGAAATATATATAACATAAAATTTGCCATCTTAACTTTATTTGCCATTTTTAAGTGTCCAGTTCAGTGGCATCAAGTACATTTACATTGTTGTGAAACCATCACCACCCACCGTCTATCTCCAGAACTCTTTATCTTGCAAAACTGTAACTTTAACCATTAAACAGTAACTTCCCATTTTCCCCTGTTCTCCAGTCCCTGGCAACCACCATTCTATTTTCTGTCTATGAATATGAATATTCTAGGTACCTTATATAAGGGTAATCATGCAGTATTTATTCTTTTGCGACTCTCCTATTTTATTTAACATGATGTCTCCAACGTTCATCCGTGTTGTAGTATGTGTCAGAATTCCCTTCCTTTTTAAAAGGCTAAATACTGTCTATGGCCGTACCACCCTGAACGCGCCCAATCTCGCCTAAAAGCCTGAATACTATTACACTATTAAACAGTATGTGTATACTTTGGTTTTGCTTTCCGTGGTTTCAGTTACCCTTGGTCAACTGTGGTCAGTATGTGTATATAGTAATCCCCCATTATCTCTGGTTTTGCTTTCCATGGTTTCAGTTACCCTTGGTCAACTGTGGTCCAAAGGTAGATGAGCTTCCTGATGTATAATAAGAAGATCAGTAGTAGCCTAGTGCTACGTCACAATGCCTAGGTCATTCACCTCACTTTATCTCAACATGTAGGCATTTTATTGTCTCACATCACCAAAGAAGGGTGAGTACAGTACAATAAGAGATTTTGAAAGAGAGACCACATTCATATAACTTTTATTGCAATATACAGTATTGTTAAAATTATTCTGTTTTATTATAGTTATAGTTAATCTCTTACTGTGATGGATTTATAAATTAAATTTTATCATAGGTGTATAGGAAAAAACAACATACATAGGGTCAGTACTATCCTTGGTTTCATGCATCTGTTGGGGGCCTTGGTACATAACTTGCAGATAATGGGGCACTGCTGAACCATATTTTGTTTACCCATTCATCTGTCAGTGGACATTTTCTTCCATGTTTTGAATATTGTGAATCATTAATGCTGTTATGAACATGGGTGTACAATTATTTGTTTGAATCCCTGCTTTTAATTCTTTTAGGTATATATCCAGAGGTTGAATTATTGGATCATACGGTATTTCTATTTTTAATTTTTTTGAGGAACTGCCGTCCATACTGTTAACCATAGTGGCTCACCACCAAAAGTTTGAATGGAGACAATGACAGCATCATGTTTAATGAATTATTTGTAAATTCAACTCTGGGCAATGAGTTTATAATTTGGAATAATCTAACAAAAATCAGTTCTTTTTTTTTTAATATTTTATTTATTTGTCAGAGCACAAGCAGGGGGAGCAGGAGTGGCAGACAGAGGGAGAAGCAGGCTCCCTGCTGAGCGAGGATTTCCCAGGACCCTGGGATCATGACCTGAGCCGAAGGCAGATGCTTAACCGACTGAGCCACCCAGGTGTCCCAAAAATCAGTTTTAAATGTAAATAGTGTTAGCATAGTATGCTACTGGTAAAGGAATGAATAGAGTAGTACACCTACAGTTCTGGCTGGCCAGAACCAGGAGGGGGTGTAAAGGAATTTCCTGGGTTTAAAAAACAGGCAGGCATTGATGAATCAGGACCTTTTTTTTTTTTTTCCTTAATGTCTTTTTATAACAGAGATGCATTCAGGTGACAGTTCCAATCTTGTTCTTTTTGTAATTGTAGAATTCTTTGCCTTTTTTTTTTTAAAGGTTGAGGTGTAGAGCAAAAATCATTTGATCACACAAACTTTTGAGATATATTTGGTTTGCTTACAGATGTGAAAATAGCTATCCAAATGGAATTGCAGTTGCTATCAAATAATTTCAGTAATATTAATTATTTTGGACCCATATGAACCAAAAATGAGTATTCCCATTTCCCCCTTAACCTTTTAATTACTGTAGTGCTAATTTCTTTTTCCTCTAAGATACATTTTTATAATATAATTTTTTTGAAAACAAAAATGGTGCTATAGCTATTTAGGTTAGTCTCACATATTTTTTTATTTATATTTCTCTGTTATTGTATAAGACAGAGATATAGATCATAGCTTTACTCAAGTCAAGGAAAAAAAGGAACAACTTTTACTAGTAGTAATATTTTTTTTTAAGCAACAAAACCTTATTTGCCTTGCTAAAAAAATATTTTTTCTGAACCTAGTTCTAGTGGTCACAGAGTGAGTCTATTTCTTCTCTAATTTGGCTTTGATTTTTATGTTACTTTCAGTTATGTTTCCTGGATGACACAGTTGTGCCTTTGTTTTCCTCTCCTGGTCTTTCAAGCTAGTAATACCTTTGCTGCCTAAATTGCTGTATGCATTTTCATATATTGGACTATCATTATGGGACTTTTAAGTTTTCTCTTGCCTATCAGCTTCTCTTGGAAGCATGGACTCTTCCATGAGACTACCAGTAAGTCACTTGAAATTCATTTCTGCCCCTTCATAACATTTCTTCCTTCTAAATGAAGCTGTGAATCTTCTTTCTTTTTTAGTTTGACAGACTGTGCAAGTAGAAATGGTATTGATCCGCATGGATAGGTATTCTTTGTGATGTTGTGGTTTAGGGACCAAACTAAGTATCCATGGAACATCATATTTATTTCCTGGAACGTTACCTTAGGCAAGAGATTGAGTACTATGGCTGAAAATAGTCTTGTTACTGTCCTTTCTTTCCTTTTTCCACTATCTTTATTCATTAGAGGGACAGGCATTTTGTGTTTGTGTTTGGATTGTTGGTCATTGGGATAATAAGGTTTGGCATGTAGAATAAAGTTTAGTAGTTAGTGGTTAAGAGCATGGACTCTGAGGTCAGATTGCTTGGATTTAAATCAAATACTGCCACTTGGACATCTTGTGATCTTTGACTACTCATTTCACAACTCTGCCTCAGTTTCCTCATATGAAAAATGACTTAATGCATGTAAAGTGATTAGAACAGGTGTCTGGCATAGAAAGAGTTCGATAAGTTTTAGTTATTTTCATTTTTGATAATTTTAAGGTATATACTTGTTCTCTGCAAGAGACATCTATTTCCAGTTTCTCATTTTTCCTTTTGTGGAAATTGAGGCCAGAAGAAGGAAGTGACTTGTCTAAGTTCATGGGTTGATTTGAAACAAAGATTTTATCCAGGTACATGGAAGAGTGTTTATTTTCTAGCTTAATGTGTCAGATGGCTTCGATTTCTAGAGGAAAACAAGACCCACCATTCAGAAATTTTTCCAAATGATAAAATTTACGTATAAAATGAATTAACAATACCTGGCATATAGCAGACATGCCAGAAGGGAGGGAGGGAGGGCCTGGCACTTTGATTGTTCCTAGACTAGCATTCATTCCCGTCTAGTGCCATGCTTCTAAGTTTACAGGTGGTCAGAAGCCATGGAATGCAGAGTCTTTAGATTTGTTGAGCATGGTTGGGTTGATGCCTGTGTTTGCCAGACTGGGTTTATGGACTCCGTAGATGAGGGGTCAGGAAACTATAACCTATAAGCTGGCTTCCTGTTTTTATACATAAAGATTTATTGGAATACAGCGATAGCTATTCTTTTACCTATTGTTTGTGACTGCTTTCTTGCTGCAGTGACAGAAGTGAGTAGTTGAGACAGAGACTTCATAGTGCACAGGCTTAAAGTACTGTCTGGGCCTTAAGATAAAGTTATTTCAACCCCCCCCCCCCCCACAACAAATACTTCTCTTTCAAAGTTTTAGTAACTGCAAAGTGCTAGAACGTTTGAATGCTTCACGAGTAATATTATATGGTTATACACCTCTATAGGAGGCAGTTGTTAAAACATTGCACTTAGGCAGACTAGAGCTCTAGTTTTTTGCTTTGTTTTGTTTTGGTTCTGGTTCTCTGAGCTAGTCCTTTATCCTTTCTGGCTTTGAGTTATTCAGTCTGTGAAATGGAGATTTGTGTAGAGTTATATGTACCTGAAAACAGGAGTGGACTAGATCAGGTATTCATATAGAGCTTGGACAGTCACTTGGCAGCAGGGGTGTTTGAGGACATTCAGTTATAATTTAGGTAATTCATCTGGATTAGGGATCAGCAAACTACATCCTGAGGGCTAACCTACCACCTGTTTTCGTCAGTAAAGTCTTATTAGAAGACAGTCATGCATATTTGTTTACATATTGCAAAGCCTAAAATATTTACTCTGCCCCTTACAGGATAGCTTGCTGATCCTTGATCTATACTAATGGTATTCAACCGTGGGTGATTTCTGTTCCCCAGGGGACATAAGGCAATGTCTAGAGAGATTTTTGGCTGTTATAACTGGGGGGTGCTGCTGGTATTTAGTGGGAAGATGCCAGGAATGTTGCTAAACATTCTGCACAAGACATCCCTTCACAATGAATAATTATCCACTCTAAAATGTCCAGAGTGCTGAAAAACCCTGATCTAAATTACTAGTTCTCAAACTTAAATTTGTATAAGAATAACCTGGAAAGCTTTGCTAAACTATAGGTTGCTGGGCCCCACCCCAGGTTTCTGAATGAGTAGATTCTAGGTGGGGCCTGAAAATTTGCATTTCTATCAGATTCCTAGGTTATGCTGCTGCTGATCCAAGATCTACACTTGGGAACAACTGATCTAGATGACTTTAGAAGTTATATCCATTCCTGTGATTTTTTTGACTTTGTTGTCTTAAGTACTGTTCCATTTTTATGACTTAAGGAAATTGAGTATTTTATTATATGCCCTATGCCAAGTGTGGGGCTTGAACTCATGACCCTGAGATCAAGAGTCGCATGCTCCACCATCTGAGCCAGCCAGGCCCCCAGGCTCTGTGCCTTTATACCCTTATTTTTTGTGGCCCTTTAGAAAAGCTATTTACCTTTCAAAACCTATCAGCTGCCTTTTGCTGATAACATCAGTACCATGTGCCCAGTTTTAGGGTTAATAATTTTGTCTTATGTATCTTTGGTATGTTTCTCTTGAGTCTTTTTAAAATTTTTAAAAAAATATTTATTTATTTATTTATTTTTAGAGCGAGAGAGCACATGAGCCTGAGGGGCAGGGGGAGAGGGAGAGAGAATCTCAAGCAGACTCTGTGCTAAGCACAGAGCCTGATGCAGGGCTTGATCCCAGGACCCTGAGATAATGACCTGAGCCAAAACCTAGAGTCAGACACTTAACCAACTATACCACCCAGGTGCCCCTCTTCTTTTGAGTCATATGCCAGATTGTCAGTAATCACTTTACATATTTCTTTTTCCTAATGTCAGCTCTTTGAGTGAACAACTGCCTGGGTCTTAACCATCTTTTCCTACAATATCTGTAAGAGGTTCTCAGTGAATATTTTTTGAAGGAATATTATGAATATTAGCTCTTATGGTACAAATAGAGTAGAATTGTAAGTTTGCATGTATAGTTGACCCTTGAACAATGCAGGGGTTAGGGGCACCAATCTGGGCCGCACATTTGAAAATCCACACATAATTTTGACTCCCCCCAAATTTAACCAGTAATGGCTTATTGTTGACTGGAAGCCTTACTAATAATATAAACAATCAATTAACACATATTTTATATGTTGTATGTTTTATATATCGTATTTTTACAATAAAGCAAGCTCGAGAAAATGTTATTAAGAAAATCATAAAGAAGAGAAAATACAGGGACAGTACTGTACTGAAAAAAAAATCCAGGTATAAGTGGACCCACACAAATAAAAATGTGTCGTTTTCAAGGATCAGCTGTATTTTTAAGCATCTACCATTTGTTGACATATGATTTTGAATAATAAAATCTGCCATTGAGAGAATAAAAATTGGGCTGTTTTATTGAACTGAGGATTATAACTTTAAAGTGACCGATTTATAGAGAAGTACAAAACACCTCCCTTCTCGTTTAGCTTTTATAGAGGGCTCGGTAAGGTAATGTGGCAAAATATAGGGCTCGAGGTCAATAACTTTGGGAAATTTGCTCTGTGTCAGTCACTCTTCACTTTCAACTTTTTTAAGGCAGAAATTTAAATTTCAAATCAAAATTGTTTACCATGTTAAATCATTAGTCATTGGCTTTAAGGTGAGTTTGAGATATTTTAAGAAGCAGTTTGGCAGGGGTGCCTGGGTGGGTCAGTCAGTTAAGTGTCTGCCTTCGGCTCAGGTCATGATCCCAGGGTCCCCTTCCCCCACTCTCTCTTTCTCTTTCTCAAATGAATAAATAAAATCTTAAAAAAGCAGCAGTTTGGCAACATTAACAGAATAATTGTACCTGTCTTTATACTTATTGTGGTTATGGAGAAATAATTGAGGTAGAAAGGATGAGATGTCAAGTTGTGGTAAGAAAAGCAGAAATGTTTGCAGGTTATGTGCACCTTAATGGCTTTAGAGTTAGGTTCCAGGCACCTGTTTTTTTTTTTTTTTTTTTTCCTTCTCCATTTTACCTTGGTTCCCTGGACTCTTTAATGATTGAGCTGTCATAGTATAATGTTAGTGAGAGGAAACCTTTGTCTCTTGTGCCCTCTTGCTACCCACCTTCTTTCTCACAAGGGAAAAGTAGTGCTTGAACTTGTTTTTTAAAATATAATTTTATTAGGTGGATACACAATTGAGCATTCTTATTTTAGGTTTAATGGGGGAGGAATAATAAAATTAGCATCTAGCTTTTGATTGCTTTGTATGTGTCAGGTACCGTGCTAGTCTCTTAACAGCTAAATTCTACAGTGACCCTATTGGGATCCATTGATACAGTTCTCCATGGTTTCTGTATGTCTTGTGATCAGAGACACTGCTTTTGTTTTCTGCTCTTTTCAAGGATATTTGTATAGTGAGCTGCCTTGGAAGATAGAGGTAGTGTCTCCCTTTGGAGCAAAGGGTATGCATGCATATCCTTTGAATTTTGAGAGATTTGGTTCTGTAGGCTCTGGGTTCCTCTTCTAATGCAGTCCATTGCATGTGTAGGTATCACTTGGCCTACTATGTGTTGCACTGTGGGCATTGGGACTGGGGAACTACATAAGAAAATGCTGATATTCTGACTATGAATATTGTCATGAGTCATAAAGTTCATTTTCTCTAACCCAGAATTCTATGTCTTCCTCCATGAAACTGGCAGGCTAACTTGTTAGTTTACAAGTAGGATAAAAAAGATCAGATCTTTCATTGCTTTAACAGTTTTGGCAACAAGGATAGTATGTTGATAGACACATGGTTTTTTGGAAGAGGAAGGGTGAGGGCATGGGCTGGTTAACAGAATTTGGGGGAAGGCCATGGGAATTGATACTGAACATGCTGACCAAATTGTCAAGTGGTTCTCTACTTTATTGCCTGTTAATGGGAAGAATTAGGAAGGTGGTTGCAGACTGAATACCAGGAAGTGGGTTCAGAGACAGCCTGGACATTCCTCTAGTTGTTGCTAACTCTTAACAACCCTCAAATATTGTCTCTGGTAGATGGAATTTTTTTCACCAATTTGTCAGTCAGATTCAGAGTCAGACTCCCCCCCTCCAGTGTAAAACTAGTACTAAGATTTGTCCTGGCTGGGCAGAAGGTTCTGCCTCTTTTAGACAACATTTACAGACCTGTGTATATCTACACTTGAGTGTGAAAGGAGGCAAATTTGCAACCTCCTTGGGCACAAAGCAAAGTTGTTAGAACTTTCACTGGTTAGTCTGAGAGATGAGAGGATAGGGGTTCATAATATCTTATGGCTCAGTCCTTCCTTTGGAGGAATCTTTATTCCCTACTTCAAAGCCACTGACTCAGTGGGGTCCTCAATTCATAGAGGTTTCCATAAACCTGGGCCTGGTTCACCAGTGGTTCAGCCAAGCCAAAACTGATTGTGTCTGCTTGTCTTCTGGGGCTGTTCAGCCTCTGCGCCAGCTATGCAGACTGATAGTGGTTGTGATTGCTTTGTTCAGTGGATAGAACTCAAGGCTGTTCTTATAGCTCTGGCCAGTACTGTCCTTCATGAAACTTGTATTTCTTTCTTTCTTTTTTATTTTTAAAGATTTTATTTATTTATTTGACAGAGAGAGGGAACACATGCGGGGCTTGATCCTAGGACCCTGGGATCATGACCTGAGCCAAAGGCAGATGCTTAACAACTGAGCCACCCAGGTGCCCGAAACTTGTATTTCTACCGCCCTTTGGCCTGTTGCCAGTGGCCTAGCTATTTGGTCTGCCACTTGGAAAGTATAGACTGGCAGATTAAAGACAGCTCTCTTTGAAGCTGTGAACTATGGAAACAAATTACAGCTGCTGATCAAACTGTCTGGATCACTCATGTAGATGCCCACAATAAGGGCCTGTTCTCTAGTGAAGCCCACTGGAATCAAGCTTCTGATTGAGTCTGCACTGCCCAGAGCCATCATTGTTGTCTGGGTCCATCCATCATATCAGATGTGATAACACACCAGCTATCATAAACTGGGTGTAGACTTAAGGACTGTATTTCTGATGCAGAGGGTAGCATTGCTATACTTGTGATTTCTGCCAAAAATTGACCTGCTTGTCACATAATGCGAGAAGCCACATTTAATGGGATGTGGCCCCTGCTTGCTTTTAGCAAATTTAATACATTGGATCTTTGACCTCCCATTCATAAGTATCAGTGCTGCCTCACTGCTGTTGATACTTTTTCTGGTTATGGAATTGCTGTTCTAGTCCAGTTAGCTGACTGACCACACCATTTTGGCCTGTGAAACTAATCTGTGTTATGCTTTTGGGCTTTCTGGACCATTTGCAGTCTGACAGTGGTGCACTTTTTGTCTCAAAAGCCACTCAACAGTGAGCTTGATAATCAAGATACTTGAAGGACCTTTCATGCTCCCTACCATCCACAGGCATCTGGTATGTGGATAAATGTTGAACGTTGAAACATCTTTTTCCTTAGTAAGTCAGGCCACTGAATGCAGCTAATCCAGAAAGAGATCATCTCATCTCGGTCACTTCATGACCCAGGGATAGGGATGGAAGGGGTGGGAGGTTATATAGTCCTGTTTTGAAAATTCAGATTATTATTGTTACTTTTTAAAGATTTATTTATTTATTTGAAGGAGAGAGAGAGAGAGAGAGGGCGGAGGGGCAGAGGGAGAGAAAACCCCAAGCAGACTCCGTGTGGAGCGCAGAGCCCAACGCGGGGCTCAACCTCAGGACCCTGAGATCACACCCTGAGCCGAAACCAAGAGCTGGATGCTTAATTGTGCCACCCCAGGTATCCCTTGAAAATTCAGATTCTATCCTATTTCTGGGCATGAAGCTTCTTTTTTTCTCCTAGCTGCAGCACAGGGCCAGCCTGTTGGTACACCTTTTTAAAAAAGATTTTATTTATTTGAGAGAGAGTGAGAGAGAGAGAGAGAGAGAGAGAGAGAGAGAGAGCACAAGCTGGGGGAGGGGCAGAGGGAGAGGGAGGAGCAGAACCCCCGATGAGCAGGGAGCCCCATGTGGGACACGATCCCAGGACCCTAGGATCATGACCTGAGCTGAAGGCAGATGCCTAACCTACTGAGCCACCCAGGTGCCCCTGTTGGTACACCTTTTATGTGGCAGTTTGACAAAAGGTGGCGTAGGGATTCAAACTTAATTCTCGTTCACCCACCTGGATTCTCACATTGGTTTGACATGGTCTAGACCTTAAGGATAATGACCACTGGTTGAGTACACTGCTTGCTGAGTTCCCCTACAGTGGCCCATGTGGGTCAGTGGGGACCATAAATGGGTTTCTGTAGGTTTAATAAAAATTCTTGCTTATCTTGCTTGTCTCACACCTGACATTTCTAGGGGAAAGACCTAAGTATGAGTAGGAGAAGATTGGAAAAAAGATGAAATTATAGCTACTGGAATGGAACATACTGATTTTGTGGCAGTGGGGGGAAAGCCAACAATCTTGACATCTAAGAAGGAACACCTTAGACCCCAGAAGAAGCTTTGGGGAGGGGAGAGACATTCAGAACCACACTTGAAGCTTTCCTTATGAAGGAAAATGTCCTGGTGCTGCTCTCCAAACTGTTACAGGCACGTTAAATTTAATTGACTGCCGGGTCTGCCATCCTCCCATTAGATTGCTCAGCTCTGATCACCATTTGATTGTCATTCCCTTTAATTTTACTGGGAAATCTACTGGAAACAGCAAGGGTTGCCCCAGCTCCTATACCTTCCATGCAAAACACCTGTCATTATGTCCTCATGTCTACCCACACGTCTTCCATAGCCTTCACTCAGATATTCTGTGGGGCAGATTACTAGTGGCCTGGACAGTTGGGACAGTTTGGACTGACTGCCTTCATTCAGTCCTTTGAAAAACAAGAACTAGACTCAGTTATTCAAACTGAATTTGGGAACTCTAGGGCTGCCATCTGGCTGGGAGGCCATGTTGGGACACAGGTTGACTATGTCTCCCAGGCTGAGGTAGGTCCTAAAAAATATGGACTCTTGCGCCTTTGAGTGTTTAACAGAACACCACTAGTAGATCTTAGAGCCTTCGGTGGACTGTGGAGATCTCTCCAAAATGAGACTATCCTTGATTTTTTGGGGGAAGCTTCCCAGAGTCATAACTGATTTGTTATTTATGTGCATCCGTAGACAGTTACCTCTGTGAGGGAAGTTACTGAATTAGAATAGGTGGTTCAGAATTTGTTCCTGACCTTTAGCTGACATGATCAGTGACACACGTTGGCCCTGGAAAGCATTCTTATTAGCCTCAACTCACTGACCAGCATTGTTATGGATGATAAAATTGCCCTTGTAGGCCGAAGCAGAGGCTGTATAATTGTTAATACATCTTGTTGTTCCTGGATTAATGCCTTGGGCCAAGTGGAAAGGTTAATAACAGAACCTCAGGGATAAAGCCACCAGACTTTCTGAGGTAGACCCTGATGTCTTACGGGATTTCTTCAACTTATTTGGGGGTAGGACTCTGAGGAACATGGTTGAAATCAATTCTGAAGGTTGGCCTTATCCTACTGCCTGTTGATAGCTGATTTAATTAAATGCTGTATGAAACAAATTGAATGGATTTAGTCCCAGTCCCTTGTCAGTCAGATTAATCAGAGTGGCCATTGGAATCGTATACTCATGAGAAACTTTGTCAGCAGCCAAGATGGTTTAGAAGTGAGAGAGACAATTCTCTTTGTCTCATATTTCAGCACATCTTTTGAATAGAGACAGTGACTGTTCCAGCCTGTCTTTTCAAGGGTGTTTTATTGTGACCAGCCTAGATAATGTCTCCTTCCAGACCAAAGGACAAGTTTGCTTACATTCTGGGAGATAAGGATACTTTCTCCCTAAAGCAAAAGGTGGGCATGCTTACTGTCCATTAAAAGAGATTCAGGGTTCCTCTCCTGTAGTGCAGTCCTGTAGTGCATGTGCAGGTGTCACCTGGCCCACTGTGTATGACCCTGTGGGCTAATGGGACTTGGGAACCCATGCAAGAAAATGCTGATACTCTGGCTACTGCTATTGTTGTGAGTAATAAAGTACTTTATTCTTGACCTAGGAGTCTTGTGTCTTCCTCTAGCATCCATAAAATTGTAACATGTTAAATTGTTAACTTGCAAGTGAGTAATATATTAGATCCTTCATAGTTCTTACCACCCTGTAAACTAGGCAGGCAGTCCTTTATTATACAGATTGATTTTGGAGATGGCAATTATAATTACTACTAACGTTTACTCAGCATTACTTTGGCCTGTATGATAAATGTCTTATCTGCCTTGTCCAATCTAATTGGTATATACCATTTAATTTGTGATAGCCATTATTACTATTCCCATTTTAAAGATGAATAAGTGGAGGCCTGTCGGGAGGTTAAGTAATTATCTAATGACAGGTAGTCATAACAAGGCTGGGTTTAGAACTCAGGTCTGCTCTACTCCAAAGTCAAGTCTGTGATCTTATATATGTACATTTCTCAAATGGGTATGCTAGGGAGTACTCAAAGTTACAGAATAAATATCAATGTCTTGTAGCACCAGTTTACTAGAATAACTTAAAAAGAAATATGTGGTTTTTTAAAATTAAAAATAATTATGAAGTAAATATAAAATTTGCATGAATTTTAAAGAGTAAATGAAATTTCAGAGAAATTGTAAGGATGTGGCTTTTTTTCTTTGGGTCATTTCCTCCCCTCTTCCCATTGGGGAACATGTTTCCTTTCCTCTATCATTATGACTACAATAGTGGAAAAAATTAGTAAGTACTGTACTTTATAAGGTTACCTTTTAAAAAAATCAAAGCTGCATCCAGTTATTTTTTGATTCCTTCATCCTATTGTAGCTTTGTGAAACACAAAAAGAAAGAAAATAAAGTTTTTCTGGTGTCCCTGGATTTACTGAGGCTAATAGAGGGATCAAAAGATGAAAAACTGGGATTAATTGACCTCTATTTTTTAAAGATTTTATTTATTTATTTGAGAGAGAGAGTGTGTGTGCTGCGTGTAAGCACAGGTGGGGGGCAGAGGCAGAGGGAGGGGGAGAAGCAGACTTCCCGCTGAGCAGAGAGCCTGATGTGGGGCGTGATCCCAGGACCTGATCATGACCTGAGCTGAAAGCAGATGCTTAACCGACTGAGCCACCCAGGCGCCCTTTGACTTCTGTTTTGAAGTTTCATGTGGCAGTGATTGCTATTAGGATTATTTAGGTACTATTAGGATCACCATTAGGTTGCTATTAGGATTACTTTAGTAAGAGATTATCCTGTCGCTTTTTTTTTTTTTAAACTTCACTTTTACATTTACCAGTATCTGTATTGTGTTGGTATAAGTATATATTTATGTTAAGTATTTTTGTCTCATTTTTCTGGGAGTACTGTCAGTTTTGGGTATATTCCTAAGGTCTAGTACTGAGTCTTGAAACAAAAGTAATGATGTTGTGACAAAAATAGTAGGATTGGGGCGCCTGGGTGGCTCAGTCAGTTAAGCATCTGACTTTGGCTCAGGTCATGATCTCAGGGTTCTGAGATTGAGCCCCCTGTTGGGCTCCTTGCTTGGTGGGGAGTCTGCTTGGAATTCTCCCTCTCCTCTGCCCCTACCTCTGCTCGTACTTGCTCATAAATAAATAAATAAATGAATAAGTGAATAAATAAATATAAATAAATAAAATCTTAAAAAAAAAATAGGATTGATTCCAGCTAAGGCAAGCTGGCTCCCAGTTGAAACACAAGAACTTTGTTTTATTTATCATTTTATTTTATTATTTAAAAAAATTTTTTTTTAAAGATTTTTTAAAAAATTTTATTCATTTGAGAGAGATAGAGCAAAAGCAAGGAGGAGAGGCAGAGGGAGAGGGAGAAGCAGACTCCCCACTGAGCAGGGAGCCTGAAGCGGGGCTTGATCCTAGGACTCCAGGATCATGACCTGAGCTGAAGGCAGGCAACCAATGGAGCCACTCAGGCACCCCCATTTTATTTTATTATTTTATTTTATTTATTTTTTTTAGGGGGGCAGGGGCAGAGGGAGAGAGAATCTTAAGCATGTTCCGTGCCCAGCACAGAGCCTGACATGGGGCTCAATTGCGTACAGCACTGACATCATGATCTGAGCCGAAATCAAGAGTTGGATGCTTAACCGACTCAGCCACCCAGGCACCCCTTATTTTATTTTAAATTCCAGTATACGTAATCAAGAACTTTGTTTTAAACTACATTGTATTTTAGAAAAGGAAAGCATTATTTAGTGATTACTTTGGAATAATTTAGTAAATATTTTGCCAAAACTGAGTGGCTATTTGATGGAATTAAATAATTACATTTATTAAGTGTGATAATGTATTGGGTTATGTTTTAAACAAAGGAGTCCTTAGCCTTTAGAGATATATCCTGAAATATAATGGGTGAAGTGATATGATATCTGAATTTACTATGGAACAGTCTGGGAGGGGTTTTGGGGGTAGAGTTGATGGGGAGTGAAATACTGGCTGTGACTTGGTAGTTGTTGAAGAGGATATTGTGTTCATGGCTGTTCATTTTACTATTATCTCTATTCTTCTATATGCTTAAAATTTTCCGTAAAAAGTAAAAAAGATGTTCTGTCAAAATAAAAATTACTTTGAGGGAACTGTAAGCTTTAGTATAATACTTTCATGTTCTAATGGGCTATAGGATTAGAGGAGTGGCTATGAGATTATTACAAGGAAGTAATAACATAGCAATCATAGTAATGTTATATAATCATAATATCTTGCCAAAATGGTTGGTAAATATTTGTCTATATTTGTTGTCACTGGAAAATTTAAAGTAGTTAAATTTTATTTGTAAAAAGTCTTGGCTGTTGTCTTGGCATAAAGGTTTCCTAAGACTAATCAATTTTCTAACCAAGATGAAAGGTATAAACTTACAAGAAATTAACTTTCTGTTGTAAATTTGATTAACTGAAGGCAAGTGTTACTTTGGCAAAGAGGTGCTAGGAACTTTTTTCTTTTTTTAACCAATATTTTGACAAAATAAGAAACCTAAAGAGGTACAAAAGATCTGTTAAGCAGAAAGAAAAGGCCAAATTAGATGATAGGTCATTTTCTGTGTGTATGTTTAGATTTTATTTATTTTTATTATTATTTTATTATTTATTTGAGAGAGAGTACGTGAACACAAATGGGGGAGAGAGAGTGAGTATGTGAATGCAAGCTGGGGGAGGGGCAAAGGGAGAGGGAGAGGGACAAGCAGACTCCCTACTGAGCAGGGAGCCTGATGGTGGGGCTTGGTCCCAGGACCCTGAGATCATGACCTGAGCCAAAGTCAGATGCTTAACGTGACTGAGCCACCCAGTCACCCCTAAATATGGCTTTGTTTTAAGAACTGAGAAATACTTGAGGTGCTTGGGTAGTCAGCTTGTCTGACTCTTGGTCTCAGCTCAGGTCTTGATCTCAGGGTGGTGAGTTCAAGCCCCTCGTTGGGCTCCACGCTGGGTGTGGAGCCTACTTAAAAAAAAAAGCACAGAGAAATACTTCATGTTACAACACATGCATGGAGAATATGTAAAATTACATCATGGA
This sequence comes from Halichoerus grypus, assembly GCF_964656455.1. Taxonomy (NCBI): domain Eukaryota; kingdom Metazoa; phylum Chordata; class Mammalia; order Carnivora; family Phocidae; genus Halichoerus; species Halichoerus grypus. The sequence goes on from NC_135716.1 coordinate 147,862,331, forward strand.
TTGTGCCAAAATAAAGTATGTTTTTATTGTTTAAAGATTTTATTAGATCATAAATCCTACCTATAATCCAGGATTAATTTAATTTGCTAAGATAAAAATATTGATATGCCAGGAAACAATCACATGGTTTCTACTAGAGGATTTCTATTTCTTTCCTTTTTCTTTTTTTTTAATCTGTGCAGTGTGTGTGTGTGAGAGTGTGATTGTAGCAGAGCCTTGGCATTTCCAGAGGATGGATTCTGAAGGTATGTTGACTTAACATGGATACAGAGTCATTCTTTGATGAAAGGGCAATAGTGACATGCATAGTTGGCCTTGGGATTCAGTTCCACATGCATTTCTCCTGAGTTTTTAGGAAACCTTAATGAAGGGGGCACCTGTGTGGCTCAGTCGTTAAGCATCTGCCTTAGGCTCAGGTCATGATCCCAGAGTTCTGGGATCGGCCCTGCATCGGGCTCCCTGCTCAGCGGGAAGCCTGCTTCTCCCTCTCCCTCTCCCTCTCCCCCTGCTTGTGTTCCCTCTCTCACTGTGTCTCTCTCTGTCAAATAAATAAATAAAATCTTTAAAAAAAAACAAAAACCTTAATGAAGATAGCTGCAAGGAATTCCCTGCTGGCCATGACACATCTCACAGTTGCAGCTGCTGTATTTTACCCATGGGGCAAGTATGAAATTGTGGAGTCAGGGATCTTGGTTGGTTTTCTACTGTTGTTTTAGTAATCCCAGATAGGATGCTTTGGGCTTTCCCAACAAGGTATTTACTCAGAAATACCTCTGTTCTGGTTGCTGTTATAGTCAGATTAAGTAAAATAAAAGAGATGGGAATAGCATGAGTTTTGGTGGTGTTAGTGATAGTTCTTGATAAATGAACAGCATCTTTAATTCTTAGTGCTTTAAATCTGTAAGTATGTTACTGAGGGTATACCACACATTCATTTGTTCAACAGATACTTGAATGACTTCACATGTGTTGTGATGTGAGGATGTTAGGAATACAGAGAAATATGAATTGCCTGACACTGTCTTGATTGGTATTTTCTCTCGACGAAAATTTATTGAATACCTGCTTTGTGCCAGACATTATACTAGGTAATTGGGAGATCGCTACTTCATAAGGCAGTTAAAAAAGCTAATAGAAGTTTACCTCTGTATAGCTTATTTATTTACTGTAGACCTGTAAAGAAGTTCTTTTCCTGTCACATGAAGGCAACTATGTTACCATTAACTCTTACTATCTGAGCCCTAATTTTCCAGTGCTTTCCACTACTCCTTATCACTTGTTTGCTTTCCTCTGGATGCTTTTACTTATTAATGGCACACTTCAAAGGAGAAGCTTGGGAGTGAACACAATATTCAAAAAGAGGCTTGGAGTAGAGCAGAATGGCCTCTCCCCTAATTTTGTACATTATATTACTATTAATGCAGTCACCTTACAGTATTGACACATTTTTAATGGGTAGTAACTTAAAACTCTTCATGAATAGGTAGGGCATATCTCCCTCATCCTAAATTCAATCATTTGCATTTCTCAAGCTAAGTGGAGAACTTTATATTTATCTTTCTTAACTTCTATCCCTCTACCTGCTCTTAATCATCTGTCTAGAAATTTGTTCCACATCACTTTTTTTTGTACATTTCCTTTGGCTTCTGCATCTTCCTTCCTTCCTACTGGCTTCCTCTTTTCAACCAATTTCCAGTTTAAAAAACTTGCCAAGCTTCAATCAGTTTAAAAATATTCCTCATCGATTTTACGTCCTATTCTGAATGTTTTCATATTTCTCTCTCCTTCCCCCCCCTGTATTTCTCTTAAGAGTTAATGTACCTTAAGGGTCTTTCCTTGTTCTCTTTTCCTTTCTACCCTATTCTGTCACATATGGTTTCTTTGCATAATCATCCTTTCTTTAGTTTTAACTATCCAATATATATATATATATATATATATATATATATATATATATGCTTTTTTTTTTCATTATATATATGCTATTGACTCCTAACCCAGCAGCCTCACTCCTAATTTCTCTTGAACTCTATTTTCATTTGCTTCTATAAGATATAAAGGTCAGGTTCATTGGTGTGCTAACAAAGCTCTTTGTGATTTGGCCTTTTGTAGGCTATACTTTTCCCATTACTTTGTTCTGCAGTATGCTTGTAATTTTCTTGAACTTATTTCTGTCTCTTTGCTTTTGCCAGTTCTCCCGTTGCCTACCTTCCAGTCTTCTATTTATCCCTTAGAGTTCTGCATAGGCATTATTTCCTGTGAAGGCTTTTCTGACAGTTACTTACTCCCTCTATATTTCTCATTCTTATACATGCATCTGTTGTTGCAGCTATCACATTACTTTGTAAATATTTGTTTACTTGTCTTTCTTACTAATTTGTGAGTTCCTTACAGCTAGGAATTAGATCTTATTCATTTTAGTATTCCTAATGCCTAGCACACTTTCTGGCACCTACTGTGTTCTCACTGAATAGTAAATTGAACTGAAGTAGTTAGTTTTGAGCCTGTTTAAATAAGATGAAGATGAAAAGGATATGATTGAGTTTTTGGATCCTGATTTTGTCATCAGAATACTAGCCATTTAGCTTTGTGTCATTTGCATATGTAAATGAGTGTCCTGAGATTTGGAATTGTGTCAGTTCATCTCTGTATTAGTATCTAATGCATGCCTGCCAAATATCAGGTTTCTAGTGTTTATTGAACTGAAGCAAATTAAATTAAAATTAGATGAAAGCATTCATGCTACAAAGATAGTATATGACTAGTAGCATTCATCTTTATTTCTGTATGTTATCTTTAAGAATAAATGAGAAAAAAATTTTCAGTTGCCTTATTGAAATCCAGATTTAGGGGTTATATGTTATATTCCTGATCTGTAAGTCAAATTATTAAAAAAAATCTTGGCATTATTTATTATGATGATCACACTTTCCCTTCTAAGCATTTATAGGGCAACATTTCTTTAAGATTTGTTTTAAAATGTGGCATGAATTGATGACAAAGTAATAGTGGTAATTGTTTTAATTTTTCTCTTTTTTTCCTCTTTTGAAGTGCTCCTAGCATTCCTTCTGTTAAGAAAAAAAATGTCCCCAAAGATGTCCTCTTGGTTGTGTGGATATTATTGGCAAGCTTTTTCAGTACCTTTGCATGTAGTTGTTACGAGACATAACTTTACAGATTCAAGAAGCTCTGTGGACAGCAAGTAGGATTAATACTAAGAAAGTCATACATAGGCACATGGTAGTCACATTGCTGAAAAACAAACATAAAAAGAAAAGTTTTAAACACATTCTATGAAGAGAACAATGACAAGAATGGTAATTAACTTCTCATCAGAAACAATGTGATAAATACAGGGGACAATGGAATGATATCCTTAAGTGCTAAAAGAAAAAAATTATCAAACTAGAATTTTAAATGTAGCAAAATTATCTTTCAAAAGTGAAAGTGAAGACATTTTCAAAAAATAAAACAAGAGAGTTTGTTGCCAACAGAGCTGTACATTATCAGAAATGCTAATGGAAGTTCTTGAGGCTGAAGAGAGGTGATACCAGGTGGAAATGCGGATCTATGGAAGAAGTGAAGATCACTGAAAATAATATATATGTGGGTAAATATAAACAATTATACTTTTCTTTTCATAGTTTCTTTTTTTTTTTTTTTAAGATTTATTTAACCTGGGGGGGGGAGAGAGAGAGCGTGCACGTGCATAGGGGGAGGGGCAAAGGGAGGGGGAGAGAAAATCTCAAGCAGACTCTGTGCTGAGCACAGAGCCCAACTCGGGGCTTGATCTCACGACCCCGAGATTATGACCAGAGCCAAAATCAAGAGTTGGATACTCAACTGACTGCACCACCGAGGTGCCCCTCTTTTCATAATTTCTTAAAGAACAGTTGACTAGCACAAAAATAACAATACACTGTGGAGTTTTATATTTTATGTAGAAGTAAACTACATGACAACAGTAGCTGAAAGAAAATACATAATTAGACTTTCTTATAAGGTTCTTACATTATATGGGATGTAGTAATAATATTAACTCAAGGTACACTGATAAATTATGGATGCATATTATAATTTGTAGAACAACCACTAATAAATAGAAAAACTGGTGAAAAAGCCAATAGAGGAGATAAAAATAGAATACTAAAAAATAGGCTCAACCTTAAAGAATGTAGATAAGGAAGAATAATGGAACAAAAACAATTGGGACGGATTATAAACAAACAAATGATAGACAAACTCAGTCATATTAGTAATTACATTAAATGTAAATAGACTAAACAGTAATCAAAAGGTAGAGACTGCCATCAGCAAAGGTCCTGAACTCACTCCCACCTCACCCACTGATATTTCCAAGAGTGTGCCTTGGACTCAGCCACCACTTTCTAGGAGCCAGCCTGTACTCCTTTTACCTGCTTCCCTCACCCCTCCCATCCCCCCCATTGTAATTAAAATTGTTTAAGGAAAGGCAAAAGGAAAAAAATAGAGACTGTCAGATTGGATAAAAATAAAAACTGATCTATGTTGTTTACAAGAGGGACATTTGAAATATAAAGACCCAGTTAGGTTGGAAATGTAAGGATGAGAAAAACTATACCATGTAGACATTGATCATAACAAAGCTGGTGTGATTAATTAATATCAGACCAAGTAGACCTTAAGATCAGGAGTATTTTATGGTTTTTGGTGCTATTGTAAATGGAATCGTTTCTCTCATTTCTCTTTCTACAGTTGCATTGTTAGTGTATAAGAAAGCAACTGATTTCTGTGCACTTTGGAAAACAGTGTGGAGGTGCCTCAAAAAATTAAAAATAGAGCTACCCTATGACCCAGCAATTGCACTACTGGGTATTTACCCCAAAGACACAGATGTAGTGAAAAGAAGGGCCATATGCATCCCAATGTTCATAGCAGCAATGTCCGCAATAGCCAAACTGTGGAAAGAGCCAAGATGCCCTTCAACAGATGAATGGATAAAGAAGATGTGGTCCATAGATACAATGGAATATTACTCAGCCAACAGAAAGGATGAATACCCAACTTTTACATCAGCATGGATGGGACTGGAGGAGATTATGCTAAGTGAAATAAGTCAAGCAGAGAAAGTCAATTATCATACGGTTTCACTTATTTGTGGAACATAAGGAATAGCATAGAGGACATTAGGAGAAGGAAGGGAAAAATGAAGGGGGGGGAAATCGGAGGGAGAGATGAACCATGAGAGACTATGGACTCTGAGAAACAAACAGGGTTTTAGAGGGGAGGGGGGTGGGGGGATGGGGAGGGGGGGTGGGGGAATGGGTATTAAGGAGGGCCCGTACTGCATGGAGGACTGGGTGTTATACGAAAACAATGGATCATGGATCACCACATCAAAAACTAATGATGTATGGTGACTAACATAACAATAAAAAAAAAAGATAAGGAGTATTAAGTAGAAATAAAGAAGTTCTGGCTTGCTACTTTTCCACTTTCTAATCCTGGGCCAAACATGTGGCCTTCTTTTATTTTCTCATCTATAAATTGCAGTTAACATATGAGCTCTTATGTTAGGCATTTACCTGCATTATTATCAATCCTTGTAATAGCCTTGCAAGGTGATTATTATTTTTCCTAAAGTCACAGGGTTATTAATAAGCTGTGATTGAAAATTTTCAGTGTTGGCATTAAGATATTATTGTTCATCACTATATTTTATTTTTTAAAATATTTTATTTTTAAGTAATCTCTACACCCAACATGGAGCTTGAGCCTATAACCCCGAGATCAAGAGTTGCCCACTGAGCCAGCCAGGTGCCCCCATCAATACATTTTAAAGATGCCCCTCTCCTGAAATACTTCGTAAACTACAGCCCCAAATTCCCTAAGTCAGTGTTAATTTACTTACATTTTGATTAAGGTAAATGAAAAAAGGCAAAATAACTTAGATTATTTGGGTCCATTCAGAAAAAGATATTGGCATTGTAGAGCCTACTGTGAATTCTTTATATAATAAACAGCATAATGCATGTTATTTGCCTTAGAGTTGTAGACTACAAATTAACTGATATTTGTTTAGTCTTTTCCATCATATTTGTGGTTTCTGGTCAGACTTACACTTTACAATTTACAGTAATGCTATAAAAAAGCCAAGTATGATTTGTTCATGTTTTTAAAGAATTTTACAAAACTGTAGACGTACTTTGTTGTGTGAAGTACTATGATGCCTGGGAGCAGGAGCTATATATTTTACTCATAGTATTTCCAGACACTGCTTAGCACATGGTAAATACTCAAATACTTTTGGTAGGGTTTTTTTTTTTTCCCCCTGTTTATTGTCCCCTAAAAGTCTTGTGTAAAAATTAGTATGTAATGAAATTCCCATGAAGATGTGTTAAATGTTTGCTCCCTCTTGTGGTTATAAAGGAGAACATAAGTTCTTACAATGAAATCTGTTCTCTAGTTTTTGTTGTTAAAAGATGTGTGTAAAATTTACCAAATAGTGTGTAAAATTTACCAGAATTTTTCTCTTTTTGGAGGGATATTAATCCATATACCTTTATCAACTCAATAAATTTTTTTATTTCACATACACTCATAAGACATGCAGAATTCATGCTCAAGTATAGTTTTTTAATGTCCAGGATAGTTTATATACTGTTAATTCAAGTCAGAACTTGCTAGCACTTTTGGGCACACATTTTCTGCTTTCCTGCATATAAATTATATGAACAGTGAAATAACTTTTTTGTGTTTTGAGAACTATATTAGTTTTAGGTATATATGAGAATATTATTGAGAGTATTGTTTCCTAATGGTGTTAAACATTCCTTGTTTTGATCAAAGTAAAAACAAAGCCTAATTTTTTTTGCCTTCACAGCTTTTAAATTCAGAACACCTGACCAGTTTTTTTTTAAATGCATAATATTTTTATTCTAAATAATTAATGCAACTAAGACTATAAGCAGCTGGGCCTTGGGAATGCTTTGACATGTAGAAAAATCTTTTTAACACATGTCTATATATATCCTTGACATTCTTTTCTTCATATACTTAACAGACTTCCAGATTACTTTGTTAGACCTCTTCATTTTGTTTACTTCTGTCATTAATAGAAGTTGACTTTCCTTTTGAGACTATTTTTGGAATAGAAACAATATTTTTACCATTTCAGAAGAATTGTACGGTATGTGCCAAAGACAAATAGCATGCAATAAATGTGCACTGTAAAGTGATGTTGTACTCTCAGCAGGGCTCACTTACTAGACAGGTGACTTGCTCCTGAAACCAGTCTAGCTGTGATCATGATCTAGATCCTCACCTCAGCAAAATCACAACTATCTGTCATTAATTGAAGCAAACAAAAAACAAACAAAATGTTGTGGTATATACTCACATAGCAAAGAATACAAATCATAAAAGATTCATGAACTTGCACAAAATGAATACATCCATGAAACCAACGCTCAGGTTAAGAAAACAGAATATAAGTACAACTTCAGAAGCCTTCTTCTAGTCATTATCCCCTCATGCTCTAGGATAACCCCAGGACTTTGAATCTAACATATATATTAGTTTTGCATGTTTTTAAACATTACATGCAGGAATTTTTTTAAACCATTTGTAACTGTAGAATTCAGTGGCATTAAGTACATTCACATTGTGCACCATCACCACCATCTATCTAGAATTTTTACATTTTTAAAAATATTTTATTTATTTGAGAGAGAGAGAGAGAGCGAGCACAAGTGGGGGGGTGTGGGGGGGCAGAGGGAGAGAAAGAATCAGACTCCCTGCTGAGCAGGGAGCCTGACATGGGGCTTGATCCCAGGACCCTGAGCTGAAGGCAGATGCTCAACTGGCTGAGCTACCCACATGCCCCAAATTTTTCCATTTTCTTGAATTAAAATTCTGTAACAATTAAACATTAACTCTTCATACCCCTCTTCTTCTAGTCCCTGGCAACCACCATTCTACTTTTTGTCTCTAATGGATCTGACTGTTCTAGGTACCTCATATAAGTGGAATCGTAATATTTGTCCTTTTGTGTCTGGCTTATATTACTTAGTATAATGACCTCAAGGTTTATCCATGTTGTAAGAATATGTCAGAATTTCCTGCCTTCTTAAGACTGAATAATCTGTTGTTTGCATATACCACATTTTGTTTATCCATTCATCTGTCAGTGGACATTTGGGTGATTTCCACCTTTTGGCTATTGTGAACAGTGCATCTGTGAACATGAATGTACAAATAACTATTCAAGTTCTGCTTTCAGTTCTTTTGGGTATACCCAAAAGTGGAATTGCTGGATCAAATGGCAGTTTTATGTTTAATTTTTTGAGGATGTGGTAGACTTTTTCATGTGCTTATTTTTTATTTTGTGACCTTATTAATTTATCAATGTAAGAGGTTTTTCTTTTTAAAGAATGCAGAGGATGTTCTATATACAGTCATTTATCTGTGATAAAAGATATCTTTACTTCTTTAGCACTTACAGCCTTTTTCTTGCTTTATCACATTGGTTAGGTAGGATCTCCCATATATGTTGAATAGAAGTAGTGATAGCAAACATCCTTACCTTGTTCCCAATCTTAGGAAGAAAGTTTTGGTCTTTCACTATTAAGTATAGTGTTAGTGTAGGTTTTTTATAGATTTCTTTCATCAAGTTGAGGAATTTTCTTCTGTTCCTAGTTTGCTAAATTTTTTTTTATTACGAGTGAGCGTTAAATATTGTCAGATTTTTTTTTTAAGTTTATTTATTTATTTTTAGTAATCTCTGCAACCAACGTAGGGCTTGAACTCATGACCCTGAGATCAAGAGTCACATGCTTTCCCAACTGAGCCGTATAGATTCTTTCCATTATTTTGTTATTATGGTCAGTTACACTGATTTCCTCATGTTAAATCATATTTGCATTGCTGGAAGAAACCCCACTTGGTCATTGGTCATGATGTGTTATCCTTTTTATAATATATATATATTATAAACATGTATTATTATATACATACACATATATACATATATTTTTGGACTTTTGCATCTGTATTTGTGAGGAAAATTAGTCCAGATCTGGAGAAATTATGGACCTATCTCCTGCTCCATGTCGGTGAGGTAAGTCAGTAGATCAGTGATAGTCTGTATGAGCTACAGTAGTACCGTGTGCCATATCTAGACTTTTTGAGGGCGGTAAAGCCTGCTGCTTCTCATCTGCCTTCTAAATCTTGCACAGATTTTTTAAAAATTAGGGCCACTCCTGACCTGAAACCACTCAGGGAAGAAATTTTTAGAAATGTAGTTTCAGCTTAGATAAATCTGAGATCATCTTGGCCATACCTCCTATACCTTTTTGTTTTTTTTTCTTGTTGTTCTAGAGATTAAAATATAAATGGCTTACTCTACCACAGTGTGTCTTGAATTATATACCACTTCATGTATAATAGTGTAAGAACTTTATAAGGGTATACTTCTATTTATTCTGTCCCAGTCTTTGTTTTATTCTTGTCATGAATTTTACTTATACATGTTATAAACCTCATAATTTATTGCCATTATTTTTGCTTTAAAGAGTTAATTGTCTTTTAAAGAATCTAAGAAACAAGAATTATCATGTATTTACCCACATATTTACCATTTTTGGCAATCTGTGTACATTAAAGTTTCCATCTGATATCACTTCCCTTCAGCATGAAAAACTTTTTACTGTTTCTTGTATGCAAGAAAGATCCATTGGTGAGAAGTTTCCTCAGCTTTTGTTTATCTGAATATTTCTTTATTTTGCCTTTTCACTGTATATTTTTTATTGAGGAATTAGATGTAGTGGTAAACCATGTTGGGTATATAAATACATTTTGGCAAAGTATGAAAATCATTAAGGAAATCAAGTTTCTCTTATCTCATAATTTTATTACTCTGCTTTTTTAATAAGTAAAAGTCCATTTCTTTGGATGTTTATAACTTAAAAATGTTAATTTATGTGAAATTCACATTCAGTGGCATGCACTTATCTTAAGCAATTTGTTGTTTTTATAGCTGTATATACCCCTTTAACCATCACCCTAACAAAGATAGAGAATATTCTGATTGTTCCAGAAAGATTCCCTCATGTTTACTGCAGTCAGTCCCCATGCCTCATAGGGAATCACTGTCCTGATTTCTATCATTGTAAATTAGTTTTGCCTTTTATTGGATTTCTTTCCCTCAACATAATTCTTTTGTGTTTCATCCATATTTTCATAGATATGTAGTTTAAAAAATTGCTGAGTAGTATTCCATTTCCCCAATAAAGATAGAGTACATTTTTATTGCTCCAGAAAGGTTCCCTCAAGTTGTCATCTTTTTTTTCTTTTTTTAAGATTTATTTATTTTGCGAGAGAGAGTGGGTGCATGAGCAGGGGGAGAGGGAAAGAGAGAATCTTAAGCAGACTTCCCACTGAGCATGGAGCCTAATGTGGGGCTTGATCTCAGGACCCTGAGATCATGACTTGAGCCAAAATCAAGAGTTGGATGCTTAACTGAGCCACCCTGGTGCCCCCCTGAAGGTGTCTTCTAATCAATCCCCATGCTTCCTGGAAAATCACAGGTCTGATTTCTATCACTATAGATTAGCTTGCTTGTTATTGGACCTCATATAAATGAGATCATATAGCATGCAGTCTTAATCTGACTTCTTTCACTCGAATGCTTTTGAAGGTCATCTGATAATATGTATTATGAATATTTTCTTTCAGTCTGTGTCTTGCCATTTTATTTTATCTTAGAGCTTGTTGTGTTTTCTGAGGTCTTGTGCCCTGGGTGATCCTGAAGCATAATTTTTATATTGTAAGACTGCCAAAAATTATGCTTTTATTTTTTACTAATGTTTTTAGCTTTCTAACCTGTAGAAGCCTAGAATTTACTAAATGTTATTTCACAGAAAACTGGCATTATGTTTGAGGGCCCTCCAGATTTTCATAAATAGCACAATGAGGCACAAAATAGTATAAGGTAGAGTAGAATTAAATGCAAAATGATTGTTATAGACAGAATCATAAAAGAACAGAAAAGGAAGAATTGAGTTTTTAAAGGGCTTCATATATGAGGGACTTTAAGCCTTAAAGGCTTAAAATCCAAGTTACCTTTTGGCTTTTTCTCTCACATATCAAAATGGAATGTGATTAAATCCTAAGTAAATCTCTCAGGCTTTTTATTTTGAAGCCCTAATTTTAGTAGTTTTGGAAAAGCAGTTTGCCTGTGGGCTAAGTGTGAAAAATTGATAGTGGACAATTTGAGACTAGCAGTAATTCACTCTGCTTATTATCATTTGCTTATTTAGGGGGAAATTTTGCTTATATCAAAAAGTGCTTTTTATTGGCCTATATAATTTTGTATACTTATTTATATGCCTGTGGTATCATAAGCAAAATTCCGTTTGGTATACTTGAAAGTGAATGGAGAAAAAAAGATCTAACTTTAAGATTCTGCTAAAATTGAATCATAGTTGTAAATGCAAGGTTTGGATATTTTTATGAAATGTGACTCAAATAATGAGAGAGATTGGCCAATTTATCCCAATTCTGTGGTTTGGTTCTTTGCTCTGCAGACTTAAATATTATTTGTTCTTTTTTTTTTTTTTTAAGATTTTATTTATTTATTTGACGGAGAGATAGCAAGAGCAGGAACACAAGCAGGGGGCGTGGGAGAGGGAGAAGCAGGCTTCCCGCCGAGCAGGGAGTCCGATGCGGGGCTTGATCCCAGGACCCCGGGATCATGACCCGAGCCGAAGGCAGACGCCCAATGACTGAGTCACCCAGGCGCCCCATGTTATTTGTTCTTTATCTGTTACCATCAGTGATAATGTTCTGGGGAATTGGTTCGGAATAACAGCTTCACAGGAGGCAGATTTGTTAATTAGAATATTAATTTACAGCAGGATAGACACTTTTACATTGACCACAGTACTTGTAATCATTATTCAGACATCCTCTTCCTGGTATTAGGATACCTGAGAAACCAGTTTGGTTATCAGAATATGGATTGGTAAGTAAGGAAGCAGAGCAGAACAACGTACCTCGATTTGTTTGGAGGTTGGCTTACCCAGGCTATGCTAAGTCTAGGGAATTATTCCTGCTTTATTTCTAGTGTTGAGATATTCATGCAATTAGTTCCATGAATACTATCTTTAGTATCTTTAAGATATCTTTATAGTAACTTTTTTGGTCAGTAATGGAAAAATTCTTACTTTCTGATTCTTCTTTCCTTATACTTGGTGTACCCTTTTGTTAGAAACTTGTTATATTAATGTGATTAGTTTGATTGATACTTTTGCTGCTGACAGTTTATTCTTCTTGATGAAACTCGGGAACAACCCAAGCCTTCCTAAGACTGTGGTACAAATACTCTTCCTTTTTTATGTTAACATCTTGACGAAATTTGCAGGGTTGTAGTGGAAAGATTGATCACTTTGATGTTCTGGCTCTAGATTCAGATTCTGGTTCTGCTACTGAGTAGCTGAGCAACTTGGTAATGCTGTTTGATCTCTTTGAGCTTGTTTCCTCAGTAGTACTTAATTTTGTGAGGATGTTGAGAGGGTTATGAATTAATGTGTCTAAAATACTTGAACAGTGAGTGCATAAGAAATGTATTTCTATGAAATTCATCCATCCATTTATCCTTTCAACAACTATTAATTGACTGATTTACTATGTGCCAGGCAATTTGCTATGCACAGGGGTTACAACACTGACCATGATGGTCAGTGATCTGTGCATTTTTGGCATTTACAGTCTAGTGGGGGGTAGAGGCACATAAACCAGCAATTGTAATACTATGTGATAAGTGCTATACTAGGTGGTAGAAGCATATTTATAAGTGTTTTTAGAGATACCTTAAAAAATGCAGTGTCATAATAATAAAGGCTTTTCAAGACCTGAGTTCCCCAACTTACTAGCAGTGCCTGGTTCATTTTTGTGAATTGAATGCATGTACAACTTATATGAAGGAGATGTTTGTATGAAAGATAGATACTGAATTGATACAATTCAATTTTGGTGAAGCTTCTACATTTTGAGATTTTTTAAAGAAAAATTTAAAGTTTTAAGAAAAACTTTCAAAGAAAAGTTATTTAAGAAACTGAAACTGGGTCAATGATTGTTAGTATTTCCTTATATCAAACTGTTTTGTGATAAAATGTGTGTGCATCTGCACTGTGGTACTGTTTGGCATTTATTTGCATTGACCAATTTGTGAGTAGATTACATTAGTACAGAATCATATGGCAGCTTATTTTGGGAAATAGTAGAGACGTGCTTTATTTTTCTTAGTACACATACATTGTCAATAAAAGCATCTATGTAGGTTGTTCTAATCAGACTAATGATGTTAAAAAGAACAATAACAGAAAAGCAATGCTTGGTAAAATTTAAAATAGTATAATTCAGTAGCCCTGATTTTCATTTTTACTTTTTTAGGTATGTATGTGTGTATGTATGTATATAGGTAAGTAAGCAAGCCTCTACGCCCAACGTGGGCTTGAACTCATGACCCTGAGATCAAGAGTTGCATGCTTTATGACTGAGCCAGCCAGGTACCCCAGTAGTCCTTTTTAACAACAGGAAAACTTTTGCACTGAGTTGAAGTGGCTTACCTGAAAATATCCAGCTGGGGATTAGGAGGTAGGCAATGCTCTGTTTTCATTGTGCTGGTGGTTCTCAAACTTTAATCAGTATAAGAATCACCTGAGGTGGTTAGTAAACTAGAGCCCTACTTCCAGAAAGTCTGATTCAGTCGTGCAAGGCAGAGTCTAAAAACCAGTGTTTTTAATAAGCATCCCAGGTAAACCTGATGCAGGAATGATAACACTTTTGTCTACTATGCTGCCCCCTGTGCTGTGATAGAGACCTGTCATGTTGCTGCTCAAGGCCTCTCTCCTCTTTCTGAAGTTGATGACCTTCTTGAAATCAAATTGTCCTTACCATTGTAGCACTGACAGTAATAGTCTGCTCTGTGTTGTGCTCCAGTCCTCTAAGTGCTCTGCTTTTGAGTATCCCTTGGATATATCTGATTTTTCTCATAATGTGAAGACAACTCATCTATTACTCTTCTTTCATTTTCCACAATTCTTAATTAAAAATTTATGTTTTAATAAAAATGAATTAATTTTAGTTTCCTAGCATGACTGCTCTTACCCTGTTTTATCTCTTCTTTCCACTTCCTCTCTTCTTCTCTACCTCTTCCTTCCTCCCATCACTCCTGTTATGTTTCTCTGACCAAGCTATGAGCTTCTTAAGCCTGGAATAGAATCGGTGCTTAATAAATATAATGAATAAGTGAATAATAAGTCTTGTATTTTCTAAATATTATTAGTTCATATATGAGTTTCATGGTTGTTTTACCCATTCATGGGAATATATTTTTCTTAAGAAAAGCAAGATAATAATAAAGGTAAAATTCAGGGTAATAGTTAACTTAGTGGAAAAAGGAAAGTGATTAGGAAGTAGCACTCTGAAGGCTTCGAGGCTACTAATGATGATGTAATTTTTTAGTTGGTTGGTGGGTGCATTAGTATCAGTAGGTATTTGGAAACTGGCTATTCATCTTTGCTCAAATAGGGAAGAGTGAAATATAAACTATTATATTAGAACCATTTGTAATGTAAGTGGGACCGTCTATGTATTTGGGATGGTAGACTCTAAAATGAAATCCACTGGGAGATTTGAAAAGTTGGCTTCAGTGAGAGTGGTAGGAAACTCTCAGCACAACTAAGCAATACCAAAGGCTTAAATAAATGGCTTTTTTTTTTTTTTTTTTTTTTGGTTTTGGTTTTGGTTTTTTGTCAGGGGAAAGAGCAGAGGGAGAGGCAGAAGGAAAATTCTTAAGCAGGCTCCATACCCAGAGTCACTGTTACTAGGCACATTACTCTATCTTTGAGAATCCTTTAAACATCTTTTGTTGTTAAATAAAGTATTTACATGGTTACAAAGTGAAATCTACGCATCAGAGTATAGTCAAAGAAGTCTAACTTCTTTTCCCTTTTGCCTTTTCCTCCTTTTTTAACATTAAAAAGTCCTTTATTTTCCCATTGAAAAAAGTAAAAGTGAGTATGTTTATATTTTTATATTCTTATCAGTCTTAAATAAATGATAGTACAGTACACCACCTTTTCTACAGCTTTTTTTTTTCACTCAAGGGTATATTCTGGAAGTCTCTTCATTGTGATATATGGAACAGTTGCTCATTCCTTTTTATAATTGTATAGTACTGCTACAGTATTTTTTAATTTTAATTTTATTTTTTTTTAAGTTTATTTACTTAAGTAATATCTAGCCTCAGCATGGGGCTTGAATTCATGACCCTGAGATCAAGAGCTGTATTAAAGAGGGGACGTACTAAATGGAGCACTGGGTGTTATACGCAAACAATGAATCATGGAACACTACATCAAAAACTAATGATGTAATGTATGGTGATTAACGTAACATAAAAAAAAAAAAGTTGTAAGCTCTTCCGACTGAGCCAGCCAGGTGGCCTGCTAGAGTATTTTTTAAAATGTAAATCCTAAATAGTATTTCATTCCAAACTGATGCTATTGTTGAACAGCAAACCACCCTAAATTCAGTGGCTTAAAACAATTACTTACTTTCATTCAGGCATTTGCTGTGAGTTGACTGATCTAGGCTGTTTGTGTGGGTTGCTCTGCTTCATGTTTGAGGTCTTATTGGACTATCTCCTGAGCAGGTTGGAGCTCAGATATGTTACATGCATATTCATTCTGTCATCCTCTTAAGGGACTACAGATAACCCAGTGATTATCTGGGTTCACATCTGTGATGAATACAGATAGAAGAGGGCAAGCAGAAACTCTTAAAGGCCTAAGTTCAGAATTGTCGTAATGCCACATTCAATCATATTTCAAAATCAAGTCATAGATACAAGCCCCAAAGTTACCTTTTTTTTTTTTTTAAAGGTTATATTTATTTGAGAGAGAGAGAGCATAGGGGAGGCAGAGGGAGAGGGACAAGCAGGCTCCCCACTCAGAGGGCCCGACATGACGCTCGATCCAGGACGCTGGGATCATGACCTGAGCTGAAGGCAGACGCTTAACCGACTGAGCCACCCAGGCGTCCCTCAAAGTTATCTTCTTAATGTTGGTCTTACTTGGCCACTCTATCAGAAATTTCAATCCCTTCCCAATGTTTCATATCCCCCTTCCCTGCTGTAATCCTTAATTTATCATTATCTTAAATATGTGTGTATTTAAAATACTTAAATCTTGTTTATTGTCTGTATCACCCCTTTACAATGCATGTGTAATGAGAGCAACATTTTCTATATTTTTATTCACTGTATATCCTGAACCTAGAACACAGTTGATGCTCAATAAATATTTGTTGAATGAGTAAATGAAGGCATGAAGTGAAATAAGACCTGTCCTTCATTAGTTTTTTTCTTATACTACCCTTTCTTGTTGTTGTCGAGGTATACTTCTATAAGATAAAATGCACAGATCTTAATAGTACAGTTTTATAAATGTCAATAAAAGTATATTCATGAAATCATAACTCCAATTAAGATATAGAACATTCCTGTCACTTTAAAAGGCTTCCTCATGTCCTTTCCTGTCATTTCTCCAACCTCTAGAGGCAATTGCTATTCTCATTTCTGTTGCCATAGATAAGTTTTTCCTACTTTAGAATATCATGTATATGGAATCATATAGCATATATGTTTTTCTTATTTCCTATTCTCACTCAACATAATGTTTTTGAGATTTATCCATGTTGATGCATGAATCAGAAATGCATTCCTTTTTACTACTGAGTAGTATTCTATTGTACAAATACATCACAATTTATTCATTTGTTGATGGATATTTGGGTTGGTTCTTTTTTTGACTATTATGGATAAAGCTGATATTAACATTCTTATATAAATCTTTTTGTGGATATTCATTTTATGAAGGTTTTTATTTCTCTTGAATAAATACTTAGAAGTGGAATTGCTGGGTCATAAGGTAATGTATTAACTGTTTAAGAAAGTGCCTAATGGTTATTCAAAGTGGTTTACCATTTAAAATTCTCCCAACAATGTATGAAACATACCAGTTAAAGTTTTTTGTTTTATTTTACTTTGAAAGTTTGTTGATTTATAAGTATTCTTCCTAAGAGGCAGTATGGTAGGGAGAAAGAATAAAGACTCTAGAATTAGTCTGTGGAAAAATGTTTTAAGTATCAAAGCAGTCTTGCTGTCTGAGAACCATTCTCCATATACATATGTATATGGAGAATATATATACAAATATGCATGTGTGCGTGCGCGCGCGTGTATGTGTGTATGCCTCAATATCTTGGACAGAACTCTAGATGCAGTTTTTTCCTCTGTGCAGTATTTACCTAATTTATGAGGATTAGAATTGGCATGTAGTTTACCAGTTTGAGATGGTGACATAAGAGGCTCAACTCAGCTATTCTCATGGACACACCAAGTCTACAGCCACATATGGAAACATTCCCTTTGAAAGAAATACGGAAACAAGCTGAGTGACTCCTACTCATTGGGTAAATGAGATAAAATTCATCAAAAAAGATGAGGAGAGGCTGAGAAACAATCTTACCATAAAAAACAACTCCTGGTTAGCAACATACCTGGGAGGGAAGGAACAACTCCCAGCTTCTTCCTGAAACGAAAAGGTTTTGGATCCCACATCTGGTGCCCCGACTTCTAAGACTTCCATTTGAGGGATGTGCCCCCAAAACATCCTGCTTTGAAAGAAAATAGGGCTTGTGTTCATGAGACCCACAAGGCTATAGTGAACTCAGAGGCAGCTCTTGAAGGGCTTTTGTTGACTTACTGTAGCTAACCCCCCAGGGCCAAGCACACAGGTAGCAGACTGAAACGTACCCAGTCTTTCCATGAAAGAGCCCCTCTTAAAAGCTTCAGTCTGGGGGGTAGGCTTCTAATTTAAGACCTATCTAGGGGCCAACTGCAATAGTCTCCAGAGACCACAGAAGCTAGCAGGCACCATCTTCCTGCTCGTCCTCTGCCTTGCACCAGGTCTTCACTATCTCAGAAAGGAGCTCACGCACACATCTGGCACCAGGGTTTTTGCAGCTACTGACCAGGGATGCCCCTTGATTGCCTGGCTCTTGTGGCCAGCATGGCTTGCATTCATGAGTACACAAGACTGTAACAAACAGAAACAGTTTTTAACCAGCCATCCTCCAGGGCACGTACAGAGGCAGCAGGCAGAAATGCCTAGACTTTTTGTGGAAGAGGCCTATTTGCATGTTATAGTACTGCAGTCTCAGGGGGAGGCTTTTATTTTAACACAAATCAAGGAGCCAACTGCATTACTCTTCAGACAATGGGGAGGCTGATGAGTGCCATCTTCACGCTACTCTCTGCCTTGTGCCATATCACTGGTGGATCCACGAAAGGAGCCTGTGCACACAGCTGGCAGCCCAGCTTTTGTGGCTGTTGTCCAGGGAGACGTATGATGATAGCCTGGCTCTGGTGGCCAGCAGGGCTTGTGTTCATGGGTTCATTGGGAAGGTAGCAAAGAAACAGTTCTTAAGTGGCTGTCACCCCAGTACGGACAGATATACCCATCCCCAATCTTTTCGTGAAAGAGATATATTTACTCACTTCAATAGCTGCTGCCTGAAGATCCAGCTCTTAATCAGCCTACATCTGGCTGCTGAGATCCTCCCCTTTGGGATACTGACAGTTTTTGGCACACCTTCAACTACTGGGAGCCATTAAGAACAAAGAAGTGTGCTTGGATGATTATAAAAGTTTGAGAGACAACCAAGAGCTATGGCAGGATTGAAAGATAAAGTTCATCTCCTACATAAGACCACTACATCAAGACTGGAAGGGGTAGCTGTTTCATCTAATGCTTAGCAACCGGCCCAGAGAGTCAAGGAAAATGAACAGAGTATATTCCAAGTGAAAGAAAATGATAGAACCCCAGGAACAGATCTTAATGAAACAGAGATAAGTGATTTACCTGATAAAGAGTTCAAAATAGGGGTGCCTGGGTGGGTGGCTCAGTTGATTAAGCGTCTGCCTTCAGCTCAGGTCATGATCTCAGGGTCTTGGGATTGAGCCCTGTGTTGTTGGGTTCCCTGCTCAGCGGGGAGTCTGCTCCCTCTCCCTTTGCCGCTCTCCCCCACTCATGTCCATGCATGCACGCGATCTCTCAAATAAATAAAATCTTTAAAAAATTTTTTTTTAAAAGTTCAAAATAATGGTCATAGAGATGCTCACTGAGGTCAGGACAGCAATGCATGGCAAGGTGAGGATTTCAACAAAGAGATAGAAAATATAATAAAGTACCAAAGAGATATCAAAAGAGCTAAAGAATACAACAATTGAACTGAAAAATTCAATAGAGGTATTCAGAAATGGACTAGATGAAGTAGAAGATAGCAGCAAACTTGAAGACAGGGCAGTGGATTCATCGAGTTAGAGGGTCAAAAAGGACAAAGAATGAAAAAGTGAAGATAAGGAACTTATGGGACAACATCAAATCAGTATTTACATTATGAGGCTTCTCAGAAAGAGAAGAGAGAGAAAGGGGCAGAAAACTTATTTGAAGAAATAGTGGCTAAAAGGGGCACTTAGGTAGCTCAGTTGGTTAGGCATCTACCTTCAGCTCGGGTCATGATCGCGAGGTCCTGGGATCGAGTCCCACATCAGGCTCCCTGCTCAGTGGGGAGTCTGCTTCTCCCTCTCGCTCTGTTCCTCTCCCCTGCTTGTATTCTCTCTCTCTTATTCTCTCTCCCCCCCAAATAAATAAATAAAAAATCTTAACAAAAAATACATAGTGGCTATAAACTTCCCAGACTTGGGGTGGGAAACAGACATCCAGACCCAGAGAGTTTTTTTTTTAAAGATTTTTATTTATTTATTTGAGAGAGAGAGAATGAGAGACTGAGAACACGAGAGGGAAGAGGGTCAGAGGGAGAAGTAGACCCCCCGCTGAGCAGGGAGCTCGATGTGGGACTCGATCCCGGGACTCCAGGATCATGACCTGAGCCGAAGGCAGTCGCCTAACCAACTGAGCCACCCAGGCGCCCCAGACCCAGAGAGTTTTAAATAAGTTAATCCAAAGAGACCCACACCAAGATACATAATAATCAGATTGCCAAAGTTAAAGGTAAGGAGAGAATCTTAAAAGTAAAAAGAGAAAAACAACTTGTTATATACAGAGGACACCCCCCTCCCCCATAGGACTGTAAGCAGATTTTTCAGAAGGTACTTTGTAGGCCAGAAGGGAGTGGCATGGTATATTCCAAGTGGTGAAAGAAAAATTGCCAACTAGTAATACTCTGCCTGGCATAACTGTTCTTCAGAATTGAAGAAGAGATAAAGAGTTTCTCAGACAACAAAAGCTGAAGGATTTTATCACCAATAGATTGGCCTTACAAGAAATGTTAAAGGAACTTCTTTTTTTCCCCCCAGCATTGCCGTTTACTTTTTGGGGGAGAGGATAGGAGGAGGGGGGAGAGAAACAGTCCCAGGGAGTCTCCGGAGTGTATGAGACTGGTAATACAATGATGGGATGTGATGGAAGGTCCCCAGGATCCTTTTTGCTATTGGTTTCTAGACTCTGATGAAAATGATATGACACGTGTAATTGGCTAGCATGTGGTATTCAGTAAACGTCAGTTGCCTTTTCTAGCTGGGCTCTCCACAGGCTATACCTAGGTATCTCCATCCGTCCCGTTTCAGGGAATGAAGCTCACCTACAGAATGAGGGAACAAGAAGTGCAGTACAGTTTGGGTAATGCAGTTGGCTAGCTGGCTTGGTGGCAGGGCCTCACTGTGTCCCCATCCTCCCCATGCAGCTCTGCCAGGATGGGGCCGAGAGTAGAGGTTCCCAAGAGGCTTCCCTGAGGCCTAACCAGCTTGTCTTAGAAGACTCCATGTGGAGGGCTATGGGCTGCAGCTCTTTAGTGTACAGTCCTCTCTTTTTGATGATGATAATTGTAGGGAAAGAAGTGGACACGGATGCTGATTTCGCAGGCGGTCTTCAGGGTCTCAACAGCCTTGCTGTGCTCAGTGTCTTGGAAATCCACGTTTCACAGCTAGGACTTTGTCCCCTTCCTGATGTCCAATGTGCATCCGAGTCAGGAATCACCTTGGAGATAAAGATGCCTGGCTGGGAGGGCTTTCTTCCTCGGATATTAAATCCCAACTGAGTTCCAGGGGGCTTCTTCAGTGTGACAATTTGGGGCAGAAACTGGGTCAACTCATTGTTGTAGTCTGGGTGATATACCCTCTCAAGAGGCAGAATCTATGCTGGGGGATTCTCATAGGCAGGCAGGAAGACCCAGGGGTAGACATCATAAGGAATCTGGCTGTCCATCTCCAGCAAGGCCCCATAGGCCTCAGGAACCTCAGGCTCCACTCCTAAAGGAACTTTTTAAAGCTGAAATGATAGTTAATTAGTATAGGAAAACATGAAAGCATAAATCTCACCAGTAAAGGTAAATATATGATTAAATTCAGGATAATCTAATGTTGTAATGGTGGTGGATTAATCATTTATAAATCTAGTATGAAGATTAAAAAGACAAGACTGTTGAATCTCAGATCTGTACCTCTGAAACAAATAATGCAATATATGTTAAGAAAGAAAAAAAGAAGAAGAAGAATGTAGCAGGAGGGGAAGAATGAAGGGGGGGCAATTGGAGGGGGAGAAGAACCATGAGAGACGATGGACTCTGAAAAACAAACTGAGGGTTCTAGAGGGGAGGGGGGTGGGAGGATGGGTTAGCCTGGTGATGCGTATTGAGGAGGGCACGTTCTGCATGGAGCACTGGGTGTTATGCACAAACAATGAATCATGGAACACTGTATCTAAAACTAATGATGTAATGTATGGGGATTAACATAACAATAAAAAATTTAAAATAAAAAAAAGATTAAAAAGACAAAAATAGTAAAAACAACTAGCAACAGTAGTTTTTTTGATGGAAACACAAGATTAAAAGATATAAATTATGACATTAAAAACAAAATGTAGGAGGGGAAAGAGTAAAAATGTAGAACTTTAGAATGCATTCAAACTTAAGTTGTTATCAACTTAAAATAGACTGTTACAAATATGTTTTATGTAAGCCTCATGGTAACCATAAAGCACAAACTTATGGTAGATACACGAAAAATAGAAAGGAATCTAAGTACACCACTAGAGAAGATCATCAAATCAGGAAGGAAGAGAGCAAGAGAAGAAGAAAGGAACAAAAGGATTACAAAATAGCCAGAAGACAATTAACAAAATGGCAGTAAGTCTGCACCTGAATAATTACTTTAAATGTAAATGGACTAAATTCTCCAATCAAAAGACAGAGTTGCTGAGTGGATACAAAAACAAGACCCAACTATATGCTGCCTACAAGAGACTCACTTCAGCTTTAGGGATACACACAGACTGAAAGTGAAGGGATAGAAAAAGATACTCCATGCAAATGGAAACAGAAAGCCGGGGTATAGACTCCATGACAAAGACTTTAAGAAGACACAAAGAAGGTCATTATATAATGATAAAAGCATGAATCTGACAAGAGGATATAATATTTGTAGATACTCATCACCTAACATAGGGGCATCTAAATATATAATGCAAATATTAACAGGCCTAAAGGGAGAAATAGACAACAGTGCAATAATAGTAGGGGACTTTAATACCCTGCTTCGTCAATGGATAGACTATTTAGACAAAATAAAGAAACATTGGCCTTTAAGGTTAACATATTAGACTAGATGGACCTAACAGACAGTACAGAACATTCCATCCAAAAAGCAACAAAATTTTATTCTTCTCAAGTGGACATGGAACATTTTCCAGGATAAATTACTTGGTTACAAATGTGTAGTAATTTTTTTGCCTTCTGACACACTCATCAGAGGAGTAGGGGAAAACCGAAAGAGCTCCATTCACAAGTGGCAGGCACCATTATCTCCTAATTCTAAATCACTAGGTGAATAAAAACTAACTGTATAGGCTCCTCACCTTGTCAGATTCTTTCCACAACATACCATGTGGCAAATATGATAGCCTCATTTCTGTATGACTGAGAAATACTAAGTTTCTTTTGATAATCATTGGTTTAGTGTAATTACTAGCACCTCCAACAACAATAGCAGTAACAGAAAAAACAATATATGAAAGAGAAAGAATAACCAAAATATGATTACACTTGTATAAGCCCTTCTATCATCATGTCAAAATCAAATTAACTCACTAGGTGCTCCCTCTCTTTGGTGTCATAGGCCCTAAGATATGCCCTACTTTCTTCTTTGAGTAATAGCTATGATTGTAGTCTCATCCCTTGAGATTTTTCTCAGAAATAGGACAGGTCCTCAGTTACTATATATATTATACAGGTCTTTTTATAGCCCAGGTCCCATTACCAGCATTATATCCTGAAGCATCTTGAAGCTAGAGTACTCCTGTTCAGTGGGAGTCCTCTAGGGAGGGGGTTCCAGTATGGTGGCTGAAGCCCCAGCTATCCACAGAGATGGTCATGCAACATACATGAAAATCACATTTCCTTGCCTGTCAAAGAATGTAGATTCAGACTACCTCATACTCTTTTTGAGATTTGCCATCTTTTTTCTGCTTCTTTCTCCATTTTTAGCTGCATTACTGCTCTGGGGTAAAACAAGATCTCTATCTGTTGAGTAGCTTAGTAACAGTCAAACAAGATAATCTCAGTTGGCAATTGAAAGGGGAAAGAGAACTGGTTGGGAAAATTTAATTTGAGAAAACAGCATCTGAAACCACCATGCTGTATACATAGAAAGAAGTTTATAATGTTGCGTATACTAATTGTCAGGTGTCATGTAGATTCTAAATACTGTAGAAGTTAGGAAGAGAGCTACATAGTGATGGACAAATGATAGCTCATTCTTAAAGATAAGGTTAAGGAAGGAAGGGATAGACAATACAGATAGGAAAATCAAAATGGGAATCATAGGGTTCATATGTATGTCATATGTTGGGAGACAAAATTAACTGTAGTCAAGTGGAATAGGTTTGCGGAGGCCAGACTATAGATAGGCTTTGAATACTATGGAAGATTTTTCTTTTTTTCTTCCTTTTTTTTTTTTAAGATTTTTAAAAAAAGATTTTATTTATTTGAGAGAGAGAGAGAGAGCCAGAGAGGGAGTATAATCAGAGGGGAGGCTCAGAGGAAGAAGCAGATTCCCTGCTGAGCAGGGAGCCCGATGCAGTGCTCGATCCCAGGACCTTGGGATTATGACCTGAGCTGAAGGCTTAACCAACTGAGCCACCCAGGCACCCACATGGAATATTTTTCAATAGAAAAAGTGAAATGGTTAAAACAGTATTTTACGAAGATTAATCCGATATTGGTGGGTAGAATGGATCAAAAGAGGAAAATACAAAACACAAAGAGTACTATAACACTATCATAATATTTCAGATGTTTGGTACTGAGAATCTAAATGAGTGTAGTGATATGGAGTGGAATAGATGTGAATTTTAAAAAAAATCCCTAAGAAACAGTGATCAAAATTAGGTGACTGAATAGGAAAGGGATTAGAAGTTATGAAGGAGTGACTGAAAGATGATTAAAGTTTATGTCTGAATGAGTGGGAGAGTGGTAGTTCTGTTACAGTAAACAAAGAAGCCTTTAAAATGTCTTTCATCTTAAATTTTTCTTAGGGTTCTTGTGATAGGAAGAATAATGGCTCCCTAACGATGTTCATATCCCAATCTCAAGAGTTTATCAATGTGTTACCTTACATGACAAAAGCTACTTTGAAGATGATTAAGTTAAGGATGTTTAGATGGAGAAATTATGCTGCATTATCCAGATGGCCCCAATATAATCACAAGGGTCCTTCTAAGGGTTTGGCAAGAGGGTCAAATTTAGAGAGAAGGTGACTTGACAACAAAAGCAGAGAGATGAAAGGGTTTGTAATGCAAGACCAGGCTCCGAAGATTGAGGACAGCCTCCAGAAGCCTGTAGCTTCCAGAAGCAAGTGAACATTTTTTCTCAAAGCCTCCAGAAGTGAAGCAGCCCTGTTGATACCTTTTTTAGGACATCTGACCTCCAGTATTGTAAGGTAATAAATTTGTGTTGCCTTAAGCTACTAAGTTTTGTGGTAATTTGTTAAGGGAGTAATAGGAAACTAATACCATTCTCTCAGCCCTCCCACTTGGGTAATGTCATCCATGCCAGTGGCTTCCCTTACGACCCATATGATGACTATCAAAAATAAAATTCTAGGCCCATGTTTCTAACCAATGGACAGCACATCCTGAAAATCTTACAGTTGCCTCAAAAGTATTGGGTTCAATTTGTGTAAACTGTGAATAGAAATGTCTCTCAAATCTGACGTGTACCATTGCCACTATTCCCCCCTGGAATTTAAGAAATTGTGGTAAAGAACACAGAACATAGCATTTACAATCTTAACCTCCTTGAAACTTGTTTCTCATTGTTAAGATGGATATAACGGTATCCACTTTTTAGGGTTGTTGAGAAGATTTAATGAGATAATGTAAGTTGCTTGGCTTACAATAAATAACTTGTTTGCCCTGAATGGGTAAGAGTTATGCTGGGAGTTCCAAATGATTTTGAATGTTCTCCATTGGCCTCATTTCCCTAGTTTGAGAATTATGTCAGTTGAGTTTGCTGATAGTTAACTTTTTTATCTTATCTGTAGGTCTTAGGGTGAAAGAGAAGAAACCATCTGGAACAGACACCTCTATATCTGACTCAAAAGGCTATGAATAATTTGACTAGAATCCTAGCCTTTTATTGGTTTCTTGGGCTTTTGAATGATAATTTAGTTCCTTGTGTAATACTTAGGGAGGCAGATAACTTTGATTATTAATTTACAGCATTTATAATTCACCAAAGCAACTTTTATACTTGATTTATTAAGTTAATTTTGTCTCACAGAGCATAGCCATTTTTGTTAGTCATCAATAAATTGAAGGGGGAGAACAGCTAATTGGAATGAGGAAGCATTTCTTCCAGGCCTGGAAGGTGCTTTCAAAACCAAACTGTTACATTCAATATAAAGTCGATATAAATGTAACTAGTAGAACATTTAGAACCTAGATATTACGCAATATATAGTATTTTTACTTGATGTTCTTTTCTGTTCAGGATTTTATCAAGGATACTGCATTACATGTAGTTGTTGTCTGCTTAGGTTCCTCTTGCTGTGATAGTTTCTCAAGCATTCCTTGTTTTTGATGATTTTGATGATTTTCAAGAGTCCTTGTCAGGTTGTCCTTCAGTTAGGATTTGTCTGATGTTTTTCTCATGATTAGACTAGAATAATGGTTTTTCGGGAGGAAAACCACAGAGATAGATTACCATTTTCTTCACATGACAGCATTGTTGATACTGACCTTGACCACCTGGCTGGGATAAAGTTTAAGTTTTTCCACTGTAAAGTTACTCCCTCCCTCCCATTTATATACTGTACTCTTTGGAAGGAAGTCGTTATGTGCATCCCACACTTAGGGAGTAAGGAGTAACACTCTGTCTTTGTGAAGGCTGAGTATCTACATAAATTATTTGGAATTCTACATGGGGGGTTTGCCTCTTATTTATTTGTGCGCGTGTGTGTGTATCAGTCAGAACTCATGCATATTTATTTTATACTTTGGGTTATAATCCAGTAACAATTTATTTTGTCGCTTGAATGTCCCAGTTTTGACTATGGTCTTTCAGTGAACGACTTCATTCCTCTTACATATCCTTATCATTGTGTGTGTGTTTTGTATTTGAACACTTACATGCTCTCTGGCACTGCAAGGTGTTCCAGGCTAATCTTCAATATAGCCTGTCCCAATCCTAGAATCAGACATTACTCCAAGGAACCCTGGTTCGTTTTATGGGGGAATAGTATTAGAAACTAAGATGTAGGTGCATTGTTCTTGATTTTGACCTACTTCCCCCAAAACATACCATAATTTCACGCATCCATGATGCTTTCTCTGTACAGAGTATTCTCTACCTTTTTTCTGCCTGGAAACTCCCATTTCATCTTTCAAAAGCCTATTCAAGGACTACTTTCTCTGGGAAGTAGTTCTTTGATTCTCTCTCAGTCATTTACTCTCTTTTAAAAATTCTTTTACACATTTTGCATACTGTTAAAGTTGTTTTGAAGTTTTTATGTGTAATATTAATTTCAGGTGTATGATACAGTGATTCAACCCTTCCATACATCTGGTGCCCATCACAATAAGGGCACTCCTTAATCCCCATCACCTATTTAACCCATCCCCCAATCACCTCCCTTCTGGTAACCATCAGTTTTCTATAGTTAAGAGTTTGTTTCTTGGTTTGCCTCTTTCTTTTTTCCCCCTTTGTTTATTTGTTTCTTAAATTCCACACATGGGTGAAATCATATGGTATTTGTCTATCTCTGACTTATTTGCTTAGCATAATACTCTCTAGCTCTGTCCATGTCTTTGCAAATGGCAAGATTTCATTCTTTTTGATGGCAGAGTAGTGTTCCATTGTATATATATACCACATCTTCTTTATCCATTCATCAGTCAGTGGATCCTTGGGCTGTTTCCGTAATTTAGCTATTTTTTTTTTTTTTTAAGATTTTTTATTTTGTATTTGACAGAGAGAGAGTACAGGCAGGGGGAGCGGCAGGCGGAGGGAGAGGGAGAAGCAGGCTCCCTGCTGTGGGGCTCGAGCCCAGGACCCTGGGATCATGACCTGAGCCGAAGGCAGCCGCTTAACCATTTGAGCCACCCAGGTGCCTCCATAATTTAGCTATTGTTGATAATGCTGCTATAAACATTGGTGTGTATGTATCCCTTTGAATTAGTAATTTTGTATTCTTTGGGTGAATACCTAGTAGTGTAACTGTTGGATCGGATATCCTCTTATAGTTTTGTTTGTTTACATATGTATTTGCCCTGCTAGACAGTGAGCTTTTTCATGACAGTGGTTGGGTCATTCTCATTGTTTAAAAAAACCTATAAAACAAACAAAAAAACCCATTTGTTTTTGAGAGGAAAAGAAGTAGTGGTGGTGATAATTAAAGGGGGACTTGGGTGAATGGTTTTTTCAAAATTAGAATTTGAAAGAGCATACTGCTTACTAAAGCTCTTTTGCTTTTCATACAACTGTCACTCAATGTCATTTGAAAAGGAAGACCCATTTTGTTGTCTTAATCAGAATATGGTAAAAAACAAAGATAACAAATAGACCTCTAGGCATTTTAAGCGGGAAGGGGTTTAATACAGAGAATTAGATGCTAATGAAATCTTTGGCTGGGTTAGAGAAAAGGCCTTTGCTTTCAGGAAATAAGTGATTATAGGAATAGCTATAACTTCTGCCTGTGATCTTAACTATTTGCAGTTCTGAAGCCAGTGGTTTGTAAAAGCTCACTTGGAGGCCATGGCAAACTTCATGTTTTCAGTCTGCTCAAGGTTTTATCTTTTGCTGCAAGGAAGGGTTGATTTTATTTTATTTTTTTGGTCTTTACCTAGGATTAACTGTGAACCTGGGGGATTTTTCATATACATGACAACTCATATGACTGCCTTTCTCTAAAGGTGTCTTATTTTTATCATTTTTTAAAAAATATTTTTATTTATTTATTTGACAGAGAGAGATACAGTGAGAGAGGGAACACAAGCAGGGGGAGTGGGAGAGGGAGAAGCAGGCTTCCCGCCGAGCAGGGAGCCCGATGTGGGGCTCGATCCCAGGACCCTGGGATCATGACCCGAGCTGAAGGCAGATGCTTAACGACTGAGCCACCCAGGCGCCCCATTTTTATCATTTTTTGTTTAAATACATGTATTTGTCAGTATGTATTTGTGTGTGTTTGAAGAAATTCTGTTTGTTTTCAAGGAAAGCCATACATGTTGTTCATTTTGACATCTTATTAAACTTTTGCTTTTTTGGTCACTTCTAGTGTGCTTCTGAAAGCTTGCATGTAGTGATGGTCTTGTGCTTGAGAGTGGGCACCCACTGCTTTGTAAACAGTACTTATATAAGGCTCCAAGTCTTGAAGGACTTAAAATAGCTGTCACACACTCACTTTTTGGCTGCTTTCATGGCCACGTTGGTGACTTTGTTAGCATCAGCTGTCTTTCTTTTTCTCCATGGCCTTGATGACCCCAATGGCCATTGTTTGCCTCATGTCATACACAGCAAAATGACTAAGGGGCAGGCACTTTGAGAAGCTTTCCAGCTGGGTCCCCATACTTCAAAGCTTTGAGTTGTCTTCAGGCTTCTTGCCTGAGCTGCAGTTAGTCATCTTCTACAACTCAGCAAACTTGCAGGTGATATGGGCCATGTGGCAGTACTGTGATGTGCCAGGAGTGGTTGTGATATGACAGGAGTGGTTGAGAATGGTTACCTGAGAGACAAAGGTACCCACCTCTGAAGGCAGGCTGTTTCTTGCAGCCTGTTGTGCCACCTGATGTTCTTTACTGAAGTGCTTTTCATGTTGATGCCCATGCTGTAGTTGGGCAGGGCCTGTGGTGCATGCATCTCTAGAGACTTGACCTCTGTGGATGATGTTGCAGGGGGCAAAGGTCACTACCAATCTGTACTTGACAAAGGCTGATTCCACTCAGCCCATGGGCTTGGTGTTGATGCCCCCAGTCTTGTAGATGACCTGCAAGGGCATGTTGGTAGGTCAGGCTTGGGGGGTTGGGGGGGAGAGATAATGGAGACCAGCACATCTAGCAGTGTCATGCTTGCCACATTCCCTTTTTTCCTGGTGGTCTTCCAATCTTTGAACCTGTGTGTCTTGCTGTTGGTAGTCAGCATGTTGTCCCTGTGCCAGCCTGAGATGGTCACAAAGGCCATAACCTCAGAGTTACAATCAGTCTTGTCAACGTAGGCATTACCTCCTTGATGATATTATCAAAGCACTCGTATGAATAAGATAACTATAAAATTATAATTTTAATATAAAATGCATTAAGATGAGAGAAAAATAATATAGGGAGAGAGTTGTTTTAATACCTAAACAAAGTCTATTTCAGTATGTTGTGTTAGGAATTTGTTTATCTGGTTGCTAAGGAAACTTTTGACCTTTGTTTGACATTTTCTTTTTTTTTAAGATTTTATTTATTCATTTGAGAGAGAGAGAGAGAGTGCGAGTGCACAGGTGGAGGGGAGGGGCAGAGGGATGGGGAGAAGCAGACTCCCCACTGAGCAGGGATCCCAGTGTGTGGCTCTATCTCAGTACTCTGGCACCATGACCTGAGCGGAAGGCAGACGCTTAACTGACTGAGCCACCCAGGTCCCCCGACATTATTTCTTTAAAAGAAAAATTGACCCTTGAGTTTAAATAGAAATTCACTTTAGTAATGTTTAAAATCTCTCCATACCACTTGCCTTTTTTTAAAAAGTGACATAAATTTTTCAAAAACTTAGTGCTGTATAAAATTTGAATATTTTCCTCTTACCCAGTCACTTAATGGAGAGAGAGAGGAAAGCAATTGAAAGGCAGTAAGGTGAGTGCATTTGCAAACTTAGAATTTTAGAAATCAAAAAACTAAAATTTCAAAATTTAAAATAAAAGTGTATACTCATACATGTATCATCTGAAATAGACCACACTGTGTCAAATCAGACCTAATGCAATAGTATAGATATGATGACAATATAGTACATGCACTGAAAAAATACATGACACCAAAAAGGTGACATTACATGTAGCCATAAGATAGTCAAATTTTTTTCTCTTCATTAATTTATTCATTTATTTAACATCTATGTGCTAGGCACCATGCTGAGTAGTTGGGGATACATTTCTCATTAAAATCTGGTGGTCATACAAACTAATATGAAGATTTGGAAGAAAAATCTGATAAACCAGGAAAAACTGAAGGTGTGACTGTCTTACAACCCATTAAGTTTACATATTTAAAATATATCTATACCAGAAAACATACTGTTGGTTTTTATAAAATGTACTGAAGTATAGATTCAGATTGGTAAGATTTATCTAGACTTTAAAAACACAAAATGATATTCTTTCGTATCTGAATTCATATATATAATGTAAAAATATAAAACATGCTGGTGTAACTCTCAGACCGTTGGGGAAGGAAGAAGGAAAGGATATAAAATAGAGAAAGATTAGGGACTTAAACCATCTGTAAATTTTTCTCACTTAAAAAATGGATTTGAAATATTTATGACAAATAATAAAATTGTTAAATGTGGGTGGAGGGGTATACCAGGGTATGGAATGTTTTTCCTTTTATGTTCAAGAAATTTTATTATAAAAAGGAAAGAAAAATAGTGAATGATAGACTTTTAAATAGTGTGAAAGACTGAGCTAAAGACCCTCTCTGTTAATGCTTAATGAAATCAACCAACAAAATAAAACAGCAATAACAACAAAAAATTAAACATGTTCAACTAGAGAGCAAGAAAGCAGAGTTCTCAGATACTAGAACTCAAAAGGGAAATCACTGCCTTTGGAGTGGCCAGTTGCTGAAGGCAAATGGCCTTTTGAACTTCATATAGATAACAGTATTGCTGGACGCTGATCTCATGCCTGGAGTTGAAGGCTAAGACCTTAGGCCTGTATAAGCAAGGAGTTGTAAAAGCCTGGTGTCTGTCTCTGAAATAATATCTGGTAAAATTATACCCATAGATTCAGGGATGTGGTAAAGAAAGGGAGTTTTGACTTAGGAACATTGGTGGAAAAGGCATCATCCTCAAAAAACTGGAACTACAAGATTGTATCAAAAGGTTAAGTCTCTGAATTTAAATAAGAAATAAGGATAAGACAAATAAGAACTGGTCCAGAACTAATGAAATGCTTAAAGTTTCAGCCAAGGTAAATGCAAGAGACACTTTGTAAGGACACCACCAAACCCAAAGCATGAAAATAAATCCTGCTGAAGATGAACTTAATGTCAGAAATTATATGCCACAGAGAAGCCACAATCACAGTCAAGCAGATGCCAAAACTGAAGAACTAAGAACTTGAGAATTGATAACAATCTCAAAGAGACTTTGAAATGGATGTTTAAAATATGTGAAGCAACAGAGAATAGAATTCATAAGATAGAAACAGTATAGTGACAATTATAGAATGGGTTTTTAAAAAGAATCTGTGGGCGCCTGACTGGCTTAGTTGGTAGAGCATACAACTCTTGATCTAAGGGTCATGAGTTCAAGTCCCACATTGCATGTGGAGCCTACTTAAAATAAAAAATAAATAAAATATTTAAATAAAAAAATAAAAAGAATATGAAGGAAAGTCCTGAAAGAAAAAAAAAACTGAATAGATGAGTAAATTAGAAAGCTACATAGTTAAAAAAAAATGAAATAGGAGATAGATTAGAGCAAATCATCACAGTAAAATATAGAGAGCATTTAAAAGATGACATAGAAGCTAGAATGAGATGCAGCTACATGACAAGTAGGAGATATGACAAGGAGAATAGATTATGTGGGAGAGATAACACCCAAGTAAATAAAAGTGGAGGATGTCCCAGATTTATAAAAATACCCTTAAACAGTCAAACACTATGCCAGAATAGCAAAATCAAAAATAACTGTTAAATTCTTTATAGATTTTGGATACTAGCCCTTTATCTGATAAGTCATTTGAAAAGTCTTCTCCCATTCTCTAGGTTGCCTTTTAGTTTTGTTGGCTGTTCCCTTTGCTGTGCAAAAGCTTTTTATCCTGATTAAGTCCCAATAGTTCATTTTTGCTTTTGTTTCCTTTGCCTTTGGAGACGTGTCTAGCCAGAATTTGCAATGGCCAAGGTCAAAGAGGTTGCTGCCTGTGTTCTTCTCTAGGATTTTGATGGTTTCCTGTTGCACATTTAGGTCTTTCATCCATTTTGAATTTATTTTTGTGTATGGTGTAAGACAGTGGTCCAGTTTCTTTATTCTGTGTGTGGCTGTCCAGTTTTCCAACACATTTATTGAAGAGACTGTGTTTTTTCCATTGGATATTCTTTCCTGCTTTGTTGAAGATTAGTTGACCGTAGAGTTGAGAGTCCATTTCTGTGTTACCTATTCTGTTCCATTGATCTATGTGTCTCTTTTTGTGCCAGTACCATACTGTCTTGATGATTACAGCTTTGTAATACAGCTTGAAGTCTGGAGTTGTGATGCCTCCAGCTTTGGTTTTCTTTTCATCATTCCTTTGGCCATTTGGGGTCTTTTCTGGTTCCATACAAATTTTAGGATTATTTGTTCCAACTCTGTGAAAAATGCTGGTTATATTTTGAGAGGGATTGCATTGAATGTGTAGATTGTTTTGGGTAACATAGACATTTTAGCAATATTTATTCTTCTAACCATGAGCATGGAATGTTTTTCCATTTCTTTGTGTCTTCCTCAATTTCTTTCACAAGTGTTCTATAGTTTTCGGAGTACAAACTCAACACCCAAAAAAATAAAAAACCCAGTCAAGAAATGGGCAGAAGACATGAACAGACATTTCTCCAAAGAAGACATTCAAATGGCCAACAGACACATGAAAAAATGCTCAACATCACTTGGTATCAGGGAAATACAAATCAAAACCACAGTGAGATACCACCTCATGCCTGTCAGAATGGCCAAAATGAACAGCTCAGGAAACAACAGATGTTGGTGAGGATGCAGAGAAAGGGGAACCCTCTTACACTGTTGGTGGGAATGGAAACTGGTGTAGCCATGCTGGAAAACAGTATGGAGGTTTCTCAAAAAGTTAAAAACAGAACTACCCTATCATCCAGCACTTGCACTACTGGGTATTTATCCAAAGGATACAAACAGCGATTCGAAGGGGCACATGTGCCCAGTGTTTGTCACAGCAATGTCCCCAATAGCCAAGCTATGGAAAGAGCCCAGATGTCCATCGACAGATGAATGGATAAAGAAGAGATGGGATATATATATATATATATATATATATATATATATATATATATCACACACACACACACACACACACACACACACACACACACACACACAGGAATATTACTCTGCCATCAGAAAGAATAAAATCTTGCCATTTGCAGTGACATTGATGGAACTAGAGGGTATTATGCTAAGTGAAATATGTCAGAGAAAGACAAATACCATATGCATTCACTCATATGTGGAATTTAAGAAACAAAGCAGATGAACATAGGGAAGGGAAGGCAAAATAAAATAAGACGAAAACAGAGAGGGAGGCAAACCATAAGAGACTCAACTATAGGAGACAAATGGAGGGTTGCTGGAGGGGAGGTGTATGGGCAGATGGGGTAATTGGGTGATAGGCATTAAGGAGGGTACTTGATGTAATGAGCACTGGGTGTTGTATGCAGCTGATGAATCACTAAATTCTACCTCTGAAACTAATAATACAGTATATGTTAACTAGATTGAATTAAAAAAAAAACAAAACAAAATAACTGCTAAAGGCTACCAGACTGAAATAGTTCGAAAACAAATAGGAAGATTGTAAACCCAGTCATATTTCATTAAATGTGAATGTTTTAAATACACCATTAAAAGGCCAGAGATTGTCAGACTGGATAAAAAAGACCTGACTAGGCTATCTAGGAGATGTGCACTGTATAAATAAAGCAACGATTATGTTAAAAGTATGCAAAAAACTATATTATGAAATTATTGAAAAGCTTAAGTGGTTGTTTGAATAGCAAACAAAATAGACATTAGGATAAGGGATATTACCAAAGGTAAAAGGAACATAACGGTAAGAGAATCTATTCTTCCAGGAGATAATATCCCGCGTTTGTGTATATTCAATATATCAAGCATAAATGAGCAGAACTGAGGGTAGAAATAGACAAATTCAAAATTATTACTGGAGATTTCTACAGTCTTCTCTTAGTGATTAATAGAACAAATAGGATCAGTGAAGATATAAAAGATTTGAAAACTATCAATAACTAGACTTAATTGGTTTAATTGAACTATAATAATATTAATTTGTTATAAATTTATAAAATACTTCACAACAGTGGAAGAATACAGATTTTATTTTAGTGCATATGAAATATTTAGCAATACAAACCATTGGCTGAGGAAAGAAGTCTTGATAAATTATAAAGGATTGATAGCATATAGAAGTGATTGATGATGGGGTGCCTGTTGGCTGGGTTGGTGGAATATGCAACTCTTGATCTCGGGGTTGTAGGTTTGAGTCCCGTGTTGGATGTAGAGATTACTTAATAAAATCTTTAAAAAAGTGATCAATGATGGGATAATTCTTCATCTTCATGAGATGATTCTTTTATTTTTTATCAAGAATGAAGAAGCCATTACTAAAGATCCTCCAGATTTAGAAGTATAATGGGAGAATGTATTCTCTGACTATGATGGAATTAACATAGAAACCAATAACAAAAAGATGTGTGGGAAACCTCTAAATATTTGGAAATTAAGTAACATCATTTCAAATATAATGCATGGTCCAAAGAAGAAATTATGAGGAAATCTAGAAAGTATTTTGAGTTGAATGATAATGAAAGCACATATATCAAGATTTGTGACATAGGAAAAGCAGTGATTAGAGGTAAATATGGGGGCGCCTGGGTGGCTCAGTCGTTAAGCGTCTGCCTTCAGCTCAGGTCATGATCCCAGGGTCCTGGGATCAAGCCCCACATCGGGCTCCCTGCCCAGCAGGAAGCCTGCTTCTCCCTCTCCCACTCCCCCTGCTTGTGTTCCCTCTCTCGCTGTGTCTCTCTCTGTCAAATAAATAAATAAAATCTTTAAAAAAAATTAAAAAAAAGGTAAATATGGAGCTATAAATGCTTACATTTAGAAGAGAAAGGATTTAAAACCATTGATCTAAACTTCCACTTTAAGCAACTTAAATGCAAAATAAGTGGAAGGAAGCAAATAAAGATAAATGCAGACATGAGTGAAAAAACAATAAAAATAATGGAAGCAAAAATACTGGTATTTTTTTCTAGGTTGTCCACTTACATTTTTAATTCACCAGATATTTTTTATCACATTTTATGTTAATGGCTTGAGTTTTTTTTATCACCTTTTTATTGAAGTTTAACATACTGAAAAGGGCACAGATCATTAAGTGTATCCTTCAGTGAATTTCTTAAAAAAATTTTTTTTGAGTATACTTGATGCACAATATTGCATTCATTTCAGGTGTGCAGTATAGTGATTCATCTTCTTTATACATTATGCTATGCTCACCACAAGTGTAGCTACTGTCACCAGACAGCGCTATTACAATATCACTGACTATATTCCCTGTGTTGTACTTTTAGTTCCATGATTTACTCATTCCATAACTGGAAGCTTGTATCTCCCACTCCTCTTTACCCATTTCACCCATCCCTCCATCCAGCTTCCTTCTGGTAACCATCAGTTTGTTCTCCATATTTAATAGAAATCTAACTAGGCTGATCTAAGAGTACCTCCCTCCCCACACACAAACACATTACCAGTGATAGGATAATTCTTCATCTTCAGAAGATAATTCTTTCACACTTCATTAGGAATGAAGGTGGGGGCATTACTATAGATCCTCCAGACCTAAAAGCACATTAGGAGAGAATTATGAATGGCTTTTGCCAGTTCTTTCAACAATTGAGAAGATACATATTACTCATATTAAGAAATACATTTGAATATATTTATAACATTTTAAAAAAGTAAATTGATCATTAAAAACCTTCCTTTAGAAAACTCTAGGCACAGATCACTGGTGGATTTTGTCAAACAGTTTAAGGATGAAAAAAGTATCAGTCTACGTAGACTATTTCAGAAAATAGATGAGGACATTACCCTTGTACCCAAATCAGACAAAGACACAGGAGAAGAAAACTATAGACCAAAATTCTCATGAACATAGATGTGAAATCCATAAAATATTAGCCGTTGAATCCAGGGACATGGAATTTAATATATCCTGACTGAATGGGGTTTATCTGAAAAATGTAAGATTGATGTATCATTTTAAAGTCAGCCAATGGAATTCACCATATTCATAGGTTTAAGGAGAAAATTCATATAATCACCTCAATAAATACAGGAAAATATTTCGCAAAATTCAGCACCAAGTCATGGTAGAAATTTTTAGGAAACTGAATAGAAGGAAAGCTCAGCCTGATAAAGAGTAAATGAAAAACCTATAGCTAATATCATAGTTATGCTTTCCCCCAAGACAAGATAAAGACAAGAATGTTTGCTCTCATCACTTTTATTCAGCATTTTTTTTACATTTCATTTATTTATTTTTATTATTATGTTACATTAATCACCAGACATTACATCATTAGTTTTTGATGTAGTGATCCATGATTCACTGTTTGTGTTTAACACCCAGTGCTCCGTGCAGTACATGCCCTCTTTAATACCCATCACCAGGCTAACCCATCCCTCCAGCCCCCTTCCCTCGAGAACCCTCAGTTTGTTTCTCAGAGTCCATAGTCTCTCATGGTTCGTCTCCCCCTCCGATTTCCCCCCTTCATTCTTCCCTTCCTGCTATCTTCTTCTTCTTCTTTTTTTTAAACATAAAATATATTATTTGTTTCAGAGGTACAGGTCTGTGATTCAACAGTCTTCCACAATTCACAGCACTCACTATAGGAATACCCTCCCCAATGTCTATCACCCAGCCACCCCATCCCTCCCATCCCACCCCCCACTCCAGCAACCCTCAGTTTGTTTCCTGAGATTAAGAATTCCTCATATCAGTGAGATCATATGATACATGTCTTTCTCTGATTGACTTATTTCGGTCAGCATAATACCCTCCAGTTCCATCCACGTCATTGCAAATGGCAAGATTTCATTCCTTTTGATGGCTGCGTATTATTCCATTGTATATATATACCACATCTTCTTTATCCAGTCATCTGTCGATGGACATCTTGGCTCTTTCCATCGTTTGGCTATTGTGGACATTGCTGCTATAAACATTGGGATGCACGTTCCCCTTTGGATCCTTACATTTGTATCTTTGGGGTAAATACCCAGTAGTGCAATTGCTGGATCATATGGTAGCTCTATTTTCAAGGTTTTGAGGAACCTCCATACTGTTTTCCAGAGTGGCTGCACCAGCTTGCATCCCATCAACAGTGTAGGAGGGTTCCCCTTTCTCCACATCCCCGCCAACATCTGTCGTTTCCTGACTTATTAATTGTAGCCATTGTGACTGGTGTGAGGTGGTATCTCATTGAGGTTTTGATTTGGATTTCCCTGATGCCGAGCGATGTTGAGCACTTTTTCATGTGTCTGTTGGCCATTTGGATGTCATCTTTGGAAAAATGTCTGTTCACGTCTTCTGCCCCTTTCTTGATTGGATCATTTGTTCTTTGGGTGTTGAGTTAAGAAGTTCTTTATAGATTTTGGATACTAGCCCTTTATCTGATATGTCATTTGCAAATATCTTCTCCCATTCTGTCGGTTGTCTTTTGGTTTTGTTGACTGTTTCTTTTGCTGTGCAAAAGCTTTTTATCTTGATGAAGTCCCAATAGTTCATTTTTGCCCTTGCTTCCCTTGCCTTTGGCGATGTTTCTAGGAAGAAGTTGCTGTAGCTGAGGTCGAAGCGGTTGCTGCCTGTGTTCTCCTTTAGGATGTTGATGGACTCCTGTCTCACATTGAGGTCTTTCAACCATTTTGAGTCTGTTTTTGTGTGTGGTGTAAGGAAATGGTCTAGTTTCATTCTTCTGCATGTGGCTGTCCAATTTTCCCAACACCATTTGTTGAAGAGACTGTCTTTTTTCCATTGGACATTCTTTCCTGCTTTGTCGAAGATGAGTTGACCATAGAGTTGAGGGTCCATTTCTGGACTCTCTATTCTGTTCCATTGATCTATGTGTCCGTTTTTGTGCCAGTACCATACTGTCTTGATGATGACAGCTTTGTAATAGAGCTTGAAGTCCGGAATTGTGATGCCGCCAGCTTTGCTTTTCTTTTTCAACATTCCTCTGGCTATTCAGGGTCTTTTCTGGTTCCATACAAATTTTAGGATTATTTGTTCCATTTCTTTGAAAAAAGTGGATGGTATTTTGATAGGGATTGCATTAAATGTGTAGATTGCTCTAGGTAGCATAGACATCTTCACAATATTTGTTCTTCCAATCCATGAGCATGGAACGTTTTTCCATTTCTTTGTGTCTTCCTCAATTTCATGAGTATTTTATAGTTTTCTGAGTACAGGTTCTTTGCCTCTTTGGTTAGATTTATTCCTAGGTATCTCATGGTTTTGGGTGCAATTGTAAATGGGATCGACTCCTTAATTTCCCTTTCTTCTGTCTTGTTGTTGGTGTATAGGAATGCCACTGATTTCTGTGCATTGATTTTATATCCTGCCACTTTACTGAATTCCTGTATGAGTTCTAGCAGTTTTGGGGTGGAGTCTTTTGGGTTTTCCACATAAAGTATCATATCATCTGCAAAGAGTGAGAGTTTGACTTCTTCTTTGCTGATTCGGATGCTTTTTATTTCTTTTTGTTGTCTGATTGCTGTGGCTAGGACTTCTAATATTATGTTAAATAGCAGTGGTGATAGTGGACATCCCTGCTGTGTTCCTGACCTTAGGGGGAAAGCTCTCAGTTTTTCCCCATTGAGAATGATATTCACTGTGGGTTTTTCATAGATGGCTTTTATGATATTGAGGTATGAACCCTCTATCCCTATACTTTTGATCAAGAAAGAATGCTGTACTTTGTCAAATGCTTTTTCTGCATCTATTGAGAGGATCATGTGGTTCTTGTTCTTTCTTTTATTAATGTATCACATTGATTGATTTGCGGATGTTGAACCAACCTTGCAGCCCAGGGATAAATCCCACTTGGTCGTGGTGAATAATCCTTTTAATGT
Organism: Halichoerus grypus; assembly: GCF_964656455.1. NCBI lineage: Eukaryota > Metazoa > Chordata > Mammalia > Carnivora > Phocidae > Halichoerus > Halichoerus grypus. The sequence goes on from NC_135716.1 coordinate 147,902,093, forward strand.
ACTGTTGGATCCCATTGGCTAGTATTTTGGTGAGAATTTTTGCATCCATGTTCATCAGGGATATTGGTCTGTAATTCTCCTTTTTGCTGGGGTCTTTGTCTGGTTTTGGGATCAAGGTAATGGTGGCCTCAAAATGAGTTTGGAAGTCTTGCTTCCATTTCTATCTTTTGGAACAGTTTCAGAAGAATAGGTATTAATTCTTCTTTAAATGTTTGATAGAATTCCCCTGAGAAGCCATCTGGCCCTGGGCTCTTGTTTGTTGGGGGATTTTTGATGACTGCTTCAATTTCCTTAGTGGTTATAGGTCTGTTCAGGTTTTCTGTTTCTTCCTGGTTCAGTTTTGGTAGTTGATACATCTCTAGGAATGCTTCCATTTCTTCCAGATTATCTAATTTGCTGGCATGGAGTTGCTCATAATACGTTCTTATAATTGTATTTCTTTGGTGTTGGTTGTGATCTCTCCTCTTCCATTCATGATTTTATTGATTTGGATCATTTCTCTTTTCTTTTTGATAAGTCTGGCCAGGGGTTTTATCAATCTGGTTAATTCTTTCAAAGAACCAGCTCCTAGTTTCGTCGATCTGTTCTACTGTTCTTTTGGTTTCTATTTCATTGATTTCTGCTCTGATCTTTATTATTTCTCTTCTCCTGCTGGGTTTAGGCTTTATTTGCTGTTCTTTCTCCAGCTCCTTTAGGTGTAGGGTTAGGTTGTGTACTTGAGACCTTTCTTGTTTCTTGAGAAAGGCTTGTATTGCTATATACTTTCCTCTCAGGACTGCCTTTGCTGCATCCCAAAGATTTTGAACAGTTGTGTTTTCATTTTCACTTGTTTCCATGAATTTTTTTTAATTCTTCTTTAATTTCCTGGTTGACCCATTCATTCTTTAGTAGGATGCTCTTTAGCCTCCATGTATTTGAGTTCTTTCCGATTTTCCTCTTGTGATTGAGTTCTAGTTTCAAAGCATTGTGGTCTGAAAATAGGCAGGGAATGATCCCAGTCATTTGGTACTGTTTGAGACCTGATTTGTGACCTAGGATGTGATCTATTCTGGAGAATGTTCCATGGGCACTAGAGAAGAATGTGTATTCTGTTGCTTTGGGATGGAATGTTCTGAATATATCTGTGAAGTCAATTTGGTCCAGTGTGTCATTTAAAGTCTTTATTTCCTTGTTGATCTTTTGCTTAGATGATCTGTCCATTTCAGTGACGGGGGTGTTAAAGTCCCCCACTATTATTGTATTGTTGTCGATGTGTTTCGTTGCTTTTGTTAATAATTGCCTTATGTAATTGGCCGCTCCCATGTTAGGGGCATAGATATTTACAATTGTTAGATCTTCTTGTTGGATAGACCCTTTAAGTAGGATATAGTGTCCTTCCTCATCTCTTATTACAGTCTTTGGTTTAAAATCGAATTTGTCTGATATAAGGATTGCCACCCCAGCTTTCTTTTGGTGTCCATTAGTATGGTAAATGGTTTTCCATCCCCTCACTTTCAATCTGGGGTTGTCTTTGGGTCTAAAGTGAGTCTCCTGCAGACAGTATATCGATGGGTCTTGTTTTTTTTATCCAATCTGATAGCCTGTGTCTTGATTGGGGTAATTAGCCCATTTACATTCAGGATAAATATTGAATGATATGAATTTAGTGCCATTGTATTGCCTGTAAGGTGACTGTTACTGTATATCGTCTGTGTTCCTTTCTGGTCTATGTTACTTTTAGGCTCTCTCTTTGCTTAGAGGACCCCTTTCAATATTTCTTGTAGGGCTGGTTTCGTGTTTGCAAATTCCTTTAGTTTTGTTTGTCCTGGAAACTTTTTATCTCTCCTTCTATTTTCAGTGACAGCCTAGCTGGATATAGTATTCTTGGCTGCATATTTTTCTCATTTAGTGCTCTGAATATATCCTGCCAGTCCTTTTCTGGCCTGCCAGGTCTCTGTGGATAGGTCTGTTGCCAGTCTAATGTTTCTACCATTGTAGGTTACAGATCTCTTCTCCCGAGCTGCTTTTAGCATTTTCTCTTTGTGTCTGAGGCTCGTAAGTTTTACTATTAGATGTCAGGGTGTTGACCTATTTTTATTGATTTTGAGGGGGTTCTCTGTGCCTCGTGGGTTTTGATGCCTGTTTCCTTCCCCAAATTAGGGAAGTCCTCTGCTATAATTTGCTCCAATATAGCTTCTGCCCCTCTCTCTCTTTCTTCTTCTTCTGGGATCCCAATTGTTCTGATATTGTTTCATCTTATGGTATCACTTATCTCTCGAATTCTGCCCTCGTGATCCAGTAGTTGATTCTCTCTTTTTCTCAGCTTCTTTATTTTCCATCATTTGGTCTTCTATATCACTAGTTCCCTCTTCTGCCTCATTTATCCTGGCAGTTAGAGCCTCCATTTTTGATTGCACCTCATTAATAGCCTTTTTGATTTCAACTTGGTTATATTTTAGTTCTTTTATTTCTCCAGAAAGGGTTTCTCTAATATCTTCCATGCTTTTTTTAAGCCCAGCTAGTATCTTTAAAATCATCATTATGAACTCTAATTCTGACATCTCACTAATGTCACTATTGATTACGTCCCTGGCAGTTGGTACTGCCTTTTTTTTTTTTTGAGGTGATTTTTTCCGTCTTGTCATTTTATCCAGAGGAGAAGAGATGAATGAGAGAACAAAATGCTTACAGGGTAACAACGCCCCCAGAAAATATACAGTAAACAAATCAGAAGAGACCTGAAACTGGCGAAAGGGAAAGAAAGAGAAAAGAAAAAAAAAAAAAGGAAAAAGATAAAAAGAAACAAAAACAAAATAAAAAAAAGCAGACTATGATCAAATATGATCATGCTGGTGCATAGATCAGTGCCACACATTAGAGTTTGGGCGTATTTTGGTGTTTTAGAAGAAAGTGCCTGCCAAAATTTTAAAGAAAGAAAAACTTATATATGTACATAATTAAGGGTAAATACGATGAAGGGATGGGATATGACTGTAAAGATGAAAGTTATAAAAGATTTTATAAAAGGAATTGATAAGATAAGAAGTTGGTTGAATAAAGAAAGAGGAGGATTTAAAAAAAAAAAAAAGGAGAGAATGTGATCAGGCAGGAGACTAGAACAAAGCCATACACTAGATTTAGGGTATATTTTGATCTGTTAGAAGAAACTGTATCCCAAAATTTAAAGAGAGAACAACTTACATATGTATACCAAAAATAAGGGTAACTACTATGAAGGGATAAAATATGACTCTAAAAATGAAAAATAAAAAAGATTTTTTAAAAAAGGGATTGATAAGATGTTGGTTGAAAATGGAAAAAGAAAAACTCGGAAAAAAAGAAAAAGAAAAAGAAAGTTAAAAAAAAATTAACTTTGAAAGACTAAAGAATCATGGCAAAAAAGCCATAAATTCTATGTGCAGTATTCCCTTAGTGCTGGAGTTCTGCTCTTCTCATTGATCTGTAAACTTGGTCTTGGCTGGCTATTCTTGCTGATCTTCTGGGGGAGGGGCCTGTTGCCGTGGTTCCCAAATGTCTTTGCCTGAGGTGGAATTGCCCCGCCCTTGCCCGGTCCGGGCTAAGTAATCTGCTGGGGTTTGCTCTCTGGAGCTTTTGTTCCCTGCAAGCTTTCCCTACGGCTTTGGAGGAGGAGAGTGAAAATGGCGGCCTCCCAATCTCCCCCTTGGAGGAGCCAAGAACTCGGGGGCCCCATTCCTCAGTGAGCCCCCAGAGAAACGCAGTCAATCACTCCCATCTCCCTGGTCTCTGGCCACACTCCGTGCTCACTTGGCCAGTGACCGAGCGTTCCTGTCTCTGGCACACGACCCCATTTGGAGTCTCCAAATCCAGCAGATCCCTTCCATGTGCTCCTGGGCCACTCCTCCCGGGGGAGGAATGGGAGTCTCCCCTGATCTGCCACTTGTTGGGTCCCTGCTGGAAAGAGCAGTGGCCCGACTGTGCCGGGTATCACAGTTAATGGCAACCCTGAGATGAGAGCCCACTCCTCAGCTCCGTCTCTGCAGCCAGCTTCCCTGCTCGGATACCTGGGAGCTCTGCCGCAATCAGGCATCCCCGCTCTTTCTGTGACTTCGAGGGTCCTGAGACCACACTGTCCCAGCGAGGGTTCCACCGTCCGCTTAGCCACTGGAGCGACGTCCCTCAGCAGAGCCGACTTCTAAAAGTTCTGATTTTGTGCTTTGCTGCTCTATCACCTGCTGGTAGCGGCTGACAGAGGCCCACTCCTCCGCCGTCTGTCTTCACGAATATTGCCTCGGATTCACATCTCTGCACGTCCTACGTTGCAGAAAGTGGTCGCTTTTCTGTTCAGAGAGTTGCTGCTATTCTTTTCTTCGATATTCTGTTGAGTTCGTAGGTGTTTAGAATAGTTTGATCCCTGTCTAGTTGAATTCCTGGGGCCAGACGAAATTTAGGTCTCCTACTCCCCCTCCATCTTGCTCCTCCCCCCTTATTCAGCATTTTACTGGAAGTTCTATCCAGTGTAATAAGTCAAAGAAAGGAAGGGAAAGACTTCAGTTTGTAAATTGAAAATGAAGAAGAAAAAAGTATTATTATTGTTGTATGACATGGTTTTGTGCAGTTAAAATCATAAGGAATCTACAGGAAAAACTAAAGTAAATCAGTATATAATTTTAAAAATTTAAAAAATAACTTTAAACTAAATTAAAAATACCACTTACAGTAGCATTCAGAAAACACTTGGGGATAAGTTAAAACATGTATGGGATAAATATTACTGAGAAAATAAAGAAAAATTAAGTGGACAGATTTTTATTCATCAGAAGTCTCGGTATTGTTAAGATATCACTTCTCCCCAAATTGATTATAGTTGCTGTAATCCCAGTAAAAATCCTAGCTGGGTTTTTGGATAGAAATTGACAAAGTGATCCTACATTTATATGGAGAAGAAAAGACCTGCGATAGCTAAAAATTTTTTGAAAAGCAGCAAAGATACTTATCTCTTCCCAAGATTTAATATAAATATGGTATCCTTACTGGCAGGAGATTAGACATATATATAGATGAATAGGACACAATAGAGTCCATAAATGGATTCACAGGTGTAACTAATTGACTTGTGACAGTTACCAAAGTAATTCAATAGGGAAAGGGCTTTTTTCTTTTTTAAAAAATTGTGGCCAGTTTTACATAACAAAATTTACCATTGGCAATCGGACACCCATACACTGCTAATGGGAAGGTAAAATGATTCATGCTGTAGAGAACAGTTTGGTGGCTCCTCAAAAAGTTAAGCATAGTTACCATATGACCCAGCAGTTCTACTCCTTGATATATATCCAAGAAAATTAAAAACATCTATCTAAAAAAAACTGTACATAAATGCTCATAGCAGTATTTATTCTTAATACTCAAAATATAGAGACAACCTAACTGTCCATCAATGGATAAATGGATAAAAAATATACTATAGACATACATAAAAGGAATGAAGTATTGATACATGCTACAATGTGGATGACCTCAAAAACATACTAAGTTAAAAAACCAGACACAGGGCGCCTGGGTGGCTCAGTTGGTTAAGCGACTGCCTTTGGCTCAGGTCATGATCCTGGAGTCCCGGGATCGAGTCCCGCATCGGGCTCCCTGCTCGGCAGGGAGTCTGCTTCTCCCTCTGACCCTCCTCCCTCTCATGCTCTCTGTCTCTCATTCTCTCTCTCTCAAATAAATAAATAAAAAATCTTTAAAAAAAAAAAAAAAAAACCAGACACAAAAGGTCACATATTGTATGATTCCATGGATATGAAACCTCCAGAAGGGTTAAATCCATAGAAACAGAAAGCAAAGTGGTCATTGCCAGGAACTGGGAGGAGGAAAGAATGGGGAGTGACTGTGTAACAGGCATGAGGTTTTCTTTCAGAGTAATGAAAATGTTTCAGAACTTGATAAAGGTGGTGGTTGTATGACCCTAAACGTACTACATACTACTGAATTGTACACTTTAAATTGGTTAATTTTATGTTATGTGAATTTCAGTTCAATTTTGAAAAATGTATTTCTTCATGGTAAGGGGTTCACTTGTAGTACAAATAATATTCCCTGTTTTAAAAAAACCAGTATTCTATCTAGGAAAGCAAGGGTAGAACCAGATAGATCTGCAAGGAGAGGTGTAGGCAAGAAATGGGAAATGAAGAGACCAGTAGAGACAGGTATTAAAAAATATGAGCCAAAAAAATTTAATGTACTTTCTAATTACTAATGACTAATTCTGAATGAGGGACTCTGCACAGTTAACAGCAGTCTAGAACTATAAAAAGAATCATACAAAGGAAATATATTTAAAGATTTGGCTTATCTTTTGTGGCAGAGAAAGAAACTAGTTGGTGGTACCTGAAGGAATATTCTGGGTCTTTCTCACTAGGAATCTCCCGGGGAAAAAAAACTGATCCAGAAAAATCTAACATATGCAGTAATAAATAATGAAAAAGGGAAGGGCACTGCATCAATATCCAGTTGTCTCTGCACTGTTTGATGAATAAACTGTTCTTTACCTATTGAATTGTTTTGGCATCTTTTTCAAAAATCATTTGGCTATAGATGTATGGGTTTATTTCTGGACTCTCAGTTCTGTTAGTATATATATGTCTGTATATATATGTATACATGTCTGATATATATATGTCTCTCCTATGTCAGTATCACAGTGGATACTGTAGCTTTGTAGAAAGCTTTGAAATCAGGAATTGTGTCTTTTGACTTTGATTTTTTTTTTTTTTCTTTCCCCTCAAGATTGTTTTCACTCTTTGGGCCCCTTGAATTTCTCTTTGAATTTGAGGATCAGCTTTTCCATTTTACAAAAAAGGCTCTTGGAATTTTGATAAGGATTGCATTGAAATGTACATTTCTTTGGGTAGTAAGTTTATCCTCTTAATGGTACTAAGTCTCCCAAGCCATGAACATTGGATGCCTTTTCACTTATTTAGGTATTTTAAAATTACTCTGAGCAGTGTTTTATAGTTTTCAGTATAAATGTCTTTTACTTCCTTGGTTAAATTTATTTCTATATATTTTATTCATTTAGACCATATCATAAATGGAATTATTTTCTTATTATCCTTTCCAGATTATTCATCGCTAGTGTATGGAGATACAACTAAATTTTGTGTGTTGATCTTTTACCCTGCAACTTTGCTGAATTTATTAGCTCTAACAGGTGTGTGTGTGTGTGTGTAGTCCTTAGAATTTTCTATGTTTAAGATCATATCTGGGAATAAGGGTAGTTCTACTTCTTCTGCTCTGATTTTGATGTGTTTTATTTTTTTTTCTTGCCTTATTGATCCAGCTAGAATTTCCAATATAATGTTGCATAGAAGTGGCAAGGGTGGGTTTTCTTATCTTGTTCTTGATCTTAGGGTAAAGGTTTTTAGTCTTTCATCATTGAGTATGTTATTAGTTGTAGGTTCTTCATAAATATCTTTTATGTCAAAGAAGTTCCCCTTATTCATAATTTACGTTTTTTTATCATGAAACATTGGATTTTTCAAAGACTTTTCCTGCATTGTTTGAACTGATTTTATTTTGTTTTGTCTTTCCTTCAGTCTTTATATGGGTGTAATGATTCCTCTGTGTTGAACCACTTTTGCAATCCTGGAACAAATCCCCTTTTAATATGTTCTGGTTTGTTAGTATTTTGTTGAGGATTTTTGCATCTATATCTACAATGGATATTGGTCTGTAGTTTTCTTTTTTTGTGCTTTGTCTGACTTTGTTATTAGGATGCTTCTGACCTCATAGAATGACTTAGGAAGTTTTCCCTCTTTAGTCTTTTGGGGAAGATTTATAAGATTAGTGTTAATTCTTTATATGGTAGAATTCAGCAGTGAAGCCATCTGGTCCTTGGCTTTTCTTTAATGGGATGCTTTTGATTACTGATATAATCTCTTTGTTATAAGTCAATTTGGATTTTCTGTTTCTTCTTGAGTCAGTTTTGGTAGATAGTATGTTTCTAGGAATTTCTTTCATTTCATATAGGTTATCTAATTTGTTGAAATGTAATTATTCATAGTATTATTTTCATATTTTTATTTCTGTGAGGTCAGTAGTAATATTCCTGCTTTCACTTCTGGTTTTCGTAATTTGAGTCTTCTCTCTTTTTTTCTTATTCAATCTAGCTAAAGGTTTGTCAACTTTGTTAATCTTTTTGAAGAATCAGTCTTTGGTTTTGTTGATTTTCTCTATTTTTTTCTATTCCTTGTTTTATTAGTCTCTAATTTTTATTATTTTCTTCCTTTTGCTGGCCTTTAGTTTTTTTTTTTTCTGTTCCTTAAGGTATAAAGTTAGACTCGATCCCATGGCCCTAAGATCATGACCTGAACTGAAACAAAGCGTTGGACGCTCAACTGACTGAGCCACCCAGGTGCCCCTTAAATCTTCTTTTTAAGAAGATATTTACAGGTATAAGTTTCCTTTTGGTCATAATATATTTTGTATGATTTCAGTCTTTTAAGATTCATTGAAACTTGTTTTCATATGTTCTATCTTAGAGAATGTTCCATCCACACTTACGAAAAATATGTATTTATGTTTTTTTCGGGTAGAGTGTTCTATAAATATTTTATCTATTCAGTTTATACTACTTTTCAAGTTCTCTATTTCTTTATTGATGTTTATTGAAGGTAGGACATTGATATCTCCAGCTGTTATTGTAAAACTGTCTATTTCTCCTTTCAATTCTGTCAATTTTTTCATTTATTCTGGAGGCTCTGTTATTAGATATGTATATATTTCTTATTTTTATATCTTCTTGATGGATTGTTTATCAGTATATAATGTCCTTTTTATTCTCTTATAAAATTTTTTTAGTTAAAGTCTACTTTATCTGATATTAGGATAGCCAGCCAACCTTTCTTTTGGTTATTAATTGCACATGTATTTTTCCATTCTTTCACTTTTCACCTCTTTGTATCTTTGGATCTGAGGTGAGTCTTTTGTAGACAGCATATAGTTGGATCATGTCTTTTTATCCATTCTGCTAATCTCTGCCTTCTTATTGGAGAGTTTAATCCATTTACACCTAAAATAATTACTGATAAGAATGCCTTTAGTTCTGGGGCGCCTGGATGGCTCAGTCGTTAAGCGTCTGCCTTCGGCTCAGGTCATGGTCCCGGGGTCCTGGGATCGAGCCCCGCATCGGGCTCCCTGCTCAGCGGGGAGCCTGCTTCTCCCTCTCCCGCTCCCCCTGCTTGTGTTCCCTCTCGCTGTCGCTCTCACTGTCAAATAAATACATAAAATCTTAAAAAAAAAAAAAAAAAAGGATGCCTTTAGTTCTGCTATTTTGCTATTTGTTTTTGGCCTATCATTCTTTTTTCCTCAATTTTCTCAATTCTTTACTATGTCTCCTTTTTGTTTAGTTGACTTTTTTGTATTGTACTGTTTTGATTCCTCTCTCATCTTTCTGTATATTTTTTAGTTATTTTCTTAGTGGTTACTCTAGGGGTTATAAATAGCCTGTCCAATTTATAACAATCTATTTTGAATTAATACCAGCTTAGCTTCTGTAGTATATAAAAACTGTTCCCTGTACAGCTCCATCTCTCCTTCTTTATGTTTATTTTTCTTCTTTCATTTTTCTTTGTGCTCCCCAGACTAGATAATTGCATTTGATCTACCTTCAAGTTCTCTGATCTTTCTTCTGCTTTCTCAGAGTTGCTATTGAAACCCTGTAGTTAGTTTTTCATTTCAGTTACTGTACTTTTCAGCCCCAGAATTTTTTTCTTTGGTTCCTTTTGAAGTAATTCGTATCTCTTTATTGATAGTCTCTATTTGTTGACACATTGTCTTTCTGGTTCCCATTAGCTCTTTGTTCATGGATTCTTTGAACTCTGAGAATATTTAAGATGATGATTGAAAGTCTTTGCCCAGTAAGTCTAATGTCTCTTCTTCCGCACAGTTTCTGTCAGTTTCTCCTTTGAATGAGTCATATTTTCTTATTTCTTAGCATACATCACTATTTCCTTTTTAAAAAGTGATTATTTTAAATATTATAATGTAATAACTCTGGAAATCAGATTCTTCCTCCTCCACCTTATAGTTTGTTTTTTGTTGCTTTCTGTGGGTTGTTACCTGTTTACGGACTTTTCTAAACTATTTTTGTCATTATTTTGGTGATGAGCTGACTCTGTCTTAGTCGGCTTGGGCTACCATGACAACATATCATAGAACAGATTTATTTTCTCATAATTCTGAAGGCTGAAAGTCTGAGATCATGTTGCCAGCATGATTGGTTTCTGGTGAGACCTCTCTTCCTGACTTGCAGATGGCCACCTTCTCCCTTGGCTCTCACATGGCAGGGAGAAAGAGAGACAGAGACACAGAGACAGAGAGAAAGGAAACACCCGCTGGTGTCTCTTCTTCTAAGAGGCACTAATCCCATTATAAGGGGGCATTAATCCCATTATGAGGGCCCCACCTTCATGGCCTCATTTAAACCTGATTATCTCCCAAAGGCCCCCCCCATCTCTCAGTACCATCACAGTGGGGATTAGGGGTTCAACATATGAATTTTGGTGTGTATATGGGGGTGGGGCACAGACATTTGGTACATAATGGTCTCTGAAATCTTTTCTTCTTTAGCTGTGGTCTGCTAGTAGTATGAGAGAGATTTCCTTGAATATCTGAAGTAAAAAAAGAAAATAAAAAGAAACAAAACAAAAAAAGAGAAGAAAGAAAATCCTTTCTTAGTCTTTGCAGACTAGCTCTGTGTTGGAGCGCTCTAACACTTAGGCTGTTTACATGTCTGTCTTTACTTCCTGTTTGTGCTGAGCCTAGAGATGAGCCAGTAGTTTTCTCAGGTCTTCTCTGAGTAGGTTTCTTGCCTTGCACATATGCATGGCTTTCTAAATTCCCAGTGTTTTTTAATGTCCTAATTTCCCAAAGAAACTCTCTTGCCATTTTTTCTTTCAGGTTTTTGGCATGTCTTGTTGTTTGCCTCAACTGGAATATTTTGTCCCAGGTGGCAGTGAGGTTTTCATTTGCCTTAAAAATTTCTCTAAGAGGGGCGCCTGGGTGGCTCAGTCGTTAAGCGCCTGCCTTCGGCTCAGGTCATGATCCCAGGGTCCTGGGATCGAGCCCCGTATCGGGCTCCCTGCTCAGCAGGAAGCCTGCTTCTCCCTCTCCCACTCCCCCTGCTTGTGTTCCCTCTCTCGCTGTGTCTCTCTCTGTCAAATAAATAAAATCTTGAAAAAAAATTTTTTTTTTTCCTGAAGAATGCCCTCTGCATAGCTGCTTTTCTGTACTAAGAGATTTTCAAGTTGATAAAATAAAAGAGAGAGCCTTGAGTCAGTCCTTCAGGTAGCCCTGTACAGGTCACAGCAGACAAATAAAAATTCTTTGAGAACAGAGTCTGCTCTGCTCCCTCTAGAACCAGGGACCAGGGTTCAACTGTTGGAATGTGGGCTAGTATATTTAAGACTGCCACAGAGCCAGGAGTGGGGAAAGGGAAATAAAAACATCGCAAAGCTTTCACACTGTTTTGAAGTACCTTTTTGTGTTTCAGCATTTGTTTGATTGATGTAAACCTTTGACTGATTTCCAGAGTTCTGAGAAATTTGATTCTGACCGTTTTTGCTCCATTTTTAGATGTTTCTATGGAGGGGATAGGCTCTTGGAACTACCTCCTACATGTTTTTCTGAGGGGAAAAAAGGGTGATGTCATCGAGGAAGTGTATTTTGCTGGTGCTTTCTGATATTTGTTGTTGTTAGGCTCACAGTTACCCCCTATAGTTTTTCTCTCCTGTTCCTCCTGTGCAGCTTCTGCCCTATCTTAACTCTTCTTAGCTGCTTTTATGAGTATTTTAGAACCTTTGGGTTATTCCTGTTTTTTCATTCAGCTTAAAATAAGGATTGCATTTTTTAATGTCTTGTTTGCTTTGTTGCATTTTTATGGTATCCAGGAATCAAATTTTGTTCCCCTTACTCCCCAGATTTCCCTCTAATGCTTGTTATCAACCCTTACTCCTACCCCAAGCCTCTGGTAATAATGAATATGTTTTCTGTTTTTATAATTTTGTCTTTTCTAAAATGTCATGTATGTGGAATTATACAGTATGTATCCTTTTGAGCCTGGCTTTCACTTAGCATAATGCATTTGAGGATTTCTCCACATCGTTTTGAGTTCAAATCAATAATTTGTTCATTTTTGTTGCTGAGTAGTTTTCTGTTGTATGAATGTATAGTTGAAGGACATTTGGGGTGTCTTCTGTTTTCAGTGATTATGAATAATGCTGTTGTAAACTTTCATTTTATAATTTCATGTGAACGTAGTTTTAATTTCTTTTGGATAAGTAAATACCTAGGAAGTGGGATTACTGTGTTATAACTTTCTTAGACATTGCTAACCTGTTTTGTAAAGTGGCCACATAATTTTGAGATACATGTGTACATCACACATATTGTCAATGTATGAGAGTTCTGATTTTTCTGCATCCTTACCATCACTTGATATTGTTAGTGTTTTGGATTTTAGCACTCTAATGTATGGAAGTGGAATCTGTGTTTGTTTTACATTTTCCTTTTTTTTTTTAAGATTTTATTTATTTATTTGACAGAGGGAGAGATAGCGAGAGCAGGAACACAAGCAGAGGGAGTGGGAGAAGGAGAAGCAGGCTTCCTGCGGAGCAGGGAGCCTGATGCGGGGCTCGATCCCAGGACCCTGGGATCATGACCTGAGCCGAAGGCAGACGCTTAATGACTGAGCCCTATTGACTAATGCTGTTGAGCATTTTTTCATGTATATTTGTATCTTCTTTAGGGAATTTTCTGTTGAAATCTTTAGCTATTTATTGTTTATTTTAATAGAGTTTTGAGAATTCTTCTTATATTGTGGTTATTAGTCCTTTGTTAGATGTGTTTTGCAGTTATTTTCTCCCAGTCTGGCTTGCCTTTTCATTCTCTTAACAGTGTCTTTCAAAGAATAGTTCTTAATTTTAAAGAAGTCCATTTTATCGAGTTTTTGGGTTTTGCTTTTGCTGTTGTATCTAAAGCTCATGAAGATTTCTTCCTATGTTTTCAGTACTAAAAATAGAACGAAAGTCATAAATAATTAAAACGTTTTTAGTATTCATGTAAAAAAAGTAAAAAGAAGCAGGTGAAATTAATTTAAACGTTATGTTTTAATTAAGCCAACATTTTCAAAATGGTCATCTCAATACACATTGAATAGAAAATTATTATTACTATATTTAAAGATTTTATTTTTAAGTAATCTCTATATCCAACGTGGGGCTTGAACTTATAACCCTGAAATCAAGCATTGCACGCTCTGCCGATTGAGCCAGCCAGATGCCATGAAAAATTAATAAGTATTTACATTTTTATTTTTGTACTAAGTCCTACTCTCATGTGTATTTAACACAGCACATATTAAGTCAGTTGAGGCGCATCTCAAGGGCTCACTAGCCATGTACGTCTAGTGGTTACCATAGCAGACAGCAGAGATCTGCAAGTCTTAAGAGTTTTAGGTTTTACTTTAAATCTGTTATTTAGGGGCTCGAGACCCGGCGCTGAGGGCAATGGCCGCGCGCCGGCTCGAAGACGAGCGTCGCCGGGCGGGGGCGCGCGTAGCAGGGTGGGCGTGGAGCGTGCAGGGGCCGCGGGCGGCCTCTGAGAGGCCGGACGGCACTGCCGGGAGGCGGCAGCGACAACGACGGCGGCGGTGACGGGAACCGCGCCGAGGGTGAGGCACTGTAACCCAGTTGAATTCTGCATCTAGAAAGCCCAAGACTGAAGAATATCAAAAACATTGACTAACCTGGAAACAGGGACCTCTTTGGAACTTTGCTTTCATCCACAGTACCGTTTTAGAGCTATCATTGAGTGGAATTGATTTCTTCATCTTATTTTGTTAATTGGGAAGAACATGGATTCAGGGATTTTACGTTTCCCTTTAGTTTTGCATGAACTCGGTAGGAAATGGAGCCCTTAAAGGGCTTGGGAATAACAAGAAGAGATTGAAGACAGACAAGCTTGCTCGTGCTCTCTCTCTCTGTTTTCCCTCCCCCTTGGAAGAAAAGGATTTACAACTCAACCTTCTTTTTTTTTTTAAAGATTTTATTTATTTATTTGAGAGAGAATGAGAGAGAGCAAGTACATGGGGGGGGGGTCAGAGGGAGAAGCAGACTCCCTGCCGAGCAGGGAGCCCGATGCGGGACTCGATCCAGGGACTCCAGGATCATGACCTGAGCCGAAGGCAGTCGCTTAACCAACTAAGCCACCCAGGCGCCCTACAACTCAACCTTCTAACAGCTGCGGCCCAGCTTTAGCCATCAAGAGAAAATAAATAAAATTAAACCACCATTGCCAGACTACTAGCCCTGAAGTCAAGGTGTGGGAGTGGTGGCATTGAGAAAACTGCCTAAAACGGACAAGGAGTGCAGTAAAAAAAGCTTCTCTTTAAAACTGGAAGGGGCCTCAGATTCCCTTTTGGATTAAAATAGAAACACAGGGCACACCTCTTTTAGGTGCAGCTCACATCTGGTGGAGTGTGGTAGTCGTGGAGGTGCTAGAGTGTCTCCTCAGAAGAATTTTTTCTTGCCCGAAGTGGTCTCCCCTACCCTGATATTCTCCCTGCTTGCCCTTTGAAGACTTGCCTCCATCCATGAGCTATTCCCTGACCTGTCCGACGGCCCATGTTCTCCACCTGCAACCATTTGCATGTGTACAGCCTACTGTTTGTCTCCAGTTTTTAAACTGTACAAGTTGTGTTTCTTAATCTCTCCCTCTTGCCTTGTTCTGGGGAGTGGTTATTCATCATTTGGAATCACCTTTCCCCCTCCCATGTGTTTTCCTTCATTTGAGATCTTTTGACCTTTGGTTTTCTTTGGGAGGGGGAAGGGTGATAATTTTAAATTTCTGTTTCCCCGGTTTCCTTCTGTACTCTTTTTCTCCGTTGTTCCCCTCATCCCATTTTCTTGTCTGTTCTGCCGCTGTGTGGGCCTGGGCTATGCGGCAGGGCAGACCTCCCATCAGAGCTCCAACTTGCCCGCAGAGTCTGGAAAGAGATTCAAGCCCAGCAAGTATGTTCGGTCTCAGCAGCCGCCATCTGCTTAGTGGGAGCTACGACCCTCTTCTTTGCCTTTACCTGTCCAGGACTAAGCCTCTATGTGTCACCTGCAGTGCCCATCTACAATGCGGTGGTTTTTCTCTTTGTGCTGGCCAACTTCAGCATGGCCACCTTCATGGACCCAGGGATTTTCCTTCGAGCTGAGGAGGATGAAGACAAGGAAGATGACTTCCGAGCTCCCCTTTACAAAACAGTGGAGATTAAGGGCATCCAGGTGCGCATGAAGTGGTATGCCACCTGCCATTTCTACCGTCCCCCTCGATGTTCCCACTGCAGTGTCTGTGACAATTGTGTGGAGGAGTTTGATCATCACTGCCCCTGGGTGAACAACTGTATCGGTCGCCGGAACTACCGCTATTTCTTCCTTTTCCTCCTCTCCCTGACAGCACACATCATGGGTGTGTTTGGCTTTGGCCTCCTCTATGTCCTCTACCACATGGAGGAATTCTCAGGGGTGCGCACGGCTGTCACAATGGCAGTGATGTGTGTGGCTGGCTTATTCTTTATCCCCGTAGCTGGCCTCACAGGATTTCATGTGGTGCTGGTGGCTAGGGGACGCACAACCAATGAACAGGTTACGCATAAATTCCGAGGAGGTGTGAACCACTTCACCAATGGCTGCTGTAACAATGTCAGCTGTGTGCTCTGCAGTTCCCCAGCACCCAGGTATTTGGGGAGACCAAAGAAAGAGAAGACGATTGTCATCAGACCTCCCTTCTTTCGACCAGAAGTGTCAGATGGGCAGATAACTGTGAAGATGATGGACAATGGCATCCAGGGAGAGCTGAGGAGAAGCAAGTCTAAGGGAAGCTTGGAGATCACAAAGAGCCAGTCTACAGATGCTGAACCCCCACCTCCTCCTAAGCCGTACCTGAGCCGTTACATGGGGCTACGAACACACCTCAGCCTGGCTACTAATGAGGATAGCAGCCTCCTGGGCAAGGACAGCCCTCCCACACCTACCATGTACAAGTACCAGCCAGGCTACAGTAGCAGCAGTACGTCAGCCACCATGCCTCATTCCTCCAGCGCCAAGTTGAGTCGTGGGGACAGCTTAAAGGAGCCGACCTCAGTTGCAGAGAGCAGCCGCCATCCCAGCTACCGCTCGGAGCCCAGCTTGGAGCCAGAGAGCTTCTGTTCTCCCACCTTTGGCAAAAGCTTTCACTTCGAGCCACTATCCAGCGGCTCACACTCCTCCAGCCTCAAGTCAGCCCAGGGCACTGGCTTTGAACTGGCCCAGTTGCAGTCCATTCGTTCAGAGGGCACAACCTCCACCTCCTATAAGAGCCTGGCCAACCAGACATGCAACGGAAGCCTGTCTTACGACAGCTTGCTCACTCCTTCGGACAGCCCTGATTTTGAGTCCGTGCAGGCAGGGCCTGAGCCAGACCCACCTTTAGGCTACACCTCTCCCTTCCTGTCAGCCCAGCTGGCCCAGCAGCGGGAAGCCGAGAGGCACCCACGTTTGGTGCCAACCGGCCCAACACACCGAGAGCCCTCCCCGGTCCGGTACAACAATCTGTCGCGCCATATTGTGGCCTCCCTCCAGGAACGAGAGAAGCTGCTACGCCAGTCACCCCCACTCCCAGGCCGTGAGGAAGAACCAGGCTTGGGGGACTCAGGCATTCAGTCAACGCCAGGCTCAGGCCATGCCCCTCGCACTAGTTCCTCCTCAGATGATTCAAAGAGATCACCCTTGGTCAAGACTCCACTGGGACGCCCAGCTGCCCCCCGTTTTGGCAAGCCAGATGGGCTAAGGGGCCGGGGACTAGGGTCCCCTGAACCAGGCCCAGCCGCCCCATACCTGGGCCGATCTGTGTCTTACAGCAGCCAAAAAGCCGGTGTCACCGCAGCTGGTGTCTCTGAGGCAGAGGAAGTAGCCTTGCAGCCGTTATTGACACCCAAAGATGAAGTACAGCTCAAGACCGCCTACAGCAAATCCAATGGGCAGCCCAAGAGTATAGGCTCTGCCTCCCCTGGCCCAGGCCAGCCGTCTCTCAGCAGCCCCACAAGGGGCGGAGTCAAGAAGGTGTCAGGGGTGGGTGGTACCACCTATGAGATTTCCGTGTGAGCCTTCGGCACCTCCCTTCCCCCCACGCCTCTGCGCCTACAAATATCAAAGAAATTATATATCTATCCTGGGATGGGAAAATGAGGGAGGGATATGTAGGAGGAGGGGTATCTTACTCTTCCATTCCTTAGACCAGCAGGAAAGATGCGGGGACATCCATCGAAGTCTTCCTTTTCCCAGTGGTTCCCTCTCTTTTGTCCCAGTTACCAACTAAGGAAACCGCACCCCCCTGTTGTTGGTGCGTAGTGATCAGGAAAGAAACCTTGGGAGAGGCGAGTGTGGGGTCTTGGTCAGAGGAAGGAAGGATTTGGAGAGGAGAGTTAGTTTTCTAGGTTCATTGGCACTTAGTTTCTCCAGGAAGGGGGTCACAGCCCCATGACTTTGGTGGTGGTGGGGAGATCAGGAAAAGAGCTTGACTGAGCTCCAGAAACAATATTGGATAATGCCCCCCCTTCTTGGGGGAGAGAGATTAGTGTGGGCTTCTTTAGTCCCCTCAGAGCCTTCCCCCAACTCACATGGTTAACATTATTTTTAAATCCAAGGCCAGGAGAGACGAATCCAAAAAGCAATATTTTAAATCACATGCCAAAAACGGGATAGAGAGAAGGAGTGGCAGGCCTAGGCCCCTCCGATTGTCCCTTGGGGGTTACCCCTCAGCCCACCTCAGTATGGTGCTGGGTAGTGGAGGTACCTGGGTTCTAACCTCTAAAAAGGGGAGACCCCAGCCTCTAGACAGAGGCCCTCTTATTTTTTATTCTGATTAGCCATTTTAAACCAACAAGGAATAAAAAGAAATCCTGATCTAAAAAAAAAAAAAAATAAAAATAAATCTGTTATTTATTTTAAGTTAAATTTTGTATAAAGTATAAGGTATAAGGTATGGATTGCAGTTCTTCTTTTTATATGGTTGTCTGTCAGAAACTTTTTTTTTTAAAAGTAGGCTCCATGCCCAGTGTGGAGCCCCATGAGAAACTTTTTAATAGAAGTTCTGGGCAATTAGAAATCTCGAGATCATTCTGGGCTCCAAAGCTCAACATTTAAACATACTTTCTTTTATTGCTTTAATTTATTGTCTTTTGTTTCAGTGCAATGTAAATTTATTTTGTAATTAGCAATTTTCAAACCATATTTGTGAATTGCTCAGAAGTGTTAGGCATTTAGTGGCTTTATTGATATACCTTTCTAAAACTGAAATAACACATTATGCTTTTTATCTTTTTAAGATTCACCTCCCCATTCCCAAACTTGTATCTAAAATTTTCACTTTGCTTCCAGGCATGTACTGGCATTGAAAACATTGATGAAGCTATTACACTGCTTGAACAAAATAATTGGGACTTAGTGGTAAGTACTTTTTATCTTTTCTCTTTTTTCTAGCTTTATTGAGATATAACTAATGTATAACATTGTGTAAATTTAAGGTGTATAATGTGATGATTTGATACACATACATATTGTGAAATGATCATCACAATAAGGTGAGTTAACATATCCATCACCTCATGTAGTTACTTTTTTTGTGTGTGATCAGAACTTTGAAGATTTACTCTTTTATCTATTTTCAAGTATACAGTGTAGTATTGTGAAGTATAGTTACCTTGTTATACATTAGATCACCAGAATTTATTCATTTATATTTGGGAAGTTTGTATTCTTTGATCACCTTCACTCACTCTCCCTAGCAACCACCAATCTAATCTGTTTCTATGAATTCCATTTTCTTTTAGATTCCAAATGTAAGTGAGATCATACAATATTTGTTTTTCTCTCTCTGAGTTATTTCAAGAAATTTTTTCTTTTTTTGGACCAGTAATCAAATTTTATTAATTTTTCAATGTTTTTAGTGTTCCTTATAGATGATTTAGCATACCATAGCCCATTTATAGCTGTAATCTAAATGAATAAAATCTAAATGTCTTTAATATGAAGTTTGTAATTAGTTCAGTATTAAATTACTAAATTATTATGAATTCTTAGATAATTTAAATAATTGTTAAAGTTGTTCTCTTATGTTACTGTGTATTAAGGTTCCTCTTCCCCTGTAATATTTTGGTGGAGATGCTTGGTAGGAGAGAAAATGCAGACTTGTCTAAATGTCAGAATAAGTCTATTTGATGTTTTCCCTTCACTTCTGGGGCCCACACTGATAATCACTCCTTTCTAAAGCTATTAAAGAAGTGACATTTTGTTGGATGTTTTTATAAAAAATTTTTTTTAAATGAACTTCAGAGAGTTTATTATAGAAGTCTTTTAGTTTTTTGAGTGGGGGGAGGCAGTAACTCAAAATCAAATCCTGGCACAGCACTACACATTCACAGAATTGTAATTTACTTACAGTTGCAAGGCAAACTAAACATGAATTGTTTATCAGTATAGGAACAGCAGTGGTTGTGTTGGGATGACACAGGTGTCCCTCGGTGCCTTTGAAATCCTAAAAAAGTCTTAAGTTACAATTTTTGAAGAAGTGTTAATTTTCAAAGGTCAAAACTTGAAATGTGTGCTTATAGAATTGAGATTAGATATGTAGATAGCTTCAAGTCCATGCATGCATGGACTTATATAATCAGCTATCAATTGTCTATGTTTTGTGTAGATTTACTATTAACTTTTTTTACTCAAAATGTAAAAAGCCTCTATTTTCTACTTGTACAAGTAATCAACATTTTCTAGTATATTATTCAAGGGTATTTTCTCTTAATTGTGTGATTAAAATTACTTTTTATATAAATGAGGTAATTCTACTCCTACTATTTTGTACTCTGCACTTTTCAATTAACAATCCATCATGAATGTCTAAGTAAATGTGATTGCTCATTCTTTATAATGTTCCTTTAATGTTTGCATGGTATTCCAAGGGGTGGTTATAGCGTAATAATTTTACCAGTCAGTGCTATGCTGTTATACATTTGGGATTTTTGCAGTATTTTGCTATTATACACATTGCTTTAGAGAATATTCTTGGACATTCATCCTTGCATACTTAACCCATTATTTTCCTAGAAGATACTGAATAAATTCAATTCATAAGTGTATTTCTGTGTCAAATTGTCTGTGTGTATATATATATACACACACTTTATATATATATATATATGTATATATATATAATTTATTTATTTATTTAGGTTTTTGGTATTTATAGTTAAATTGCCTTCCAGGATGGTTGCACTAAATTAAATCTCTGTCAAATATATACATTTTTGAGATTGCTTATTTCATTAAACCAGAGTTCCTTATTTTTCATTTAGGGCATGTTCGGGCACTTGTCAAAATTTATAAATGTTTGTATGGCCTGACTCCAAATCCATGCTTTTACCATGCTCTAATCTTTTAAAAAAATATTTTTATATTTTTAAAAAAGTTTTTATGTTAATCACTTGCTACTCATCATGACAAAGATACTCTGTAATCCCCCATCACATATTTCACCCATCCCTCCGCCCACCGCCCCTCTGAGGTGACCATTAGTTTGTTCTCTATAGTTAAGAGTCTGTTTCTTGGTTTGTGTGTGTTTCTCCTTTTTTTTCCCTTTGCTCCTTTGCTTTGTTTAAGTTACACATATGAGTGAAATCATATGGTATTTGTCTTTCTCTGACTGATTTCACTTAGCATTATACTCTCTAGCTCCATTCACGTAGTTGTAAATGGCGAGATTTCATTCTGTTTTTTTTTTTAAAGATTTATTATTTATTTGACAGAGAGAGAGATAGCGAGAGCAGCAACACAAGCAGGGGGAGTGGGAGAGGGAGAAGCAGGCTTCCTGCCGAGCAGGGAGCCCG
Source organism: Halichoerus grypus (assembly GCF_964656455.1). Lineage (NCBI taxonomy): Eukaryota > Metazoa > Chordata > Mammalia > Carnivora > Phocidae > Halichoerus > Halichoerus grypus. The sequence goes on from NC_135716.1 coordinate 147,923,016, forward strand.
ATGTGGGACTCGATCCCGGGACCCCGGGATCATGACCTGAGCCGAAGGCAGACGCTTAACGACTGAGCCACCCAGCGCCCCGAGATTTCATTCTTTTTTATGGCCGAATAATATTCCATTGTATGTATATACCACATTTTCTTTTTTCTTTTTTTTTTAAAGATTTTTTTAAATTTATTTATTTGACGAGAGATAGCACAAGTAGGCAGAGTGGCAGGCAGAGGGAGAGGGAGAAGCAGGCTCTCTGCTGAGCCGGGAGCCCGATGCGGGGCTTAATCCCAGGAGCCTAGGATCATGACCTGAGCCAAAGGCAGACGCTTAACGACTGAGCCACCCAGGCGCCCCCTATACCACATTTTCTTTACCCATTTGTTGATCAGTGGACAGTTGGGCTGCTTCCATAATTTGGCTATTTTAAATAATGCTGCTATAAACTTTGGGGTGTATGTATCCCTTTGAATTAGGGTTTTTGTATTCTTTGGGTAAATACTCAGTAGTGCCATTGCTGGATTATAGGGTAGTTCTATTTTTAACTTTTTTAAAAATTTTTTTATTGTTATGTTAATCACCATACATTACATCATTAGTTTTTGATGCAGTGTTCCATGATTCATTGTTTGTGTATAACACCCAGTGCTCCATGCAGACCATGCCCTCTTTAATACCCATCACCAGGGTAACCCATCCTCCCACCCCCCTATTTTTAACTTTTTAAGGAACCTCCACACTTCTCCAGAGTAGTAAAAATAAACTATTGGGACTGCATCAATATGAAAAGCTTCTGCACAGTGAAGGAAACAATCAACAAAACTAAAAGGCAACCTATGGACTGGGAGAAGATATTTGTAAATGACCTATCTGATAAAGGGTTAGTATCCAAAATCGTAAAGAACTTTTCAAACTCAACACCCAAAAACCAAATAATCCAGTTAAGAAATGAGCAGAAGACATGAAGAGGCATTTTTTCAAAGAAGACATCCAGATGTCTAATAGACATGAAAAGATGCTCAACATCACTCATCATCAGGGAAATACAAATCAAAACCACGATGAGATATTACCTCATACTTGTCAGAATGGCTTAAATGAACAACACAAGAAACAACAGGTGTTGGTGAGGATGCAGAGAAAGTGGGAATGTGAACTGGTGCAGCCACTCTGGAGAACAGTATGGAGGTTCCTCAGAAGTTAAAAATAGAACTACTCTATGATCCAGCAATTGCACTACTAGGTATTCACCCAAAGGATACTAACATACAGATTCAAAGGGGTACATGTACCCCAATGTTTATAGCAGCATTATCAACAATAGCCAAACAATGGGGAGAGCCCAGATGTCCATAGACAGATGAATGGATAAAGAGGTAGTGTGTGTGCACACACACACAGGAATATTACTCTGCCATCAAAAATTAAAATCTTGCCATTTGAAACAATGTGGATGGAGTTAGAGTGTGTTATCCTAAGTGAAATAAATCAGAGAAAGACAAATACCGTTTGATCTCACTCATATGTAGAATTTAAGAAAGGAAACAGATGAACATATGGAAAGGGGAAGAAGAAGAAAAGGAGAGAGAGAAACAAACTATAAGGGACTCTTAATGATAGAGAACAAACTGAGGGGTGATGGAGAGAGGTGGGTAGGGGATGGGCTAGATGGGTGATGGGTATTAAGGAGGGCACTTGTGGTAAGAAGCACTAGGTGTTGTATGTAAGTGATGAATCACTGAATTATACTCCTGAAACCAATATTGCACTGTATGTTAACTAACTAAAATTTAACTAAAATAATTCTAAAAATAAATGTTTATGTTCTCATGGCAATGAATTAAATAAATAAATGCATGTATGTATGTATGTTTGGTAGAATTTGCCGTGAGGCTATCTGGTCTGGACTTTTGTTTGTTGGGAGTTTAATGATTACTGATTCAATTTCATTGCTGGTAATTGGTCTGTTCAAATTTTTATTTCTTCCTGTTTCAGTTTTGGTTGGTAATGTAGGTAATATGTTTCTAACAATTTATCCATTTCTTCTTGGTTGTCCAATTTCTTAGTATGTAGTATTTCATAATATTCTCTTATAATTGTATTTCTCGGGTGTTTGTTATTTTCTCTCATTTGTGATTTTATTTATTTGGGTCCTTTTTCTTTTTTTCTTTATATGTCTGGGTAGAGGTTTATCCATTTTATTGATTTTTTTCCATGAAACAGCTCCTGGTTTCATTGATCTGTTCTGTTGTTTTTTTTTTTAGTTTCTACTTCATCTATTTCTGCTTTAATCTTTATTATTTGTTTACGTCTGCTGGTTTTAGGTTTTCTTTGTTTTGGTCTTTTCCTAGCTTCTTTAGGTATAGGGTTAGGTTGGTTATTTGAGATTTTTTTCTTGCTTCTTGAGGTACGCCTGTATTGCTGTAAACTTCCTTCTTAGAAGCACTTTTGCTGCATCCCAGATGTTTTGAGTCATTGTGTTTTATTTTCCTGTGTTTCCACGTACTTTTTAATTTCTTCTTTTATTTACTGGTTGACCCATTCATTGTTTGGTAGCATGTTATTTAACCTCCATGTATTTGTGGTCTTTCCAGATTTTTTCTTGTGTTTGACTTCATAGTGTTGTGGTCAGAAAAGATGCATGGTATGACTTCTATCTTTTAAAATTCGTTGGGGTTTTTTTTATAGCCTAATATGTGATCTGTTCTGGAGGATGTTCCATATGCACTTGAAAGGAATGTGTATTCTGCTGTTTTAGGATTGAATGTTCTGAATATATCTGTTAAATCCCCCTGGTCCAGTGTGTCATTAAAAGCTGTTGTTTCTTTGTTGATTTTCTGTTTAGATTGATGTAAGTGGGGTGTTAAAGTCCCCTACTGTTATTGTATTACTATTGATAAGTTCCTTTATGTTCGTTATTAACTGTTTCATGTATTTGGGTGCTCCCCTGTTGGGTGCATAAATATTTATAATTGTTATATCTTCTTGTTGGATTGTTCTCTTTATTATTATATAGTGTCCTTCTTTGTCTCTTGTTATAGTCTTCAATTTAAAGTCTGTTTTGTCTGATATAAGTATTGCTACTCTGGCTTTCTTTTGACATCCACTTGCATGATAAATGTTTCTCCATCCTCTCACTTTAAATCTGCAGCTGTCTTTTGGTCTGAAGTAAGTCTCCTGTAAGTAATCGATAGATAGGTCTTTTTTTTTTTTTTTTTATTAATCCATTCTGTCATCCTGTGTCTTTTGATTGGAGTGTTTAGTCCATTTATTCAAAGTAATTATTGATAGAAATGTATTTATTGCCTTTTTATTACTGGTATTGTGCTTATCTGAAGATTTTCTCTGATCCTTGCTTATCTTCCTTTCTTTCATGGATTGCTTGTTTTATTTAGTGATACATTTGGATTTCTTTCTCTTTATTCCTTGTGGATTAATAGTTTTTGATTTTTGGTTACCATTAGGTTTGTATATAACATCTTGTGCATATAGCAGTCTGTATTACGTTGAAGGTCATTTAAGTTTGAACCCATTCTTTCCTCCTTTTCTCCTCATGTTTAGGTGTATGGTATCATATATTACATCCTTTTATATTGTGAGTTCCTTGCCTGGCTTTTTACATAAATATTAATTTTTACTACTTTTGTGTTTCCTACCTTCATGCTGCCGTTTTTTTGTCTTTCCTTTCCACTCAGAGTCCCCTTTAATATTTCTTGCAGGGCTGGTTTAGTGGTCATGAATTCCTTTAGTTTCAGTTTGTCTGGGAAATTCTTTTATCTCTCTATTGTGATTGATAGATAGCCTTGCTGTATAGAGTATTCTTGGCTGCAGGTTTTTCCCATTCATCACTCTAAATATATTATGCCGCTCCTTTCTGACATGGAAATTTTCTGTTGAAAAATCCACTGACAGCTTTATGGGGTTTCCTTTGTATGTAACTGCCTTCTTTTGTCTTGTTGCATTTAATAATTTTCTTTCTCAGTGTATTTTGCCAGTTTAATTACAATATGTCTTGTGGGTCTGCTTTGTTTATTTTGATGAGGGTTCTCTATGCCTCCTGAATCTGGATATCTATTTCTTTGCCCAGATTAGGGAAGTTTTCAGCTATTTTTTCTTTTTATCTTTTTTTTTTTTTATTATGTTATGTTAATCACCATACATTACATCATTAGTTTTTGATGTAGTGTTCCATGATTCATTGTTTGCGTATAACACCCAGTGCTATATTCAGTACGTGCCCTCTTTAATACCCATCACCAGGCTAATCCATTCCCTGACCCCCCTCCCCTCTAGAACCCTCAGTTTGTTTCTCAGCGTCCATAGTCTCTCATGGCTTCTCACCCCCTCCGATTTCCCCCCCTTTTATCCCCTCCTCCTATCTTCTTCTTTTTTTTTTTTTAAACATATAATGTATTATTTGTTTCAGAGGTACAGGTCTGTGATTCAACAGTCTTACACAATTCACAGCGCTCACCATAGCACATACCCTCCCCAATGTCTATCACCCAGCCACCCCATCCCTCCCACCCCCCCCCTCCAGCAACCCTCAGTTTGTTTCCTGAGATTAAGAATTCCTCATATCAGTGAGATCCTATGATACATGTCTTTCTCTGATTGACTTATTTCGCTCAGCATAATACCCCCTAGTTCCATCCACGTCGTTGCAAATGGCAAGATTTCATTCCTTTCGATGGCTGCATAATATTCCATTGTATATATATATACACCACATCTTCTTTATCCATTCATCTGTTGATGGACATCTTGGCTCTTTCCACAGTTTGGCTATTGTGGACATTGCTGCTATAAACATCGGGGTGCACGTACTCCTTCGGATCCCTACCTTTGTATCTTTGGGGTAAATACCCAGTAGTGCAATTGCTGGATCGTATGGTAGTTCTATTTTCAGCTTTTTGAAGAACCTCCATACTGTTTTCCAGAGTGGCTGCACCAGCTTGCATTCCCACCAACAGTGTAGGAGGGTTTCCCTTTATCCGCCTCCCTGCCAGCATCTGTCGTTTCCTGACTTGTTAATTTTAGCCACTCTGACTGGTGTGAGGTGATATCTCATTGAGGTTTTGATTTGGATTTCCCTGATGCCGAGCGATGTTGAGCACTTTTTCATGTGTCTGTTGGCCATTTGGATGTCATCTTTGGAAAAATGTCTGTTCATGTCTTCTGCCCATTTCTTGATTGGATCATTTGTTCTTTGGGTGTTGAGTTTGATAAGTTTTTTGTAGATTTTGGATACTAGCCCTTTATCTGATATGTCATTTGCAAATATCTTCTCCCATTCTGTCGGTTGTCTTTTGGTTTTGTTGACTGTTTCTTTTGCTGTGCAAAAGCTTTTTATCTTGATGAAGTCCCAATAGTTCATTTTTGCCCTTGCTTCCCTTGCCTTTGGCGATGTTTCTAGGAAGAAGTTGCTGTAGCTGAGGTCGAAGCGGTTGCTGCCTGTGTTCTCCTTTAGGATGTTGATGGACTCCTGTCTCACATTGAGGTCTTTCAACCATTTTGAGTCTGTTTTTGTGTGTGGTGTAAGGAAATGGTCCAGTTTCATTCTTCTGCATGTGGCTGTCCAATTTTCCCAACACCATTTGTTGAAGAGACTGTCTTTTTTCCATTGGACATTCTTTCCTGCTTTGTCGAAGATGAGTTGACCATAGAGTTGAGGGTCCATTTCTGGACTCTCTATTCAGTTCCATTGATCTATGTGTCCGTTTTTGTGCCAGTACCATACTGTCTTGATGATGACAGCTTTGTAATAGAGCTTGAAGTCCGGAATTGTGATGCCGCCAGCTTTGCTTTTCTTTTTCAACATTCCTCTGGCTATGCGGGGTCTTCTCTGGTTCCATACAAATTTTAGGATTATTTGTTCCATTTCTTTGAAAAAAGTGGATGGTGTTTTGATAGGGATTGCATTAAATGTGTAGATTGCTCTAGGTAGCATAGACATCTTCACAATATTTGTTCTTCCAATCCATGAGCATGGAACGTTTTTCCATTTCTTTGTGTCTTCCTCAATTTCTTTCATGAGTATTTTATAGTTTTCTGAGTACAGATCCTTTGCCTCTTTGGTTAGATTTATTCCTAGGTATCTTATGGTTTTGGGTGCAATTGTAAATGGGATCGACTCCTTAATTTTCTCTTTCTTCTGTCTTGTTGGTGTATAGGAATGCCACTGATTTCTGTGCATTGATTTTATATCCTGCCACTTTACTGAATTCCTATATGAGTTCTAGCAGTTTTGGGGTGGAGTCTTTTGGGTTTTCCACATAAAGTATCACATCATCTGCAAAGAGTGAGAGTTTGACTTCTTCTTTGCTGATTTGGATGCTTTTATTTCTTTTTGTTGTCTGATTGCTGTGGCTAGGACTTCTAATACTATGTAGTGGTGATAGTGGACATCCCTGCCGCATTCCTGACCTTAGGGGGGAAGCTCTCAGGTTTTCCCCATTGAGAATGGTATTAGTTATAGGATTTCATAGATGGTCCTTATGATATTGAGGTGTATACCCTCTGTCCCTATACTCTGAAGAGTTTTGATCAAGAAAGGATGCTGTACTTTGTCAAATGCTTTTTCTGCATCTATTGAGAGGATCATATGATTCTTGTTCTTTAGTTAATGTATTGTATCACGTTGATTGATTTGCGGATGTTGAACCAACCTTGCAGCCCAGGGATAAATCCCACTTGGTCGTGGTGAATAATCCTTTTAATGTACTGTTGGATCCTATTGGCTAGTATTTTGGTGAGAATTTTTGCATCTATGTTCATCAAGGATACTGGTTTGTAATTCTCCTTTTTGATGGGGGTCTTTGCCTGGTTTTGGGATCAAGGTAATGGTGCCCTCATAAAATGAGTTTGGAAGTCTTGCTTCCATTTCTATTTTTTGGAACAGTTTCAGAAGAATAGGTCTTAATTCTTCTTTAAATGTTTGGTAGAATTCCCTTGGGAAGCCATCTGGCCCTGGGCTTTTGTTCGTTGGGAGATTTTTGATGACTGCTTCAATTTCCTTAGTGGTTATAGGTCTGTTCAGGTTTTCTATTTCTTCCTGGGTCAGTTTTGGTAGTTGATACGTCTCTAGGAATGCCACCATTTCTTCCAGATTATCTAATTTGCTGGCGTATAGTTGCTCATAATATGTTCTTATAATTGTTTGTATTTCTGTGGTGTTGGTTGTGATTTCTCCTCTTTCATTCATGATTTTGTTGATTTGGGTCATTTCTCTTTTCTTTTTGATAAGTCTGGCGAGGGGTTTATCAATCTTGTTAATTCTTTCAAAGAACCAACTCCTAGTTTCGTTGATCTGTTCTCCTGTTCTTTTGGTTTCTATTTCATTGATTTCTGCTCTGATCTTTATTATTTCTCTTCTCCTGCTGGGTTTAGGCTTTATTTGCTGTTCTTTCTCCAGCTCCTTTAGGTGTAGGGTTAGGTTGTGTACTTGAGACCTTTCTTGTTTCTTGAGAAAGGCTTGTATTGCTATATCCTTTCCTCTTAGGACTGCTTTTGCTGCATCCCAAAGATTTTGAACAGTTGTGTTTTCATTTTCACTTGTTTCCATGAATTTTTTTTAATTCTTCTTTAATTTCCTATTTGACCCATTCATTCTTTAGGAGGATGCTCTTTAGCCTCCACGTATTTGAGTTCTTTCCGACTTTCCTCTTGTGATTGAGTTCTAGTTTCAAAGCATTGTGGTCTGAAAATAGGCAGGGAATGATCCCAATCTTTTCGTACCAGTTGAGACCTGATTTGTGACCTAGGATGTGATCTATTCTGGAGAATGTTCCATGGGCACTAGAAAAGAATGTGTATTCCGTTGCTTTGGGATGGAATGTTCTGAGTATATCTGTGAAGTCAATTTGGTCCAGTGTGTCATTTAAAGTCTTTATTTCCTTGTTGATCTTTTGCTTAGATGATCTGTCCATTTCAGTGACGGGGGTGTTAAAGTCCCCCACTATTATTGTTTTCAATGTGTTTCGTTGCTTTTGTTATTAATTGCCTTATGTAATTGGCTGCTCCCATGTTAGGGGCTTAGATATTTACAATTGTTAGATCTTGTTGGATAGACCCTTTAGGTATGATATAGTGTCCTTCCTCATCTTTTATTACAGTGTTTGGTTTGAAATCGAATTTGTCTGGTATAAGGATTGCCACCCCAGCTTTCTTTTGGTGTCCATTAGTATGGTAAATGGTTTTCCACCCCCTCACTTTCAATCTGGGGGTGTCTTTGGGTCTAAAGTGAGTCTCCTGCAGACAGTATATCGATGGGTCTTGTTTTTTTATCCAATCTGATAGCCTGTGTCTTTTGATTGGGGTAATTAGCCCATTTACATTCAGGGTAAGTATTGAAAGATACGAATTTAGTGCCATTGTATTGCCTGTAAGGTGACTGTTACTGTATATCGTCTGTGTTCCTTTCTGGTCTATGTTACTTTTAGGTTATCTCTTTGCTTAGAGGACCCCTTTCAATATTTCTTGTAGGGCTGGTTTCGTGTTTGCAAATTCCTTTAGTTTTTGTTTGTCCTGGAAGCTTTTTATCTCTCCTTCTATTTTCAGTGACAGCCTACCTGGATATAGTATTCTTGGCTGCATATTTTTCTCATTTAGTGCTCTGAATATATCCTGCCAGTCCTTTTCTGGCCTGCCAGGTCTCTGTGGATAGGTCTGTTGCCAGTCTAATGTTTCTGCCATTGTAGGTTACAGATCTCTTCTCCCGAGCTGCTTTTAGGATTTTCTCTTTGTCTCTGAAACTCGTAAGTTTTACTATTAGATGTCGGGGTGTTGACCTATTTTTATTGATTTTGAGGGGGGTTCTCTGTGCCTCGTGGGTTTTGATGCCTGTTTCCTTCCCCAAATTAGGGAAGTCCTCTGCTATAATTTGCTCCAATATAGCTTCTGCCCCTCTCTCTCTTTCTTCTTCTTCTGGGATCCCAATTGTTCTGATATTGTTTCATCTTATGGTATCACTTATCTCTCGAATTCTGCCCTCGTGATCCAGTAGTTGATTCTCTCTTTTTCTCAGCTTCTTTATTTTCCATCATTTGGTCTTCTATATCACTAGTTCCCTCTTCTGCCTCATTTATCCTGGCAGTTAGAGCCTCCATTTTTGATTGCACCTCATTAATAGCCTTTTTGATTTCAGCTTGGTTATATTTTAGTTCTTTTATTTCTCCAGAAAGGGTTTCTCTAATATCTTCCATGCTTTTTTTAAGCCCAGCTAGTATGTTTAAAATCGTCATTCTGAACTCTAGTTCCAGTATCTTACTAATGTCCATATTGATTAGGTCTCTGGCAGTCAGTACTGCCTCTTGTTCTTTTTTTTGAGGTGATTTTTTCCGTCTTGTCATTTTATCCAGAGGAGAATAGATGAATGAGAGAACAAAATGCTTACAGGGTAACAATGACCCCAGAAAAATATACACTAAACAAATCAGAAGAGACCTGAAACCGGGGGAAAGAAAGGGAAAGAAAGAAAAAAGAAAAATTAAAAGATAAAAACAAACAAAAACAAAACAATACAAATAAAAAAAACAGAATATGATCAAATATCAGGCTCGTGCATAGATTAGTGCCACACACTAGATTTTCGACGTATTTTAGTCTGTTAGAAGAAAGTGCCTCCCAAAATTTTAAAGAAAGAAAAACTCATACATGTACAAAAATAGGGGTAAATACGATGAAGGGATGGAATATGAATGTAAAGATGACAATTATAAAAGTTTTTATAAAAGGAATTGATAAGAAGTTGGTTGAAAAAAGAAGAGGATTAAAAAAAAGGAGAGAATGTGATCAGGTAAGAGACTAAAACAAAGGCATACACTAGAGATTTAGGGTATATTTTGGTCTGTTAGAAGAAAGTGTATCCCAAAACTTTAAAGAGAGAACAACTTATATATATACCAAAAATAAGGTTAACTAGTATGAAGGGATAGAATAGGATTTTAAAAATGAAAAATAAAATAGATTTTAAAAAAAAAAGGATTGATAAGATGTTGGTTGAAAAAGGGAAAAAGAAAAATCCAAAAGAAAAAAAAGAAAATTAAAAAAATTAACTGTGAAAGACTAAAGAATTATGGGAAAAAAGCCATGAATTCTATGTGCAGTATTCCCCGTGTGCTGAAGTTCTGCCATTCTCATTGATCAGTAAACTTGGTCTTGGCTGGCTGTTCTTGCTGATCTTCTGGGAGGGCGGGCCTGTTGCAGTGGTTCTCAAATGTCTTTGTCAGAGGTGGAATTGCCCCGCCCTTGCTGGGGGCCGGGCTCAGTAATCTGGTCGGGTTTGCTCTCGGGAGCTTTTGTTCCCTGATGGCTTTCTGTACAGCTTTGGAGGATGAGAGTGAAAATGGCGGCCTCCCATCTCCGCCCCGAGGAGCCAAGAACTTGGGGCCCCACTCCTCAGTGATCCCCCAGAGAAAAGCAGTCAATCACTCCCATCTCCCTGGTCTCTGGCCACACTCCTGTGACCAAGCGTTTCTATCTCTGGCACCCGACTCGGTGTGGAGTCTCCAAATCCAGCAGATACCTGCGGTCCCCTCCCGTGCTGCTCCTCCCTGGGGAGGAAGGGAAGTCTCCCCAGATCTGCTGCTTGTTGGGTCCCTGCTGGAAGAGCAGTGGCCTGACTGTGTTGCGGATCACGGTTTACGGTAACCCTGAGCTGAGAGCCCATTCCTCAGCTCCGTCTAGCAGCCAGCTTCCCCGTTCGGATACCTGGGAGCTCTGCCGCACTCAGGCACCCCCGGTCTTTCTGTGACCCTGAGGGTCCTGAGACCACACTGTCCCAGCGAGGGTTCCACCCCCCGCTTGGCCACTGGAGTGACGTCCCTCAGGAGAGCCGACTTCTAAAAGTTCTGATTTTGTGCTCTGCTGCTCTATCACTTGCCAGTAGCGGCTGACGGAGGCCCCCTACCCCGCCATCTATTTTTCCGAATATTGCCTCGGATTCCCGTCTCCGCACATCCTACCTTGCAGAAAGTGGTCGCTTTTCTGTTCAGAGAGTTGCTGCTATTCTTTTCTTCGATCTCCTGTTGAGTTAGTAGGTGTTCAGAATGGTTTGATCCCTATCTAGCTGAATTCCTGGAACCAGGCGAAATTTAGGTCTCCTACTCCTCTGCCATCTTGCTCCTCCTTCTCCTATTTTTTATTCAAATAAATTCTGTGCCCCCTTTTTTCTCTCTTCTTCTGGGACTCCTTTAGTCTGAACATTATTATGTTTGATGGAGTCACTGAATTCCCTTAGTGTATTCTTGTTTTGTATAATTCTCTTTTTTCTTTTGTACAGCTTGATTACTTTCCATTACTCTGTCTTCTAAGTCATTAAGTAGTTCCTCTGCTTCTTTCGGCCTCTTGTTCATTCCATCATTTGTGTTTCTCATTTCATTTATTGAGCCCTTTATCTCTACTGTGTTATTTCTTATCTTTGTGTTAATTGTCTCACTGATGTCTGCCACTTTTTTCTCAAGTCTAGTGAGTATCCTTACGATCATTGCTTTAAATTCTTCATCAGTAATGTTACTTATATCTGTTTCACTTAGACCTCCAGCTATGGCCTTGTCCTTTTCTTTCATTTAGGACAAATTCCTTTGTCTTTTCATTTTGTCTAAGTTTCTGTGCCTGTTTCTGTGTGTTAGGAAAGTCATTGATATCTCCTGTCCTTCAGGGTAATGGCTTCATGGAGAAGCCCTCTAGTGCCGTACAGTGTAATCTGTCCTGTTGCCCAGGGCCTGGTGCCCCTGGGAGTGGCTCCACGGGTGTTGTGTGTGCTCTGCTGTTTTGTCCTGACCACTTTATCCTTCAGGTCAGTTGTCTGTAGAGGCTCTCTTTGCCTGGTGTGAGTAGTGTTTCATCATTGGCCTGAATGTGGCATATTTTAACTAGGTGTGCTCTGGTCTCCCTGTCATTGCTGCCACTGGATCCAAGGCCTTGCAAAACTCCTGGGTCTGGAGTCATGGTGTTGGCATTGTTTTGGGTGGGTCTTCTTGGGGAGGGGCCTTCACCCTTGGGACTGAGGTAAGTGTGATTGGGAAGTGTGGCTCTTCTGGAATGTGGGAGGCAGGGCTTGGTTTAAACAAGTTAGGTAGTGACTGGCAGCACTGTGCTGTTTCCCGCAGGTGGCCCTGTGTTCATGCTGAGGGGTGGGGAAAGGAAATGCCACCTGTTAGCTCCTTTTTTCTGGAGGGGGTCTCTCTGTGAATGCTGCCTCTCTGGGACATGCTCCGGAATGAGCACATAGCTGGTTTACCATGTGCCTCAAGTGCTCTTCAGAACACTGTCTCCACACTGTATGTCCATGGGCTGTTTGTCCTGCTTTCTATTCAGGAGCAGCCACAATGTCCTTTGAGCTCTCCCAGATCAAAGTATGTTGACCTTTAAAACTCCAGGCTCTAAGTTCTGCTGGTTGTAAGAACTCCCGAAATTTGGGCCCTGTGGCTTTCCAAGCGAACTGCTGTGGCCTTTTCATTTTCCCATGTGCTCTCCTGTGTGCAAGTATGTCTCTCACCCTTCTCTGCACTGCAGTGGCCATGATCTGTTTGTTTCCCAACCTAGTCTCTGAACTTCGTACCTTCTTCAGTGTGGCCTCTTTTCTTCCTTTAGTTGTGGAGTTTGTTCTGCCAGTCTTCAGGTCGATTTCTGGTGTATTTTAGGTGATTTGATAGTTCCTTAGTTGTATTTGTGGTAGGAGGTGAGCCTAGGGTCCTCCTACTCTGTTGCCATCCTCCTAATCCATTGTGCTATATTTTTATTAAAGCACTGTATAGATGATATGTCCATGATTTCTATGTGGAGGTGGGAAGTGTCAGGAACTTATTCAGAATAATGTCCCAGATTTCTTGTCTTGAAGTTTTTATTTGTTTGTTTTGTTTTTTGTTTCTTTTGTTGTTGTTTTTGTTGTTTTTTGTAGTAGCAAGTGCATTACTTTATTTAGTTTGTGTATTTTTAGGGTATCCTTTGGGGAGGCTGATGCAAATTGTTGCTTTAGATTAAAAATCCCACCAAGCCACTCTTGCATGGTATTGATGAGAGGAGTATGGGATGGAGTGAAGTGAGGTCATGGGCTTGGAATAATGGACTACAAGTCTTTCATCTGAAAATTACCATTTGAGGGTAATGTAAATTCTTTCCTAATGTCCTTTCTGTTGGTCCATGTTCATTAGCTTTGAAGGGTAAAACGTCAGTTGGCTCTGCATATTTTCTCAATCCAGTCTATCTAGAATATTGCAAAGGACAATTTTTCCAGATAGTGTTAAATAATTGAATGATAGAAGTATTCTTCAACTATTTCTGAGTTAACTTAATTTTGGAAAATACTGTAATAGCACTTGGGTTAAAAACACTGGTGTTAAATTTCTGCAGAAAAGTAATTTCACACTTTAATGGGCCCAAGCAAAAGCATCAGGCTATCTCTCACATCCTTAAACTTTGGGTTTCTTTTGAAATAAATGTCCTAGCTGGCTTTTTTTCTGCAACTAATCCATTTGTATCCACAGTAAAAATTTGCTGTGCTGTGTAACTATCTTGCTCTATACATTTTCTCATTTTACTGTTTTTCTACAACACTTACTTTATCTTGTTGTTTTTAAAAAATGAAACTTGAACATTTTGAATAACTCATTATTCAAACTTTTCATTAGGTTCATGGAACTTTTATGGTGTTTTATATATTTTGCCTGTGCATTGTATTTTGTCTTTCTAAATTATGATTTTCACTGCTCTATGTTTTGTGGACCTTACGGGAACAGTTTGTATAATTTGAGTTGTAAACCTCAGACATGTCTATATTTTAAATTTCCTGTATGTAACAGTTGGACCTCTCTTCCTCTGTTTTTGTGCCTATTTTGCTAGAGAAGCGTAGAGGAATTTGAGTTAGGTACCACAATCTCGGATTGTGATGATTTTAAGAAAACCCAAGAACAAAAACTCATTATGTCAGTACTGAGTGCTTATAGTGTATCCAGATTTATGTTAGATACAGTGGGAGCTAAAAAAAAATTAACCGTATATGGTATCTGACTTCGAGAAGTGTACTGAAAAATTAATAGTATATATGGTCTCTTAGACGTGTGTTTTATACTTAGAAATGGTAATAACTTCCTGAAAAATGATGGTTGTGCATATTTTAGCTATTTTATAGATTTAGACACACAAGTAAAAATATTCTGTGTGGAGATATAGCTGAGTCCCAAGAATTTTAGTCATTAGTCACTTACCCTGATCCTGCCCCTTATTTTCATTATATAGATATTGACAAACTAGTGCTTCCAAACCCTGTTTTAAATACTCTCCAGTTGACTGTATTTATTTTGGGGTAACTGTAGGTTGGGTTATATATGCTAAAATTCTGAAAGCAAAATGACATGAACTTTAATTCTATTGGGAAGTATCTCAGCTACTGTTTTACTTGAAATGAAGACTAATTGTACTCTGCCTTCCTCCATCCACCTCAGTCTTTGAGTTTTCACCTTGTCCTGCACTTACATTTAAGAGAGGATTAATGTTGTTATAGTTGATTCCTTCCTATACTGAAAGATGAATATGTAAGAAAGAGTTATTGCAAATGAAGTAGAATCTTTTACCAAGGGATTGCTTTCTTACATGGAAGCATGCTATGTGATCTCTATAAATTCTAATCTAGGCTCCAGAATTGACCCACTGTTCCTTTTTTTTGTTTTCAGTATAGAAGAATTTGTGCCAGTGGAGAATAGAAATCTATACAGTTTGTGTTAATTTTGAGTAATCAACATGTGAGGCAGGTAACTATAGTGAAAATCCATTGCTTTCATCTTGAATCAGGATCCCTGTCTTTTCAAATCTCTTGTCATTATTTTATTGAGTATAGCCTGAGTTACTTCTTTCTGAACTTCTGGACTTCTTTATATAAAATAATCTGTTTGGACTAAATCATAGCCAAGGTCTCTAGATACATGAAATATTTATGAAGAATTGATTTATGTCCTAATTCCTATTGAGATTTTATAAAAATCAGTCAACTGTGAATAGTAATATAAGCAAACATTTTAGTAGAATTTCGTAAGTGTTTGAAATACTTGTACGCATACCATTTTGTTTAATCTTTTTAACAACTTTATGATGTAGATAATGGCAAGACAAGATGCATGTCAGTTGTTTCACAGGTCTGTATATATGAAACTCCTTTAAAAATAAAATTTTCAATAAGTTCTAGGAGATCCAGGGAAAGATATTTGACATATACTTGATAACCCAGTGCTAAGTGAAATAAAATAAAATAAATGTTAACCTAGTCATACTGCATTTTAAGTACTCTATGCTCTTAGGAAATGATTTTTGAACTTTGCACTCTAGTTCTGCCCTAGTTTTCTGCCTGTGCTGACATAGCTGTTTTGCTGAAGAAAGACTCTATTCAGTGTGCTTGTATTTATCTTTACATGTTTCAAAGTAAGGCAAAAATGAAACAAATCAGCCTATCTATTTTTGGATCATTACTGAATTAGTAGTCCTCAGTGATAGATTTGTATTAATAGAAGTTTATAATAAATTGATAAACAGTGAAGAGTGAAACACAAGGAAAATTACTATGCACATAATTTGTCACATTTTAAGGTTCACTGAGGTTCCTTGAGATATTTCCATTCTACCAATTTTCACTTTTGAAGAAATGTATCTTAGTGATTATCCTAAAATTCCTTAGAAAAATTTCTTCTACTACCCTACTCAGGATGTGGTTAGAGTTCCTTGAATGTGCACTGCTTTTCTATTTTATACAGTGTTATGAACACCTGCAGTTTTATGAATGAACTAGTTTAGCCAGTGATATAATGAGTCTCTGTTGTCATCAGAAAGCAGCCAAGCATTGAGTGCTGCCCTTCACCAAAGGCCATTAGACACTGGCTTATATTTGCACACATCCTTGCTATGACAAAAGAGAAGTTATTATGAAGGAATATCTCATTTTATCAATTACTCCTCCTTTGCTATAGCCTTCTTTGTTTTTCTTCTTTTTAAGGGACTGTAAGGCCATTGTTCTACAGAAGTTTTCAATTTTTCAGTTTGTAATTCGCCTACCATCCCATGTCTACTGTCAGTCCTTTTATTGAGGGTGTACTTTGTGCTAGGTATCATGTCAAGTGATTTACCTACATTATTTCACTTAATCTTCACAGCAGTTCTAAAAGGTGGATAGGTAGGTGGGTATTAGCTTTATTTTATAGATGAGAAACTGAGGCCCTCTAAAGTTAACTGTCCATGCTTGTGCATCTATCTGATAAGGAGTAATGCTGTGATTTTGAACCCTTGTCTTTCGGTCCATAAAAATGTTCATACCTTTAAAGTCATGGTTCATGATTATTAGATTCTCTATACCCAGTCTATTTATCTTCTCTTTACTCCTCTATTTTTCTTTCTACCACTCACAACTAATTTCATATTGTCAAATGAAAGACTTTTGCTGTAGTTATCTCTACTGGTACTTTAAATATGTTTATGCGTTGTTTTCAAGTGGATTCCAAGATTCTTTTTTTTTTTTTTTAAAGATTTTATTTATATATTTGACAGAGAGAGACACAGCGAGAGAGGAAACACAAGCAGGGGGAGTTGGAGAGGGAGAAGCAGGCCTCCCATGGAGCAGGGAGCCCGATGTGGGGCTCGACCCCAGGACCCTGGGATCACGACCTGAGCCGAAGGCAGGCGCCACCCAGGCACCCCTAGATTCCAAGATTCTAGAAGAAAGGGATTTTGTTTCTTATTATCTTGGCACCTGATACTTGTTTAATAAATGCTTATTTGAATGATTGCTTTTATTATTAGTACACTTAAATTTTTTAGTCTATTTTCCATCTCTGTCATTTGCATATTTGAAAAGTCCTTACTGTTAAGTCTTCTGACTCTTACTGCTATTACTATTCCTTATCTGGCATAATGCAGTTTGAGGAAAGAGGGAGGAAAACCCAGATACCCAAGGAATATGATTGGGCTGATTTCATTATCTCACTAATAACATTTAGATGGTCTTCTCCTCTTGTAGCTTTTTAAGCAATATGTTTCACAAACAAATTGTTTCTGTTTTTTTTTTTTTCCCTTCTGTTTATTTCTGGTTGTGCTAATCTGGTTGAACTATCATAAAGAAAGCTCCTCACATGACCTAATCTGTTTGAAGTTTGAAGTTGAAACTCTGCATCTCAATAAAGAACTTAAGTGCAGTGAAAGACTACTGCTATTTTGGGGTGCCTGGGTGGCTCAGTCGGTTAAACATCTGTCTTTGGCTCGGGTCATGATCTCAGGGTCCTGGGATCAAGCCTGGCATCTGGCATCTGGCTCCCTGCTCAGCATGGGGTCTGCTTCTCCCTCTCCCTGTGCCCCTCCCCTGCTCATGTGTGTGTGCTCTCTCTCTCTCAAATAAATAAATAAAATTAAAAAAAGACTACTGCTATTTAAAGTGTGATTAAGTGGATATGAAAGAATTGTTTTCTAGGGACGCCTGGGTGGCTCAGTTGGTTAAGCATCTGCTTTTGTTTGGCTCAGGTCATGATCCTGGAGTCCTGGGATCAAGTCCCATGTAGGGCTCTTTGCTCAGTGGGGGGCCAGTTTCTTCCTCTGCCTGCCACTCCCCCTGCTTGTGCTCTTTCTCTCTGACAAGTAAATAAATAAAATCATAAAAAAAAAAAAAAGAACTGTTTTCTACCTTTCAGAGGAAACTTAGGTTTTTACAAACATGAAATTCTCAGTTTACTAACCTCACAGTGGTTCACATTACCAAAATAAAACTTTGAGGTCTACATTTTTACCCCTGACTGCAACTTGACTTTCTGCTTATTTTTTCATTGGAATTTGCTCCATGTTGTGTTACTTTTCGTTTAAATATAATCTAGTTCTAGAGTTACTTCCTTGCATGAACCAAATATCTCTTTTATAAAACCTATGGTAGGTAAAAGTTTAGAGACTTTAAGACCTAGTAAAAAGTGGTGTGCTAATGTGATGGTTAATTGATAATGTGCCCATTATTAAATGAAATTTGGAACTGTGGCTAGTATTTATTGTTTTTTGATTTCTAGTATACTTGTCTAACGTATGTTTCAGAACACAGTTAAAACTATTTAACTGAAATCATGAGGAGTCAGCTCACTGAGGTGAAACTAAGCTGACAGCTTCATGCTAATTCTGAGAGAGGTAGTATATGCTACTTAAAGCTTGAATATTTAAAAGAAAATTAAAATTTAAATGGTTTTGTTTTTAAAATTATTCAGTTCAACTGGATGCACTTTAATCTTGATATTTTATAAAGCTTGCTAACCTACAGGTTAGCTTGATTTTAAAAATGGGTTTATTTTCCCCAAGTTGCCTTGCTATATGATACTTAACTAATTTATTTATGTTACTGGAAATGGTTTAAACAAAATATCATTGCAGCAAAGTCAGTGGTTAGCACACCTGTAAATGCGATGACTTGCAGTTCCTCTTGCTGGTTTCAAGGATCAGCGGACATAAATCAGTGTGTGCTTAGAAAAAAAAAGTAATATGGCAGTTAAAATTCCGGTTTTCATAATTTTTTATACCGACAGTTTTTAAAAATTTGCTACTTAACAATAATAAAATTTCTTAACAATTTTAGTTACACTTATGTATTTAAGTAAGAGGTAGTTAAAATGTTCACATAAAAACTTATGTTTTCTAATATCTCCCTAGGTTATCATTTTCTTCATTCTCTTATTAATTTTTTTAATTAAAAAAATTTTTTGCGGTATGAATGTTTAACATCTACCCTCAGCAACTTCATTTTCTTTTAATAATCTATTTTTGAATTTTGTTGTCTGGTTTGTGTTTTGTTTAACTTGATGTTTTAGTAATTTTTTATATTTTTGGTGTACTCATCTAATACTTCTTCCTTTCTTGTGCATGGGTTTCTTTCCAACATATACTTGTTCTATGTCTTAAAAACATAGTTCCATAGTTCTTTAGATACCAAGGTACTCTAAGATAAACTATGTTTTATTTATATCCAGTTTAGTTAGGTACTCAAAGAACAACTCCACTGTTGCTTGGAGTTGTTCTTTGAGTACCTCTGTTATAGAATTTGGGCTATCTTTCATAGCTTAATGT
Source organism: Halichoerus grypus (assembly GCF_964656455.1). Lineage (NCBI taxonomy): Eukaryota > Metazoa > Chordata > Mammalia > Carnivora > Phocidae > Halichoerus > Halichoerus grypus. Next base: position 147,942,075 of record NC_135716.1, read on the forward strand.
TGAAAGCCCTCTACCATTTAACCCTGCCTATTCATTATGAATGAGCTTCCATAACTCTAGAGCATATATGACTTCATACAGCCAAATTAGCCTATGATCTCAAACATGCCATAAGTATTCTTATTGCCAAGTTTGTGCTTTTCCTTTTCCTTGTTGGTCATTCAGATTTTATCCTTCCTTTAAGGCTCACTTGAACTCTAATCTTTTCTATTTCCTAGCAGCCTCTTCCCTCAGTGGGAATGCTTGTCTCCGAAGCTTTGTATCCATTATTGTGGTACTACACTCTTCTAATATTTAGCCTTTGCTCCATTTTTCCTCTTCCCTTCACCCCAACATGTGGTCATACACACGCACACATTTAAAGAGAATGTGTAATATTGTTAAAAGAATTAAAATGACTTTCATCTAGGGGAACCTGGGTGGCTCAGTTGGTTTAAACGTCTGCCTTCGGCTCAGGTCATGATCCCAGGGTCCTGGGATCGAGCCCCACATTGGGCTCTCTGCTCAGCGGGGAGCCTGCTTCTCCCTCTGCCTGCCGCTCCCCCTGCTTGTGCTCTCTCTCTCTCTCTGTCAAATAAATAAATAAATAAAATCTTAAAAAAAAATGACTTTCAACTAGAGTGTATAAGGAAGGACTTTATGGGTAAGTGTACATGTTGATTCATAGATATACCTAGAAAAATGCAGTATGTTATACCTGTAATAAATCTATGGCTTGCAGCTATGTAGAAGATATCTTTGAAGATAATTGAGTAGTCCTAATGTATTGCTACATTATTACTAACATGTTGGCATTTTTTTTTTAAAACCAGTAAGTTTATTATCTTTTTCTGAATGTCACAATTGAGGTATAGTTCTAGAGGCCAGTAGTCTCTAATAGTCAGAGGTCTGTATTTTAGGGATATGGCAAGTCTAATAGCACTCTCATAAATTCTAGGCTTGAATTTTGGGATTTACTTTTTTTCTTCGTAACTGATTTAATGCACAGAGGATGAATATTTTTAAAACATAATGACTAATAATAGCATGTTTAGAACATGAGGTTATTTAAAAATGTTAAGGAATCATAGAATAGTTGCAAAATAGTTCAAGGTTCTTGATATCCTTTATCAAACTTCTGTTAACATTGACATCTTACATAACCACAGTGCAGTTGGTAACAGTTGGTACAACTGGCACATGGCACAGTACTATTGGTAACTTTAGTACAATACTATTACAATAGTACTGTTATACTATTGGTACAATATTATTAACTAATCTATGGACCTTATTTGAATATCACTAGGTATTTTACTAATGTACTTTTTTTGATTCAAGATCCAATCTAAGACCCACAATGCATTTACTTTTTGTGTTTCTGTAGCCTTCTGCAGTCTTTGACAATTCCTGGGTGGTTCTTTGTTTCATGACCATGACACTTTTGGAGAGTACTGATCAGGTATTTTGTAGCATATTCCTGAGTTTGGATTTCTCTGATGTTTTCTCATAATACACTGAACATATATGTATTCTTGGAAAGAATATCACAGATAGGATTTTGTGCCTTTCTCACTGTACCAGGAGGTACACGATGTCAATATGTCTTACTGGTGGTGTTAACTTTGACACTTGGTTCAGGTGATGTCTTCCCAGGTTTCTTCACTGTAGTTACTATTTTCCTCTTTGTAATTAGTAAATATCTTACGTGGAGATATGCTGAGACTATAGAAATATTTTATTAAAGTTTTATGTGCTAATTTTATCTCTTCTGTTGATTTGTCATTATACTTCTTATGAAATTATCTTTAGTAGTTGTCCTAGGTTTTACAAAATAATCTTTAAACAATCAGAATCTACATTTAAATAATAATATACTGCTTCATGTGTAGTGTGATGGCCCTACAGCATTGTATTTCCAATTCTCTCCCATTTTTTGTATTGTTTTGTCATGTTATTTTAGTTTTGCAAATGGTATAAACACAATATGTTGTGACAGTTTTTGCTTCAGGTACTCAGTTTTCTTTTAGAGCAGTAAAATGTGAGGAGAAAATAATTTTATTTTACTTAATATTTGTTTCCTTTCTTTGTGTAGATTTAAGTTTTTATCGGGTATCATATTCCTTCTGCCTGAACTACTTCATTTAGTATTTCTTGTAGGGTAGGTTTGGTGGTAATAAATTCTCACAGTTTTTTGTTTTTCTGAGAAAGTTTTTATTTCTTCATTTTTGAAAGATGATTTCAGTGGGTATGGAATTCTGGGTTGACAGTTTTTTCCCCCTTCAGCACTTTAAGTTGTATTTTACTCTCTTATTTTCTAGCTTGCATGGTTTCTGGAGAGAAGTCTGTTTATTTTCTTATATTTGTTCCTCTGTTTGTAATGTCTTTTTCCTCCCCTCTGGCTGCCTTCAAGATTTTCTCTTAGTTTTTTAGCAGTTTGAATATGATCTGCCTAAAGGTGTGTGTGTGTGTGTGTGTGTGTGTGTGTGTGTGTGTGTGTGTGTGTGTATGTGTGTATGTGTGTAGCTTTTGTAGTTCTGCTTGGTATTCTTGGATCTGGTTTTAAAGATTCTTTCTTATTTTTTTAATTGAGATTAATATTGCATACAGTTAACCATATTAATATGTACAGTTCAGTGGTATTTAGTGTATTCACAATGTTATGCAACTGCAAGCTCTCTTTAGTTGGTTTTGAAAATTCTTCATTTTTTTCTATATTTTTGACTATGTATTAAATACAGTAATCTTAAACAATACAAGCTTGAACTGTGTGAGTCTGCTTATACATGGATTTTTTAAAAATATAGTACAGTACTGTAAATGTATTTTCTCTTCCTTATGAGTTTCTTAGTAACATTTTCTTTTCTCTAGTTCACTTTATTGTAAGAATATAGTATATAGTACATAGAACACACAAAATATGTGTTAATCAACTGTTTATGTTATTAGTAAGGCTTCCAACCAACAGTAGTCTATTAGTTAAGTTTTTTTTTTTTTTTAGATTTTATTTATTTATTTGACAGAGAGAGAGACAACGAGAGAGGGAACACAGGCAGGGAGAGTGGGAGAGGAAGAAGCAGGCTTCCTGCTGAGCAGGGAGCCCAACACGGGGCTCGATCCCAGGACCCTGGGATCATGTCCTGAGCTGAAGGCAGACGCTTAACGACTGAGCCACCCAGGCGCCCCAGTAGTTAAGTTTTTGTGAGTCAAAAGTTGTGTGGATTTTTGACTGGGGGGGGGGTTTGGCACCCTTAACTTCCCTGCATTATTCAAGGGTAACTTTAGTTTGATTTCGTCTTACAGCTCTTGGATTCTCTTTTATGTTTTTTCCCCTTCTCTTTTTCTATGTGTTTCAGTTTGGGTAATTTCTTAATACCTATCCGCAAGTTCACTGATTCTTTCCTTGACTGTGTTAATTCTACTGATAAGCCTGTTGAAGATATTCTTTATCACTGTTACAGGTTTTTTTTTTTTTTTCCTCCCTCCAGCATAGTTTCCGACTCTGCTGAAATTACTCATCTGGTCTTACATGTTATCTGTTTTTTCTGTTAGAGCCTTTAACATAGTAATTGTTATTTAAACATATTAACTGTTTAACATATTCAGTAGTCATTTAATATTCCCTGTCAGTTTTAACATCTGTGTCCTACCTGAGTCTGTTTCTGATTACTGCTTGTACTTGCCTGTGTGCTTTTCTGGCCTTTTGATATGCTTTACAATTTTTTTCTGAAAGTTGGACATTTTATGTAGGATAGTAGAGACTAAGATCTAGAAATGGGCATGCCATTCTTTATGCTAAGACTTTTGTGCAGGTGTTTGACTTGATCTAATTTTGAGTTCGGTTGAATTTGAGATTTATTTCTCCTTTAGCTTTACTCAGTGAGGGAGATGGAAGGGTCCTGACAGAGTTTTGTGCCCCTCCCACAGTGTCTGCTGCTCTTCTCCCTTTGTTCTCTACCTTAGTAGAGACTTTCTCAAGACTGCCAAATTCTTCTTGTGATACCTTGTGTTTAGGGTGTTGACTGGTTTGTGGGAGTTTTTTTTTTTTTTTTTTTTTAATTTTCACTGCTCCCTCAGCTTTTGGTTTTTCCTTTGAGCTGTGCTTTGGAGAGGGTGTCTCTTGCAAGTTACTTGTTACTCTGCAAGCTAGACTGATCATGGGGACTGGCAGGCATTCTCCATTGTTTTGATAATACTTAAGTCTTCTGCAGGCATTGAGTCCAAGGGTCTTGGGTTTGTGGCCTTCTCCAAGCTCCTGTCTGTCTCCAGGTGTAATTCTGAGCCTAGCATGTTTTCCTGCCCCTCTTTGTAGGGTAGAGGATTTTCCCTCTTTTTACTTTTCAGGTCACTGTGGATATCACCAGTGTCCTAAGGTGACAATGTTTGTTGCCCTTCTCTCAGACTAAGGCTTTTGTTTTGTGAGGGAGATGGAAGGGTCCTGACAGAGTTTTGTGCCCCTCCCACAGTGTCTGCTGTTCTTCTCCCCTTGTTCTCTACCTTGGTAGAGACTTTCTCAAGACTGCCAATTTTTTTTCTGTGAGCACTTGGTGGTATTTACAGAGCAAAAACCTGTAAGAACTTTCAGATCTCCTATATTTGCCTTAACTCTCTCTCACCAGTACACTTTTAGTCTTTACCAATATGTCAATCATCCTAGTGTAACTCTTAGCCTAGCAAGTCAATGCTCACATTTGTCTTTCTCTGCATGCTACTGTCTTAGATTTTAGGCCAGTTGTTCACCCTGTGAATGGGGTCCAGAAAAGTTAGGAACTTGGGTGCTCTCTCTTTCCATTATAAGGTTGGAAGTAATACTCTCTCTAGTTCTCTAATGATCCAGTGTCATTATTTTGAAAAACTGTCATTTCAGTTTTTCTTCTTTCTCCAGTAAATGTTTAGTAGGTGGTTTTAAAATTTCCAGATGTAAGGTCCTTTCTATTTTCTTATTTTTGTTAGTAACTTCTAATTCCATTGTATTAGATTTAGAGTATTGTTTATAACATTTCTACTTGGTGGAGATTATGTTTCTTTGTAACCTAACATATGATTGATTTTTGTGTTTGTGTCATTGGCTCTTGAGAGAAGGTGTGTTCTTTATTATCAAAATGTAGATTTTAACATATATCCGTAAGATCTTCTACCTCCTTTCGTATGTTTTGTCCACTTGATCTGTCTTGTATTGAGAGTGCTATATTTAATTAGTCTACTATTATTAGTGTATTTCTGTGTCTTTTTAAATATCCTATAGTTTTCTATAATGAAGTTGGTTGCTGTTTTATTCCACGCATGCATATTCATTTTTTAAAAAGATTTTATTTATTTATTTGAGAGAGAAAGTGAGAGCGTGCAAGCACAAGAAGGGGGAGGGCCAGAGGTAGAGGAAGAAGCCGACTCACTGCTGAATGTGGAGCCTGACATGGGCTCAGACCCAGGACCATGATGAGATCATGACCTGAGCCAAAGTCAGACACTTAACCAACTGAGCCACCTGGGTGCCCCATGCATGCATATTCATAAGAGTAATATCTTCATTGTGATTTGTGGCTTTTAGCATTAAAAAGTGACCTTTGTAAATAAAAGTGACCTTTGTTACATTTAATATTAGATGGCTACTCCTACTCCTTTTTTGTGTCCATTAGCTTGATTTTTTTAAAATGATTTTATTTATTTATTTGACAGAGAAAGAGCACAAGCAGGGGGAGTGGCAGGCAGAAGGAGAGGGAGAAGCAGGTTCCCTGCTGAGCAGAGAGCCCAGCACGGGACTCCATCCTAGGACCTCAGGATCATGACCTGAGCTGAAGGCAGACAGATGCTTAACTAACTGAGCCACCCAGGCACCCCCATTGCTTGATTTTTAAAAAATTTTGTTTTTAGTCATTTTGTTACTTTGTCTTAGGTGAATCTCTTGTATATAGCATATAGTTGAGTCTTGTTTCATGAGTGAAATTGAAAATGTTTAACGGTTATGTCCATTCATATTCACTAATGCGATTGATGTGTTTGGTCTCAGTGCTGTCATAATATTTTGTAATCATTTGCTATGCTTTCTATCAGGTGTATTTTCTTTCCTTTTATTTACAGTTATTTTTCTTAAATTATTGGTATTTAAGAAGGCTTGTATGTTCTTGTGGTTACTTTTATACTTGAACTTTTTTTAATGCTCTTAGTTTCATATTTTCTTTTTAGCTGTTTACTGTGTGATTTATCAGTTTTAAAGTATTATTTAAGCCTGCCTTTTGCCTGTGTAACAATTGGTGTTCTTATTCTATTTTCCTTCTTACATTAATATTTTATACTTTTTCAGAACATTTAAATTTGTCCATTTGTCTTTCTCCTTTCATCTCACATCTGTTTTAGTGGTGTATATTTATATATTCTTAAAATACTTATTTTTGGTCCTTTCACTAAAGTTTTCTTAGTCATCGGTTGGATGAAGTTCTTTCTCTAGTAGATTTCTCAAGGGCTGATTACTGCAGAATTCCCTAAGTTCTTACATGTTGAAAAATTTTTTTCTGTTACCCTGATATTTGAAGTTTGGCTGCATATAAAATCTTTGGTTCATATGTTCTTTATTTTTGCTTTTATTTATTTATTAATTAGAAATAGACCTTTTTTTTTTAAGATTTTATTTATTTGAGAGAGAGAATGAGCAGGGGGTGGGGAGGGGGTGGGGCAGAGGGAGAGGGAGAAGCAGACTCCCCACTGAGCAGGGAGCCCCATGTGGGACTCGATTCCAGGACCCTGGGATCATGACCTGAGCCAAAGGCAGCTGCCCAACCTACTGAGCCACACAGGTGCCCCTAATTGTGTTTTTAAAACCTGCTGCTTCATTGTCTTGCTTTATATATTGGTTTGGAAACTGATGGCAGTCTTAATCTTTTGCCTTTGTAAGTTAATGATCTTCGCCTGGAGGCTATGAGGATTTTATTTATATTTGAAATTTAGTAATTATAGTAAACTATGTCTCAGAGTTGGTCATTCTGGATTAATTTCCCCAGGCCTCCACTGAGCCTATTCAATATATAGATTCATGTCTTTTTGTATTTCTAGAAAGCTTACTTAGATTATAGTTTTTTAAAATTTATTTTTATTTTTAAATTTCTATTATTTTTTTAAGTAGGCTCCACGCCCAGCATGGAGCCCAATATAGGGCTCAAACTCATGACCCTGAGATCAAGACCCAAGCTAAAAAGAAAAAAAAAAGACCCAAGCTAAGATCAAGAGTTGGATGCTCAACCGACTGAGCCACCCAGGCGCCCCTCTTAGATTATAGTTTTAAATTTTAGTTCTGTTCCATTGTTTTCTGTTTTAGGAACTTGACAATATGAATATTATTACTTTGTCTCTCTTCCACTTGGAGTACTTTCTTTCTGATCCTTTTTTTTCATTATGTTATTTTCATTCTCATGGTTGTTTTCTTGCCTTTCTTCAATGCCCCTCATGAAATTTTGGTTGGCATCTGTTTTTCCATGGGTACCTTGTGACTTATTCTTCATTTCTGAGAATATCTTATTTTTTCCTTTTTCCTGAGTACCATCAGCTTTCTTTCCTTTCTCTCTGCCTTTTTGGTTATTGTTCATAGTTTTAAAATTTTCTGATTCAAGGTGGTTTTTCCTCAAATGCTTATTTAACAATATTTAAATATATTGTTTGGAGTATTGATTTACAGCTTTTCTTTGCTTCCTGGTAGTTTTTTGGAAGGGAATTTTCCTCAGTAGATACGTATGAAATTTCTTTTCCTGATTTTTTTTTTCAATAGCTCTTATATATTGGTTGATTTGTGTGTGTTTATGTTCATTTTTATGGTGATATGAATGACAATATTTTTATTTAATGGCGCCCTCTTCTGTCAATTTAGCAAAGCTCAGATACTTCAGTCAGTTTTTTGGTTGGTTTGTTTTGGTGTTTGGGGGGAGTCGAAGGGTGGTAAAGAGTAGTGAGTGCTTTGATTTTATGATTCTCTTTTTGTCTTGTAAGACACTAAACTTTCCCATTTTGCTTCTTTTCCCCTTTACCACTTGACTATCAAAGGGAGCCTTTCACTTTCTTTTTGTTTTTTTTTCTCTTTGCAATAGCTTTGTGTTTCTTAGACTGCCCCTTTAAGTCATTCCTGCCCTTTTAAATTGTGCCTTTATAAATCCCTTTCTTGTAATCTTTGCTCTGATCTGTTTTACCTTTTTATTTTTTATTTATTTTATTTTTACCTTTTTTTAAATTTTAAGTTTTATTTATTTATTTATTTATTTATTTATTTATTTGAGAGAGCAGAGCAAGCGAGAACATGAGTTGGGGGGAGTGGCAGGGAGAAGGAGAAGCAGACTTCCCGCTGAGCAGGGGAGTCTATCCCAGGCCCTGGGATCATGACCTGAGCCAAAGGTGGATGCTTCGCCAGCTGAGCCATGCAGGCGCCGGTTTATACCTTTTTAATGTTTTCAGACAGACAGAACTTACGCGCTCAGGCAATAGTTTTAGCGCAGTTGTAATCTTCTTCTCTAGCTTCCCTCTTCTGTATTCTCCTCAATTTTGGAGGCCTGTCTTGTGGGGTAGGGATAGGATGAGGAACATGAGAGACCATGCACTAGGAATTGGTAATTTTCCTCTTTTTATTTATAGTTACTTTGAAGTTTCAATATTCTCTTTCTGCAAGTCATGTTGAAGGCATCATTTTTATTTACCTTTATTTCCCCTTTGTTGTTTAGTATTGTTTTGGATGATGTAACAGTCTGGCTTTAATCAGGATATAGAAAACCACACAGTAGATTAAACAAGTGAAATTTAATATAATGAATTATTAACTATGATAAAGGAATAAGTATAAGATTTGAGAAAACTCTATACTGTACTCTAGGGCTAAGAGAGAGTACCTAAGGAAGGACAAACTTAGAAGGGATTCAGACCTTTTTGGAGAGTTCAGCCCATTGAACAGGAGAGAAATTCACTCTTTGGCCAGACCTGAAATGGTTTATAGTCACTGGGTAAGTAATTGTCACCCTCTGGTGGAAGATGAGGGGGGCAGCAAATCAGCCATCATATGCAGCGGGCTTGCATGGAGTTGGGAATCCTCTGATCACAGGTAGGCTGAGTGCGGAAGATGGGGGACTTGAGGAAGGAGCAGCAACATGGTGTGATCCCTCTGGCCACAGGCAGCTGTGCACAGGGACTTGCAGGGGAAGTCAGGGGGGTGGTCAGTGGGCAGAAAACTTCTGGGCACTTTTCCAGTTGAGAAGGCTGTGGAAAGATTATCACTAAGCCAAGACTGCATGGTTGTAGACAGACTATGTTCTGGGCTCATGACTGGGGTAGAACTCTGTTGGGTGTCCTCACTTCCCACCCATATTGCCAACACCTGTGCTGCAGCTTGAAACTACAGGAGAGAGCCTTTTTTTCTCGGCAGTGTCCTTCTAGTCTTCTCTACTGACAAGACATTATGCTCACTTTAAAAGAGATGTCAAGGAATTCTTTCTTTTTTTTTAAATCACTGAACATAGTTAAAGTATATGTTTGGACCTAAGAGTCAAATAAATGACACAGATGGAAATACTGGATGGCAGATAGTTAGGCAGCCACTGTTGACTTTAGTTACCTGGAAGTCCCACTAAATTCTATGTATCTGTACCTTTTTTCTCTTTTCTTTCTTTTTCCTTTTTTTTTTTTTTAAAGATTTGATTTATTTGACAGAGAGACAGCGAGAGAGGGAACACAAGCAGGGGGGATGGGAGAGGGAGAAGCAGGCCTCCCGCTGAGCAGGGAGCCTGATGCGGGGCTCAATCCCAGGACCCTGGGATTATGACCTGAGCCAAAGGCAGACGCTTAACGACTGAGCCACCCAGGTGCCCCTCTGTACCTTTTCTTAAGTTCGTCATTTGGAATGCCATCCTTTGGTGCTTCAAAGCTTTCCTTCCTCCCAGCGTGTCAAAAATTTATCCTGCCTCAGGCACCCTCTGTTATAATCTTGACTTTAGCTTTCATTACTAATCACTGCCACCTCTTCTGTAATCTTAATTTCATGTATCCCTCTTTCCTATCCCCATCTCCTACCCTTTAATAACTTGACTTAGAAAATCCTTCAAGCACACTAGGATCTATTAATTCATGGGTCCTGTCACCTTTACACTGTCTTTCAGATCCTGTGTATCTTACTTTCCTGATTTTTTTTTTTTTTTGTCCCATCATTATATTGATACTGCAGGGCCAAAACTTGAAGTCCAGGTCTTCTGACTCTAGATTCATATTCCCATATTCCACTGTACTAGAGATGGCAAGCAGTTTTAATATGTAAGCCAGCTCTGTTCAATTTTTTTTTTACTGTGTGCAAAGACAATTGATAATGTCTGCCTCAAGAAGTGTATTATGGTTTATGGGATCATGTCCAGATTTAGCAGGGAAAAGTGATATAATTGCTTCTGAATAGCTGCAATGGACATATATATCTCATTGTAAGCACATTTATTTCAACAGGTCTTAAAAATCAGTAGTGATGATCACTAGTATGTTTAAGTAGCAAATTTAGATTTTGGTTTTAGACAAAGATAACTGGCATTGGTAACATCTCTCTTCCTTCCACTTGCTGTGTTCTATAAAGCTGATACATAATTCCAAAATGATTATATCTCCTTCACTTATTAATTGGAATGAGAAGCCAACCTTGTAAAGATCTGAAGGAAAAGCACTGTAGAAGCAGAAGAAAGAACAAATGCAAAGGCCCTGAGGTGAGGACCAACATGTTTTTGAGGAAGAGATAGAAGTCTGATGTGGCCAGAATGCAGTGAGCAAAGGAGAGAGAATGCTAAAAGTCAGAACAAGAGTTAGGGACCTGATTTTGTAGGACCGTGTGGATGAATATTTTGGGTGTATCAGTAACATTTCAATTTGATAACTCATAATCCAAAAATGATTTTCTCATTAATGCATGAAACATTTAAATACATGCTTAAGAATGATATAAAATTATATTAGTTTGGGTTACAAAGTAGTGTTCTCTTATAGTGGACCTCAGATGACAAGCCATTTAATACATACAGGAAGAAACAATGGAAAAGCTCCTACTGTTCTGAAGAAATTATTACCCAGACCGTCAGTTCTTTTTGTGTCTGTCTTCGACCATTTGGACTGTGTTGATTAGGGGCTCAAGATCTAGAGTTTTACATTAGAATGGAAGTATTGGTTCTAGCAGTCAGTGTGAAAGAGTTACAAGTACTCTGAATGAGTATATGAGGTTCAGTGCAGTTAGTGTTATCTGGACCCAGTACTCCTATTTAGGGTGACAAGACTTGATATACTTACATAAAGTATAACAGGATCTTTTGGTCAGTAAATAAAATGAAGTCCAGAATTCCAAGTAAGTTAGAAAGTATAATGAGGCCTTTGCATTCCTAGTCAGTCAGGAAATGTAACAGAGTCCAAATCTCTTACTTAGTCTGGAAATGTAATGATCCAGCATTCCTAGTTAGTCAGGAAGTATAATAGTCCAGCACTTAGCCAGATATTGCTTAGCAACTGGTATAAAGGTTTGATGGAAGAAAGGAAACAGAAACTAATGGTCAAAATGGAGTTTTGGAATCATTAATTTATTCAAGCCAACTTTTGATTGATCTCCTTAAAATTTTATGCTTCATAGCTGGATTTTTGTTTTGACCTTAATAACTTATTTTTAAAAATCTTTAATATCTGACTTTTCATTCTCTCCAAGTATTTCTGTCTCTTATATTAATTGATGACTAATTCAAAGTGTTGCTTTTCAATTAACTTCATATCTTTTTCTTTGTTTTTGTTTTGTTTTGTTTAAAGACCTAGAGTTCTTACCTTATCTTCCTTTTTACTAAAACCTTAAAGACAGAAATAAATGAAACCTTACAGACAAGGAAACAAATGAAGAGGCTCGGTTTAGCCTGTTTCTTCTGATTAATTTGAACCGAAGGTGGACACTTAACTGATTGAGCCACCCGGGCACCCCCATTTAGGTCTTTCTTAATTTTTCTCTGTTATAAACAAGATAGTGGAGCAGTAAATACTCTTACATTTACTGTCTGACAATTTCCTTGCAATATATTCCTAGAAGTAAAATTGCTCAAATTTGTATGAATTGCCTGGTTGCACTTGAGAAATGGACCAATTTATAGATAACTTAACAGTAGGCATTATGGAACATTTTCATTAGTTATAATTTTTATAAAGTGAAATGCATAGATCTTAAATATATAGTTAGATGAGGGTGCCTGGGTGGCACAGTTGGGTAAACCTCTGACTCTTGGTTTTGTCTCTGTCATGATCTCAGGGTCCTGGGGTGGAACCCCCTCTTGGGCTCTGGGCTCAGCACAGAGTCTACTTGAGATTCTCTCTCTCTCTCTCTCCCTCTGCCCCTCCCCTCATGCTTGCTTGCTCGCTCTCTAAAGTAAATAAATCTTTAAAAAATATATACTGTTAGATGAATTTTGACAATTCTATACACCTACATAACTAATATCTCCATCAGAATATAGAACATTTCCATTATCACAGGAAGATTCCTTGTTAATCTTCTTCATGTGTTTGTAGGCCATTTATATTCTTCAGTGATTTATCTATTCAGGTCTTTTGTGTATTAAATTTGGATTGCTTATTTTCTTATTCCACTGAATTATGCGTTCTTTATATATTCTTTATATATAAAAATATTCTAGTCCCTTGTCAAATATATTTATTATGATATTTTCTTCCAGTATATGGCTCGCCACTTCATTTTCTTTTTTTTTTTTTATGTTTTTTATTAACATATAATGTATTATTTGTTTCAGGGATACAGGTCTGTGATTAATCAGTCTTACACAATTCACAGTGCTCACCATAGTACATACCCTCCCCAGTGTCTATCACCCAGCCACCCCATCCCTACCACCCCCCACCACTCCAGCAGTCCTCAGTTTGTTTCCTGAGATTGAGAGTCTCTTATGGTTTGTCTTGTTTCTCTCTGGTTTTGTCTTGTTTCATTTTTCCCCCCCTTTCCCCATGGTCCTCTATCTTGTTTCTCAAATTCCACATATCAGTGAGATCATATGATAATTGTGTTTCTCTGATTGACTTATTTCGCTTAGCATAATACCCTCTGGTTCCATCCACATCGTTGCAAATGGCAAGATTTCATTTTTGATGGCTGCATAATATTCCATTGTATATATATACACCACACCTTTATCCATTCATCTGTTGATGGACATCTAGGCTCTTTCCATAGTTCGGGTATTGTGGACATTGCTGCTATAAACATTGGGGTGCATGTGCCCCTTTGGATCATCACATTTGTATCTTTGGGGTAAATACCCAGTAGTGCAATTGCTGGGTCATAGGGTAACTCTATTTTCAACTTTTTGAGGAACCTCCATACTGTTTTCCAGAGTGGCTGCCCCAGCTTGCATTCCCACCAACAGTGTAGGAGGGTTCCCCTTTCTCTGCCTCCTCGCCAACATCTGTGATTTCCTGACTTGTTAGTTTTAGCCATTCTGATGTCACCGTTTCATTTTCTTAATGGTGTCTTTTGAAAAATAGAGGATTTTAATTTTGATGTTCAATTTATGAACTATTTTATTGTTCCTGCCCTTATGTCAAGTGGATATCCAGTTGTTCCAGTACCATTTTTGAAAGGATTATTCCTTCCTCATTAAATTCCTTTATCGCGCTTTTTGAAAAATTGGTTAAACTTATAGAATTGTTCTATTATATCTTTGGGGAATGGGTTTGTTCATAGTGTTGAAGTATAGGGAATCAGGATCCAGGCTTTTAATGGTCTTCAAGTTGATTAATTTTGATAAGCCTTCATTTAAAAAAATTTTTTTTTGCCTTTTTTCTGTATCTTAGGATGGCTATCATAGAATCTGATTTGTAATATACTCATTTTCAGCAGAACATGTTCAGATTTTTTCCCTCTCTTTTAAAAATAACTAGTATTGCCAAATTATCTACTGGTATTGAGGGATAAACAGGTTAATAGCCATCTGGAAATAGTTGTTAGAAGGACCTGACAGGTAATGAGCATCCTTAGGACACCCTACTCTTCCTTTCTGTGAAAGCATAAGATGCTGTGCAATTATCAAAATCTGATAAACAATACTTAGGCCATTTCTCCATTGCTAATGCATATTTGCTGACATCTTTTGTGTTGTCATGCCAGCAGTGATCAAGACCTTATGAAATTCTGGTTGAATAAAACACCTGGAGATATAATAATTTATAGAAATATGAAAAAAGACTCAAGTCTATAAATACCAGACTTCCTGCATACCAGAAAGTTTTGTGTATTTTGAGTGCTTGGGAGTATGTGGAGAACTTGGAGTATATGGTTGGCTACCCAGTAGTGGCCCTTTGCTTGGTGTTGGTGTCACTAATATAAACTAATGTAAGCAGACATATTTTGTGAATATGTCGCAACTGGATTTTTGTTGTTTTTGTTTATAAAAATAATAGTATAAATTTAGTTACTACAGATATGAACTCCCTTCTTCTTGTTTTTCTTGCATAATGCCAACAAAAAATGTGCAGTCATTGAGCAAAGGGCAGGCTAATAGATGTATATTCCTTTTTATGAAAGTGAAACAAAACAAAACAAACATTTCAATTCCTTGCTGTAGAGAGTTCTTTGTGCTTTGAACACATCAAAAAAGAATAGCTTAGGAGTAGCTCATACTATAGCTAAGTTAGTTGAATATATTCCCCCTAGTATTTTAATAATGAACACTTATTTCAGTTGTTTATACCTTGGTAATGAGTATTGAAAACTTATCTTTAGCTTTTAACTTTACTATCTGAAAGATTTGTCTGTGTTATAAATTTGAAATTTGATTTAGGTACTTTTATTGTTATAACTTTAAAAAGAATTATAAGTATTTAATAGTAATAGTGATGTATTATTTATAGTTGCCACATTTTAGGAATTTTCAAAATAGAATGAAATCCTGTGTATATATCACTCTGAGCGAAGATTATGATTTTCAAAATTTTATATTTGCACAACCAGTAGCATTTATGGTAGCAATTGATTGTCACAGATATTTTCCAGGAGATTCCAAAATAATTTATGTTTCTATTTACTATCCTATACATGCCAATGTATGCATTTATACTATAGCTATGGTTACATGGACTTCCCAGGATAAAATTTTCTTAACAATTGAGAGCTTTGAAGGATATCAGTTGTTGAATATTAGTTATAAATTTTTCACTTTTTTTTTTTTTTGAAAAAAAGAAACATCTACCATCTGATGGTATTTACACACTTCAGCCCAGTGGTTCAGTCTGTAAAACCATCCTGTTTTAATACACCAAAGAAATGTTTGCAGGGGGGGAAAAAAAAGAATGTTTGCAGAGTTGAGCATGCCTTTATGATTGATTTTTTGGGGGGGTGGTGGTGGGAGGCACTTTATGGTTTTAAAGGGCACATAGTATAAAGGAGCTTCCTTTTCCCAACAGTATTTTCTACTATTTTCATAAAGCTGATGGCTGAATTGAGTTTACGGATTGGGTATGTATTTGGCACAAATTGTTCTGGGTGTCAGATCACAGAATTATGCTTCAGTTGTTGTCTTTGAATTTACATAATGAAAGTTATTTGACTAGCCTTTTAGAACATGTAGATTCCACATTAAAATCAATACATGTAATATATTATAAATTTCATAAAGAAGAGCATCACCTATGTAGTATTCTTGCCAAAATGTTTAAATGAAATCTAATCATGAGGAAATAATCAAATACAGTTGGCAGATTATTGTATAAAATTTTTAATGGCATGTAAAACACACACACACACACACACACACACACACACAGAAGAAAAGGAAAAAAGTTGGGGAAACTGTTCTAGATTAAAGGAGACCAAGCAACAAGATAGCTAAATGCAGTGCATGACCCTTAACTGGATCTTGATCCAAAACAAAAACAACAAGAACAACAAAAACAGTGCACACTTATTAAGGGACAATTGGGACAGTTGGAGAAATTCAAATATGCACTATATCCTACATGCAATATAATGTCAATATTAAAATTTTTGAACTTCATAATGGTATGGTTGTTACATAGGAGAATGTCCTTTTTCTTCAGATTAAATGCTGGGGTAGTTTCATAGTATCTACAGTTTACTTTTAAATGTTTCAAAAAGAAAAGGTGAGTGCATAAGGCCAGAGAGAATGGAAGTAAATTTGGCAAGTGTTAACAATTACTGAATCTATGTGAAAGGTGTATTGGTATTCATTGTGTTATTCTTTCAGCTTTTCTCTAGCTTGAAAATTTCAAAACAAAAATGCTGGGGACAAAATCTCCACACAGAGTAAACTTAAACGTTAGGATGGTGCAACTTACTTTATTTTGTCTGATTTTTATCTGTAATCATATCTTTTGCAAGAGATTTTTAAATATGTTATATGCTCAATAATTACTAATTGGGATTCTGCATTTTAATAATGTGATTTCATGATTTTAGAATGTCTCATAGTTTAAAGAACATATACAGTGGGTTATATACATTCTGTTTTCCATTTTGTAAAATAGATGAGATAGGTGGTGTTTTCTTCATTTTAGAAACAAACAATTTGGGGTTTCAAGAAAGGTACCCAAGGACATAGCCAGCTACCCTCATGCCCAGACTTCTCTCCTAAGCCTTGGAATCTGCTATCTTATCATTCATTACACACTTCTCCTGGATGTTCCACAGGTATCTTTTTTTTCTTTTTAAGATTTATTTATTTATTTATTTATTTATTTGAGAGAGAGAGAGAGAGAGAGAGACAGAAAGAGAGAGCAGGAACAAGGGGGCGGGGCAGAGGGAGAAGCAGACTCCCCGCTGAGCTGGAGCCTGACTTGGGGCTTGATTCCAGGACCTGGAGATCATGACCTGAGCCAAAGGCAGAGGCTTAGCCACACAGGCTGTCCACTTCATTTCCTTTAGGACCTCCATGCTGTTGACATAATGAACTTTCTAAAAAAGCAAATCTAGTCATATTGCTTCGTTTCGTTGATAGGATGAAAACAGCAAACAAAGCACTTCATATAATCTAGACCCTACCTACTTCTCTTTCCTCATCCTTATATGCCTCCTGACATTTACCTTACTTTCCAGTCACACTGAAAACTGAATTGCAGCTGCAATAGTCTTTCATGGCTGCATGCCCTCATATTTCTTATTACTCTAGCTCTTTCACTCTTTGCCACATAATGTGTTACACTTACTGTTCAAGATTTGAAAGTATAAGTTCCCATTTTAAGTCTTCATAACACCTTCACTGGCTGAATTAGGTGCTTTTTCTTTGCCCTGTGCATATTTCTGCTATAAAACTCCATTTTAACTGTTTCCATTGCCTTTTACTATAAAATTGTGAACTCCTTGAGGGTCATAGCTCACACATATTAGGTGTTCAGTAAATGTTAATGGACCTTCATCTAATCTTAACACTATGAAGATACTCTTCCTTAGGGACACTAGCATATATCAGTTTTTCATAGAGTTGTTGTGACTTTTATATTTATATGTTTAATTCATCCCCAGTATTGGAATGGTAATTGGAGAACCTGATTTCTAGTTTTGGCTCTGCCCCTTATTTGGTATACTCTCTTAGGCAAGTTAGTGTGACTTTCTAGGCCTTAGTTTCCGGTTAATGACAGGTTGAATTAAATGTTTTCTCACACCTACCCATTTTTCCCAGTGACTCTGATTTTATGATTTCATCTGGGAGGTTTTTAAGCAGAGATGTGACACATTGATAGCAGTGTTACAGGAGTTTCACTTTGACAGAATGTAAATTGGAAGGGTATAGAATGGATAGATGCAGAGAAACCAGTTAAGAGAATAATGTGGTTTAATGAGCATTTCATATAGGATCAGTATTTGGGAAAGGAGAAATAATTATGAGAGAAACTTTACAGTTTGAAATGGTGAGGGCAGAATGAGTTGTCTTCTGCCTAGTCCTTCCCCTCAAATGGATTCCATGATTCAAAGCCTGTATTGACTTCTACAGAGAACTAGATTTTCTATTTTGAGAGAAATGGAACTAGGGGAATAAATGGCTTAAATTTTCTCTAATTTCTACCTTAGCTTCAAAACAGAATAAAAGATAGGAACTTTATAACCAGACCATAGCTGTTTCCAGATTTACATAGAAAATATGTTATTTTTCACTTGAAGAAACCACTCCCTAAAAACACAGAAAGAAGGTTATCACTCAAAAGAAGCATAAAGACAGAAAAAAGAGGTTTGAAAATCCTAGTTTGAAAAAAACAAAAAACCTCAACTATCTAAACATGCTGCTCATCAAGTTCATAGGCTGTGAAGTTTTGGTTTTGAAATATTCCTCACTGGGGCATACGCTGTGGAGAAGGTCTCCTTGTTAGTGTTATTGCAGTTGCACACTTAAATTTAACAGTTGTTGAGCTTTCAAACTTGTTCAGCTGGGAGCTTTAGAAAATATCTCTCCCGTACTATAAGGATGCTACTGGTGCTTATTACCCCAGACAATCAAGAAATCCAGAAAACTTTGGTAACAAAATTGATACTAAATATGAGAAGTGCCATGGATGATCTCTTTTGTTCCTGTCACGACAACTGTTACTTTCTGCCAGTAGAGGACAATAGAAACAACTGTTGAGGCAGCTGTTGCTAATGTCACTACCACTCTAAAAGTTTTACATAATGCTTCCACCTGATTTACAAATTTGTTGAGAGGAAATGTGTTGGTTTTCCCCATTTCGCCCTTTGTATTTTCCGTGCCACACTGCACATTGATATTTCTAATAGCAAGTATATTAGTTTCCTAGGGCTGTTTTAACAATTTACCACAAACTTAGTGTCTTAAAACAAGAGAAATTTATTCTTTTACAGTTCTAGAAGCCAGAAATCCAAAATCAAGTTGTTGGCAGGGCCACACTCTTTCTGAAGGATCTACGGAGAATCCTTTCTTTCTTGCCTATTTCAGCTTCTGATATCTTCTTGTGGTCTTTGGTTTGTGGCAGCGTAACTTCAGTGTCTGCCTCCAGTTTCACATGGCCTTCTTCTCTGTGTATACTTTTTGTCTCTGATAAGGATGCACTCATTGAATTTAGGACTCACCTTTTTCCAGTACTATCTCAGTCCTTACCTTGTATCTAGGAAGACCCTATTTCCAAATAAGGTCACATTTTGAAGTTACAGGTTGACATGAGTTTTGTTGGCATGCCATTCAATCCACTGCAGGAGAGTGCTGACAATTTGAGATAACTCTTATCGGTGGAGACCTTGTTTTCTTATGATCATATTCATTCATTTGTTCAACATTTAATAAACCCCAACATTATACCAGGGGCAGGTTTAAAGGAAGATGGATCAGATTATTTACTCTTAAGGAGCTCTCACTGTAGTTGGAAGGCAGATACAGACCTCAGTATCTATGATACAATGGGACAAGCAGGGTAATAGAGGCTTATATTCAATGCTGAATACACCTATGTATTCATCCTGTATTTGTTGTGGAGGGACCCAGCAGAGATCAGAAAAGAGGGAGAGGGAGAAACGGACTCCTGGCTGAGCAGAGAGCCAGAGGTGGGGTTTGATCCCAGGGCCCTGAGATCATGACTTGAGCCGACGGCAGACGCTTAACTGACTGAGCCACCCAGGCGCCCTGTTCTGATTTTTTATAATATAAACACCACAGAGAATATCCTTGTAGAAAAATCACGTAAAATAAATTCCTTATTATTATTTCCTTAAACCAAATACCTGAGAATAGAGTTGTTAGTTTAAAGGGATCTCTCTCCTTGAGAGAGATACTCCTTTTTAATGCTTTTGATAGTATATCAAATTAACCTCCAGAAAGGCTTCATCTATTTGCAAATATAAGAAAGCCTTTTCATTGATTCTTACCAACACTGGATATTTTTGTGTATGTGCCCATGTGCATGTGAGCATTTGGCAATCTGATAAGTAAGCATGTTATCTTGTTTTCAATTTTATTTCTTTAGTTGAGATTTTGAACCCCCTGCATATGTTGCATTGGTCATTTATATTTATTTCCTGTGAAGTTTGTATCTATTGTCCATTTTTTCAGTTACTAAAATATTTTTTAATTAGTTCTATAATTCAGTCTACTAAAGACATGGAGTTTTTTTTTTAAACAATCATGTATGTTCACCTCTTTTTTTTTTTTTTTCCTATTTTGTCATTTGTCGTTTAAATTTATTTATGGCATTCTTGGATGTCACAATTATTTTCATGTGGTCAAATCTGTCAGCTTCTTTTTTAGTTTTTCCTTTGTTAGTATGCTTATATAGGACTTTTTTACTACAAGATTAGATCAAACATATGCATGTATTTCTCCTAGCGCTGTTGTGTTTTCATATTTTTTTTTATATTTAACTCGTTAACCCACATAGGTTCTGTTATTGTAAAATAGCTCTCTAACTTTTTTCCTCAGTTAATCAGTTCTTTTTTTTTTTTTTTTAAAGATTTTATTTATTTATTTGAGAGAGAAAGAATGAGACAGAGAGAGCATGAGAGGGAGGAGGGTCAGAGGGAGAAGCAGACTCCCCGCCGAGCGGGGAGCCCGATGCGGGACTCGATCCCAGGACTCCAGGATCATGACCTGAGCTGAAGGCAGTCGCTTAACCAACTGAGCCACCCAGGCGCCCAGTTAATCAGTTCTTAATTTTAGTTAATCAGGAACATTTTTTGTTTACAACTCCTGTATTTTCTTTGACTTGAAATGTCACCTTTAGCATATGTTGAATTTTTCTGTATACTAGGGTTTCTTTTGGTCCCTTTGATTTTTGAAATCTGTTCTTGAACTAGCTTGAAGTGATTTTCCTTAAGGTAACTTTATAATACATACTTGCTGCATATGAGAGACAAATGTTTTTTCATTACACTTCTTCTACAAAAATGTTTTGCCTTTTTTAACTGTTTTTTTTCTTCCAGATGGGTTTTAGAATCATTTTGTTTAGGTTACAAAAAATATTGGTATTAGTCTTGTAATTTCTTTGTTCTTATAAGGTAACTTGGGAGGAATTGGCATAATTCCAGTAGTCTTTCCATTCAGGGATAGCTTCCCATTTCTTCATATTTCCTTTTAATTTTCTTTAGTAAAATTTTAGATATTTTTATTTTAAATGAGATGAGAAGCCACTGGAGTTGATAAATAAGACTTTGAGCCCAGGAGCAAGGTACAGTACAGAACAGCTTATCTATGTGATAAAGTAGTAACAAATTTTGTTCAGATTATAAAATGTAGGTTGGTGAAACTTGGAATGTTTTATAAAAGATGTACTGATTGCTGAAGTGGTGAATCTGAATTCATCTAGTTAGTGGTCAATCTGATTTAATGGTTGTCACAAAATTTATAAGAACCATCTTTTTAAAATATCTCTGTGTCTTAAATGACACCCTTGGGATCATGAGGAGAAGGTTAAACAGACTGTGTTTAATCTAAATTTCTATGATGTGGTTGCAGACATCTTCCATCAGCCTGCCTGACCCTAAAAGGGACATAGTAAGGTGCCAAGGTTTGGGTAGTGCATGTGTGCTAGATTCTAATGACCAAACTATTATTACTTTTGTTACCTTGCAATTCTTTTCAAACTACTAATAATGCTTTTTTAATTTAAAATGATATATTTTTAAATTTTACTCACTTGCAAGAGCAGTTTGGCTCCTGAGGTTTAAACAACTGAAATGCTAGCCCTTGGTTTGTCAATTGGCAGCTCAGTTACAAGATGCAATATAGCTGCCCAGATTTAGAAGAAACAAGTGGAATAGGAAAAAAGAGAAGGGTGTGTGGGTAGTTTTTTGGTTTCCTGATATTTCCACTCAATGGTACAAAATGCTCTGAAAGAGGAATGGACTTTTGGGAAGGGGTGTTGCCTTTAACTGCCTTTAATCCTGAGCAGCAGTCTCAATTTCCTACTTACCCTGGCACACATGCCTGTTTTTCTCTTGTGGAATGTGTTGGGGAACACAGCAAACGGGTGTCAGCACTGTTGAGGTTAGGCTGTAATGAGAGGTCGCTTATTTGAGGGTGAATCAATTTATGGTTTATAGCACACAATGTTAGTATTTCACAGTAGGTAACACTGTGAAAGTCAAATTGTGAGACTTTACTGAATAAGTAGTTAAAGGATAGTGCCTTTTTTGTGTATTCTGCCCCACCAGAACAGATCTTTCTGACTGGTCTGGTTCCACTTTTCACCTTCATGTTAGAGTACGGCTCCTTGCAGTAATGTTCCTCCCTTCTTTGCTCCCTTCCACATTATGACTATATCATACTACCTCTTTCACAGAAGTGGTTACACGACTTACATTACTGTGGGCAGAGTATGAGAGGTCCAGTTGCTCTGTATCCTTGCCAGTACTTGGTATTGTCACGTTTTTATTTTTATACTTTTTCTTCAACGTGTAGAGGCATTTGATCAGGGTTTTAATTTGTACTTCCCTGATTACTAATGTTCATTTGGGTATGCTCCTTTCTGAGTACCCATTTAAATCTCTTACTTTTCTATTGGAGTATGTGTCTTTTTCCTGTTGATTTGCGGAGTTCTTTATGTTTTCTGGTTATAAGCTCTTTACTGTATGTGTTGTAAAGATCTTCCATTCTGAGGCTTGCCTTTTACTCCTTTAATTGGGGTCCTTAACGAGGAGGAAAGACTAATTTTAATGTAGCTGCATTTTTTAACTTTTCCACTTACTGAATTTGCTTTTTAGGTCCAGTGTTTTAAAGAAATCTCTGCCTAGTCCAAGCTCATGAAGATGTTCTTCTAGATGTTTTCTTTAGAAGCTTTACTGTCTTTGTCTTTTACATTTAGAGTTGTAATTTATCTGGAGTTGATTTTTGCGGTTGTATGAGATAGGCCTAAATTTTTTTGTTTTTTTGTGTTTTTGGTCATGGATATCCACTTGACTTACTATCATTTACTGAAAAGACCATTCTTTCCCTGCTTCTCTGCAGTGCCGTATTTATCATAATCAAGTATTCTACATGTGTGGATTTGTTTCTCAACTATTACAGTTCCATTGCTCTATTTGTCTTTACTTGCTTCAGTACTACCCTGTTTTACTGACTGTAAATTTAAAAAAGAATATTGATAATCTGGTGGGGGTGTAGATTTTTAAGCTTTGTCCTTTCCAAGATTGTCTTGGCTGTTCTTGATCTTTGCATGTTTATATATATTTATAATCAGGTTATCAATTCATACAAAATAATCTGCAAGAATTGTAATTGAAATTATATTGAATTTGAGGATGAATTTGATAAGATGAATCTGAAAGAGAATTAACATCTTTACAGCATAACATCTTCAAATCCACAAACACAGGGTATTGCTCCCATTTTTTGAACTTGTGTTTATTTTTAATTTTTTAATTTTTTTTTTTTTTTAAAGATTTTATTTATTTATTTGAAGATAGAGACACAGCGAGAGAGGGAACACAAGCAGGGGGAGTGGCAGAGGGAGAAGCAGGCTTCCCACCAAGCAGGGAGCCCGATGCGGGGCTTGATCCCAGGACCCTGGGATCGTGACCTGAGCCAAAGGCAGACGCTTAATGACTGAGCCACCCAGGCGCCCACTAATTTTTTAATTTTTTAATGTTGTGTTAGTCACCATACAGTACTTCATTAGTTTTTGATGTAGTGTTCCATGATTCATTGTTTACATATAATACCCAGTGCTCATTGCAGTGCATACCCTCCTTAATACCTATCACCAGGCTAACCCATCCCCCCCTCCCCGAAATTCTGTTTGTTTCCCGGAGTCCATAGTCTCTCATGGTTCATCTCCCCCTCTGATTCCCCCCCTTCATTTTTCCCTTCCTTCTCCTAATGTCCTCCGTGCTATTCCTTATGTTCCACATATAGGTGAAACCATAACCATATGATAATTGTCTTTCTCTGCTTAACTTATTTCACTTAGCATAATCCCCTCCAGTTCCATCCATGTTGATGCAAATGGTGGATATTCATCCTTTCTGATGGCTGAGTAATATTCCATTTTATATATGAACCATATCTTCTTTATCCATTCGTCTGTTGAAGGGCATCTCGGCTCCTTCCACAGTTTGGCTATTGTGAACATTGTTGCTATGGACATTGGGGTGCATGTGCCCCTTCGAATCACTACATCTGTATCTTTGGAGTAAATACCCAGTAATGCAATTGCTGGGTCATAGGGTAGCTCTATTTTTAACTTTTTGAGGAACCTCCATACTGTTTTCCAAAGTGGCTGTACCAACTTGCATTCCCACCAACAGTGTAAGAGGGTTCCCCTTTCTCCACATCCTCTCCAACATTTGTTGTTTCTTGCCTTGTCAATTTTTGCCATCCTAACTGGTATAAGGTGGTATCTCAGTGTGGTTTTGATTTGAATTTCCC
This sequence comes from Halichoerus grypus, assembly GCF_964656455.1. Classification (NCBI taxonomy): domain Eukaryota; kingdom Metazoa; phylum Chordata; class Mammalia; order Carnivora; family Phocidae; genus Halichoerus; species Halichoerus grypus. Next base: position 147,966,401 of record NC_135716.1, read on the forward strand.
TGATGGCTAATGATGTTGAACATATTTTCATGTATCTGTTAGCCATTCGTATGTCTTCTTTGGAGAAGTATCCATGTCTTCTGCCCATTTTTGATTTGATTATTTGTTTTTTGGGTGTTGAGTTTGAGAAGTTCTTTATAGATCTTGGATGCCAGCCTTTTATGTGTAGTGTCATTTGTAAATATCGTCTCTTATTCCATGGGTTGCCTCTTTGTTTTGTTGACTGTTTCCTTTGAATCTGTATGTATAACTTAATAAGCTAAACTTAATGTCTATTTCTTATACAACCTTAAGAAAAGTTTACATATTCAGGCTGATCAAAATATTTTCATTATCTTGTCACTGAGAAAACGAGAATCATCTTATATTTAGACATGTACAATAAATTCTTATTTTTATTTTAAAAGCAGCTAGATTCATCCACTCTAGCCAATAGTCACAAGGCCCAACTCAAGTCTCTCTTCGATCCCCCTGCATTCTCAGTCATTCTCATACTCTCAATTTTTATTGCCTAAACCTATTTGAAGACACTTAGTTTACACATATATTTTGTCTTATAATATTTATGCTTTTTTTCCCATCTATGTGTTTTTTGTCCTCAAATAGAATCTAAGCTCACATAGGCAAGCCATGAATTACTTCTTTGCATTCACCACAGCACTTAGAGCTGAGTGATTTCTAGAAGACAGAAGGAAAGCTATGGATCTAGTGCTCCAAATATCTAAAGAATGACAAAACAAAATTTTTCTCAATCTATTATACAATAGATTTGCAGGACAGTTCCTCAACCTCAATAAATTTGAGCAATTTGTACAAGGTCAGCACTACTAAAATTCAGGTTCTTTCCAATTCTGAATTGCTAATCCTTTACTGACTGACTACCATCTGATTGACACACTGTTTAAAAACTCTAACACCTTCCCGACACCATTACCCTCACCCTCCTCCACTCCTTCCACTGCCACCACCAGAAGGTATGAAAGGTGGAGGAGAGGAAGATGGAGAAGGAAAGATAGTAATAGTTACTGGCAGCAAAGAATATACGTGTCCAGGCACACAGTTTCATGGTAAATTAATCCGTGTCCACTTTTGAAATGTCTTAGGTACTAATAATTAGATAATAGCACAGACATTTCCACTCAGAAAATAATCACAATTAACAGAAGATAAGGGATCACAAATAATTAAGGCCTAAACGTAAGCAGTATGAATTATTTATCATCCTGCCAAACCAACGAAGGGAAAAGGCTCCAGGCTGATGAGAATCAAAACTTGAGTAAACCCAAATCTTTTATTCACTGCTTAATATCTTCGGGGACAGGAATAAAATAAATATATAGAGAGAATGCAATAGAGTAATTACTAATTTCAGTTCTAGAGTTAGAGATCTAAGTTCAGATGAGAGGTCTGTCATTGACAAAATGTGTCATTTTAGGCAAGTCAGTATGCAAAATAAGGTGATAATAACACTTATTTCCTAGGGTGGTTATGAGAATTGATGAGAAAAATGGATACAAACTACTTAGGATAAGACCTAATGTATGGAAAGTAGCCAATATGTTTATTTTTTATTTGAAGTAGGAGAGGCTGAGCTTTTCCATTTGGTTTTGATGCTCTGGGCCAAGCAATTTCAGGTAATAAGAGTGTTAGATTGGAAGTCAGGAAACTTGGGTTCATGATCTGGTTATCTCAATAACTTGTTCTTTGACCTTGGCCAATTTCTTCATCTCCTTGGGCCTTTAAGTTACCATATCTGTAAAAATAGAGGGGCTGGGCTAAATAATCTTGTATTATTCAGCATTCTCCAGAGAAACAGAATTAACATGGTATGTGCATATATGTATATGTGTATGAAGAGGGAGAGGGAGAAGAAGAAAGGGATTTATTTTAAGGAATTGGCATATCCAGTAATGGAGGCTGGTAAGTCCAAAATCTATAAGGTGGGCCAGCAGGCTGAAAACCTAGGGAAGAGCCAATGTTGCAGTTCAAGTATGAAGGCCATCTACTAAAGAATTCCCCCGTGCTCAGGAAAGGCCAATCTTTTATTCTACTGGGCCTCCAACTGTTTGGATGAGGCCCACCCACATTATGAAGGGCAGTTTGCTTTACTCAAAGTTTACCTGTATCAGGAGAGGGGTCAAGGTGCTGGATATAAAAGAATGAACAAAAAGAGATATAGTCACCAAAACCATAAAACTCCTAGGGAAAAACATAGAGGAAAAGCTTTGTGAGACTGGATCTGGCAATGATTTCCTAACTATCACACCAAAAACATAAGCAACAAAAGCCAAAAAGGGGGGGCAAAGGGGAAGGATACATGAAACTAAAATTTCTGTGCATCAAAGGACACAATCAACAGAGTGAAAAAACAACCTATAAGATGGGAGAAAATATTTGCAAATAATACTTGTGATCCTACAACTCAATAACAAAAGATCAAATAATTCAATTTAAAAAATGGCAAAGGACTTGAACAGACATTTCTCCAAAGATGATATAGTAATGGCCAATGAGCATATGAAAAGACCCTCAACATCACTAATCATCAGAGAAATGCAAATCAAAACTGCAGTGATATATCACCTCACACCCATTAGGATGGCTACCACAAAAATTAATAAATTAAATTTTTAAAAGTGTTGGCAAGGATTTGGAAATATTGGAGCCCTTGTGCCTTTTATGCACTGTTGATGGGATTGTAAAATCGTGTAACTACAATGGAAACAATAAGGACAGTCCTCAGAAATTAAAAATACAACTAACATATGATCCAATAATTCCAATTCTGGGTATACATCCAAAAGAATTTAAAGCAGGGTCTCAAAAAGATCTTTGCATACCATGTTTCTACAGCAGCATTATTCACAACAGCCAAGAGGTGGAGGCAACCCAATCACCACTGATGAATGAATGGATAAGGAAATTGTGTTATATACATAAAATGGAACATTATTCAGCCTCAGAAAGGAAAGAAATACTGTCACAGGCTGCAACATGGATAAACCTGGAGAACATTATGTTAAGTGAAATAAACAAGTCACAAAAAAAAAAACCAAATACTGTATGATTCTACTTAACTGAGGTATCTAAAGTAGTCAAATTCATAGAAACAGAAAGTAGAATGGTGGTTACCAGGCAGGGTCAGGGCGGGTGGGGTGGTGGAGGGGGAGATAGATAGTCGTTGTTTAATCAGTGTAAAGTTTCAGTTTTGCAAGATGAAAAAGTTCTGGAGATGTGTTTCACAACAATGTGAATACTTTTAACACTGTCGAACTATACATTTAAAAATGGTTAAGATGATAAATTTTACGTTACATATGTTTTATCACAATAAAACAAAATGCATTAAAAAAAGATTTCTGCCAAGAAATAAAGAGAAAAAGAAGGGAAGGAGGATTAAAATAAATATTCTCTGAAAGTAGTTTCCTTCATAAAATGTCAATAATATATAAACTTTAAAAATACTTACATTAGCAGATTCTTATATTGGTTAATTGACAGTCAACATTTTTTAATACAGGGTTCTTGTCAAAAGCAGGTGAAAAACAACTAGTAATCTATATATGACAGACCACTTAACTATAAAGATTAATTGCTCCTCATTTTGAATAAGGTCTCTAATAATCCTTCTGTATCTCTAATATTCCTCAGCACTCTATTAAAATTTCTCTCATACCAAGCAACTGGGTGGCTCAGTCAGTTAAGTGTCTGCCTTCAGCTCAGGTCATGATCTCAGCCCCACGTCAGGCTCCCTGCTCACCAGGGAGTCAGCTTATCCTTCTTCCTCTGCCCCTACCCCCACGCTCTTGTTCTTGCTCACTCTCTCTCAAATAAATAAATAAAATCTTTGAAAAAAAAATTCTCTCATACCAAACAAACATCAGACCTGGTTTCTGCCCTTATGGAACTTAGAATATATGAAATGTTACAGGTAATAAACAGTAAACATATAGATAAGTATCTCATCAGTTTCCAACAAGGAAAAGTAACCAATACCAGACAGATCAATAGAGGGACTTCAATAAGGAAAACTACTTTTAAGAATATTGGAAGAACTAAAAAGGTTGAAAATGTACGCTAAGTGCAAGAAGGCTGACACAAAAGGTTAAATATTGTATAATTCCTTTTATATAATATATTCACAATAGGAAAATCCAGAGAGACAGAAAGTAGATTAAAGTTTACTAGGAGGTAGAAGGAGGGGGGAAAGGGAAGAATTACTTAATGGGTCTGGGTGTTTTTATGGGTAATGAAAAAGTTCTGAAATCAGAGTGAGCTGGTAGATGCAACACACTGGGAGTACAATAAAGACCACTGAACTGTACACTTTTACATGGTTAATCATATGTTATGTGAATTCTACTTCAATTTAAAAAAAAAACGTCTATGTCAGGCAATCTAGCAATAAGCAACAACAGGAAGTCCCTACTACCCCAAAAAGGGTGGAGATACCAAGAAAGAAAGTATATTAATAGAGTCTATAAGCCAAGGCCACCCAGTTGGAATGGGGGCCATGGAAGAGAGGCTGCCCAGCAAGAGATGGAACTCTTGAAGGAGCCAGAGACACACAAGAAATGGAATCACTACAAGAGACTCCACAGAAACAGGAGAAGAGTAAAAATAGCCTTGTATCTCACTCTCCAATCTCTTCACACTGCCTGTCGTAAGAGGATGGCTAAAAGCTAGATATCAAGAGAGCTTGGGGAGGGGCTGCTGGGTGGCTCAGTCGGTTAAGCGGCTGCCTTCGGCTCAGGTCATGAACCTGGGGTCCTGGGATCGAGCCCCACATGTGGCTCCCTGCTCAGCAGAGAGCCTGCTTCTCCCTCTCCCTCTGCCTGCCACTCTGCCTACTTGTGCTCTCTCTCTCTCTCTCTCTGTCAAATAAATAAATAAAATCTTTAAAAAAAAGAGAGAGCTTGGGGGAATGTAGCTTATGTGGGTCAGCCCAGTAACTCAGAACAGAGCAGGAGACAGTTGGAAAACTGTTAAATGATGAGCACAGCCATACACTAAACTAAGCAATACAGAGGAAAAGAACACAGTGCTATAACAGAAATATCTGTGATCAAGAAAAACTCTCTGAAGAGGTTAAATATTTGTTAAGACCTAACAGACACTCAGATGTCAGTTATTTTAAAAACTGGGGAAGGAATATTTGAGGTAGAGAAAACTGCATGTGCAAATGTTGTAAAGGTAGAAAAAAACTTAGTGCATTTGAGAAACTAAAGAGAGAAGAATTGGCAGAGGAGAAAAATTCTTGCCAACCAAAGTTAACAAGTGAAATGGCCAAGATCTAAAGATATTAGTTAGATTTATGACCAGTGTTTGAGTTACTGCAAATCCTTAGACATATTGGGCCAACATCCCTTGAAGATTAGTCTGAGTCAAACATCTAGACTTCACCATCAAAATGCCTCCCATTCAGAAAAAGCCATCAATAAAACATGATATCTATGCATCAGTTAGTTGAACTGAACTCTTAAAGTAGTATCACTGTATATAAATTATGTATATTATGTAAATTATGCCCCAATTAAAAATTTTTTTAAATTATAAAACAAGCAAGGGGCAGCTGGGTGGTTCAATTGGTTAAGCATCTGACTCTTGATTTCGCCTCAGGTCATGATCTCAGGGTCGTGACATCAAGTGCCACGGAGGGCTCTTTGCTGGGTGTGGACCTGCTTAAGATTCTCTGTCTCTCACTGGGGAGGGTATGTGCTATGGTGAGCACTGTGAATTGTGCAAGACTGTTGAATCACAGATCTGTACCTCTGAAAAAAATAATACATTATATGTTAAAAAAAAAAAAAAGATAGGAGGGGAAGAATGAAGGGGGGAAATCGGAGGGGGAGATGAACCATGAGAGATGATGGACTCTGAAAAACAGACTGAGGGTTCTAGAGGGGAGGGGGGGTGGGAGGATGGGTTAGCCTGGTGATGGGTATTAAAGAGGGCACGTTCTGCATGGAGCACTGGGTGTTATACGCAAATAATGAATCATGGAACACTACATCAAAAACTAACGATGGGGCGCCTGGGTGGCTCAGTCGTTAAGCGTCTGCGTTCGGCTCAGGTCATGATCCCAGGGTCCTGGGATCGAGTCCCACATCGGGCTCCCTGTTCGGCGGGAAGCCTGCTTCTCCCTCTCCCACTCCCCCTGCTTGTGTTCCTGCTCTCGCTATCTCTCTCTGTCAAATAAATAAATAAAATCTTTAAAAAAAAAAAAAAACTAATGATGTAATGTATGGTGATTAACATAACATAATAAAAAAATAAATAAAAATAAAATGGTAAACAGCAAAAAAAAAAAAAAAGAGGATTCTCTGTCTCTCCCTCTCCCTCTGCCCCTTCCCCCAGCGCTTCCATGCTTTCTCCCTCTTAAAAAAAAAAAAAAAGCCAGAGAAAAATGGCAGATTACAATCAAAGAAATGGCAGTGAGAACGGCCACTAACTTCCCATCAGAAACAAAAAAGGCCAGAAGATAATGGAATGATATCTTCAACTGATGTTCTAAAGGGAAATTATAATCAACCTATTATTCCATACCCAGGGAAGATATTTTTCAAAAATAAAGGAAAGGGAAAAATATATGTTTCAGACAAACTAAACCTGGAAGAGTTTGCCCCCATCAGATCTGCACTAATGCAACCTCTACCATATATACTACAGCAGAAGGAAAAGGATACTAAATTGAATGCAAAGATGAAAAAAAAAACAAAGAAAATGGGGGGAAATGTAGGTAAATCTAAATGAAAATTGACTGCATAGAACAATGATAAAAATAATTTGTGGGGTTTAAAATTTTTCTACAAAACTAAAGTACCTAACAAAATAAACAGTATATATATAAGTTGAGAGGAATGTAAATGGAAAATAAACAGTTGTAAGATCCTTACAATATATTAATTTTAGAATTTGATGAGTCAGATATCCATTGTCTGATTTCCAAAGAAATTTGCCACAAGATTTTTAAAGAGTATATAATTACCAAATGGAAAGAGGAAAGGGATATGAAGGAGTAACAAAAATAACCAATGTAACAGAAGAGGGAAAACAGAACATTTCTACAAAGCACATAACATCATATATTTCACCCAAAATATATGAGTAATTACATTAAATCTGGCTGTTGAAAATGATAAGCTTGAAATGCAAAGATTATATGGATTAAAGATGACTCATCAACCAGCTGTATGTTATCATGAAGCAACACATTAAAATATAACACAGAAAGGTTAACAAAAAAGGGTAAAAAGGTTAACAATAAAGGGTAAAAAGAGATATACCAAAAAAACACTACCCAAAACTGGTGTACCTATATTAAAATTAAAACAATATAAAGCCAAAAACATTCCTAGAGAAAAAGAAAATAATAAGGGAAAAGGTTCAGTTTGCTAGGATGTTATAATAATTCTATATTTGCATGTATCTAATAATACAGCCTAGAATGCACAAATGAACAGCATCACCCATAAAAATTAACAAAACCACAATCATTGCAGGAGATTTCAATATATCATGTTCAGTAATTGATAGAACAATCAAACAAAAATAAGATTTAGAAGATTTGAACAATTTAAAATACTTGATCCAGTGGACATATATAAAATACTACACCTAACAACTGCGTAGTGAACATATTTCTAAAAACAAAACAATAAACAAATTGGATCACAAATTAGGTCATTAAGCAGTGTATTAGTTATCTATGGTGTAACAAATTACCACAAACTAAGCAGTTTAAAACAATAAATACTGATTATCTCATAGTTTCTGTTGGTCAGAACCTAGGCATGGCTTAGCTGGGATCTCTGCTTCAGAGTCTCTCACAAGGCTGCAATTGATGTGTCTGCCAGAGTTGGGATCTCATCTGGAGGCTCACCTGGGGAGGGATTTCCCCATTTCCAGGCTCATTTATATGGTTTTGGGGATGATTCCATTACTTTTGGGCTGTTGGAGTTCTTTGCCACTATTCCTCACCAATACAGTCACTTGCTTCGTCAAAGCCACAAGAAAGTCTCTAGCAAGACAGAAGTTAAATCCTATGTAATTTAATTAAAGAACTGATATCTCATCACTTTGTTGTGCAGACAGTGCCCAACTTACCATGATTCAACTTACAATTTTTTGATTTTATGATGGTGCAAAAGCAAAACATATTCAGTAGAAAGTGTACTTCAAATTTTGACTTTTGATCTTCTTCTGAGCTAGTGATATGCAGTACAATACTCTCTTGTGAAGCCAGGCAGTAGCAGCAAACCACAGCTCCCACTCAGCTATATAATCACAAGGTTGTGATTACACTTACAACCATTCTGTTTTTCACTTTTAGCATGGTATTCAATAAATTACATGAGATATTCAACATTTTATTATAAAATAGGCTTTGTGTTAGATGATTTTGCCCAACTGAAAGCTAATGTAAGTTTCTGAGAGTGTTAAGGTGGGTGTATTAAATGCATTTTCAACTTACGGTACTTTCAACTTAGAATATTTTCAACTTATCATGGATTTATTGGGACATAACCCCATCATAAGTCAAGGAAGATCTATCACAGATCCCGCTCAAAGTGAGGGAAGGGTATTAAACAAGTGCATGAATATGCAGAGGTAGGAATCACAGGGAGCCATCTTAGACTCAGCCTGTCACAGAAAGTATCAATAAATTGCAAAGGACTGAAATCATACAAAGTGTACTATCCCAAACTAATATAACACTGTATGTTACCTATACTGAATTAATTATTCATACTGCTGTAATTATGGTGCAAACATTAACAAAGTTTACTTTTAAAAAAGTGTTTGAAATTTTTTACATATACTTATTTCCATGTGAATTCTAAATAAATACTTGTGAATTTGATAGTTGCCATTCCTCTGATTAAACTCTCCACTATGTCCTGTAATAATATATTTCTAAAAAATTGGTAATTGAAATATCTGGATCTCCTATGGATCTGTTTCTATTGTCTGTTTCTCTAGGTTTTCAGGAAAATTTTTACTTATGGCATGCCTTATTATTTTTCACTGAGTAGATCAATGGAAACAAAACACTGAGAGATATGTTTGAGGTTCAACTGGTTTTTACTCCTGGAAACATCTAGGCAAAAATATAGATCATCTTACTGTAGTCAAAGATGGAGATGATTCAAAATTGGGCCTCATTTCTTCTGAGTGCTGGTCTACTTTCAGTTTACCCTTATTCCTTAGGTGTATCGCTTCAAGGTCCCAAATGAAACTGTCTGGGTGTTCACTAGAGTTCTTTGATAGGACCTGACCTATACTCTCTCTCATCCCTCTCACCCCTAACCCTGTGAAATTATGGAAATAAAAACTGAATAATAAAGCTGAAATTAATTTTGTAGATGGATTTAACATCAGATTAGACTTAACTAAAGAGATAATTAGTGAATATGAAGTAAATCAGAAGAAAATTATCCAAGTGAAGCATGGAGAGACAATGGAATAATGACTAAAAGACATATGGGGCAGAGTGAAAGATATTACACATATGTAATTAGATTCTAGACCTAGAAGAGAGAGAGAATAACTCACAACCTTTATAAAAGGGACATTACTAATATTTCCAAAAATTGATGGACATTAAGAGACATACTAAATAAACCCTAAGAACTCCAGGCAAGATAAATAAAAAGAAAGCCACACCTAGGCACATATTAGTTAAATCTCTGAAAAACAAAGAAAGAGAAAATCCTAAAAGCAGTCAAAGAGGAAAAGGTTTACCATCTAGGAACAAAAATAAATACAATAGCTGCTTTCTTCCCAGAAACAATGGAAGCCAGAAGAAAATAAAATGTCTTCAAAGTAATGAAAAAAACAAGCTTTCTTAACCTATAATGCTGTTTCCAGTTTAAAAAAAAAAATACTCTTCAAAAATGAAGTTAAGAAAAAAAAATAAGGTGAGATAAAGACATTTTGAAAACATATTTAAAAAGAGAATTTTTTTGTTAATACACCTACAATAAAGGAAAAACTAAAAGATGTTCTTCAAACAGAAGAAAAATGGCATGAGATGGAAGAAAATGCAGAAGGGAATAAAAAACAACAGAAAGAGTAAAGAGAAAGTAAATCTAAATGCATATTGACAGTATAAAACAATAATGATGTCTTATAGGACCTAAAATGTATATAGAATTAAAACATAACAAAATACATAAAACTTAAAAAAACAATAAATGGATATTAAGTGTTGTTCTAATGTCCTTGCTTTGTCTGAAAAGTAGTAAAACCCTTCATTTATATTAGGTTTTAAAAATTCAGGGGTACATGTTTAACCTCTATCATAATCACATTAAGAAAAGGGGTGCCTGGGTGGCTCAGTCGTTAAGCGTCTACCTTCGGCTCAGGTCTCATGATCCCAGGGTCCTGGGATGGAGCCCCACATTGGGCTCCCTGCTCAGCGGGGAGTCTGCTTCTCCCTCTCCCTCTGCCCGCTGCTTGTGTTCCCTCTCTCACTGTCTCTCTCTCTCTGTCAAAATAAATGGATAAAATCTTTAAAAAAAAAAAAAAAGAATATATAATAAACAAAGATTGTATATCTTTGCAGGATACAAGGTTATGATATAAAATCTACTCACTTCCCTATATACCAGCAATGAAGAATTCTAATTTGAAATTAAAAACAGTATCATTTACATGACCACCCCAAAAATGAAATATGTAGGTCTAAATCTAACAAAATTCCAGGCACAGACAGCTTCCCTGATGAATTCTACCAAACATTTAAGGATGAAAACACCAATCTTATATAAACTCTTCTAGAAAAAGAGAGAGATGCAACATTTTTTCTTAAGATTTTATTTATTTATTTGACAGAGACACAGCAAGAGAGGGAACACAAGCAGGGGGAGTAGGAGAGGGAGAAGCAGGCCTCCCGCGGAGCAGGAGCCCGATGCAGGACTTGATCCCAGGACCCTGGGATCATGACCTGAGCCGAAGGCAGCCGCTTAACGACTGAGCCACCCATGTGCCCCGAGATGCAACATTTCTGAACTTGACCTATGAGTGATGTTGCCAGATAAAATACAGGATGCCAAATTAAATGTGAATTTCAGAAAAGCAATAAGTATTTTTTAGTATAAGTATACATGGGATTTTTATTTGCTAAATCTAGCAACCCTTTATGAAGCCAGATAAGCTTGCTACCAAAATATGTTAACATTACAAGAAAAGAAAATCATATGCCAGTTTCTCTCACAAACACAGATGCAAAATTCCTAAATAAAACATCAGTAAAGTGCATCCAGAATTAAATGAAAAATAATACATAACATTCAAATATCAACCAGTGTAATTCACAACATTAACAGAATAAAGAAGAAATTTTTTATGGCTATTTCAATCTATGCAGGGCAAGCACTTAATAAACCTCAATTCAATTATAATTGCTAAGAGATACTCTTTTTTAAAAAAAGCACAGACAGAAATTTCCTTAACTTTATAAAGTGTTGCTACAGAAAACCTACAAGTAACATCACTTCTAGTTTAAACACTGAAATCTCTGTAAGAATGGGAATAATTCAAAGAGGCCCTCTAGTACCACTCCTTTCACTAAACACAAGTTCACTTCTCAAACTGAACACCCCAAAAACGAATAATCAAGTTAAAAAATGGGCAGAAGACATGGACAGACACTTCTCCAAAGAAGACATACGAATGGCTAACAGATACATGAAAATATGTTCAACATCATTAGCCATCAGGGAAATTCAAATCAGAACCACATTGAGATACCACCTTATACCAGTTAGGATGGCAAAAATTGACAAGGCAAGAAACAACAAATGTTGGAGAGGATGTGGAGAAAGGGGAACCCTCTTACACTGTTGGTGGGAATGCAAGTTGGTACAGCCAATTTGGAAAACTGTGTGGAGGTTCCTCAAAAAGTTAAAAATAGAGCTACCCTATGACCCAGCAATTGCATTACTGGGTATTTACCCCAAAGATACAGATGTAGTGATTCAAAGGGGCACATGCACCCCAATGTCCATAGCAGCAATGTCCACAATAGCCAAACTGTGGAAGGAGCCGAGATGCCCTTCAACAGACGAATGGATAAAGAAGATGTGGTTCATATATAAAATGGAATATTACTCAGCCATCAGAAAGGATGAATATCCACCATTTGCATCGACATGGATGGAACTGGAGGAGATTATGCTAAGTGAAATAAGTTAAGCAGAGAAAGACAATTATCATATGGTTTCACCTATATGTGGAACATAAGGAATAGCACGGAGGACATTAGGAGAAGGAAGGGAAAAATGAAGGAGGGGAATCAAAGGGGGAGACGAACCATGAGAGACTATGGACTCCGGGAAACAAACAGGGTTTCAGAGGGGAGGGAGTGGGGGGATGGGTTAGCCCAGTGATGGGTACTAAGGAGGGCACATATTGCATGGAGCACTGGGTGTTATATGCAAACAATGAATCTTGAACACTACATCAAAAACTAATGAAGTACGGTATGGTGACTAACATAACATAATAAAATAAAATTTAAAAAAAGCAAAATAATAAAATTATATAATATAAAATGTTGCCTTAAAGTATTACCTTTTTTACACTTGCTTCATGAAACATTATTCAGACCTTTCACATGCATTTTAAACGTTAGCGTCTTCTTCACTAACCAGAGTTAGTCTCCCAATTTTTCAAAGCACATGATCTTAATTTTTGTTTAAGTGGTTTGAGATAGGAGCATTTAAAAAATCTGGATATGGTACTTTTCCTGGGAATTTTAATCTCAAGTCACAAGAACTCATTTGCTCTTCATGAGCTCTACCCTGAAACCCTTTCAAACACAGTCTTTAACAGGCTTATTTATAATGGCATCTAAAGTTTTAATTGTAAAATTATTATCTCCCCTCCCATTAGAAAATCTGTGCTGAAGTTCTTTGCCATCTTTTTAAGCTGATCACATCAGGGAACCTGTTTTCAGTATCCAAAACTTGTATTGCCTGAAGTTTTAGACTGTGTGTCTTTTTTAAACAGTTTTTTCTTCTTCCTAAATAAAATAGTTTTAAGGACTCAACTATAGGGTAATTTCCTTTTTCCTTTGGGACAGTTCTGGGAAAAGAACTTTGCCATATATGCACTGTCATCATTTAAAGTGGATCAAAGTATTACAAGTGAGCAAGTGAGTGAGGTGAAGGATATGGCTGAAGTGGAATGGAGAGTCTAGAACAGTGTATATAGACACATCCAATATAGATGTTACTACCCTTATGTGGGTATTTCAATTTAAATTAAATGGCTAATTTAATAATTATGTTAATCATTAAATTATAATTCAATTCCTTGGTCACACTGGCTATACTTTCAAGGGATCTATAGCCACATCGGGCTGGTGGCTAGTGTATTATACAGTGCAGATGTAAATTATTTCTATCATTGCAGGAAGTTCTTTTGGGTAGCTGTAGTCTGGAAGGTGTTCTGTAACCTCAGTAATTTAATTTAGTTGATTTCTAGGAATGATCATATTGATGGTAGTAGTCAGACTTCTCCCCTTACCCATAATTCATCACCCCAGCCAACACCTTCCCTTCACCCATACAGACACAGATCAAAGATGCATTAATATCTCAGTTTCTAAAATAGAGTTAGTGATCCAAGGTTATTAGTATCGTTAGTAAATATTAGTATTGTTAGTATAGTACAGAGATTTATACTGTGATCATCTGAAACACAAGGTATACCCTTTCCTCTATGTTGTTGTCAAGGAAAAAAAAAACCAAATTGCTTTGTGGTGAAAAGATCGGTACTTCTGGGAGTCAGAGAGGCCTGAATTTGAATGTTACGCTGTATAATCTTGGATAAACCACTTATTCTCTCAGAATCTTCATATGCTTGCTTCATGGAGTGAGGATTGAATGAGACGTGTAATGATGTGTAATTTATTGTACATAGCTCCTTGCACATTACAGATGCTTCCTTCCCTCTTTATTCCTCTAAGTCCAAAAAGACATCTAATGAATATTAATTCACTAATACTTCCGTTCATAAATTCACCAGAAGATATTTATTGAGCATTTACTATATGCAAAGATTTCTTCTCCATGGTAGGAATATAGCAGTGAACCAAAACAGGTAAGAATCTCTGTCTTCATGGTGCTTACATTTTCATAGGAGGAGACAGACTATAAATGATATAAATAAGTAACATAGTGTATCAGAAAGTGATCATTTCTTTTTTTTTTTAAGTTTTATTTATTTATTTGAGAGAGAGAGAGAATGAGTCAGAGAGGAGAGCACAAGCAGGGTGAGGGGCAGAGGGAGAAGCAGACTCCCTACTGGATATGGTAGTCTGCTTCTCCCTCTGCCCCTCACCCTGAGCTGAAGGCAGACGCTTAACCAACTGAGCCACCCAGGTGCCCCAGAAGTGATCATTTCTAAGGGAAGGAAGAAAAAAAAACAAGGAAGGAGGGTAAAAGTATGTTGGGTGGGGTCTGTAGTTTTCTAGAAAAAGTGGGCAGGTGACAATTGAATAAAGACCTGGAGGAAGGGAGTTAGTGAATGTACTCTGTACCTGTATCTGGGGGCAAGACCATTTCAGGCAGGGGGAATAGTAACCACAAATACCCTGAAGTGGGAAATCAGGCTTCCAATTTTCCAGGAATATCAAGAAGACAAGTGTGGCTCAGGAAAGGAGAAGGAGGTGAAGTAAGAGATTATAGGAGAGAGAAATAAGGCATATTAAGGATGTTGTCTTTTTATCTCAGAGTAAAAAGTGGAAGATTTTGAGTAGAGGATTGACATGGTCTGACTTATATTTTAATAGCTTCATTATGGCCACTCTGATGAGAGAATACACTAAAGATGAGCAAGGGCAATGCAAGGAAATCAGGAGGCTAATGCAATAATAGAGGAGAGAGAAGATGGAGGCTTCACATTGCACATAAGAGTGCAATGTGATCAAATTCTGAATGTGTTTTAACATTTCAGCTCTCAGAACTTGTGAATAAATGGGATGGAGGAAATCGAGGATAACACCAAGGTTTTTGACTTGGTCAGCTGGAAGATTGGTGTCATTTATTGAGATGGAAACACTTTCTATATTCTACTCTAATGTATTCTTATCTTACTTTTCCTCCTCACTTCCCAAGGTTTGGGGCTGTCTTGTCCATGTGTTATCCACAATACCTAGTACATTTCTTCTTCTTTTATTTAGTACAGAGTAATTGCAACCTACTTTCATGAATTAAATTGATTTTAGATGTTCCATCAACCCCAAAATGGAGACAGCTATATTTAGGACCGCTAATAACAAGGAAGAGTGTTTTCCTTATGTTGCTGCTTGTAACAGAAAGCAGATTTGGCTTGTTGGCTTCCCTTTAATACTGCAGGATGTCTGCCTCCATAAATCCTTCATACTGCTAACCTTCAACATTTCTATCTTTTTTAGGTTTTTAGCTTATAATCTGAATCTAGCAAAGGCAGATTAGTTGACATTTTTTCCTTTCTCTTTTTACATTCATTGAATAAAGCAGAAGGCAATAATTTTATACTAAGTGGAAGAGAGAGGGGTGAGTAGGTCTTTATGTGATGCTAACCAAAGTCTGAGTACTACCATGTTTCCTCAGGAGGGGCAAAGAACCTGGGGAAGGGAAGTAAGTGACTGTCACAGAAACCACCTTTCCTAATTTTTGCTTTTAGTAAATGAGATATTGGTTGCCAGTTCCTTTTGATCCTAGGTATATGGTTTTCCCAGTTTGCAGTTTGGTTTTTCATCCATAGATATTTACTTGAGTAGGGTAAATCTCTCAAGTACCATTATTAATCTTTGGATCTGCCCTGTATTTCTTTGTCCTTCATTTGATCTGCACCAGTCCTGATGCTGCATGTTGAGCTATTTTGATAGTGATATCTACTTGGAAGGACTCAGTGAACATTTTTTGCATTTGACTAAAAACAGATTGTGAGTGGCTATATTTCTTAAATTGTTCTGCTGTTTTCTTTCCCTGAAGGAAAAAAAAATCAGTTTAGAACTTATTAAAACTAAGTATTTGGCTGTTAGGAGCTCTTTTAGGGTTGCCAATTGTAATTCTTTTCTACTAAAAAAATAACAATAGGTAGATTTAAAAGAACAGGTTAAAAAATTTAAGTTTGGGATTGTAGGGTTGTTAAACTACTCACTTTTCTTGTACGTTGGTTTCATCATTTTATCTGTAAGTGATAGAGTATTTTGATGATGTAGACCATTATTTAAATAGTGAAGAGAGAAAACATCTCCAGAAATAAGTTGTCTGCAAAAGATAAGTGTTGTGAGTGGAAAAATTTGTTTTTTTATAGTGTCCATTCCTTGCTTTCAGAATTTTGTGATTAAAAACTATTTGTGATTTTATTTTTTTTTGCCAAGTCAACAATGATTTATTTATTTATTTATTTATTGTCCCTCATACTAACATCTTTTATTAAAACTTTTTATTTTTTATTATTTTTAAAATTTTTAAAATTTTAATACACATTTATTTGCTATATCCTTTTTTATTATTAATGTATAATGTATTATTTGTTTCATGGGTACAGTTCTGTGATTCATCAGTCTTACACAATTCACAGCGCTCACCATAGCACATACCCTCCCCAATGTCCATCACCCAGCTACCCTATCCCTCCCACCCCCCTCCGGGCGCCTGGGTGGCTCAGTCATTAAGTGTCTGCCTTTGGCTCAGGTTATGACCCCAGGGTTCTGGGATCCAGCCTTGCTCAGCACGGAGCCTGCTTCTTCCTCTCCCACTCCCCCTGCTTGCGTTCACTCTCTTGCTGTATCTCTCTCTGTCAAATAAATATTTGTGATTTTAAACAAGAATAAATCTTGGTATGACAAACATGGGTGGATCTAGAGGATATAATGCTAAGTGAAATAAGTCAGAGAAAGACAAATACCATATGATTTCACTTATTGTGGAATTTAAGAAACAAAACCAAGAAAAAAAAGAGAAACAAAAAAAGCAGACTCTTAAATATAGAGAATAAACTGGTATTTATCAGAGGGAAGGTGGGGGGGATTAAGAGTATACTTAGAGCACTGAGTAATGTATAGCATGTTGAATGAACCATATTGTACACCTGAAACTAATATAACACTGTACTTAAATTATACTGGAATTAAAAAAAAAACAAAGTGCAAAAAAAATCTTGGTATGACAAATGTTAGAATAAAGGCAGTTCACCTTTATTGAGTATTTTACAATGTATCAAATACCATTTAAGCACTTAGTATATGTTAACAAGTTTCATAAAATCCCAATGAACCAGTAGGGTTATCACTCCCATTTTACTGATGAGAACTGAGAGAGAACTTTCTCAGGATTATACAACTATAAATGATGGGGCTAGAAATCAATGGCTTTCTGGCTTAATAGCCTTCACTCCTCACTTTGAGCATATTTAATAACATGAGTTTCTGAAGGATCTATGCCTTTAGATAACTTCTATGCCCACTTCTAAAATAATAAATGGTTTAGTGGGAATTAATAGATTGTATATAATGTCAGAATAAAGGATTTTGTGTAGATCTCTAAAATGTTCAAAGTTGTTCCCTAACCTCACTCTGCATAAGAATCCCTTGAAGAGTTTTTGAGGGAAAAAAAAAAAATCTGGACCCCTTCCAGACTACCTGAATTTGAATCACTGGGAGCAGGACTTCAGTATATCTGTCTTTCTAGCCCAGCATGAGGCAGACATTTATGCATCAGTGATATATAGTATGTAACAAAATAGACTAAAACAAAAACAATATGTGATGAGGATGAATAATTATGGTGGCTAACATTTGTGGAGTACTTTTGTATTATCTCATTTAATCCTTATAACAGATAACCTTGTAAATTAAGTTGGTATTATTACCTCCAGTTTGTAGATGGGGAAACTAAATCTTAGAGTAGTCCAGTTAACATGGCCAGAGTCACACAGGTAATAAACACATGATAGACCTAGAATTTGAAAACAGATCTGCCAGACTACAGGACATAGAACATCCCATAGTTGACCTATTAAATTATAGTAGATTATAGATCAGAGAGAACTAAATACTGAATATGAATTGTTATTGTAGGTTTTTTTTTTTTGCTTAAAAAAGAAGGTATGAAAAGAATTTATAAAATTTACTGTTTGTATGCCATCTCCTTTTTATCCATTTTCTATTAATGACAGTAGATCATCATAGTTGGTGAATTCCCTAAGAGCCAGTTTCACTTTTAAAAATGTGGTTAATGCGTATATGTAACTGTAACTGAGATTTGTATTGAGGCTCAGATGTCTATATATATCTCCTCCTACTTCTCTGATACTTGCGTTTAATATTTTCTCTGATTCTATTTTTCCTACATACTCCTTAAATGTTGACATTCCAGATTTTCCGTCATGAGGCTTTTCTTTTCTTTGTTCACATTATCCCTCATTTCAGATAAACTTAATCCACTCTTAAGACTTTTGCAAAGACTTTAAAAAATATGGTTTTATAACACATAACATGAAATGTATCATCTTAATCATTTTTAAGTATATAGTTCAATAGTGTTAAATATATACACATTGTTGTGAAACAGATCTCCAGAATGTTTTCATCTTGCCAAACTGAAACTCTATACCCATTAATCTACAACTTTCCCTTTTTCCCTCCTCCGACTCCTGGTAACTACCATTCTACTTTCTGTTTCTATGAATTTCACTATTCTAGGGACTTCCTATGAGTAGAATCATATGGTATTTGTCATTTTTTGACATTTGACATTTTTTGGCTTATTTCACTTATAATGTCCTCAAGATTTATCCATGTTATAGCCTGTGATGGTATTTCCTTCTTTTTTAAAGCTGAATACTATTCCATTGTATGTATATACTATATTTTCTTTATCCATTGCTGTTGATGGGCATTTGGGTTGCTTCTACCTCTTCACTATTGTGAATTGTGGTGCTGTGAATATTGGTATACAAACATCTCTTTGAGACCCTGCTTTCAGTGATTTTGGATACATACCCAGAAGTGAGACTGTGCTGGATCCTTTGGTAGTTCTATTTTTTCCAAATACCTTTTTTTTTTTTTTAAGAAAGAACAACATGGAGGTAGAGAGGGGCAGAGGGAGAGGGACAGAGAGAATCTTAAGCAGGCTCCACACTGAGTGTGGAGCCTGACATTGGACTCGATCTCATGACCCTGAGATCATGAACTGAACCAAAATCAAGTCATACGCTTAACTGACTGAACCACCAGGCACCCCTTTCCAAATACTTCTAAAGTAGATGACTCATGACTCCAAACTCGATATCTTGAACTCACACATTTTAGATTCTTAACAATCTGTTGGACATCTCTATATGAATGTCCCATACTTCAAAATCAACGTGCCTAAAACTGAAGACCTCAGATCCTCTTCTCACCAGCCTGTCCCTTTGCTCATGTTCTTGGGTTCATGGCATGCATTCATTTTTTCATTCATGTGTTCAGTATATGTTAACTCACACAGCCTAGGGATGAGGCACTGTTGGTTTTGAGGACACATCAGTGAACAAAATAAAGTCATTTGGGTCTCACATTCTAGTGAGGGAAGACAGATAACAAACAAGGAGACAAATAAATAGGTAGAGTGTCATGCATGGCTAGAGGAGTTCTCTTTTAGATAGGATGGCTAGGGAAGGTCTCTCTGAAATGACCTTTGAGTAGAAACCTTACTGAAGTGAGGGAGTGAGATATGTGGATATCTGAAGGAAGAGCATTGCAGGCAGAAGGAAGAATAAGTATAAGGGGTTTAATGTGAGAGCATATTTCACTTGTTCAGGAAATTGTAAGGAAATCAGCAACTAAAGTTAGTGAACCTCAGGGATAGTGGAAGAAGGTGATGTCAGAGAAGGAGCTGGAGGCAGCTAATGTAGTCTTTAAGGTCAGAATGAGGTCTTTGACCTTTACTCTGATGTTATGGGAAGGCATTAGAGTAGGGAAAGGGTTTTGACTTGACATTTGTAAGTATCATGCTGGCTTCTGTGTGAACAGGCAGTAAGCAAGTGGGGCAAAGATAGAAGCAGGGAGACCAGTTTGGAGACTATTGAAATACCAATCCAGAGGAGAGATGATGGTTTAGACTAGGGTGGTAATAAAAAAGATTGGTCAGATTCTACATTTTGGAGGTAGAATAAAGAATTTCTCATAGGTCAGATGTGGAATGTAAGAGAAAGGAATTGAGGATGACGATATGATTTTTGACTTGAGCTATGGAATCTCTAGAATTGCTTGCCAGTTGTGATGATTGGGAGGACTGGAGCAGGAACTGCCTATACAGTCACCCAAGCCAGAAGCCTGGGCATCATTCTCAACAATTTTCTCTTTTCAATTCGTATTTCACAGTGCTGACCAAATGATGTTCCTTCCTGAAGGGCAAATTTCAGTTGCAGCAGTTGCCTGCCCATTATCTTCAGGTTAAGTAAAACTTTTAATGCCTGTATTTATACTGCTTCTCATAATCTATCTCTTGCTTACCTTTCCAACTATCTCCTCATTGCTTCCTGACCCAAACCTTTGCTGAGGCCACACAAAACTACTTTCCACTTCCTGAACAGACTTACCACTCCCCCCAATTTTTTTTTCCCCTTGTCCCTGACTGCTCTTACTCAGCTTTTTACCCCAGAAGAGCCTTGCTTTAACACTTGGTTCAAATATCACCCCTTCCCAGCTTTTTTCCCTGGCATTCAAATTACTTCTACTCTTTTGCCTTCATATAGTATCTTATATATTTCTCTCTTGAAGGTTATAATAAATGGAAGGAAGAGTCATCAGCTTTTGAGTCATACAGTAGAGTACTTGAAGAAGGCTTAGAAAAGGGTCATCATAGTGATTAACATATTTGGAAAGTAGGAATTTGAAAGAACATTTAGAATAATTTAAATATAGTAGATTATTGGAAACAGTCTGTTACAGATACTTACAGAAAATCAAGTAATTATTTATGGAAAAAAAAAAAAAAGATTTTCCTTTCTGCCCCAGAAAAAAAGAGGAGAAAATGGTGTTAAGCATCTTTTTGAGGCCTCATTGGCTTCCCACCATAATCTCATTGTCTTTCTTTAGAACTCTACAATTTAGTGTGGACACTTAAATCTACTACTTTTGTTTCTCTGGCCTTTTACTTGCATAGCTGAGAAAGTTTCATTCCAAAATGGACCCTTTTCTTATAGCTCATTTGATTAACATAATACTAATGAGGTCTGTGAAATAAAAGAAAAAATATATACTGGTCTCTGTCCTCCAGTTCCTGGCACAGAGCTTCTAAAATCCTTGTAATTTCTTAAGTGATAAGAATCTAGTGGTATCTTTTGTTCTAATATTTGGTTTTTGACCTTGGTTCCTGTTGTAGAACTCCTAAATCCCTTGGGGAATTTCCTGGGTGATAGGAGTGTCTTTTGTTCTATTGAGGAGACTTTTGGCTCCTGGATAGCTTCAGGATGGGGGCTGATCATCAGAAAGACCAAACCATGATTAGAAGCTTGGAGCTATCATTCCTACCCCCCCATCCTCCAGGAGGGGGAGAAGGACTAGAGATTGAATTAGTGATTGTTCATGCCTATGTAATGAAGCCTCCATAAAAATCCCAATAATATAGGTTGGGAAGCTTCCAGGTTGGTGAATACATGAAGATGTGGGGAGGGAGAGTGTGCCCAGAGAGATCATGGAAGCTCAGCATGCCTTCCTATGTGCCTTTCTCCAGGTGTCTCTTCTATCTGGCTGTTCCTGAGTTATATCCTTTTATAATAAGCCAGTAATCTAATAAGTAAAATGTTTTCCTGAGTTCTTTGAGCCACTCTAGCAAATTAATTGAATTGAAGAGAGGGTTGTGGGAACCCCTGATTTATAGCCAGTAGGTCAGAAGCACAGGTAACAGCCTGGACTTGTACTTAGCATCTGAAGGGGGAGTAGGCTTGTGGGACTGAGCCCTTAACTTGTGGGATCTAATGCTGTCTCTAGGTAGATAGTGTCAGAATTGAGTTAAATTGCAGGACACGTAGCTGGTGTTGCAGAATTGCTTGATGTGTAGAAAACCCACACAGCTGGTGTCAGTTGAAATAGTGTTGTTTGTAGTAGAGTATTGAGAGTAGAGTAGACACACAGGATAGTGTTTCATCCTCATACAAGGTAAAAGGTGAAAATTCCACAATTCATGGCTGTAGAATAATGGGCTCTTCCAGAACTTCTCATTGGCTCTACTCAAGGTAAAAACACGAGGGGGAGATGATTTTGTGAATTTAGCATGGACACTTAAATCTACTACTTTTGTTGTTTCCTCAGTACCCAGAATAGTTCCAGGTGAGTAACTAAATATTTGTTGGGTGGGTTAATGTTGGAATGAATAAATGAAATATTCAGATGAATGAATGAGATGTATGAGTGCTATGTAAGTAAATGGAAAATCATAGAGACTTTTAAAGCAAACCAAGAAACAGACTCTTAACTATAGAGAACAAACTGATGGTTACCAGAGGGCAGGTAGGTGGGGGGTGGTTTAAATAGGTGATGGGGATTAAGGAGGGCACTTGTGATGAACACTGGGTGATGTAAGTGTTAAATCACTAAATTGTACACTGAAGCTGATACTACACTGTATGTTAACTAACTGGAATTTAAATAAAAATTTGAAAAAAAGAAAAATCATTGAGAAAAAGGTGGTGTGAGTCAAATTTTCTTGAAGAAAATGATTCACATCTGGGTCTTCATCTCCATTAGGCAACAGTAGACATTCCTTCCTTCATGATCCCATATTGTCTTTCACATTAGAATTAGTTGTTTCTGTAACTGCCTGTCCTGGGAGGAACATGTCATTTTTGTTTTCCCTCTGGTCCTAAAACACTGTTCAGTGAATAAAAGAATGAATGAATTTGAACTGGTGGAAAAGAGAATGTTCTGTATAAAGGATCAGTATGATTGGATGAGAGAAAGTCTGGGTTTGTTGGAAGAATTCACTTGATGGCAAGATCAGAGCTGTGAATGCTAAAATACTAGTACTTTGTGGGTCCGAAGTTTATTTTTTAGGCATTTTGAAATTATTTGATTCTGACATGCCATAGAGTAATAATTTCAAATTGAACAAGAGTATACTAATTTAGAAAGTATTTTTCTATATTTTAAGTATTTTTAGGAGATGGAAAAAAGTGGTTAATAGACACAACAAAGCAAGTATTACTGGGGCATCTGGGTGGCTCAGTCAGTTAAGTGTCTAACTCTTGATTTTGGCTTGGGTCATGATCTCAGGGTCTTCAGATCAAGCTGTGCATCAGGCTCTGTGCAGGGGGTGGAACCTGCTGAAGATTTTCTGTCTCCCTCTCCCCCTCTGGAAAAAAAAGCCAGTATTACAATACTTATTATTTTCTTAGTTTCACAGGCTTCCCAAACATGTGGGATATGTAGAGTTGCCTATATTTTTAATTCTATCAACTAATAATATATGTGATTATATATATATATTATATATATATAATGAAAATGTGTTTATCATTTCTATTTTCATAAAATTCTAAATATTTTCTTTTTCTATTTGTTTATAAATTCTTATAACTTAAATGTATTAAGTATTTAGTTTTACTGATCTGTAATCAGTAATTTGGAAATTGGCCAGGTGAGGAGGCTGCTAATAAGAATAAAGCTGATGATATGGGGCACCTAGGTGGCTCAGTTGGTTAAGTATCTGCCTTTAGCTCAGGTCATGATCCTGGAGTTATGGGATTGAGCCCCACTTTGGGCTCTCTGCTCAGTGGGGAGTCTACTCTCTCTTCCTCTCCCTCCCCCCGCCCCCACTCATGCTCTCTTTCTCATTCACTCTCTCAAATAAAGAAATAAAAATCTAAAAAGAATAAAGCGAATCATAATGCTGTGATGTAATCATTGAAGCATCACTGAAGAAACATCTGGAAAAATGGTGGTCTGTTATTAACTAATCTGTATTATATTGAGAATAATGAGTATTATACTGAAATTCCTATTTTTATACTCTCACACTATTTCAAGAGTTAGTTGTACTTTATTTCCCATGTATTTCTTAGCCTTTTATAATTTAATTTTTAGTAAAACTTAAAAAATATGTCTAATAATCTCCTAGGCCTCATATTATTAGACTATTCTCACATTTTTCAGTTTTGTCTAATCCTTCCTTGTAATACCTTCTTTGCCCCTTCTATGACATATTCCTGATCTTTCCCTCATATCTAACCCTTCTATTTTTATTGTTTTGTTTTTGTCTTTAGCTTTCTCTCCTCTATTTCTTTTTTTTTTTTTTTAAAGATTTTATTTATTTATTTGAGGGAGAGAATGAGACAGAGAGAGAGAGCATGAGATGGGGGAGGATCAGAGGGAGAAGCAGACTCCCTGCTGAGCAGGGAGCCTGATGCAGGACTCGATCCCGGGACTCCAGGATCATGACCTGAGCCGAAGGCAGTCGCTTAACCAACTGAGCCACCCAGGCGCCCCTCTCCTCTATTTCTTATATGTATGAATTCCTCAAGACTCTATCTCTATCTCAACTTCTCTTCACCAAAGAAGAAGGCTTATTAGGGGGAGGGAATTAAAATATTTTTAGGGCTGCTTTTATTTGCCTTTAAACATACATTGTTTTACTTAACCTGGCTCTGAATTTTTAAATTACTTTTTGTCTCCATTTGGATATTACCTGAACTGCTTATAGTAAAATTAATTGTTTAATATATTTTTGTCCCTGCTAGAAGGCAAGCTATGTTACGTCCATTAGTATATCTCCATTGCCTAGCCCAGAGCTTGGTATATAGTTGGCAATTAATACATATTTGTTAAGTAAACAAATGATACCCTACTGTCACTTTGAAGTTAACATGTTCAAAATTGAACTCATCTGAAATTTTCCTTTGCTTCTATGCCCACTCATTATTCAGTGTCCAGATCAAATGCCATCTCTTTTCTGAAACTTTCCTTAATCCTCACAAAAATCTCTTTCCCTATTCTATATTCCTTTAGCAAATTATACTTTTATTGTACTGTACATCATTCTGGATTACATTTTACATATTTATGTACAAAATAGGTTGAGGTCAGGGACTTTCTACCCCAAAGCAGATACATTATTTAACATGATCTAAGGTCTTAGAAAAGGAAAGTGGAGGTGTGTCACTGTTCCTTCCGCATAGTATTGCCCTCTACCCCATCTTACTACTTTTCCCTTATCCTTCAGTCTTTTTTTTTTTTTTTAGGTTTATTTATTTATTTGAGAGAGAGAGTGAGGGAGAGAGAATGTGTGCACGTGCACGAGCAGGGGGAGGGGCTGAGGGAGAGAATCTTTAAGCAGACTCCCTGCTGAGCATGGAGTCCTTCATGGGGCTTGACCTCACAACCCTGAGATCATGACCTGAGCCAAAACCGAGAGTCGGATGCTCAACCGACTGAGCCACCCAGGTAACCCCGCTTATCCTTCAGTCTTAATTGAGACATTATTTCATCTAGGAAGCTTTCTGAGCCTTGGTCAGGTGTTGACCATGTGGCTTTTGTTTTTGTATTTGCTTTTTAAAGATTTATTTACTTTAGAGAGAGAGAGTATGGGGAGGGGCAGAGGGAGATGGGGAGAGAGAATCCTCAAGCTGACTCCCTGCTGAGCACAGAGCCCAACCTGGGGCTCGATCCCAGGACCCGAGATCATGGCCTGAGCTGAAATCAAGAGTTGGTTGCTCAACCGACTCAGCCACCTGGGCACCTCTGTTTTTGTTTTTTTTTGTAGTCCTCTAGCATCATTAATTTAACAAATAAGTATCGAGTGCCGTTTAGTGCCTGTGTTGTGCTAGCCAACTGGGATAAAGTAAAGAACAAAATTGTTATTATCTTGTCTGTCACATAGCCTACACCTTACAGAGAAAGGCAGACATAAAACAAATAATCACCAAATAAGTAATTAACAATTACTATAAAGGAAAAGCACAGAGTTCTATGTGAGAGTAAGGCTATGTAGATGGGGGGGGGGTTGATTAAGAATTCTTCGAAAAAGTATATCTAACAAATTTCAGTTATGATGATTAAGATTTAGCCAGACAAGAAATGGGGAAAAGGCATTTCAAACAAACATAGTATCTTCAAAAGACCTAAGAAATAGAAGAACTTGATGCCTTTGAGGAACAAAAAGACAGGCCCATTTTGGCTGAGGAAATAGTATTAGCTCATTATACAGATGAGGAAACTGAGGCTCAAAGAGGTTCAGTGAGTATAGAACATATTAAGGTCATAAAATTAATAAGTGGGAAAGTCTGGTTTCAAATCTTGGACTTTGTAAATCCTTAGTATTCTTTCCATTATACCTTGGCATTCCCGAGTGAAAATTTGAACAAAATCTTTCCAAACTCTGGTATTTTGTTTCTTTTCCAACACCATAGAAAATTCTTTTACTATTTTCTATTTTTTAGCAAAGGAGATATTTGTATGTGGAGCTATTGCTGTCAAAAGAAAAGGGATAATTGATCTGGCAGTAGGCAGAGATACTTCCATTGAATATGTGGCTTTGAAAACCCATTTTAGCATTTGTTTGACTCAAAGGATTTATGAGCCTCCAGAGTTGTCGGGGTTCTGTGGAATCCACTGTCTATATTAATCTGTGGTTTTCTTTGGTTTTTGCCAGTGGAGCATTACAACTCTCAAAATTCATAGCAAGCATCTTACATTCTACTTTATTTCCATTTAACAGAATAACATTGTAAACTTGACCCACTTCTGGCAAATATTTAAGTTAATGTTTCACAAAATAACACAAACTCCTTTTGGGAATTGATTTCTAGGCAACTGATAAAGCATTGAAGTGTTACCTTTTTTTTTTTTTCTTTCTCATTTTGATGTGGACTTGGATGGGCAAGGGGAGGGAAGAAGTTGTTACGATGCAGAGGCAAATTTGGAAAGGCAAAGTTTTTTCCTCCAGAGAATCTTTGTTACCCTGCAATGAACTGCCTACAATCCAGGATGTTGCAGCCTGCTTGCTTAGTAGCCTGCAAAAATGTCCATATCATGTCAGGTCTGTGCTATGTTCTAAGTAACTGGTGACTTGTTAGCTTAGAGACCAACTTCAGGATTGTTTTATATAAGGAAACTTCCCCCGTGATACTCCTGCCTCCTTTTGTAACCTGGTACAATCGTGGTATTGTGTTTATCAAAGAACTCTTGCCTCTACGTTTTTTCTTTCTAAATGTTCTTTTTACTAAGAATAATAATTATAACATGAAAGAATGAATTTATTCCATGAGCTCATTTTTAAATTCTTATTGGAATTTTTCATTTTTGATTTTTATCTCTCTCCTCTCAATCTGAAGAAGGAAATAAGTTAAAACTATTATTTTAAGGTACTGATTTTACTTGTTCTGACGTTCTTAAACATTGGTTTTTGTGAGTGTTTTGCTTGAATGAAGACTGTGGAATTAAGCCTTTTATGACTCAAGATTTGGGGGTATT
Source organism: Halichoerus grypus (assembly GCF_964656455.1). Lineage (NCBI taxonomy): Eukaryota > Metazoa > Chordata > Mammalia > Carnivora > Phocidae > Halichoerus > Halichoerus grypus. The sequence continues at coordinate 147,993,852 of NC_135716.1, forward strand.
AAAAGCCAAATGCATGTTTTTTTTTGGTTTGTTTTGCTTTTTTTTTCTAGCTTCCTAAAATACGGTTTTATTATAGTAAATAGAGAAACATTTTAGAGAATATTTTGTGTTATTAAGGAAACATTTAATATTTTGTTTAAATTTTATATTATATTATTTTATTTTATTTTTTTTAAAGATTTATTTATTTATTTGACAGATAGATAGAGAGCACAAGTAGGCAGAGTGGCAGGCAGAGGGAGAGGGAGAAGCAGGCTCTCCGCTGAGCAGGGAGCCGGATGCGGGGCTCGATCCCAGGACCCCAGGATCATGACCTGAGCCGAAGGCAGCCGCTTAACCGACTGAGCCACCCAGGTGCCCCTAAATTTTATATTATTTTAAAAGCTTTTATTTATTTGACAGAGAGAGCAAGAGAGCCCAAGCCTGGGGAGCAGTTGGAGAGGCAGAAGCAGGCTTACTGCCGAGCAGGGTGGGGCTTGATCCCAGGACCCTGGGATCATGACCTGAGCCGAAGGCAGACACTTAACCATCTGAGCCACCCAGGCACCCCCTAAATTTTATTTTTCAACGTATACTTATTTCCCTGTACAGTGTTCTCCACCCCACACATCCCTGAGCATTTTTGTTTTGTTCTTTTTTTTTTTTAATGGCCTTCTCTGTTTTTTGTTTGCAGGCAGCTATCAATGGTGTAATACCCCAGGAAAATGGCATTCTACAAAGGTATGTTATAAAGTGCCTAATGGTAGGATGAGAATTTAGCCAAGCAAAAAAGAGACAATTGTTAATTTTTTTGTTCAACTTTTTGATAGAGCATTTGATCTTTGGTGTAGAAGCTCTATTAGTTACTGTTCTTTCAGATAATTTTATTATATCAGTTTCCTAAAGTTTCCAACTTTTAACTGTATAAGGTTATTTCAAAATGAGTGATACTATTTTTAATGGTGGTTTTATTTTATTTTTAAAAAAGCTTTTCAAGGGCATCTTCTAATTCATAAAATGGAAGGAACTGAGTCTCTGTAGCTCTAGAGCATGATTATTGTCTGCCTATCCAGGCTTTATCTTCAGCCTTACTACATTCTGTTTTTTTCTTCACTTTTGGTTTCTAAATTAAGTATATGATAATTTGCAACAATTTGAATAAGTCCTTAATTGATGAAACTTCCCAAAGCACTGAACTGTTTCACCTGAAGAATGCATTGTTAACATGTGGAATGGTCTTCGTGGTTTTGTGTCATTGCCGGAGGGTAAAATTGGAAGATGATGCCAAGAGAACTATAAGTTACAAAATAATTCCTTAAATTAGAAATAACTTTTCATAAGTTTTCTTTCCTTAAAATTGGAGACTGGTTTGGATTAAAAGAGGACACTATAGAGTCATAGGAGGTAAAACCATTCCCCCTTCCAAGTGTAGTTTAATTACTTGATTTTTTCCCCCCTCTCTTCTCAATTCAAACTTTGGCTTGAATTTTGGTGGCTAGGATTTCTAAGTCACTGAAGCATGATCTGCTAAGTGCAGATGAGGCAAACAGAAACAGCAGACTAGGACTGAGGTTGTTTTGGAGAGGAAGAAAAGTGCTGTTGCAAAACCATCAAAAAATTCACCACGAACTGCAAAATGTGCTATACTTTATAGGAAACTGTGTATATTTAGAAAGGAAGCAAATTCTATTTGGTACTTGTACTACGCTTAGTAATTAATAGACCTGTTCCCCACCATTTTTTAAAAACTGTCAGAAAAAATTTCATCCAGAGTAAATGTGGCTGATTTCCAGAGTCTGTACCAATTTTTTTTTTTTGTTGTTGTTGTTCAAAAGCATTAGTTTTATTGAAACCCTTGTCTAGAAAGCAAACCAGGTGATTACAGGAACTTCCTTTATGATCATTTTTTTTCTTGGTTTAGAAAGTTTTAGACTTCTAAATATGGCTCCAGTTTTATTCTTGAGTAAATGTTATTCCACTTTCTGTTCCAAAATTTTTGCTTGTTAAACCCTTGTGGATTCAGCTTCTGGGTTCTGAGTACATATTGGATACATCTTAAAATTAACAGTATTTTGCTGTGGGTGAACTCTAGAAATTTCCTCATCCCTGGAAACATCCCATCTCTCCTGTCACTAATGGTACTTTTTGCTTAATATTTTATAAGTAGAGATTCAGCACTAAATTGATTTCTAAAACTATAAAATTTGGAGTTTAACATTCATCAGAGTAGGTTTTTGTTTTGTTTGCTTGTTTAATTAAAGGAATGAATCATATGTGCATAGAAGAAAATCGGTTGTATCTAGCAATAGTCTTCAATTCTCTCCCTTCCTAACTTTGTTATTTAGGTTTGAAATCACTGTGGACTTGACGTAACTGAAAATTCCTCTTGTGTATCTCCTAACCAGAGGAAAATGAAAGAGAGCTCTTTGTTGCTTTCTCATTGGCTTAACACTGAAAGTGGAAGACTTAATAGTAGGAATGGTATATGTAGGTAGTTAAAAGGATTTTTGTTTTGTATGTTTGACTTTTGTAGTGTAGTCTGTGAATGCAGCTGACTCTTAATTTGTCGGTTCATACTTCAACAGAGGAAAGAGCTACTAAAAAGATTTTTTAATATGAATTATTTTTGGATGGAGAAGAGCCCAATCCCTGTGCTTTATAGCTTTTCTTGAAATCAGATTTTTGTGTGAATTCAAAAGTGGGAATATGGTTTTTAATGTTCCCATAAAGTTCAAAGCAAAGAAACTAACATTTTTTAAATGCTTAAGGCACTGTGCTAGGTAATTGATATATTTTTCATCATTTAATACTTACTGTAACCCTTAAGAGGTTCATATTTCATAGTGAGGAAACTTAAGGTTAGAGAGTTTACATAGTTTTGTCCAAGCTCACAAGTGTAGTACATGGTGAAATCTGTATTGTCTCATTTTAAAAGCCATGCATTTTTTGATACCACTCTGCCCTATTCAGGGTCAGCAAACTAGTCATGTCATACCTTTTTTTAAAAGATTTTTTTCCTTTGGGTAAAAAAGTTGGAATTTAATACATGTGTATAAGATCTTTCTCCCATAGCTTTGTTTTACAGTTACTATTTTAGTTGTAAGCAAGTAAAGGCAGATATTATTATCCCTCATTTTACAGGTAGAGAGAATAAGGCATGAAGTGACTTGGCCCAGATGATACAGCATGATGTTGATGGAGTCAGGATATAAGCAAGTCTTCTGCCTCATCCTCCAAGGCTTATTTCACTAGACATACTGCTAATACAACATTTTATATACTGTGTGACTTATGCTGTCATAAATGTAAGCCATTCAGTCATAGAACATCAAATGTGTGCATGTTTATTTACTACATCTTGGTATAATACTTTATTTAGCATATTGTCCAGAGCCTTTTTAAACATTATTTTTGGAGACAGTTATTGTTAGAAGGAAGTGCTAATGAATTACTTGTGTTAGTAGACAGCACATGCTGTATTTTCTAAAAATTTTATGAATCAGTAGTATAATTTTCCTCATTGACTAAGTGGGTAGTATTTGTCAACTCATATTTATTTTTTTGACCCAGACAGTCTGTATGTTTCTTTGTCCATTGTTTAATTCATTGAGGAAACCTAGAGAAGACTAGGCATTTTTTTCTAGTTATTTGCTGTTAGGTTTTCAGAATATATAAATGCTGAGGTTTTTGATACAGATAATATCCATTTTGGTCAGTTAGTTTCTATTTATTGTCTTTTCTGATGCTCATTTAAGAATCTGATTTTTTTCTAAAGACAAATTTATCTTTAAAACACATACATGTTTTTGTTTGTTTTTGTACCTAGAAATTTTACCTTGGGATGGATTTTTAAAAATTGAAATAAACATGTACAGAGTTTCTGTTTGCTTTGTTCATTGCCTTCCAATGACATGTGTGGTTTGTAGAGCAAAGTTGACTGAGGATAAATACACTCCTTTAGTTGACCTTTAGATCTAAAATAGATTTCTCCATAGAGTTTCCCTTGCCAATCAGTGTCTTTTTTTTTTTTAATTATTGATTAACTAGAAAAGAATAGTGAATAGATCAGATTATAGAATGGTATCTTCATAGATGAAAAGTCTTAAAAATACCTTTTTTTTTTTTTTTTTAGTCAACAATTTTGGATGTCTTTGTACTCTATGGATACCATTGACTATTAGTCAAAATTGATAGGATCATTAACTGGTAGTCTCTCTTTTTCTCTCTCTTTTTTTTTTGGATTGTAAATTCATTATTTTTTATTGATCTTGAAATAAAATAATTATAGCCAATAAGAAAATTCTCAAGTGAAAACTTTCTAAAATATTCTCTTGGGTTGACAACACACCAAATAGCCTGCTATGATTAGAAATGTTAAACTGTCTCCTAGAGTTAGGGTTTGGTAAAGAAAAAAAAAGGCACACTAGAGTGTTTCAAACACAGGGAATTTCATATAGGGAATCAGTTCCAGAGATGTGGAGCAGGTTGAAAGAGCAAAAAGGGAATACTGAGACAATTCAGATATAATGACGTCAGGAAACAGCTGGACTAGCAGGCAGGCCCAGCTGTGGGTGGGGTGGTCCTGCTATGCTTGAGGAAAGGTGCATAGGGCAAGAGAAGATTTACAGCTGCAGCATCCTCTGAGTAGGGTGGGCACAACCCGGACTGTGTGGACTGGGTCCAGGGTATTGCAGGAAGCCTGCTCTAGGACAGGTCTGTCTGGGAGAGCTCCCTGCTAACCACTAAAAGGCACAAAGTCACTCCTAGTATTAGAAGAAAAAAGGAAAGTGATTGGGAGAGATTGAGGTTAACAAGACTTTGAAGCCCAGAGGAAGGGCCCTAGCAACTTGACCCTAGACATAAGAGAAAGAAGTCCTGCTCAGCTGATACTGGTACCTCTGCAGGATGCAGAGGCTTGTTTTGAAGTATTGAAAGAAGCTAGAAGCTAACACCAGTGGCTGATGCTAAAACAAAGTGGGTGTCATTGTTAGAGTAATGTCACTGCTAGGTCACTGGTATTAAGATCAATGTGCAAAACTGTAAGAAGAAAATTTTGTGTGTGTCTGTGCACACACTTGTGTGGTGCTACATTTTTGTTACTGTTACTGGTCATAAGGCCATGATTAATATTTACCAGTTTCTTCTTCCACTCTTTATATTCCCTCTGCCAGCAACTCAGATAGTCAAGTTTCTTTACTTGGTGGGACATCTCAAACATTCATTCTGAAATAGTCAGAATCCTCAGTGGGTCTGCCTTTTTTAAATTGGCTGTAGTTTTCCACTAACTCATAATTGGAAATGCCTCAGAAAATAGTCCATTGTATAGCAGCAACCCAGTTTTTTCTTGGTAATCAGGACCTCCCACCTCACTTCGTACCCGCTTATTTTGCTAGTTGATTCAGTAATATGAAGAGTAGAAAATGGCCAACTGGCGCTCTCAGGTTCTAATTCTATGAAAAGTATTGTGGAAACATTACATACTTGGGAACCATGACCTCTGAACCACCAGAGCCCAAAGTAGCAGGAAGCAAAAATTCTGTTAAGTTATTAGGAGTAATAAAAGGAACCACTACTGACACTTAATTCTCATACCCATGTTTTCTGGCAATATGAGAAATATCACTGTGTTTTGGTCACTGATATAAAGCATACACTACATCCTTTAAGGTGGAGACCCAAGTTTTGAGTATGTTGTCTCCCAGCTGTCTTCAGCAGGACAATTCACTGTTCTGACAACTAGATGCTTCTGGCTGACAGTATATACGAATGATACCAGCACTACACTTCTTTTGCTGTGAAATGAGTTCCTTGATTAGAACCAGTGTTGTGTTTGAAGCCTTAGATCAGTAAGGCGTTCCCTCAGTACATGAATGGTGGTGCTGGCAGAAGTATTGCTGTCAGAGAAGTCAATTTCATATCCAGAAAAGTATCTTTTTAAGGGAGAACATATTGCTTCCTCCTCCATGATAGAAATGATCCATTACCAGATCCCTAAGTAATGATGCCATATTGGGGACTCAGTATTAGTCTCTGTTGTTTGCAGTGTAGACACTTGGTAGTTTCCCTAGCCAGATTCAGACTTGATAAGGGGGAATTGATGTTGTATCTATGTCTAATCTCCACCCCTATTGGCATGGCCACATTATATATTAATGCAATTAATACATAATTAATGTAAGCTGACTTACATCAATAGAACAATGTCATCTTATGCACATTGAGAGTCTTTTTTTCCAGTGGATAGCCTGTAGGCAACATCCCCCTCAGAAACATAATTCACATTTTGTGTCCATTCTGAAGTTCCGTTTTCATATCTTTTCCCCAGATTCCCTTGTCACCCAATTTTTCTTTTATTTTTTCCAAGACCTGATCAGCTGGCCAACCTATTGTCTGTTGTCCATGGTTCAAATAGATTTGTACCTCAAGCAGTCTCTTTCTAAATGAAAAAGTCAACCTGTGGTACAATCCCAAGTTCTCCCCATTAGGAGGCTTTTCTTTCACTACTGTCTTCCTGGGTTATCTTTGGGGGCTATAATGCTTTAGCAGTTTGTTTTTGGTTGGTATGAGCATGTATATTATATAAACATCTTTTCCTTTCCCCGTCCAAATCTTTTCTTCATCATTTAACTTAGTTATCTCTTATTATCAATGGGAAGTGCAAGATATAGCAACTGGCCTTTTACCCTGATTGCTTCTGATCACTGGACCCCAGAAACCTCACCAAGGTGGCAGGTCCCTGCATTTTTGTGGCACGTATCTTCTACTCTCTATCATACATGTGTCTTATCAAAGCACCCAAGTACTTGCTACTCTTCTCTTCAGGATCAATTCACATTGTTATCAATGTAATGTTGTTTTGTGGAATGTCTAGGTCATCAAGATCTCTCCAGACTAGATTGTTATGCTCGAGAGCAGGAGAGTTGATGTAATCCTCTGAAAAAGACAGTGAAGGTATATTGTTTACCTTGCTGGGTAAAAATAAAATGCTTGTCTTGGTGATTGCAAATTAATATAGAGAAAAAAAGTATATACAAGATCAGTTGCTTCCTGTTATTAACCCTTCCTACATAGTAACCCTAACTCCACGGATCAGGAAGTCAATATAGAATGTCTGCCGGTTACTGAGTATGTCTCTTTCGGTTATGCGTTCAGAACCTGGAGAAGAAATTGCAGGGTAGGTTGACAGATTGTTTGAACATGGTATGTGTGGATTTGGGCCCAAACTTCATTTACCACCATAATCTTCCACTTTTATATCCCCAGGAATTAATATCAGTTTAGAGTTAGCATCTAGTAATCCCCTAAAAATTTAGATATTTTCCTTTTATCAGTACACAAACACCCTAGTAAATGGCTGCAGGCCTCTTAGGAAAAGTCTGAGGAAAATTTCCAATGCATATGTGTGGCTCTGTTGCATTGTCTTTGTGGGGATCAGGGACTTTATGTCTCTGAAACAACTTGTGTTTGGAAACTGAGAGTGACTATGACTGCCCATTGTGTTACAGACATTAGGTTTTAGGCTATCAGGTCTAGGGTTTCTAATGTTTTTAGATCAAGTAATATTTTAGTCAATTGACTTTTAATTTGGTTCCTTAGAAATAATCATGTTCTGGGGTGCCTGGGTGGCTCAGTTGGTTAAGCGTCCAACTCTTAATTTCAGCTCAGATTGTGATCTCAGAATCTATGAGATTGAGCCCTTTGTGGGGCTGGGTGTGGAGCCTGCTTAGGATTCTCTTTCTCCCTTTCCCTCTGTCCCTCTCCCCCACCGTGCTTGCTCTCCCTCTCAAAGAAGAAAAATAATTATGTTCAGTTAAACACTTCTAAAGATCTCTGCAGGTTGAAATCTTCTGATTGCCACTTCTTGTCTATGCTGTCCATTAACATAATTGCTCCCACCTTTTTCTTACTAAATTCTGCCATTTGACCTGAGCACTTTGGGATCTCATGCCCATTAAGGAAACTTATTCAGTGGTGTCATCTTCTCATGTCATTCCCGACCCATGGAAGACAGCCACTACAATTTTTCAAGAATGCAGATCTCCCCTCTCCCCTTGCTAATGTATTTCTTAATGCTTTAGTGCAATGTCCTCTGGGACCTCATGGATGATGTAGTAGGAGGATGTATGTATGTTCAGATTGTGCATGGTAAATCCACTTGAGCATTCTTATTTTTCTAAGCATCTGGATTTCTTCTACATTTTGCCAGGAAAGTTTGGGCATTTCATCCTTATTAAATGTAGACTCCTTTGGGACTTAAGTTTCATTCAGTCAACAAGCAAACTATTAGAGGACTTAGAGCTGCTTAAGCAAACATGTTATATTTGGCCCTATCCAAACTCTTTTGGTCAAATTCACTTCAAATTCATTTCCTTACCTATTCCCTAGGTTTTTGCTTTATCAAAATCTTATAATTATTTTGGATATAAGCCCTCTCTCAGTTAAGACATTGTACTTATTCTCTTGGAGCATGCCTAGATCTGATTTTAGAGGCAGTAAGGAATGGTGGGGGTAGGTTTCGACAACAGGCATCTCTTTTCAAGGCAATGGTCCAAGTAAGAGCATTACCAGTTTTTTTTTTTTTTTTTTTTTTAAGATTTTATTTATTTACCTGAGAGAGAGAGGGAGAGCACAAGCAGGGGGAGTGGGAGAGGGAGAAGCAGGCTCCCTGCTGAGCAAGGAGCCCGATGTGGGACTCGATCCCAGGACCCTGGGATCATGACCTGAGCCGAAGGCAGACGCTTAACGACTGAGCCACCCAGGCGCCCGAGCATTACCAGTTTTCAAGCAAGAGGAGGCTAACTTCAGTCATGGGAAGAGGAGTTGTTTCTGTTTACAAAAGAGGTTCAGAGGGACTCTGTGGGTTCAAGATTGTAACCTTCATCTGAACCCACTTGGGTATCCCTATTCCACATTTTAGGGTCCCACTCCTTCTAAAACAGTGCTGTAATTTTCACAACGGAGGCTTAGAAAGTATATGTACTCAGCTTTCACTGTAGTTATGTAAGCTGCAAAATTAAATTTTGTGTTTGATTCTCAGTAGGATCATACCTGGAGGACGGGAAATAAGAAAGTGCTACTTCAAAAGCTCTAGCTTTCTTATCATGGCTTGAACTGAAAGTTAATAACCCAAAGTATGTCATTTTCTTCTGTTAAGCTTTCCAGAAGCAGCCAGCTCAAGGTCTTTATTGTTATTATTACTACCGTAATGGCCAAGTCAAATAGTCATTTGTCCCCCTAGGCACTTGTTTTAATAGGTATGTGATCATAATGAACTATAAGTGGTAATTCAATTAATCATTATGCCAGTGCATGATCACTAGTATCTCATTTTCCATTGGCAAGGAGCTCATCAGTGTATTGAAGGTCAAGGACGTAATCAAACCAATTCCTGAATCCTGTTTCTGGGACACCTCCATTACCAAAAAAAAATTTTGGGTATTTCAAGTTTAGTGTAGGATTGGTTACACAGGTGTGGAAGACTAAAAGAGCAAAAAAGTAAAACTGAAGTAACCTATGTATAATAGCTGCTTCAGGAAGTTACCACTCTTAGGTCTAGGTCAAAGGGATTAACAGAACTTTGAAGCTCCGAGGAGTCCCTTGGACCTGAGTGAGGATCAGGCCGCTGTGGAATGCACACTGTCTAGCTGCTATTGGTGTCTGAGGGGATGTCAAGAAGCTGGTTATATGAATACTGAAAAAAGCCAGGAGGAGACTGAAAGCTACAGGATGATACTGATAGACGTATATGCAAATAGGAAGAAGGAAGGCTTTCCTCCTCTCTTCGTAACACAATCTCTATCTAATAGTATCCCCTATTTGCAGAATCTATTGGGGAAACATGTTTGCCAAAGGACAAATAGAATTTTGCAGAATGCTAGCCCCAGCATCACACAATAGACTACAGAAGGATGAATTTGTAGTTAAGAAAACAGTAAGTCAGGGACCAGCCTATTAACTTTAGCTGTTTTTCCGAGGTTCTGAGAAGTTGTGACAAAATTGAGAGATATGAAATATTGCACACATTCTCTTCATAGATATTCAGTTTGGATTCTAATAGTGATAGTCTTTCCTGCTTTGGACATTTTCTTTTCCATGTCTTACTTCTAAGATTACTTTTCTTGAATCTTAACAACTGGGAGAAAGTGTAGGTTTTTGTCTTTGGATCAGTGATTACTAGAGTATCTGAACTCTCATCATTTTCACACTTTCTTGGCTATGAGGTACAATGAGAAATACCTGGAATCCAAAACACACATATGCAAATATGTATCAGAATCAAAAGTTTTGGGAAACAATACTTGGTCCTAATTATTAAGTGCCATGTACTGATCATTTGTATCCTATCCTATCCTATCCTATCCTATCCTATTCTTTAAAAGACGATCACAACTCACAAAAATCAATTTTGTAATCTAAATTTGGTAAACACTAATCAGAGCAATAGTGTGAAGTAAATGTAAATATTTTTTCCTGGCTTGTTGGTATCAGTAGTGCTTATTTGTGTGTTTTTGGTCGTTCTTGTTTTTGTTGTTCTTGTTCAGGTTCCCAATCTGTTGTTTTCCCTTAAATTTAGGGTGAGAAAAAAGATGTTTTAGAAATGAGCTTGTAGTTTGGTGGTGGTGGAACATATATACAAAATGATGTTTCAGTGGAAGCATTCCTTATGTTCTCTTCTTCCTTACTCCTCCCAGTGAGGGGAAAAAAAGTGACTATATATGTAAATTAAACCAAATTCTTTAATAATTATTCCTTTACTCGTTAGTTTGTTAAATATTTAAGTACTTTCTCTGTAAAATCTTGAGCTCCAGGCAGAGGATACAGCCATTAAAAACACAAATGTGAACTTTGCCCTTGTGGAACTTATATTCTCTGGGGGGTCCTAAATGTCAAATGATTAATACCAATTATAATTGGTAGTGGTGAGGAATTAGAACCAGTCTGAGGTAGTAAAACATGCTCTGAGTTGAAAAAGATTCAATCTGAGATATGAAGGGTAAATATAATTAGCTAGAAGAAAGATGGAATATTGGGATGAGATGGGAAAGAAAGAATATTCTTTGAAGGAATAGTCTGTGTTCCCCTATGAAATGGGAAGGATCAAGGTGAGACGGAAGAAATGAAAGGCTGTTAATGGCTGTTAAAAGAGAGATTGGAGATAGCCTAGCACAAGCTAAGGATGGGGAGGTAGATAGGATTTGGATCATATAGGGGCTTATACGCCTCTTTAGCTCTGTATGAAGAGCAGAGGGGAATATTGAAGAAAATGACATGAAGACATTTCTATAATTTCATTTTTGTGGTGGTAAGGAGTGACATGCAGGGGAGCAAAGGAACATTCAGAGAGATTAGTTAGGAGGCTGTTCCATCAGTCCATGTAAGAGGTGCTCGCGGCTTGCGCTAGGGTGTCAGCTTCAAAGGGGAAAGGTGGATGACTTAACTAAAAGATATTTAGGAGGTAAAATTGAAAGGACTGACTAGATATGGGAGTTGCGAGAGAAGAAGGTATCAAGGATAATGCCCGAAGTTTCTGGCTTGGGTAGCTAATATGAGGAACAACGGAGGGAGGATCAGGCTTCGGGAAACATTAATGAGTTAAACTTTGGATATACTGAGTTTGACGTTTGAGATCTTACTAGGTACCAGGCAGTGTGCTAAGCTTTTCATGTAAATACCTGATTTAATCCCTACAAATATAATTAATTTTCCCATTTTAGAAATGAGATAACTATTAAGTGAGCAGAACAAAGATTTTATTTTTATTTTTTAAGACTTAAACATGTTTAAATGTTATTACGAAGAATCCAGAAGAGAAGGAGATGTTGAAGATACTGGAAAGGAAAAGCATACCATAATGTAAAGCTAATTAGAAGATGGTTTTAGAATGATGTTGCCTCTGTTTTATAGAAAGAGAAAAAAGAGTACATATGCGGCTTAGTTTGTGGATTTGATGTCAAAAAAGTAAGGGAATTTCATCTTGATGGCATCTGTTTTCTATGCAAAGCAGGAAAAAAATTATCTTTTAAGACTGAGGAGTATGATAGAATGGAGGTTTGAGGATGGTAAATTTCTGAGTTTTTTGGAAAGTAGAGTTAATCAAATAATGTTTCAGTAAGCAAATGAACGTGAATGAAGAAGACACTGTTCTTAATTCAAAATTAATGTTTTACTAACATCATAACAACATAAGGCAAAACTCTGATTAAATGCTAAATTATATGTATGATACTGCTAATAGACATAGAAAGGCAGGGATGGGAGGGAGAGTAATTTGGCTTTCAGTCACTAGGAAAGATTTTATGGAGGAAGTAAAACTTTAGTTAGGCCTTGATGCACAGGTAGGTAAATTTGATTGGAAGACCAACACAAGCCAAATATGGAATGGGTCCTTAGTGGTAATCTGTAATGATTTGGTTGATGATAATCTTTCTTTCTATGTCAATATTTCAGTGACTATGGAGGTGAGACTATACCAGGACCTGCATTTGATCCAAGTCACCCAGCTTCAGTTCCTGCTCCCTCTTCCTCTTCAGCATTTCGACCTGTAATGCCATCTAGGCAAATTGTAGAACGGCAACCTCGGATGCTGGACTTCAGGGTTGAGTACAGAGACAGAAATGTTGATGTGGTACTTGAAGACAGCTGTACTGTTGGTAAGGTTTTTCCTAGCATAAAGCCTTCATAAATAAACAATTTATTAGGTAAACCTTTAGTTTATATTCTTTTCTTTTGAGTTGACTGCCAATAAGAAGGGAAAAAAGGCAAATTGAAACTGATATTTTCCATACAGATAATTATGCTGCATTTTAAAATACTGTGTTGATACTGAGGCAAGTTTGAAAATAATTCTTTTGTTCCACTTATATGGAATGGTATAAGATGCTCTTTTAGGGCAGATGCAAATCAAACTTTTAAGTATATTGTGTATTGTACTTTATCGCTGAAATTCATTCTATTTTCATGCTATGGTTAATGAGAGATCAGAGAAAAGTTGAATAAGTGCTTCAATACTATCCTTTCAAAGGAAACTTAAGTGTATGACTGCCATTATTGGACAGATTTTACCCGATTCCTTTCTTTTCTTTGCTTTTTCTTTTTTTAAGATTTTACTTATTTATATGATAGAGAGATAGAACACAAGAGAGAGGGAACACAAGCAGGGGGAGTGGGAGAGGGAGAAGCAGGCTTCCCACTGAGCAGGGAGCCCCATGTGGGGCTCGATCCCAGAATCCTGGGATCATGACCTGAGCCGAAGGCAGACGCTTAGTGACTGAGCCACCCAGGCGCCCCTTTTCTTTCCTTTCCCTTTCCCTTTTCCTTCCCTTCCCTTCCCTTCCCTTCCCTTCCCTTCCCTCCCCTCCCCTCCCCTCCCCTCCCCTCCCCTCCCCTCCCCTCCCCTTCCCCTCCCCCTCCCCTCCCCCTTTCCCCTTCCTCCTTTCCCCTTCCCCCTTTCCTTTCCAGATTTTATTATTTATTTGACAGAGAGAAAGAGCACAAGCAGGCAGGCAGAGCAGCAGGCAGAGGGAGGGGGAGAAGCAGGCTGCTGAGCAAGGAGCCTGATGTGGGGCTGGATCCCAGGACCTGGGGATCATGACCTGAGCCGAAAGCAGACGCTTAACCGACTGAGCCACCCAGGTGCCCCTTTTTTCTATAGAGAAACTATGTTGAATTCATATTTGATTCAGATTACTTGACCCATTAATGGAATTTTGCCTTAAATCTAAATTCCAGATATTTCTGAAATTTTGCCTTTGTTTTTTTAAGGAAGATTCTTGCCTAATTTTATTTAATTTTTTAATTGAGGGCACTTGGGTGGCTTAGTAGGTTAAGCATTCAACTCTTGATCTCAGCCCAGGTCTTGATCTCAGGACTGTGAGTACAAGCCCTGTGCTGGGCTCCAAGTTGGGTGTGGAGCCTATTTAAAAAAAAAAAAAAGAAGAGGTATACTGCAGAGAAAAGCAAAATTGTTAAAAGATTGATCATTCTCAAACACTAATCAGATTGTTATTCCCTTACTTAAAGCCATTTAGAAACTTTCCATTGGTTTAGGATAAAATTAAAATCTTTCACCATGGCCTGTAAGTCCCTGCTTGATCAGGCTCCTGCTACATCTCTGGTTTTCATCTGTTACCACTTTCTTCCTTGCTCACCATGCCTAAATTGTTTTGGACTTGTTTCAGTTCCTTGAATAGGTTATTAGCCCACTCAAGGCCTTTGTACATGTACCTTCTTCTGCCCAGATTTCTTTACTTCATTCATTTTTTCCCATGCTCATTCCCATGCCCCCTGTATATTCCTTCCCCCGCCCCAAATTGTGGTAAAAAAGCACATAATGTATCTATCCTTTTAACACATTTTTAAATGTACAATTTTTAAATGTACAGTTGTTAACTATATGCACATTGTTGTACAGCAGATCTTTAGAACTTGTTCATCTTACGTAATTGAAACTTTGAAATTTGAAAATTTGAAACATCAAATAGCGACTCCCTATTTTCCCCTTCCACCAACCCCTGACATCCATCATTCTACTTTCTGCTTAGATGAGTTTGACTACTTTAAATATATCATATAAGTGGAATCATACAGTATTTGTCCTTCTGTGTCTGGCTTATTTCACTTAGTATGATATCCTCAAGTTTCATCCATGTTGTAGCATATTACAGGATTTTCTTTCTTTTTTTTAATGTTGAATAATAATCCATTATATGTATATACTACATTTTCTTTATCCATTCACCCATCTGTGGACATTTAGGTTGTTTTCACCTCTTGGATATTGTGAACGCTACAGTGAACATGGGATTGCAAGTATCTCAAGATTCTGCTTTCAGTTTTTTTTGGATAAATACCCAAAAGTGGAATTGTTGGATCATACGTGGTTCAGAACATTTTTAATTTTTTGAGGCATGTCCATACTGTTTTCCATAATGGGTGCACCATTTTAACATTCCCACCAATATAAAATGCATAAGGGTTCCAATTTCTCCACATCTTTGCCATCACTTGCTATTTTCTGTTTTGTTTTTGATTTATAATGGTCTTCTTAACAGGTATGAGGTGATATCTCATCGTGGTTTTGGTTTGGATTTCCATGATGATTAGTGATGTTGAGCATCTTCTCATATACTTATTGGTTATTTGTATGTCTTCTTTAGAGAAATGCTTATTCAGGGCCTTTGCCCATCTTTAAATCAGGTTATTTACTTTTTTGCTTTTGAATTGTAGGATTTCTTTATATATTTTGAATATCAACTCCTTGTCAAATATATGCTTTGCAAATATTTTCTCCTTTACAGTCTCGTTGATTGTTTCCTTTGCTGCACAAAAGCTTTTTAGTTTAATCTAGTCCCACTTGTCTATTTTACTTTTGTTGTCTTTGCTTCTAGTGTCATATCCATGAAATCATTGCCAAGACCCATGTATGAAGCTTTTGCTTTATATTTTCTTCTATGAGTTTTAGGGCTTCAGATCTTATGTTTAAGTCTTTAAACAATTTTGAGTTAATTTTTGTATATGGAACAAGATAAAGGTCCAATTACACTCTTTTGCATGTAGATATCCAGTTTTCCCCACACCATTTGTTAAAAAGACTATCCTTTCTCCATTGTGTAGAATTGGCAGTCTGGTCAAATCATTTGACCCATATGCATGGATTAATTTCTGGGCTCACTATTCTGTTCCATTGGTCTATATGTTTTTCTTTATGCCAGTACCTACTGTCTTGATTACTTCGTAAAATGTTTTGAATTCAGGAGGTATGAGGCCCCCAGCTTCATTTCTCTTTCTCGAGACTGTTTTGGCTATATAGGGTCCTTTGTGGTTCCTTATGAATTTTAACATTGTTTTCTGCAAAAATGTCTGCAAAGATGCCACTGGGATTTTGATAGGGATCACATTGAATCTGTAGGTTGCTTTGGATGGTATGGATATTTTAACAATATTAAGTCTTTCAATTCATTGAACATGTGATGCCTTTTCATTTGTTTCTTCTGTACTTTCTTTCAACATTGTTTTATTGTTTTCATTGTACAAATCTTTTGCTTCCTTGGTTAAGTTTATTCCTGTGTGTTTTATTCTTTTTGATGGTATTGTAAATGAGATTGTTTTATTAGTTTCCTTTTTAGATTATTTGATGTTAGTGTTAGAGAAATATAACTACTTTTTGTATGTTAATTTTATATCTTGTAACTTTGCTAAATTTGTTTATTAGTTCTAGCAGGGTTTTTTTTTTAATAGAATCTTTAGGGTTTTCTATGTATAGTATCATCTAGAAACATAGATAATTTTATTTCTTGCTTTCTGATTTGGATGCCTTTTATTTCTTTTTATTGCCTAATTGCTCTGGCTAGGACTTCAGATACTCTGATGAATAGAAGTGGCAACAATGGGCATTCTTGCATTGTTCATGATCTTTAGAGGAAAAGATTTTAGTTTTCACCACTGAGTATAATATTAGCTGTAGACATTTCATATATAGCCTTTATTAGGTTGCAGTAATTTTCTTCTGTTTCTAGCTTGCATATTTTTTATATTAGCTGTAGACATTTTCATATATAACCTTTATTATGTTGCAGTAATTTTCTTCTGTTTCTAGCTTGCATATTTTTTATCATGAAATGGTGTTGAATTTTGTCAGATACTTTTTCTGCATCTATTGAGATGATCATGTAACATTTTTCCCTTCATTTTGTTAATATGGTGTATCACGTTGATTGATTTCCATATGTTGAACCATCTTTTCATCACATGCATGAATGTCATTTGGTTATGGTGTATGATCCTTCTAATGTGCTGTTGAATTTGGTTTTCTAGTATTTTGTTGAGGATTTTTGCATCTGTATTCATCCGGTTGTTGGCTTATAGTTTTTATTCTTGTCTTGTAGTGTCTTTGCCTGGCTTTGGCATCAGGGTAATGTTGACTTCATAAAATGAATTTGGAAGTGTTCCCTCCTCTCTGATTTTGGGGATGAGTTTGAGAAAGAGTGACATTAATTTTTCTTTAGATGTTTGGTAGAATTCTCCATTGAAACCATCTGGTGCTGATTTTTTCTTTGTTGGGAAGTTTTTGATTACTGATTCAGTCTCTTTACTAAAGTTACAGATTTGTTTAGATTTTCTGTTTCTTTGGATTCGGTCTTTGTAGGTTATATGTTTCTATGAATTTACCCATTTCTACTAGGTTATCCCATTTGTTGGCATATAATTGTATATAGTAGTGTCTATATTCATATTTATTTCTGTGACATCAGTTGTAATGTCTCCTTTTTCCTTTCTGTTTTTACTGAGTCTTCTTTTTTTTCTTAGTTTAGGCTAAAAGTTTATCAGTTTTCTTGATCTTTTCTAATATCAACTCTCGGTGTTGCTGATTTTTTAAAATTATTTTTCTATTCTCTTTTAATTTCTGCTCTAATCTTTATTATTTCCTCCCTTCTTCTAACTTTGGGCTTAGATTGTTCCTTTTTTTAAAGTTAGTTGAGGTGTAAAGTTAAGTTGCTTGTTAGATCTTTCTTCTTCTTCTTTTTTTAAATGTAGGCATTTACTGCTGTAAACTTTCCTGCTTTTCCTACATCCCTGAAGTTTTGGTATGTTGTATTTTTGTTTGCATTTGTCTCTAGATGTTTTTTAATTTCTCTTTTGATTTTTTTTCTTTGATTTTTTGGTTGTTTAGGCATAAGTTGTTAAATTTCCACAGATTTGTGAATTTTCCAGGATACATGACATGTTGGTCACAAACAAATCTTTTTCTTTTTTTTTTTAAAGATTTATTTTTATTTTCTTTTAAAGATTTTTATTTATTTATTTGAGAGAGAGGGAGAGAGCATGAGCAGGAGGAGGGGCAGAGGGAGAAGCAGACTCCCTGCTGAGCAGGGAGCCTGATGTGGGGGTCCATCCCAGGACTCGAGGATCATGACCCAAGCCGAAGGCAGCTGATTAACCAACTGAGCCACCTGAGCGCCCCTAAAGATTTATTTATTTATTTGAGAGAGAGAGCTTGGGGGGAGTGGGAGAGGGAGAGAATCTCAAGCAGACTCCCTGCTTGAGTGTGGAGCCTCACACCGGGCTTGATCTCATGACCCTGAGATCATGCCCTGAGTCAAAATCAATAGTTTGATGCTTAACCAACTGAGCCACCTACGTACCCCAGGTCACAAACAAGTCTTAATAGATTTAAGAAGATTTAAATCATATCAGGAATGTTTTCCTACCATATTATAATGAAACTAAAAATCTATAGTAGTTTCCTTCTGCTTCTTTCTTCTTAAATTCATTAAGACTGATTTACAACCTGGGGCGCCTGGGTGGCTCAGTCTGTTAAGTGTCTGCCTTCGGCTCGGGTCATGATCCCAGGGTCCTGGGATCAAGCCCCACATCAGGCTCCCTGCTTAGCGGGGAGCCTGCTTCTCCCTCTCCCTCTGCTACTCCCCCTGCTTGTGCTGTCCCTCTCTCACTCCCTCTCTCTGTCAAATAAATAATAAATAAAAAATCTTAAAAAAAAAAAAAAAAAAAAGACTGATTTACAACCTAACATGGCATCTACCCTGGAGAATGTTCCATGTGTGTTTGAGAAATATATGTATTTCGCTGCTTTTCAGTGTAATGTTTTGTATATGTCTGTTAGGTCCATTTGGTCTACAATATTGTTCAAGTCCTGTGTTTGCTTATTGATCTTCTGTGTGGAAGTTTTATCCATTACTGAAATCCCCTACTATCATTGTTTGCTTCATATATTGTGTGCTTTGATGTTGGGTGCATATGTGTATATAATTGTTACATCTTCCTGGTGAATTGACTCTTTTATCGTTATATAATGTCCTTTCTCTCTTGTGAAAGTTTTTGACTTACAGTCTATTTAGTCAATATAAGTATGGCCACCATGCTCTCTTTTGGTTACTATTTGCCTAGAATATTTTTTTCTATCCTTCCACTTTCATTCAGTGTGTCCATGAATCTCAAGTGAATCTCTTGTAGATACCATATAGTTGGATTTTTTTTTTTTTTAAATCCTTTCAGCTAGTCTGTGTCTTTTGTTTAGGGAGTTTTATCCATTTACATTTAAAGTAATTACTGGTAGGAAAGGACTTACTATTGCCATTTTGTTGATTATTTCCTTTGTCTTGTAGCTTTTGTTCCCTCTTTCTCTTGCCATCTTTCTTTGTTGATTTTTTTTTTTGTAGTGTCATGCTTTGATCTTGTTCCATTTTCTTTTGTGTATCTTCTATAGCTGTTTTCTTTGTATCTTCTAATCTTCTTTAGCTGTTATTTTTGTAGTTATCATGGGGCTTACATAAGACATAGTTTTAATAATCTATTTTAACCTAATAACTTCAGTCATCTATAAAACGAGTCTTTATCCCCTCCCTTCGTTATTAATATCACAAATTAAATCCTTTCGTATTATGTACCATTAACAATTTATAGTTATACTTATTTTGTATGCTTTTGTCTTTTAACTTCTATACCAGATTAAGTGATTAATCATTACTGTTACAGTATTCTGTACTTGTCTAGAATGTTTTGTAGTTGTCTATATATTTACCATTAACAGCTTTATACTCCTGTGTTGCTATCTAGTATCCTTTTGTTACAACTGGAGTACTCTCTTTAGCATTTCTTATAAGGCAGTGTTGAACTTTCTCAGCTTTTGTTTATCTGGAGAAAGTCTTTATTTCTCCTTAATATATGAAGAACAGTTTTCCTGGACATAGTATTCTTGTTTGGTTGTTTTTTTCTTTCAGCACTTTTAATATATCACTCTATCCCCTCTGACCTGCAAAGTTTCAGTTAGAAATCTGCTGATACTGGGGGCTCCCTTTACGTGATGAGCCTTTCACTTTTTGCTTTCAAATTCCTTTTTGTCCTTTAATTTGACAATTTGATTTTAATGTTTTCTTTTGGTATGGATTTTTTAGGATTTATTATTTTTTGGATCCTTTATGCTTCATGAATCTGGATGTCTATTTCCTACCCCAGATTTGGGAAGTGTTCACCATTATTTCTTCAGATAAGCCTTCTGCCCCTTGGTCTTATTTTCTGCACCTCCCAAAATGCATATATTGGTCCTTTAATGGTTTCCCATTAGTCCTCTGGCTTTTTTCACTCTTTCTCTTGCTTTTTTCTTTTTTCTCTTCTGACTGGGTAATTTCAAAAGACTTGTCTTCAAGTTCACATATTCTTTCTTCTGGTTGATAAGTCTGTTGTTGAGCCCGTTTAGTGACTTTTCAATTCAGTTATTATATTCTTTAGCTCCAAAATATGCTTGGTTCTTTTTTTATAAGTTTCGATCTCTTTGTTGATATTTAAAATGAATTTATAATTTTAAAATTACCAAAACCCATCTACTGATGTTTGAAAAATAGTTTTACAATTACAAATTACAATAGTAATTAGTCAGAATTGACCTTGCTTATTGTTCATATAGATTTTCAATAATATTGCTAAGGCATCCTTGGTGTGTTAGTAGGGAACCCCTTATATAGGGTTTTACTAGGCTTTTACTTCCTAGTTTAGTGATGAATATATTTATTATAGGGGAAAGAATTCAGTACCATATCACACTTTTACTTAATGTTGTCTCAGATTTTTATCCATTTAAAAAAAAAACAGGAAAGAAGTCTTATACTAAATAAATTCTGCTATTTTGTAGCATGTGGCTGAGTAGTTAACAGTGTCTCATTTCAAAGTGACCTGATTCTTTTTGTTGATGTAATATTTGGTATATGGTGGAAGTAAATGGATCACTTAAACCACCCTTTTCATTGGTTCACTCAGTTGGAGTGAAATCCCTGCTTATTTCAAAGATGGTGATCAGAAATACTGGCTTCTCTGGATGATATATGTTAATGTTATACTTTAAGTCTATCTGAATTTGGAGGATAATCTATGAAACTATTTTAAAGCTTTGTTATAAAAACATGTGATAGAATTTCCAGAAATCACATTTGTTAATCTGTTCAATTTATAATTCATTGTAAAAGCAGACTCGTGCCCAAGTATGGTAGAGTAGAAAGTCAAGTCATCATTCTGTTTGAAAACAAATAAAATTAAAATAGTTACAAACATATAAATAAAATGTGATTCAAAAATTATATACAGATATTGTACAATACACAGCTTCTCCTTCTTATTATTCCAGTTTTTTGTTCTCGATTATAGTTATTCTTTTATTATGAATTGCATGCCAGTCAAAGAATCAGGTCATGCATCTTCTCTGTGTTCACTGTTAAGTTTGTTAATATGCATCACTGTGGAAGTTATGTGCAGAGATAATTGGGACTTGATGGAAAATTTTTTCTTCTTTCACTGCATTTGGTTGATTACATTCTGTTAGTTTTATAGCAATATTATGTGAATCCTTCCTTTATTTTTATGACCTCTGTTACAGTTCAGGAGTTAATCTCTGTCATGAATTATTAACATAATTCCTCTAATTTCTATTCTTTCAGTTTCTTTATTTTTCTAGTCTGTATTTTACATAGTTGTCCTATAATGATGTTTCTAGACTGTAAATCTTCTTATACATCTTTCAGTAGTTCCTTATTTCCTATATTCTATTTGATTTGCCCTTCCTTGTTTTAGTTTTTCTAGAAAACTCACACTCATATTTTAATATTACATACAAATATCTCCTTTATGAAGCCTTTCCTAACCTCCGTGGACATAGTTAAATGGATTCATTCCTTGATTTTAAAACATCTTATTCTTTCTTTGTGTTTCAGGTTTCCTTGGTGAATGTTAACTTCTCAAACTGAGACTAGGTCTTATTCTTCTCTAAATTCTCCAAGCACAGTGGTTAGTACAGAGTAGTATCTGCTGAGAAAATAAATGGTTCAGTAAATGAGCATATGTATGTATTTGTTTGTATATTAAAATATTTACCATAGGGAAATTTAAAAATATACTCAGTAAAGTTTAGGTGACCTGAAATATAATTGTTAAATACTTTATATATATAGACCAGCTTACTGTTATTAAGGAATTGGATAAATACTAATTTTTCTGTGTATGTATAAATATTAAAATGCAGAGAGATGCTAAATAAGATCCAGTTTTCCATGTTATTATCAGGAAGACTCAACAATGTATAAAGCAAGCCTGAAGGCAGCCAACAACTTTATATCACAGTGACACCTAGTGGTAATTTTATTGGTCTGTTAATATTTTTAATGTGTTATTTAATTATTTATTTGTTTATTTCTGCAGTTTTGTTTTATTACAGAATCCATCTGGGTTTTCGTATCTTGAATAAATTTTAAGAATTATTTTAAGACACTTTTTTCTATAAAATACTATCTAGTGTGAAGTAGTATGATCTTGAGGGTAGGAATTATTGTGTATTTTAATGCCTATAATATATAGCACTGGATTTAACCTAACATACAGGTATTTGTTCAGTAAAGTTTGTTGAATCAGTGCTGTCAACAAATCTACTTTTGCTGGGTCTGTTCAGCATAGCCTTAGTTTCATTTCTGGAATGGAAAATAGAAAAATAGGTCTGTCATTAGTTTAACCATTTACCTCATTTTCTGTTTTTAATCTACTTCCTTAAAACTGCTTTTATTATATTGTGCAATATATGTTAAGAAAGAAAAAAAGAAGAAGAAGAATGTAGCAGGAGGGGAAGAATGAAGGGGGGGAAATTGGAGGGGGAGAAGAACCATGAGAGACGATGGACTCTGAAAAACAAACTGAGGGTTCTAGAGGGGAGGGGGTTGGGAGGATGGGTTAGCCTGGTGATGGGTATTGAGGAGGGCACGTTCTGCATGGAGCACTGGGTGTTATGCACAAACAATGAATCATGGAACACTATATCTAAAACTAATTGTGTAATGTATGGGGATTAACATAACAATAAAAAAATTAAAAAAAAAAAAGAACTTAAAACAAAAAAAAAAACAAAAAACTGCTTTTATTATATTGGTTAACATTTTAGTTTAAATGAATCAGATTGAGTATGGAAAGAGTTAAAACATTTAGCAAGTGCAGTTTGAGCCTAAAAAGTAGTTTAGGATATTTCAAACTAGTTTTTTTCTTCAATCGATGAACTTAGTTTCCAGTCTTGACTCTGTAACTCAGATTAAGTATGTAATTTTTGGCATATGCCTTTACCCCTCTATGTTCAGCCACCCTTTATGAATAATAAACACCTATAAGTGGTTTTTGTTGTTGTTATTAGTGCATGTGAAAAGAGAGAAAGATTAGCAATCTTATTTGTCTTACACAGATGTTGTGGGCATGAAATGACAAGAGGACTGATCGTAGCTTGTACTTGCGGGGAGGGGGTGTCTGCAAATGTTGTGCATTAGTTGCTTTGTTCTTTGGTCCATCTGCAAACTGATGTTTATTGCCTCCATGCCAACAATTGTGCACTCCCCAAATTATTTATAAGATCATTTCATTATCTAAATAGGCAGCATCTGAAATTGGGCCTTAATATGCATACTTAATTTTTATTTATGCATTAGGAATTTTTTTTAACCTAGTTTCACATTTCTAAATACTATATTTTCAGTAAAACAATCTTTTTTTTTTTTTTTTTTAATAGAGAGGTATTTTTCCTGTCTCTCATTCTTAAGTCCCTGCTGTTAGCAGTTTGGTATAGAGTTTAAGATTGCCATTTTATAAAAAGCCTTTAAGCTTTATTTTAAAATCATTTTTCCCTCAGCTACTTTTATCACTCATGTCATTTTTTTGTTGTCTTATCTTCAAAACAAAGAAATGAAGATCAGAAGCATAGACATGTTTTCTAACATCTTATTTTGTACCATTTATCTTTCAGTCTCTTCTTCCTCTTATAATTCCCTATCATCTTCCTTCGGAAGACTCTAAGATGACTTTTTTAAAAAAGATTTATTTATTTATTTATTTATTTATTTATTTATTTATCAGAGAGAAAGAGAGAGAGAGAGAGAGCAGGAGCGTGTGCACACAAGCAGGGGGAGCAGCAGACAGAGGGAGAAACAGGCATCCTGCTGAGCAAGGAGCCTGATGCGGGACTTGATCCCAGGACACTGGGATAATGACCTGAGCCGAAGACAGGCGCTTAACCAACTGAGCCACCCAGGCGTCCCTTTATTCATTTTTAATACAGACACACACACACACACACGTATAATCATATTACCTGTTGTACACCAGCCACTATGCTCACTGTACTTGTTTCCTATACAACGCTTACAACAATACTGTGAGGCAGTCATTGTTATCCCTGTTTCAAAGATGAATAAACTGAAGCTCAGAGAATTCCTAAATCACAAATTCAGTCTTTTTTTTTTTTTTTAAAGATTTTATTTATTTATTTGACAGAGAGAGACACAGTGAGAGAGGGAACAGAAGCAGGGAGAGTGGGAGAGGGAGAAGCAAGCTTCCTGTGTAGCAGGGCGCCCGATGCAGGACTCAATACCAGGACCCTGAGATCATGACCTGAGCCGAAGGCAGACGCTTAACGACTGAGCCACCCAGGCGCCCCACAAATTCAGTCTTAAACTGAATCTAGAACTCATGATCTTTCCAATGAAATAATTTCTATTATGAAAATAGGTAGTGCTATGAGGATATTGAAAAGGAAGATTCAGTTTTAACTGGTGTCTTGGAGTAGGGAAGGGAATAAATAGGGCTGTGAGGGTGGTCAGGAAAGATTTCAGAGGGACCAACTTATGAAATATGAATCAAAATATGTTATGTGGATGTAGTCGTCAGGAAGTTTATTCTAGATAAGGAAAGCACAGAAGCAGGAATGATAATGGGGTGTCTGGCAGAATAATGAGGAATATGCAGTCTTGAGCATGAAGTTGGGGTTGTGGTCTTCAGTTAGTTGAACAGTTCACTTCAATGGAACCTCTCCTTTTCCACCAGTGACAGATTTATGCTATGCTTCCCTCCCCTGATCCTACCTTAAGTTCCTACCTCTGCTCTTTTATACTCATTGACTTATTATTTTCACATTACCTTGAGATAGCCAGAAACTGTATCCCCACTTTATAGTTGTGAGAACTGACAAAAGAGAATAAGTGACTTACTGGTTCATGGAGATAATGACTATGGAGGGATCTGTAAAACTGTCTAGTCCACATGGTCACAAATTAAGCAGTATTTTACACATTTTTGTCTTAGGGTCATCTCGTGCATGCTTAAATACTTTTAGCAGTGGAATGCTTATTAATTTTAAGGCATTACTTCATTTGTTCAGCAACTCTGTCTAAAATTTTATAAATAAAAACATTTTATACACAAACCACATGCAAAAAATGAGGTATCAGTTGCATGTGTTTGTTTTTCCTTATTTTGAGTTGCCACCTGTAAGCTCCATTCCTTTGACCTCACTCTTCTTTCAGAGACAGACCTCACAAGGTACATATATTTTCTCTCTCGACTATTCTTCAGCTATTAAAAGACAGTACTGTTTTTTTCTCCCATTTCTTCGGGCTAAACATCTTTAGTTCATTCAACCATGCCAGAGTTGTATTGAAATTAAAATACAGGGACGCCTGGGTGGCGCAGATGGTTAAGCGTCTGCCTTTGGCTCAGGTCATGATCTCAGTGTCCTGGGATTGAGTCCGGCATCAGGCTCCCTGCTCAGCGGGGAGCCTGCTTCTCCCTCTCCCTCTGCCTGCTGCTCCCCCTGCTTGTGCTCTCTCTCTCTCAAATAAATAATAAAATCTTAAAAAAAAAAAATTAAAATACATACTATATGGGGATATAACGTATAAAGCATGGTGATTGTAGTTAACAGTGTTGTATTTATATTTGAAATTTTGCAAAGAGAGTAGCTTTTAAAAGTTTTCATCACAAGAAAAAAACTGTAATTATGTGAGGTAAGTGATGTTAACTAAACTTAGTGTACTAATTATTTTGTACTCTACACATATTATCAAATCATTATTTTGTACACCTTGAACTAATATATCAAGTATATCTTAATGAAACTGAAAAAATATGTACTGTAGATCCTAGTTGTTGTTAGTTATATTTTCTGAGGCATCACTTTCAGATACTTTTCCAATTTAGAACTGTGATTCATTTTAGGAGGTCAGTGCTGCATGTACAATGTGACACTCATATGAATGCCCACCTTGGGTTGAGAGACCGTAGTTGATCTATCCTCTTCCTTGAGTGAGGAATGTCATTTCTTTTTTTTTTTTTTTAAGATTTTATTTATTTATTAGAGAGAGAGAGAGAGAGAGAGAGAGAAAACAGAAGCGGGGGAGGGGAGGAGCAGAGGGACAAGCAGACTTCTTGCTGAGCACGGAGCCTAACATAGGGCTTCATCCCAGGACCCTGAGATCATGACCTGAGCTGAAATCAGATGCCTGAGTCACCCAGGTGCCCCAGAGGCATGTCATTTCTATTAGTGTAACCTGTATTAGTTTTTGGAACCTAATCTCACGGCGAGATGGTGATTGGTATTACTTCCTACCCTGTGCTCACTCTGTTTATCTTTGTAAAGCAATTGTTTCATGGTTTCTCAACAAGTCTGTCTTTCTGTTACACTCTGAGTTCTTTAAAGACAGACATAATTTCTTCTTATTTTTATATTGTGCTTGGTGCTTGGCAATAGTAGGCATTAATAAAATATTTGTTGAATGCCTTTATGGAATAATGGGATTAGTGATGGTCTAATACTAAAACTTTAAGGTTAAAAATATCTTATCCATGGGGTGCCTGGGTGGCTCACTTGGTTGAGCGTCTGACTCTTGATTCAGCTCAGGTCATGATGTCAGCGTCATGAGATCGAGCTCCAGGTCAGGCTCCGTGCTGGGTATGGAGACTGCTTAAGATTCTCTCTCCCTGTCCCTCTACCCCCTACCCAAAAAAAAACCCCAAATCTTATCTTGTTCCTCTTTCTTTCTTCTAGTTTACAATGTTTTCTTGCTTAGGACTTCCTTTTCTACAGTCCTAACTCCTGTATGGCTTGAATTTCTGATTAGTTCAGACTGTTCTACTTGCTTTTCTAAGACCAACTTGTTCGTCATCTTAGTGGGCTGGAGTCTAGAGAAGAGAAAGCAATAGGAAGATTTATGGCATTGCTAGTTATTACCTCTTCTGTCAACCCAACAATCTATTGTAAAAACTTAGTGCATCTTGGTATTTTAGGATTGTTGTACTTTTGAGTTGATCCTCTTCCCTCTACTTCTCTCCCAACCCTCTCTCCCTTTCAGTCATTTATGCCATTAGAGGATGTTAGACTATCCCACTAATAGATTTGCTTTGGAAACTTCTTTATAAACTTGGAAAATAGGTTTGAGTTTGGGGGGACTAAAGAGACATAGCCATACTTTATTTAATTCTTGGTCCCAAAATATAAAGATTTAGGTTAATTCAAGGATATGTGATAACCCAAGAAAAATAGAACAAATTACCTAGCCCTCTTTTCTTGGCTTGGTCATTGCAATAACTCAAACCCGGATGTAAACTAACATCAACCAAAATTTCTCCAGGATTCTTAGGCATGTAGAAAGCTTGAAATTTTTGTTTGTTTTATTTTTCCTAATCAGATTAGATCGTTTGCCACTTAACTGTTCTGTTGCAGAAATAACCAACCCTCAACTAGATAGCCTCCTAATTATTTTCTCTACCTCTAGTGTTTCTTCATTCTAGCTGATCCTTCATGTTCTTGCTCTACTTGTATTTGTTTACACATTTGTTTATTCACTCAATAAGTATTTTCTTTGTTTTTTAAAAATATTTTATTTATTTATTTATTTATTTATTTATTTATTTGAAAGAGAGTGAGTGAGAGAGAGAGCATGAGCAAGGGGAGGGGGAGAAACAGACTCCCCTGCTGAGCAGGGAGCCTGACTTGGGCTCATTCCCAGGACCCTGGGATCATGACCTGAGCTGAAGGCAGTTGCATAACCAACTGAGCCACTCAGGCACCCCTCAATAAGTATTTTCTACTCTGGTCCAGGCACTGTATTCAAGCCTAGATATAGAATGGAGAAGAAAACAGGCATGGTATTTGTCTTCACAAAACTTACAGTCTAGTGAAGGATATAGATATAATCAATTTATAAGGAGTAATTTGCAACTTATGTTAAATGATCTCTCAAAAATATAAGTATAATCATGTCACTCCTGTGATTGAAAAAATTATCATGTACCTTATCAACAGGTTAAAAAAGAAAAACCATTATGATCATTTCATCACATATAGAAAAAGCATTTAACAAAATTCAGTGTCCATTTGAAAAAAACTCTCCAAAATTAGAAATAAAAGTAGACTCCTCAACCTGATAAAAAACATTTATAAAAATCCTACACTTAGCATACTTAATGGTGAAAGATTGAATCCTTCACCCTAAGATTGAGAACAAGGCAAGAATGTTCACTCCTACCACTTCTATTCAACATTGTCATTCAAAGCATCATTG
The DNA here is from genome assembly GCF_964656455.1 of Halichoerus grypus. Classification (NCBI taxonomy): domain Eukaryota; kingdom Metazoa; phylum Chordata; class Mammalia; order Carnivora; family Phocidae; genus Halichoerus; species Halichoerus grypus. The sequence goes on from NC_135716.1 coordinate 148,022,198, forward strand.
TCATTTGAAAATGACAGAATAATCAAGGTAGAAAACCCCCAGGAATCTACAAAAAAGCTACTAGAAATAAAAATTGAATTTAGCATAGTCATAAGATACAAAGTCAGTATATAAAAATCAATGATTCTTCTTTACACTGCAATGAACAATTGGAAACTAAAATTTAGAAAAATACTTTTTTATAATATCATTAAAAAAAAGACTTAGGGATAAATTTAGCAAAGAATATGCAAGGCCTTACACTGAAAACTATAAAACATTGCTGAGAAAAATTAAAAGCCTAAATAAATGGAGTATTATCATGTTCATGAATTGTAAGACTCAATAGTGTTAAAATGTCACCTTTCCTCACATTAATCTGGAAAATCAATGTAATTCCAATAAAAATTCCAGCTTTTTAAAAATAAAAGAATTGATGAGTTGATTCTTTTTTTAAAGATTTTATTTATTTGTCAGGGAAAATGAGTGAGCACACAAGCAGGGGAGGGTCAGTCAGAGGGAGAAGCAGACTTCCTGCTGAGCAAGGAGCCTGATGTGGGATCATGACCTGAGCTGAAGGCAGACACTTAACCGACTGAGCCAGGCATCCCATGATGAGTTGATTCTAATGTTTATATTAAAATGAAAATGGTGTAGAATAGTTAAAACAGTTTTGAAAAAGAACAAACTTGGATATCTCCATACCACATAATTTTAAGACTGATTGTAACACACTAGCCATGACAATATGTTTTTTGCAAAAAAGATAGACAAATAGGTCATTGAGACAAAGTAGAGAGTCCAGAAATAGACCCTACATTTACCTGATCAGCTTTTTATAACTTGCCAAGATAATTCAACTCTGTAGGAATAGTCTTTTTAACAAATGGAGCTGGCACAATTGGACATCCAAATGCAAAAAAAAAAAAAAGAAGGAAAGCAGCAACAGCATTAGCAGTAGCAACTTAACCCTTACACCACATATCAAAATTAACCCCAAATAATTCACAAACCTAAGTGTAAGAGATGAAATTGTAGAATTTGTGAAAGAAAATCTTTGAGACTTTGGGTTAGGCAAAGATTGTTTCTTCCCCAAATAGGACACAGAAAGTACAAACTCTAAAAGAAAAATTAAAATACTGAACTTCATCAAAATTTGTATACACTGCTCTTTGAAAGACATTCATTCTTATTTTTTTTTAAAGATTTTATTTATTTACTTGAGAGAAAGAGAAAGCTTGCATAAGCAGGGGGAGGGGCAGAGGGAGAGGCAGAGAATCTCAAGCAGACTCCCTGCTGAGTGTGGAGCCTGATGCAGGGCTTGATCTCATGACCCTAAGATCATCACCTGATCCGAAACCAAGAGTTGGATGCTTAACTGACTGAGCCATCCAGGCACCCTAAAAGACATTCATTCTTAAGAAAATGAAATGATAAGCTGAAGACTTGGAGAAAGTAATTGCAAAACACACACCTTGTAAAGGACTTGTATCCAGAATATTTGAAGAATTCTGAAAACTCAATCTTAAGAAAAAACCCAATAAAAAATGGGGAAGAGATTCTAATGGATACTTCATCTAAGAAAACAGGTAGAAAGTAATCATGTGAAAAGGTGTTTAATGCCATTAGTAATTAGGGAAATACAAACTAAAATCATAATGAGATACAACTACACACCTGTTAGAATGGCTAAATTGGGGTGCTTGGGTGGCTCAGTCATTAAGCGTCTGCCTTCGGCTCAGATCATGATCCCAGGGTCCTGGGATCGAGCCCTGCATCAGGCTCCCTGCTCTGCGGGAAGGCTGTTTCTCCCTCTCCTGCTCCCCCTGCTTGTGTTCCCTCTCTGGCTGTCTGTCTGTCAAATAAATAAAATCTTAAAAAAAAAAAAAGAATGGCTAAATTTAAAAGCCTAAATACAAAGGACTGGCAAGGATGCAAGGAACTTTCATATATTGCTGTTAGGAAAGGAAAATGGTAGGAACATTTTTGAAGACAATTTTGGTAGAATCTTATAAATTAAAACATGTACTTACCATATGACCCAGAAATTCTATTTCTAGGTATTTACTCAAAAGAAATGAAAATATGTCCCCACAAAGACTTGTTCGTGAATATTCATTGCAGCTTTATTCACAATGGCCCCAAGCTGGAAATATCTCAAATTGTCCATCAACTGATGAACTGTGGTACAACCACGCAATGCAATTCTGTTTAGCAATAACAAGGAGTAAACTACCAATGCAGGTAACAATGAATGAATCTCAAAATATTATACTAAATGGAAGGAGCCAGACATAAAAAGGAATCTATATAATTTCATTTATATAACTTTCTGAAAAGGCAACAAAACTAGTTAATGAAATCAGATTAGTGGTTGCTAGGAGTTAGGGATAGGGGAGGGGATTGACCGTAAAGGGGAATATGAGGGAACATTTCACGGTCATGGAAATGTTCTTTATCTTGACTGTGGTGGTTGTTTCACAGGGGTATACATTTGTCAAATCTCATTTCATCAAACTGCACCCTTTTAGGATAAGTTCAAGCTGATTAACTTGGCATATATATACCCTTTCCTATCTGATCTTATCCTGCATTTCTAGCCTTACAGTTTTCCTTCCCTTATAAGCACCCATTTCTCATTTCATTGTGTACCTAATGTGTCCCAGTTACTCTTCTAGCTCTTAAGGATAGGCTTGACATTAAAATGTTTTAAGCTCTTTAATGTGAGCAGCTTGAGACATTAAAAAAATACAATCCCAAGAGGACAAATTAAGCAGTTGCATAGTATGGCAGAAAGCTACCTTTAGGCAGAAGTGATTATTAAGTTAAACTAGAAAGGAAGCGTCCATGTTGTTTGCCACAGAAAATGGAGAGCCCATAGCAACATGGAACTGATTACCAACATGCTTGAAAACTAAGCCATTTCTTTTATTCGTCCATCCCTCTCATTCCCAGGTTCTACAAGTTGCTAAATTTCACAGGAGTGTTTCTAATTTTGTGTGCATAAAAGTCAACTACAGAGAGAGTTGAGGGGCTGATTAAATGTTTAAGTCCTGGGCTGAATCCCATAGATTTAGATTGTAACTCTGTAATGGAGTAGAGCCCACAAATCTGCATTTTTAAAAACAAACAGCATAGGGCGCCTGGGTGGCTCAGTCGTTAAGCGTCTGCCTTCGGCTCAGGTCATGATCCCGGGGTCCTGGGATCGAGCCCCGCATCGGGCTCCCTGCTTGGCGGGAAGCCTGCTTCTCCCTCTCCCACTCCCCCGCTGTGTTCCTGCTCTCGCTAACTCTCTCTCTCTGTCAAATAAATAAATAAAATCTTTAAAAAAAAAAAAAGCATAGGTGAATCTGATGAAATTGATTCAAGAACTACATCTTGAGAAACAATGCTAAAGAGTCTTTTTCACAGGTTTCTGTCTTGTGCATCACCTTTTTCATTATCAACATAGACAGTTTATGCTTTATTCACTATTCTTGTCTTGCTATTTTAGTGTCTTCTGCTAAGAGGTTTTATCTTTTCTGTTCCCCATTCAATTCTTTGCTAGACTTTCTTGCTAAAATCTGTAATGAGTTCCCTATGCTACTCGATATACATGGTTAAAATCTGTCACTAGAAGAAAGCCTTTCAGTAGATATTAGTTGCTTTGTTTACCCTTTCTTTATTGAGTCCTGGGATAGGAATTGTTTCTGTTTATAAATACTTCATTTCCTTTGCATTCCTGCTCCAGTGTTCATGGTAGAAAATTTTTGAAATAGACAAAATATGAAAAAAGTAGAAATTGTCAATAATTCTACATTTAACTACAGTTAACATTTTGTTGCATTTAGTTCCAGTTTCATTCTATGTCTATTGTATAAATGTATATTTTACAAAATTGAGGTAGATTATATTTAATGCTTCATAATCTTTTTTCACTTGTAGTATTGTATCATGATCATTTTCCATGTTATAAAATACTCTTGAAGTATAGTTTTAAAAGCCTGTACTATGATTTATTGGACCACTTCCTTTTTGCTGTTTGAGTTCCCCTCTATTCCTGATCTTTTAGTATAATATACTGCAGTGAACTTTGTTGAACCTCTGTGGTTATTTTTCTTAATATAGATGCCTAGAGGTGCAATTCTACATGAAATGGCACACCCATTTTTGAAGTTTTAGGCATATTCTACCAAATTACTCTTTAGGGAAGTCTTACTAGTTTAAATTGCCATCAGTAGTATATTAGTTTATTATTGCCAACAATTTGTGATATTAAAAAAAATCTCAAAGACCTAAACATAAGAGCTCAAACTCTAAAACTCTTGTAACAAAATATAAGGGAAAAGCTTCATGAAATTGGGTTTGGCAATGATTTCTTGTATGTGATACCAGAAACACAGGAAGAAAAGAAAAAATAAGTGAACTAGACTTCATCAAAATTAAAAACTTGTGTGCATCAGGGATTCTGTCTACAGAATGAAAAGGCAACCTACAGAATGGTAGAAAATACTTGCAAATCATATATCTGATAAGGGTTTAGTATCCAGAATATATAAAGAACTACAACTCACCAACAAAAAAAAAATCCACAAACAATCCAACTGAAATTGTTCCCACCACAATAAAGAAATAATTGTGACCTGATAAAGTTGTTAAAATGGTAATCAAATTCCAGTATATAAATGTGTCAAATCAACATATGTACACCTTAAACTTACACAGTGTTATATGTCAATTATATCTCAATAAAATATAATTAAAAAAAAAGAAAACGGGCAAAGGTGAGAGTGAACATCCCTGTCGTGTTCCTGACCTTAGGGGAAAAGCTCTCAGTTTTTTCCCATTGAGGATGATATTCACTGTGGGTTTTCATAAATGACTTTTATGATATTCAGGTATGTTCCTTCTATCCCTACACTGCAGAGAGTTTTTATCAAGGAAGGATGCTGTGTTTTGTCAAATGCTTTTTCTGCATCTATTGAGAGGATCATATGATTCCTGTCCTTTCTTTTATTAATCTGGTATATCACATTGATTTGTGGATGTTGAACCACCCTTGCAACCCAGGAATAAATCCCACATGGTTGTGGTGAATAATCCTTTTAATGTACTGTTGGATCCTATTAGCTAGCATCTCACCATTGTTGTTCAACATGGTACTGGATGTCTTAGCCTCAGCAATTAGACAACAAAAAGAAATAAAAGGCATCCAAATCAGCAAAGAAGTCATCAAACTTTCACTCTTCACCATTGACATGATACTCTATGTGGAAAACCCAAAAGACTCTACCCCCAAATTGCTAGAACTGACAAGAATTCAGCAAAGTCACAGGATATAAAATAAATGTACAGAAGTCAGCTGCATTTCTATACACTAACAATGAAGCAGATGAAAGAAATCAAGGAATCAATCCCATTTACAATTGCACCAAAAGCCATAAGATACCTAGGAATAAGCCTAACCAAAGAGGTAAAGGATCTATACTCTGACGACTATAGAACACTTAGAAAACAAATTAAGGAAGACAGAAATGGAAAAACATTCCATGCTCATGGATTGGAAGAACACATATTTTTGTTAAAATGTCTATGCTACTCAAAGCAGTCTACACATTGAATGCAATACCTCTCAAAATACCATCAGCATTTTTTTATAGAGCTGTAACAAACAATCCTTAAATTTGTATGGAGCCAGAAAAGACCCTGAATAGCCAAAGAAAAGTTAAAAAAGAAAACCAAAGCTGGAGGCCACACAATTCCAGACTTGAAGCTGTTTACAAAGCTATAATCATCAAGACAGTATGGTACTGGCACAAAAACAGTCACATAGATCAATGGAACAGAATAGAGAACCCAGAAATGGACCTTCAGCTCTATGGTCAACTAATCTTCTACAAAGCAGGAAAGAATATCCGATGGAAAAAAGGTCTCTTCAACAAATGGTGTTGGGAAAACTGGACAGCAACATGCAAAAGAATGAAACTGGACCACTTTCTTACACCATACACAAAAATAAACTCAAAATGGATGAAAGACCTAAATATGAGACAGGAATCCTTCAAAATCCTAGAGGAGATTGCAGGCAGCAACATCTTTGACCTTGGCCACAGCAACTTCTGGCTAGACACATCACCAAAGGCAAGAGAAACAGAAGCAAAAATGAACTATTGGGACCTCATCAAGATAAAAAGCCTTTGCACAGCAAAGGAAATAGTCAACAAAACTAAAAGGCAACCTACGGAATGGGAGAAGAGATGTGCAAATGTCTTATCAGATAAAGGGCTAGTATTCAGAATCTATAAAGAACTTATCAAACTCAACACCCACAAAAACCAAAAAATCCAGTCAAGAAATGGGCAGAAGACAGGAACAGACACTTCTTCAAAGAAGACATTCAGATGGCCAACAGACACATGAAAAAATGCTCAGCATCACTCAGCATCAGGGAAATACAAATCAAAACCACAGTGAGATACCACCTCATGTCTGTCAGAATGGCCAAAATGAACAGCTCAGGAAACAACAGATGTTGGTGAGGATGCAGAGAAACCCTCTTACACTGTTGGTGGGAATGGAAACTGGTGCAGCCATGCTGGAAAACAATATGGAGGTTTTTCAGAAAGTTAAAAATAGAACTACCCTATGATCCAGCAATTGCACTACTAGGTATTTATCCAAAGGATACAAACACAGTGATTCGAAGGGGCACATGTGCCCCAATGTTTGTCGCAGCAATGTCCACAATAGCCAAGCTATGGAAAGAGCCCAGATGTCCATCGACAGATGAATGGATAAAGAAGAGATGGGATACACACACACACACGCACACGCACACGCACACACACGCATATATACATACACACACAATGGAATGTTACTCTGCCATCAAAAAAGAATGAAATCTTGCCATTTGCAGTGACATTGATGGAACTAGATAGTATTATGCTAAGTGAAATAAGTCAGTTAGAGAAAGATGAATACCATATGCATTCACTCATATGTGGAATTTAAGAAACAAAACAGATGAACATAGGGGAAAGGAAGGCAAAATAAAATAAGATGAAAACAGAGAGGAAGGCAAAACCATAAGAGACTCTTAACTCTTGGAAACAAACTGAAGGTTGCTGGAGGGGAGGTGGATGTGGGGGATGGGGTAATTGGGTGATGGTCATTAAGGTGGGCCCTTGAGGTAACGAGCGCTGGGTGTTGTATGCAACTGATGAATCACTAAATTCTACCCCTGAAGCTAATAATACAGTCCATGTTAATTAAATTGAATTTAAATAAAAATATTAATTGAAAATTAAATTAGGAATAAATAAAAATGAAACAAAAAAATGAGCAAAGGACTTGAGTAGATATTTCTCCCAAGAAGATATCAGATGGCCACTAAGTACATGAAAATATGTTGAACATTCTGAATCATTAGGGAAATGCAAATCAAAACCAAAATGAGATTACCACTTCACACCCATCAGGATTACTATTATGAAAACAACAGAAAGTAACAAGAGTTGGTAAGGATATGGAGAATTTGGAACCTTTGTTCACTGCTGGTAGGAGTATAAAATGGTGCAACCACTGGGGACACAGTATGACGGTTCCTTAAAAAATTAAACTTAGAATTACCACAATCCATCAATCCCACTTCTGAGTATATACCCAAAAGAATTGAAAGCAGGGACGTTTACAGAAGAATAGAACAAGAAGTAGAAGCATTGCGGGGCACCTGGGTGGCTTAGTTGGTTAGGCGTCTGACTTGATTTTGGCTCAGGTCATGATCTTGGGGTTGTGGGATCGAGCCCTGCGTCAGGCTCCATGCTCAGCGGGGAGTCTGCTTGAGATTCTCTCCCTCTTACTCTGCCCCTCTCCCTGCTCACACGTGCGTGCTTGCTCTCTCTCATGCTCTCTCAAATAAATAAATCTTAAAAAAAAAAAAAAAAGTAGAAGCATCCCATGGGACCATTGGCTGATAAATGGATAGGCAAAATGTGGTATATACATACAATAGAATCAGCCTTAAAAAGGAATGAAATTCAGCTGTATGCTACAACATGGATGACAATTGAAGACATGCTGAATGAAATAAGCCAGACACAGAAAGACATATATTATTCCATTTATAAGAGGTACTGATAATAGTCAAATTCTAGCAAGTAGAATAGTGGTTATCAGGGGCTGGGGGAGGTTGGAATAGGGAGTTATTGTTTAATGGGTACAGGGTTACAGTGTGGGGTGATGAGTACGTTCTGGAGATGGATAGTGGTGAGTTGCACAGCGTGAAAGTACTTAATGTCACTGAACTGCACACTTTTAAATGGTTAGAGTGGTGTATTTTATGGTAAGTATGTTTTACCACAATAAAGAAAGAAAATAAAAAGCTTTGCCAGATTGGAAATAAATTATATCTTTTGTTTTCAATTCACTTTTCTTTCACTACTAATGAGTTAATACTTCACTGGTTTATTGGCCCTTTTATATGTGAGTTTATGTTGCTACTGACTTAAAAATTTTAATTTATAAGGCCTTCTTATATGAATGAGATGATCCTTTTATTCATTACCTGTTTTGCAGATATTTTCCCAATTTACATTTTTATTTTATTGTGCTTTTGGAGAGAAGGAAGTTTTTTATTTTGACAATATTGGACTTTTTCTTCATAGTTTTTCCCTTTATTTTGGTAATTAGGAAGCCCTTTCCATCCTGACTTACTCAGTTTTTGTATTTTTCAGAGTGCTAAACTTAAGGCCTTACACTTAGTAGATATAACATGGATATGAGGTTTTAGATCCAGAAGAGCCCTTAAAGGCCATATAGTCTAGCTGCTTTATTTTACAGATACAAAAACTTAAACTCAGGATGGCTGCCCTGCCATGGTCCCATAGTAGTTAGTAGACCCCAGAATAGATAGTAAATGTCTTTTGATGTTCAGCCCAGTCTGTTTCCACTAAACTTAAAATGATTTTCTTGTATGGATGGCAAACACAGAGTGTCTTTATTTGGGCAAAGGCTCTATAGTACAAGAAGCAAAGCGGTAAATAGCAAACACAGTCACAATGAAAATTATTTGATACCTTTATTGGCCAGCATGCTTCATAAATTACTAGAACTTTTGCTCCCTAAAAACTTATTTTACATACTTCCCTTATCTATAAATTATAATCTTTAGGTTTCTTTCAGTGTTCAGGGGAACATTGATGTTTGGGGGAAATAAAGACTTAACGCCATTTAATCTCACAGACACAACATTAGCTTTTAGAGTAGTCTGAGAGAGTGTTTACATGCATTGTTGGATGTAATCTCAAGTTCCTGTGACACACTATAAATAACCTTGTAAAAATGAGCAGCATTTTCTGGAATCCTTTTGTCTCAGAACCCCTAAATATCCACATATTTATGATTCTTTTGATAATTATGTGTTATGTTAATGATCTTTTTGTTCAGATTTATATGCTTGAGCAGCAAGTTTCAGGAGCTGCATCTTTGAATCTGTGAGGTCAGAATGTGGTATAGAGGGAGAAGCAATAGAGTATTACTTTGTAGTCTTTGCCATTAAAGTCCTACTTGTTCTTGGGTAAGTCATATTTCAGAGTGGTTTTAAACAGCATCTGAGATGGGTCCTTTCTAGCCTTAAAAGTCTAATGTGCTTCTTCTGATACAGAATCTTAATCTGATTTTTCTCAAAAAAATAGCTTTCATAGTTCAAACGAGTATTTATAGGGACTAGTAGTTTATAATGCTTGAAATAAGGAAATGATTGGAAGCACTAAAAGATTTCTGACTTATAAACATGTCAGTGGAATAAAGGGGAAAGAAATTCACTTTTGAGGATTATGCTTTGGAAAAATTCATATGATACATTATCACACATTTTGTTTCTTCTAGGTGACAGGTTTGATTTCCTTATTGTGGAAATAGGCTATCATTTTTGGAGGGGGGCAGTTTTAATTTTTTTGGCACCACCTTGTGCTGTCATTTTTTAATTTAAAAAATAGCAACAGGTGGCATTACAGGTGTCCTTAATATGAAATGTATTCATAGCTTTTTTTTCCTTCTAATTAATGTGGAATTTGAGGCCCAGAGAGGGCCTATAATTTGCCTTAATAATAGTTACCTAGTGATTGAACTGGGATAATGCTTTTTATCCTAGTGATCGTAGCATTGTAACAATGTGCTGTATTCTGCTTGGAAGTTATTAATACAGTCCCTGTATCCAATTTTCACTACATATTTTCCTCTGTGAGAGGAATTAATTGGAATGTATTAATAGCCATGTTTTATATTGATAGAATCCTCTTTTTCTTCCCCCCATATTTAGTTGCCTTTACAAACTATAAAGATTTAATAGTACATATTCCTTCCAAATGACTTGAAAGAAGGTAGTAAATTCTATAGACAATGTGTTTGTTAAAACTTAGGAATCTGAAGGAAGATAAAAACAGTTATATAAAATGTCTATTTCTTAGGCTTTATTTTATTTATTTATTTTTAAAATATTTTATTTATTTATCTGACAGAGAGAGACACAGCAAGAGAGGGAACACAAGCAGGGGGGTGGGAGAGGGAGAAGCAGGGTTCCTGCCGAGCAGGGAGCCTGATGCGGGGCTCGATCCCAGGACCCTGGGACCATGACCTGAGCTGAAGGCAGCCGCTTAACTGACTGAGCCACCCAGGTGCCCCATATTTCTTAGGCTTTAAATGGCAGGTAAAGTGTTTATAAATCTGTTTTCAGTTTATTGTACCTCTTGCCAATGATTTCTCTATTGGGCAGGCAAAAATCTGTTTAGACTAATTGCTGACTATGGTTTGAGTCTTTTTTTTCCTTTCCTTTTTCTTTTTAGCTTTCTTGTCACAGAAACTGGAAAACTAGAGAAATGTTGCTGTTAAAACAAAAAAAGCCTGGGTGGTTCAGTCAATTGAGTGTCCGACTCTTGATTTTGGCTCAGGTCATGATCTTAGGGTCCTGGGATTGAGCCCCTCATCAGGCTCAGCGCTCAGCAGGGAGTCTGCTTGAGGATTCTCTTTCTCCATCTCCTGCTCCTCCCCCCCAATCATTTTCTCTCTTTCTCTCTCTCTCTCCAATAATTTTTTTTAAAAGAAGTGTTTCTTTCTTTTTTTTAAGATTTTATTTATTTATGAGAGAGAGAGCCTGAGCAGGGGGAGCGGCAGAGGGAAAAGCAGACTCCCTACTGAGCAGGGAGCCCTATGTGGGACTTGATCCCAGGACCCCGGAATCATGACCTGAGCTGAAAGCAGATGCTTAACCGACTGAGCCACCAGGCACCCCTCAAATAAATCTTAAAAAAAAAAAAAAAAAGCAAATTATACTCAGAGCAATGTTTGTAATATCCTTATTAATGTATAGAATAAATTGATAGATGAAATAATTTATGGTTCATGTTAATATAAAACCACATGAATATAAAACATCATAATTTCCAGTGTAAAGGTAGGCATTATCGTGTAAAATAGAATTAATGTGCCTAAAAATAGCTGAATATGCTTTCATGACCTACATCTCTGATTGGTTAGTTTTTATGAAACTTTTTCTGACCTGGGAAAACATTGGCATTTTTGTTGGCAGTAGCTTTGAGAAATAAAAATTATAAGAATTGCTGTATCTGTCCCTAGTGGAATAACTGGTGTGGTGCCTGCTGAAAGCACCGATAACAACTATCTTTAGGTATTGGACAACAGGCAACATAATGGACCTGTGATCCCTGAGAAAAGGGAAACAAACAGGTGAGCTCAATAGTTTCCTCTGATTTCTGCCTGGAGGAAATTTCTAGACCATCGTTTACAGAAAGGGAACCCAAGCAGAACGTAATAGTCTTGTTGAGATGAAAAAAAGCGTTCGGAGATCCATGATGCTTAGATGACTGGAATGTTCTGGGCAGAATACTAGAGAAAAGAGTGCTACATGGAGGAAAAACTCCAGAAGTCTGGATTGTGCTCGCCTCATATCTTTGGCTGAATAGTAATCTGCGCAATATAGGCTAACTTGAACAATTCCTTGAGCTCACAGGTAGGGTTAGGAGACTATTAAATTCCTTCCAGCCGGAGGAAAGAGGCTCTGTTGAACATATAGGACAGTAGAGACTCCAGAGGAGTATTTTCTGTTAGTAATTAAAACTGAGAAATTTTAAAAATATTTCTTAATTAGTAAATAACAAAATAGAACTCATCATATGTTGACATAAATAAGATTCTTCATGAAAAGTAATTACTTTTACAAATAAAAAAATGGAAAGGGGGCATTGTTTCACATTTTTTGCAAACTCTTCAATGTCTATGTAGAAGACAGCTAGATTCGTAGATCTGCTACTTTATGCTGTTGCAGTATGTTATTTCTGTTGAAGTATGTGAAGAAATGGTGTCACCAACTGATACATAATTAGAGAAAGGAGGAGTATTGTAATCAGGTAGTATTCTTATAGTTTTATTTGATATTCTTATTTGATAGTATAACCAAAACCTGGTAAGTGGTAATTTCTTAAAAGCTATTGGTAATGTAAACTCTGAAACCACATCAGCAAAATTTTGGTATTGTTATATTAAAATTCACTGGAATATTCAGCTTCAGTGTATGGTTTTCTAATATCTGAGAAATAGTTATTTGGGTTTATCTTTGTGTATGGTGTAAGAAAATGGTCCAGTTTCATTCTTCTGCATGTGGCTGTCCAATTTTCCCAGCACCATTTATTGAAGAGACTGTCTTTTTTCCAGTGGATATTCTTCCCTGATTTGGCAAAGATTAGTTGACCATAGAGTTGAGGGTCCATTTCTGGGGTCTCTGATCTATTCCATTGATTTATGTGTCTGTGTTTGTGCCAATACCGTGCTGTCTTGATGATCACAGCTTTGTAATATAGCTTCAAGTCAGGCATTGTGATGCCCCCAGCTTTGTTGTTTTTTTTTTCAGCAATCCCCTGGTGATCTGGGGTCTTTTCTGGTTCCATACAAATTTTAGGATTGCTTGTTCCCGCTGTGTGAAAAATGCTGATGGTATTTTGAGAGAGATTGCATTGAATGTGTAGATTGCTCTGGGCAGCATAGACATTTTCACAATGTTTATTCTTCCAATTCATGAGCATGGAATGTTTTTCCATCTCTTTGTGCCTTCCTCAATTTCTTTCATAAGTGAGTTTCTAGAGTAAAGATCCTTTACCTCTTTGGTTAGGCTTATTCCTAGGTATCTTATGGTTTTTGGTGTTATTGTAAATGAATCGATTCCTTGATTTCTCTTTCTTCAGTCACACTGTTAATGTATAGAAATGCAGCTGATTTCTGTGCATTGATTTTGTATCCTGCCATGTTGCTGAATTGCTGTATGAGATCTAGCAATTTGGGGGTGGAGTCTTTTGGGTTTTCTACATAAAGTATTATGTCATCTGTGAAGAGTGGGAGTTTGATTTCTTCTTTGCCAATTTGAATGTCTTTGATTTCTTTTTGTTGTCTGATTGCTGAGGCTAGGACTTCTAGTACTATGTTGAACAATAATGGTGATAGTGGGCATCCCTGTCGTGTTCCTGACCATAAGGGAAAAGCTCTGTTTTTCCCCATTGAGAATGATACTCGCTGTGGGCTTCTTGTGGATGGCTTTTATGATATTGAGGTATGTTCCCTCTATCCCTATATTTTTTAATCAGGAAAGGATGCTGTATTTTGTCAAATGTTTTGTTCTGCATCAATTGAGAGGATCATATGGGTTTTGTCTCTTCTTTTGTTAATGTGATCTATCAATTTTTTTTACTTTTTTATTGTTATGTTAATCACCATACATCATTAGTTTTTTCTTTAAAGGATGAGATTTTATTTTATTTTATTTATTTATTTTTAAGATTTTATTTATTTATTTTGACAGAGAGAGACACAGCGAGAGAGGGAACACAAGCAGGGGGAGTGGGAGAGGGAGAAGCAGGCTCCCTGCTGAGCAGGGAGCCTGATGTGGGGCTCGATACCAGGACCCTGGGATCATGACCTGAGCCGAAGGCAGACGCTTAACGACTGAGCCACCCAGGCGCTCCTACATCATTAGTTTTTGATGTAGTGTTCCATGATTCATTGTCTGTGCATAACACCCAGTGCTCCATGCAGAATGTGCCCTCTTTAATACCCAACACCAGGCTAACCCATCCTCCCACCCCCCTCCCCTCTAGAACCCTCAGTTTGTTTTTCAGGTCCATCGTCTCTCATGGTTTGTCTCCCCCTCCGATTTCCCCCCCTTCATTCTTCCCGTCCAACTATCTTCTTCTTTTTTTTTTTCTTAACATATATTGCATTATTTGTTTCAGAGGTACAGATCTGTGATTCAACAGTCTTGCACAATTCACAGCGCTCACCATAGCACATACCCTTCCCAATGTCTATCACCCAGCCACCCCATCGCTCCCATCCCACCCCCCACTCCAGCAACTCTCAGTTTGTTTCCTGAGATTAAGAATTCCTCATATCAGTGAGATCATATGATACATGTCTTTCTCTGATTGACTTATTTCATTTAGCATAACACCCTCCAGTTCCATCCACGTCGTTGCAAATGGCAAGAACTCATTCCTTTTGATGGCTGCATAATATTCCATTGTATGTGTGTATATATATACACACACACACACACACACACACACACACATATATATATATATATATATACCACATCTTCTTTATCCAGTCATCTGTCAATGGACATCTTGGCTCTTTCCACAGTTTGGCCATTGTGGACATTGCTGCTATAAACATCGGGGTGCACGTACCCCTTCAGATCCCTACATTTGTATCTTTGGGGTAAATACCCAGTAGTGCAATTGCTGGGTCGTAGGGTAGCTCTATTTTCAACTTTTTGAGGAACCTCCATACTGTTTTCCAGAGTGGTTGCACCAGCTTGCATTCCCACCAACAGTGTAGGAGGGTTCCCCTTTCTCCGCCTCCCCGCCAGCATCTGTCGTTTCCTGACTTGTTAATTTTAGCCATTCTGACTGGTGTGAGGTAGTATCTCATTGAGGTTTTGATTTGGATTTCCCTGATGCCGAGCGATGTTGAGCACTTTTTCATGTGTCTGTTGGCCATTTGGATGTCTTCTTTGGGAAAATGTCTGTTCCTGTCTTCTACCCATTTCTTGATTAGATTATGTGTTCTTTGGGTGTTGAGTTTGGTAGTTTCTTATAGATTTTGGATACTAGCCCTTTATCTGATATGTCATTTGCAAATATCTTCTCCCATTCTGTCGGTTGTCTTTTGGTTTTGTTGACTGTTTCCTTTGCTGTGCAAAAGCTTTTTATCTTGATGAAGTCCCAATAGTTCATTTTTGCCCTTGCTTCCCTTGCCTTTGGCGATGTTTCTAGGAAGAAGTTGCTGCAGCTGAGGTCGAAGTGGTTGCTGCCTGTGTTCTCCTTTAGGATGTTGATGGACTCCTGTCTCACATTGAGGTCTTTCAACC
Organism: Halichoerus grypus; assembly: GCF_964656455.1. NCBI lineage: Eukaryota > Metazoa > Chordata > Mammalia > Carnivora > Phocidae > Halichoerus > Halichoerus grypus. The sequence continues at coordinate 148,037,595 of NC_135716.1, forward strand.
ATTTTGAGTCTATTTTTGTGTGTGGTGTAAGGAAATGGTCCAGTTTCATTCTTCTGCATGTGGCTGTCCAGTTTTCCCAACACCATTTGTTGAAGAGACTGTCTTTTTTCCATTGGACATTCTTTCCTGCTTTGTCGAAGATTAGTTGACCATAGAGTTGAGGGTCCATTTCTGGACTCTCTATTCTGTTCCATTGATCTATGTGTCTGTTTTTGTGCCAGTACCATACTGTCTTGATGATGACAGGTTTGTAATAGAGCTGGAAGTCCGGAATTGTGATGCCGCCAGCTTTGCTTTTCTTTTTCAACATTCCTCTGGCTATTCGGGGTCTTTTCTGGTTCCATACAAATTTTAGGATTATTTGTTCCATTTCTTTGAAAAAAGTGGTTGGTATTTTGATGGGGATTGCATTGAATGTGTAGATTGCTCTAGGTAGCATTGACATCTTCACAATATTTGTTCTTCCAATCCATGAGCAGGGAACGTTTTTCCATTTCTTTGTGTCTTCCTCAATTTCTTTCATGAGTATTTTATAGTTTTCTGAGTACAGATCCTTTGCCTCTTTGGTTAGATTTATTCCTAGGTATGTTATGGTTTTGGGTGCAATTGTAAATGGGATCGACTCCTTAATTTCTCTTTCTTCTGTCTTGTTGTTGGTATATAAGAATGCCACTGATTTCTGTGCATTGCTTTTATATCCTGCCACTTTACTGAATTCCTGTATGAGTTCTAGCAGTTTTGGGGTGGAGTCTTTTGGGTTTTTTCACATAAAATATCATATCATCTGCAAAGAGTGAGAGTTTGACTTCTTCTCTGCCATTTCAGATGCCTTTTATTTCTTTTTGCTGTCTGATTGCTGTGGCTAGGACTTCTAATACTATGTTGAGTAGCAGTGGTGATAGTGGACATCCCTGCCGCATTCGTGACCTTAGGGGGAAAGCTCTCAGTTTTTCCCCATTGAGAATGATATTCTCTGTAGGTTTTTTATAGATGGCTTTTATGATATTGAGGTATGTACCCTCTATGCCTATACTCTGAAGAGTTTTGATCAAGAAAGGATGCTGTACTTTGTGAAATGCTTTTTCTGCATCCTTTGAGAGGATCATATGATCCTTGTTCTTTCTTTTGTTAATATATTGTATCACGTTGATTGATTTGCGGATGTTGAACCAACCTTGCAGCCCAGGGATAAATCCCACTTGGTCGTGGTGAATAATCCTTTTAATGTACTGTTGGATCCTATTGGCTAGTATTTTGGTGAGAATTTTTGCATCCATGTTCATCAAGGATATTGGTCTGTAATTCTCCTTTTTGATGGGGTCTTTGTCTGGTTTTGGGATCAAGGTAATGGTGGCCTCATAAAATGAGTTTGGAAGTTTTCCTTCCATTTCTATTTTTTGGAATAGTTTCAGAAGAATAGGTATTAATTCTTCTTTAAATGTTTGGTAGAATTCCCTTGGGAAGCCATCTGGCCCTGGGCTTTTGTTTGTTGGGAGATTTTTGATGCCTATTATAGGTCTGTTCAGGTTTTCTATTTCTTCCTGGTTCAGTTTTGGTAGTTGATACATCTCTAGGAATGCATCCATTTCTTCCACATTATCTAATTTGCTGGCATAGAGTTGCTCATAATATGTTCTTATAATTGTATTTCTGTGGTGTTGGTTGTGATCTCTCCTCTTTCATTCATGATTGTATTTATTTGGGTCATTTCTCTTTTCTTTTTGATAAGTCTGGCCAGGGGTTTATCAATCTTGTTAATTCTTTCAAAGAACTAGCTCCTAGTTTCGTTGATCTGTTCTACTGTTCTTTTAGTTTCTATTTCATTGATTTCTGCTCTCATCTTTATTATTTCTCTTCTCCTGCTGGGTTTAGGCTTTATTTGCTGTTCTTTCTCCAGCTCCTTTAGGTGTAGGGTTAGGTTGTGTATTTGAGACCTTTCTTGTTTCTTGAGAAAGGCTTGTATTGCTATATACTTTCCTCTTAGGACTGCCTTTGCTGCATCCCAAAGATTTTGAACAGTTGTGTTTTCATTTTCGTTGGTTTCCATGAATTTTTTTAAATCTTCTTTAATTTCCTGTCTGACCCATTCATTCTTTAGTAGAATGCTCTTTAGCCTCCATGTATTTGAGTTCTTTCTGACTTTCCTCTTTCCAGTTCTAGTTTCAAAGCATTGTGGTCTGAAAATAGGCAGGGAATGATCCCAGTCATTTGGTACCGGTTGAGACCTGATTTGTGACCTAGGATGTGATCTATTCTGGAAAATGTTCCATGGGCACTAGAGAAGAATGTGTATTCTGTTGCTTTGGGATGGAATGTTCTGAATATGTCTGTGAAGTCCATTTGGTCCAGTGTGTCATTTAAAGTCTTTATTTCCTTATTGATCTTTTGCTTAGACGATCTGTCCATTTCAGTGAGGGGGGTGTTAAAGTCCCCCACTATTATTGTATTGTTGTCGATGTGTTTCTTTGCTTTTGTTATTAATTGCCTTATATAATTGGCTGCTCCCATGTTAGGGGCATAGATATTTACAATTGTTAGATCTTCTCGTTGGATAGACCCTTTAAGTCAGATATAGTGTCCTTTCTCATCTCTTATTACAGTCTTTGGTTTAAAATCTAATTTGTCTGATAGAAGGATTGCCACCCCAGCTTTCTTTTGGTGTCCATTAGCATGGTAAATGTTTTTCCACCCCCTCACTTTCTGGGGGTGTCTTTGGGTCTAAAATGAGTCTCTTGCAGACAGCATATCGATGGGTCTTGTTTTTTAATCCAATCTGATAGCCTGTGTCTTTTGATTGGGGCATTTAGCCCATTTACATTCAGGGTAAGTATTGAAAGATACGAATTTAGTGCCATTGTATTGCCTGTAAGGTGACTGTTACTGTATATTGTCTGTGTTCCCTTCTGGTCAATGTTGCTTTTAGGCTCTCTCTTTGCTTAGAGGACCCCTTTCAATATTTCTTGTAGGGCTGGTTTCGTGTTTGCTACTTCCTTTAGTTTTTGTTTGTCCTGGAAGCTTTTTATCTCTCCTTCTATTTTCAATGACAGCCTAGCTGGATATAGTGTTCTTGGCTGCATATTTTTCTCATTTAGTGCTCTGAATATATCCTGCCAGTCCTTTCTGGCCTGCCAGGTCTCTGTGGATAGGTCTGTTGCCAATCTAATGTTTCTACCATTGTAGGGTACATATCTCTTCTCCCGAGCTGCTTTCAGGATTTTCTCTTTGTCTCTGAGACTCGTAAGTTTTACTATTAGATGTCGGGGTGTTGACCTATTTTTATTGATTTTGAGAGGGGTTCTCTGTGCTTCCTGGATTTTGATGCCTGTTTCCTTCCCCAAATTAGGGAAGTCCTCTGCTATAATTTGCTCCAATATAGCTTCTGCCCCTCTCTCTCTTTCTTCTTCTTCTTGGATCCCAATTATTCTAATGTTGTTTCATCTTATGGTATCGCTTATCTCTCGAATTCTGCCCTCATGATCCAGTAGTTGTTTATCTCTCTTTTTCTCAGCTTCTTTATTTTCCATCATTTGGTCTTCTATATCACTAGTTCCCTCTTCTGCCTCATTTATCCTAGCAGTTAGCGCCCCCATTTTTTATTGCACCTCATTAATAGCCTTTTTGATTTCAACTTGGTTAGATTTTAGTTCTTTTATTTCTCCAGAAAGGGTTTCTCTAATAACTTCCATGCTTTTTTCAAGCCCAGCTAGTATCTTTAAAGTCATGAATCTGAACTCTAGATCCGACATCGTACTAATGTCCGTATTGAGTAGGTCCCTGGCAGTCGGTACTACCTCTTGTTCTTTTTGTTGAGGTGATTTTTTCCGTGTTGTCATTTTGTCCAGAGGAGAGTAGATGAATGAGAGAACAAAATGCTAACAGGGTGACAACGTCCCCAGAAAATATACTCTAAGCAAATCAGAAAAGACCTGAAGCCTGGGGAAAAGAAAGGGAAAGAAAGAAAAAAGAAAAAGAAAAAGATAAAAGCAAACAAAAACAGAACAAAACATAAAACCCAGAATATGATCAAATATGATCAGGCTGGTGCATAGATCAGTGCCACACACTAGATTTTGGGTGTATTTGGTCTGTTAGAAGAAAGTGCCTCCCAAAATTTTAAAGAAAGAAAAACTTCTATGTGTACAAAAATAAGCGTTGGTATGATGAAGGGATGGAATATGATTGTAAAGATGAAAATTATAAAAAATTTTATAAAAGGAATTGATAAGAAGTTGTTTGAAAAGAGAAAGAAGAGGATTTAAAAAAAAAAGAAAAGGGAGAGAATGTGATCAGGTAGGAGAATAGAACAAAGCCATACACTAGAGATTTAGGGTATATTTTGATCTGTTAGAAGAAACTATCTCAATTAAAGAGAGAACAACTTATATATATATGCCAAAAATAAGGGTAACTACTATGAAGGGATAGAGTATGACTCTAAAAATGAAAAATAAAAATATTTTTTTAAAAAAGGATTGATATGATGTTGGTAAAAAAGGGAAAAAGAAAATTCAAAAAAAGACAGTTTAAAAAAAAAAATTAACTTTGAAAGACTACAGAATCGTGGTAAAAAAGCCATGGATTCTATGTGCATTATTCCCCTAGCGCTGGAGTTCTGCTGTTCTAATTGATCGGTAAACTTGGTCTTGGCTGGCTGTTCTTGCTCATCTTCTGGGGGAGGGGCCTATTGCCATGGTTCCCAAATGTCTTTGCCGGAGGCGGAATTGCCCCAAAGTAATCTGCTCGGGTTTGCTCTCGGGAGCTTTTGTTCTCTACAAGCTTTCGGTACAGCTTTGGAGGACGAGAGTGAAAATGGTGACCTCCCAATCTCCGTCCCGGAGGAACCGAGAACTCGGGGCTCCGCTCCTCAGTGAGCCCCCAGAGAAAAGCAGTCAATCACTCCCGTCTCCCCGGTCTCTGGCCGCACTCCGCGCTCACCCGGCCTGTGACCAAGCGTTTCTGTCTCTGGCACCCGACCCCATGTGGAGTCTCCAAACCCAGCAGATTCCTGTGGTGTGCTCCCGTGCCGCTCCTCCCGGGGGAGGAAGGGGAGTCTCCCCAGATCTGCCACTTGTTGGGTCCCCGCTGGAGGAGCAGTGGCCCGACTGTGCCGCGGATCACGGTTTATGGCAACCCCGAGCTGAGAGCCCACTCCTTTGCTCCATCTCTGCAGCCGGCTCCCCCGCTCCGAAACCCAGGAGCTCTGCTGCACTCAGGCACCCCTGGTCTTTCTGTGACCCCAAGGGTCTGAGACCACACTGTCCCACGAGGGTTCCACCCCCTGCTTAGCCACTGGAGCGACGTCCCTTAGCAGAGAAGACTTCTAAAAGTTCTGATTTTGTGCTCTGCTTCTCTATCACTTGTCAGAAGTGGCTGACGGAAGCCCCCTCCCCCGGCATCTATCCTCCTGAATATTGCCTCGGATTCACTTCTCTGCACATCCTACCTTCCAGAAAGTGGTCGCTTTTCTGTTCAGAGTTGTTGCTATTCTTTTCTTCGATCTCCTGTTGAGTTTGTAGGTGTTCAGAATGGTTTGATCCCTATCCAGCTGAATTCCTGAGACCAGACGAAACCCAAGTCTCCTACTCCTCTGCCATCTTGCTCTGCCCTCGTGATCTATCACATTGATTGATTTGCAAATGTTGAACCACCCTTGCATCCCAGGGAGAAACCCCACCTGGTCATGGTGAATAATCCTTTTAATGTACTGTTGGATCCCATTGGCTAGGATCTCGTTGAGTATTTTGGCATCCATCAAAATCCTGAGGAGAACATAGGCAGTAACCTCTTCAACATTGGACACAGTGACCTCTTTGAAGACACGTCTCTAAAGGTAAGGGAAACAAAAGCAAAAATGAACTTTTGGGACTTCATCAAGATAAAAAGCTTTTGCATAGTAAAGGAAACTGTCAACAAAACAAAGAGGCAGCCCACGGAATGGGAGAAGATATTTGCAAATGACAGTACAGATAAATGGCTGGTATCCAAGATCTATAAAGAACTTCTCAAACTTGGGGCGGCTGGGTTGCTCAGTTGTTAGACCTCTGCCTTCAGTTCAGGTCATGATCCCAGAGTCCTGGGATCGAGCCCCACGTCGGGCTCTCTGCTTAGCGGGAAGCCTGCTTCTCCCTCTCCCACTCCCCCTGCTTGTGTTCCGTCTCTTGCTATGTCTCTCTCTCTGTCAAATAAAGAAGTAAAATCTTCAAAACAAAACAAAACAGAAAAAAGAACTTCTCAAACTCAACACCCAAAAAACAAATAATCCAGTCAATAAATGGGCAGAAGACGAACAGACACTTCTCCAAAGAAGACATACGAATGGCTAACAAACACATGAAAAAATGTTCAACATCACTAGCCATCAGGGAAATATGAATCAAAACCACAATGAGATACCATCTTACACCGGTTAGAATGGCGAAAATTAACAAGACAGGAAACAAGTGTTGGCGAGGATGTGAAGAAAGGGGAACCCTCTTACACTGTTGGTGGGAATGCAAGTTGGTACAGCTACTCTGGAAAACAGTATGGATGTTCCTCAAGATGTTAAAAATAGAGCTACCCTACCACCCAGCAATTGCAGTACTGGGTATTTACCGCAAAGATATAGATGTAGTGAAAAGAAGGGGCACCTGCACCCCAATGTTCATAGCAGCAATGTCCACAATACCCAAACTGTGGAAGGAGCCGAGATGTTCTTCAGCAGATGAATGGATAAAGAAGATGTGGTGCATATATACAATGGAATATTACTCAGCCATCAGAAAGGATGAATACCCACCATTTGCATTGACATGGATGGAACTGGAGGGTATTATGCTAAGTGGAATAAGTCCAGCACAGAAAGACAATTATTATATGGTTTCACTCATATGTGGAACATAATAGCGTGGAGAACCATAGGGGAAGGGAGGGAAAACTGAATGTGAAGAAATCAGAGAGGGAGACAAACCATGCATGATTCTGGACTCTGGGAACCAAACCGAGGGTTACAGAAGGGAGAGGAGTTGAGGGATGGGGTAACTGGGTGATTTAAAAAAAAATGTTAATAGTGTTCACCAAAAAAATAAAAAATCAATCAATAAAATAAATAAAAATAATGCCACAATGAGTAAAAATATAGTTATTTGGAAAATACTGGTTTGGTTAGATCAACCAAATATTGAAACATGGCATTATATGATATCAGTAAATCACATTTATTAATATCACTGATCTCACAGAAAAGTATTTTAAGTAAGGGGAAGTTGTAAAGCTCATAATGACATACAGATTTTTTAAAAATTTGGAATTTAGTTTGAAGGCTCAAATTTTGTCATTGACAAAGAGTTTTCATTTGTTTTCCTTGAATTGACAGGTTTACTTTGTTCCTTTTTTAAGAAAATGTCAACTCTGAATAACATAGTGTGACATCATTTGCTCAAGTAAAAATGGTGTTCTTTGAAAAAACAGTTCACCTCACAGTGTAAACATGTCCTTTTCCTCAGTACAACGGTTGTGCTTTAGTATGTAGCAGAAATGCCTTATGGGTACTTCCAGTTTCATCACACATAATATTAAAAGCACCAAGATTTGATACATATAATAATTTTTGTTACTTCATGGCTTTTTTTTTTAATACAAGTATTTATTAGTATGCAATACAGTGACTACTAGTTCAGCTTAGCACCACTACTTTTTATTTCTTATTATTTATTTATTTGAGAGAGAGCAAGAGCAGGGGGAAGGGGCAGAGGGAGAGGAAGTGAGTGTCTTAAGCAGACAGTGGGCTGAGCGCGGAGCCCAGTGTGGGGCTCAATCTCATGACCCTGAGATCATGACCTGAACTGAAACCAAGAGTTGGACATTTAACTGACTGCACCCCAGGCGCCCCAAATTTTGTTTTTGTTTTTGTTTTGTTTTTAAGATTTTATTTATTTATTTATTTAGAGAGTGTACAAGTGGAGGAAGGGACAGTGGAAAAGGGAGAGAGAGAATCTCAAGTAGACTCCACATTGTTTGAGGAGCCTGACATGGGCTCTATCTCACCACCCTGAAATCATGACCTGATCCAAAATCAAGTGTCAGATACTTAAACCAATTGAGTCACCCAGGTGCTCCTTAGCACCACTACTTTGATTTGCCCGCAGTTTTACTTAGCATTACTTTTGTACAGTCAGTCTCAAGAAATCCCAGGAATCTGTGAACTATAGTCTTGAGAATCACTGCTTTAGATCCATCCTAAAAATGTTGTAAAGGAGTCTAAAAAGAATCAACCTGATATGGGTGAAAATTAAGGGCCTGTCAGAATAAACTTCTACACTCTTTAAAGGCACACCACTAAGTGTAGACACTTATTAATGTAATTTTCATGATGAATGGTATTTAGTCAAAAACTAGTAGACATGAGGGGTGCCTGGGTGGTTTAGTCATTAAGTGTCTGCCTTGGGCTCAGGTCATGATCCCAGGGTACTGGGATCAAGCCCTGCATCGGGCTCCCCACTCCACAGGAAGCCTGCTTCTCCCTCTCCCACTCCCCCTGCTTGTGTTCCCTCTCTCACTGTGTCTCTCTCTGTCTAATAAATAAAATCTTAAAAAAAAAAACACAAAAAACTAGTAGACATGAGAAGTAGCCAAAAGTGATTCATAACCTGAAGAAAAATTTGAAAATAAACATACATGAGTGGTAAAAATAATAGAGTTAGGAGATGATGATTTAAAAGTTATTATAACTATTCTTAAGAGTTTAAAGGAAATCAAGAATGCAATGAGGAAAGAAATGAAAAATACTGAAAATTAGCCAAATGGAAATTCTAGAGCTAAAGTATAACGTTTACCCAAAAGGAGTTAAGAGGCTAGATGCTGTTGACAAAAGATCAATGAATTTGAGAACATAGCAATAAAAACAATGCAAAGTGAAGTGCACACAGCAAATATATTTTGTATTTGTATTTTTGCTTTATGTAGGAGTGGAGGTAGATAGTGGAATGGAGCCTGAGTGACCCTTGGGGGACATAAAGAGTGGCCTAATGTATGTGTGAGTAAAGTTCCTGAACTAGAGGGGCTAGTTAGAAAGGGGGAAATTTTAAAGAAAGAACAGCAGAAAACTACCCAAATTTCATGAAAAATATAAACTCACAGATATAAGCAGCTTAGTAACTCCATCAGGAGTAACTCAAAGGAAACCATATCAAGGTACATCATAATAAAATTGCTGAAAATCAGTAGCACAAAAAATTTAAAAAGTAGTCAGAGGTGAGAAAACACAGACACATTGCACATAGGGAAACATTTAAAAATAATGATTACAGAATTCTTATCAGAAGCAGTGCAAGCCAGGAGATAATCATGATATTTTCAAGTGCTAAAGAAATAAAACGTTAACTTAGAATGCTATATCCAACAAAAGTATCTTTCAGAAATGAAGACTAAATATATTTTTCACACAAACAGAAGCTACAAGAAATGTTAAAGGAAGTTCCTTAGGCTGAAAGGAAATGATAACAGATGGAAAATTAGATCAACACAAATAAATGAAGAGCACCAGAAATTGTAAATATTTGGGTACATATGAGAAATTTTTTATTTATAATTTTTTAAAAAAGAGAGACATTTGAAAAGTGAAAGTAATTACAGTATATTGTGGCGTTTATGAATTATGTAGAAGTAAATGTATGAAAACACACAAAGAACAGGAAAGGAGAATATAAGTATACTGTTATAAGACAAGTCCTATATTATTTGAAGGCAGACTGTGTTAAGTTAAAAATGCATATTGGGGTGCTGGGGTGACTCATTTGGTTAAGCGTCTGACTCTTGATCTCAGCTCAGGTCTTGATATCAGGGTCATGAGTTCAAGCCCTGTGTTGGGCTCCCTACTGGGCGAGGAGCCTACTTAAAAAATAAATAAATAAAAATGCAAATTGTAAACCCAAGAGCAATCACTAAAACAGTGAAATGCAGATTATAGTTATTAAGCCAAGGGTTGAAATGAAATGGAATATCTAAAAATAATAAATTCAAATGAAGGTAGAAAGAAATACCAAAATAAAAAATAAGATAGGACGAATATAAAACAATAAGGCCATGAATACAATTAATATAAATTATCTCACATTCTTTTCTTTCTTTTTCTTTTTTTTTTTTTTTTAGATTTTATTTATTTATTTTAGAGAGATCATGCACATGTGTGCACACATATGGGGAGGGGTAAAAGGGGAGGAAGAGGAAGAGGGAAAAACTCCCAAGCTTACTGTGCACTGAGCTGGGATTCCGATGCAGCTCAATCCCTTGACCCTCTGAGATCATGATCAGAGCGGAAACCAAGAGTCAGAAGCTCAACTGGCTGGGCCACCCAGGCTCCCCTATCTCACATTCTTATGAGGAGGTAGAGGTTGTGAGAGTGGATAAAAAAGGAAAACCAAATATATGTACAAGAAACCCACTTTAAATATAAAGTATAATATTAAAATATATATAGGAAAATGCTAATCAAGATATGAAATGTTACGTTAGTAACATATTATTGTATTATGTTAATATTAAATGAAGTACTTCTGGACAAGGATTATTATTAAGGCCAAATGGAGACATTTTGTGATGAAAATGGCAACTCATCACAGTCATCACAAAGACATGGTATCATAAATGTGACCGTGTCTGGGGCGCCTGGGTGGCTCAGTCATTGAGCGTCTGCCTTCGGCTCAGGTCATGATCCCAGGGTCTTGGGATTGAGCCCTGCGTCGGGTTCCCTGCTCCGCGGGAAGCCTGCTTCTCCCTCTCCTACTCCCCTTGCTTGTGTTCCCTCTCTCGCTGTGTCTCTCTCTGTCAAATAAATAAACAAAATTAAAAAAAAATGTGCACATGCCTAATAACAGAGTTGGAAAGTATATGAAACAAAACCTGATAGAACTGAAATGAGAAATGGACAAACCCACAGTGGTAATTGGAGATTACAGCACTCCTTTCTCATGGTGAATGTTCAGACCAATAGCAAATACGAACAACATATCAACCAGTTTGATCTATTTGAAGTGTGTAGACTCCTCATAATCACAGCAAAATACACATTCTTTTCATATGCATTTGGTACATTCATTAAGGCATAAAATATACTCAGCCATAAAATAAGTCACTAAAAGTTTAAAAATCATGTGAAGTGTGTTCTCTAACAATAGTGGAATTAATAGAAATCAAGAGTCTGGAAAATCCTGATGTATTTGGAAATTAACATATTTCTAAATAAACTAGGTCAAAGAAGGAATCACAAAAGAAATTAGAAAATATTTTGAACTAAATTAAGATGGAAACATGGCATACCAACATTGTTTGATACTGACAAAGTGGTATTGAGAGGGAAATTTGTGGTTCAAATGCTTAATTACAAAAGAAGAAAGTTCTAAAAGCAATGATCAGCCCTTCTACTAAGAAGTAGGAAAAGTGTCCCCTCCCCTCCTTTGACTTATAGCAACAAGATTTACCTTCACTCCTAAAACAGCTAAATAAACCACCCAAAAGGCTTAGAAGGAATACTATTAGGAATAGTATCTGTGCTCACAAGCTAGAAAAGAAAACCTCATAATTCATGAAGCTTGGATAGAGTATTCAAGGCTTTTGCATTGGTAACGGGGGATAATTAGCTTTAGATTAAGTACTACTTGGTTGATACTCACTGACATCTTAGTAGAAAGACCCAAGCACATTGAACTGTTTCCAAGTAACTTACCTGCATTTTATTTTTTTTTTTAAAGATTTTTTTTTTTTTTTTTTTTTTTATCTGAGAGAGAGAATGGGAGACAGAGAGCATGAGAGGGGGAGGATCAGAGGGAGAAGCAGACTCCCCGCTGAGCAGGGAGTCCGATGCGGGACTCGATCCCGGGACTCCAGGATCATGACCTGAGCCGAAGGCAGTTGCTTAACCAACTGAGCCACCCAGGCGCCCCGCTTACCTGCATTTTAGAACAAAGCCCAAGAATATAGGAATAAAAAAATATTCAGTACCCATCAAGGTAAAATCCACAATGTCTGGCATCCAATAAAAATTGCCAGGCATTCAAAAATTCAGAAAAACCTGGCCCATAATGAGGAGAGAGATTAAAAACAACTCAGAACTGACATAGATGTTGGAATTAGCAGGTATGGACATTTTAAAATAGTTTTTATAGCTCTCTTATGCTTACATTTAAAAGAGAGAGGAAAAGGGTAAAAAATGTGAGCAAGCCTGTGGTTGCCTGTGGTGGCAGAGTTCAGTAAACTGGGTTTAGTGCAAGGTGATATTTGAGAATGATGTTGTGAAAGAGGCCATAAGAAGTCTTCTTGAGAACCTTTATAACAACAGGATGTTTCGCATTAAGAGAGCACTGGACCTGACTATGAGGCAGCAGATTTTGCCTAAAGAGCAGTGGATAAAATATGAAGAGGATAAATTCTACTTTGAACCATATCTGAAAGAAGTTATTTGGGAAATAAAAGAGAAGAATGGGCAAAGAAATAATCATGGAATTGAAATCTGTGGTAGCAGCTGTCCTACAAATATTTTTAAGAAGTTGGGTAAACATGAAATGTACAATTTAGAACTATTTGAGCTGCAAATGTATTACTTTAAATAAATGTCTAATGTAATTATAAAAAAATGAAAATAAAAAAGAAAAGATTTAAAATAATAAGTCATTGAAAATGTTAAAATGGCCCAAACTGAGTGTCTAGAGATGAAGACCATGATGTCTGAGATGAAAAATTTACCAGGTAAGATTAACAGACGGCGAAGAAGAAAAGATTAGTAAATTTGAAGATAACACAGTAGAAACCACTTCAGGAAAGCGTTTGACAGTTTTCTACAAAGTTATTATACAATGACCATTCCTCTTCTAGGTATTTACCCAAAAGAAGTGAAAGCATGTCTATGAAGACATGTACATTATTGTTTATGGCAATGTATTTGTAAAAGCACCAAACTATAGATAACCCCAAATGCCCATAAACCAGTGGATGGATAAACACATTGTTGTATATCTATATAATGTAGTACTACTTAGGAATAAAAGAAATGGACTGTTGTTACACACAACAATGTGGGAGAATCTCAGACTTTTTTGAATGAAAGAAGCCAGATTTAAAAAGTATATTAATGCAGTTCCATTTATATAAAATCATAGATAATTCTAACTAAACCATAGTTACAGAAATCAAATTAGCAGTTCTCTGGGGATGAAGTAAGGAGAGTGTAGAGGAATTACCAAGGGGCATAAAAAACCTTTTTATGCATAAACCTACAAACTTGCGTATGATGAATTTCACTTTTTGGATATATTTATCAAAACTTACGAGATTGTAGATTTTAAATATGTGCAGTTTATTTCATGTCAATTACAATAAAGCTATTAGGAATTTTTTTAAAAAAGAGCAAATAAAATTCCAAAGTAACTGTAGAAGGAAGCAAATTATATATGTGTATACACACAAACAGAAATCAATAAAGCAGAAAATGGATAAATAGTAGAGAAAATGAACAAAATAAAACTTACAGCTGTTTTTTGAGTAGATGAATAAAATTGATAATTCACTTGATACTGTGAATAAGAACAAAAGAAAGAAAGCACAAATTGTTCATATTGGAAATGAAAGGAACCTTTAGATGTTAAATGGGTTATAAGGCAACATCAAGAACAAATTTATGCCAGTAAATTTAAAAGATATATCAAACTTTAAGAAGCTATAAAGATTATTTTAAAGGTACAGATTACAGCCAACAGAAGAAAAAATAAAAAATCTGAATAGGTGTGCATCAAATATATAAATTGAATTGATAATCAAAAACCTTCCCAGAAAGCAATCCCAATATTAGATGACTTCACTGGTAAAGTCTATCTAATATTTAAGGAAGAAATACTAGCAATCATTCATAAATAGAGAAAGGATAATGTATTTCCTAATTCATTTCATGAAATCAGCATTACTCTAATACTAAAACCAGACAAAGACATTACAGGAAAAGAAAAGTACAGACCAATATTTCTTAAAATTATAGAGGCAGAAATTCTTTACAAAATATTTGCAGGTTGGGTGCCTGGGTGGCTCAGTTGGTTAGGGTCCAACTCTTGATTTTGGCTCAGGTCATGATCTTAGGTTCATGAGATGAAGCCCCAAGTTGGGCTCTGCACTCAACATGGAGTCTGCTTGTTTCTCTCCCTCTGCCCCCACCCCGCTCGTGCACTCTCTTGCTCACTCTTTCTCAAATATAAATAAATAAAATCTTAAAAAAATATTTGCAAGTTGAATTCAGTAAAATGTAATAAAATACACATGTATATAATATACCTCACGGTCAAGTCAGTTTATTCAGGAATGCAAAGCTTGTTTAGCAGCTTATAAATCATTCTTGTAATTCACCATATTAGAATAATAAATGAGAAAATTCATCTGATCATTTTAGTAGGTGGAGGAAAAAGCACTTAATGCCCATTCATGTTGTAAAATAAAAAAACTCACAACTAGTAAGAATAGAGGGAAACTTTGTCATCCTCATAAAGCACATTGCTGAAGAACATACAACTAATATACTTGATAATTAAAGACTAAATTCTTCCCCCCCCCAAGATTAAGAACAATGCAAGGTCCACTTGTAACACATCTATTCAGTGCTTTATAGAAGATAGGCAATAGCCATTAAGCACACAAAAAGATGATCAGTGTCATTAGTTATTATTAATCATCAGAGAATACAAATTAAAACCATAGTTAGAAACCACAGCCACTGGAATGACTAAAATTAAAAAGACAGAAAATTCTTTTTGTTGATAGTGATATGCAGCCATTGGAACTTTGGTGGGATTCATGATGGTATAATCACTTGGGAAAACAGTTTGGCAGTTTTTAAAATAAAGTTAATCATACAGTCTAGCAATTCCATTCTTAGGTATTTATTCAAGAGAAATCAACACATATTTACAAAAGGGTTTACACAATGTTCATAGTAGCTTTATTTGCAGTAGGGAAAAAACAAACATATTTATCAGCAGGAGAATATATAAATTGTGCAATATCCATATGTATTTTATTTGTTGCTGTGTAACAAATGACTCAAAATTTAGTGATTTAAGAAAACAATTTGTTATCTCACAGTTTGTGTAGATGAGGAATCCAGGCATGGCTTAGCTGGTCTCTTATGGGCTGCAATTAGTATGTCATCTCAAGGCTCAACTAAGGAAGTATAAACTTTTGAGATCACTGATGTGGTTGCTGACAGGATTCATTTCGACGTTGGCATTGAGCCGAGACTCAGCTCTTCACTCACTCTTGGTTGGAGGCTGCCCTCTGTTCCTTACTATGTTTGCCTATCTCTATACCAGTTTACAAGGCAGTTGGTTTCATCAGAACAAGTAAAGGGCAAGAGAGAGTGTGCTAGCAAGATGGAAACCATAGTCTTAAAACTGATTTCAGAAGTCACATCCCATCACCATTATTATATTCTCTTCATTAGAAGTAACTTGGTACAGCTCACACTCATGGGAGAGGGAATTACAAACGGCATGAATACCATGAGGGTGGGGAGCATTGGAAGTGATTTCAGAAGCTGCCTACCTTACAAAATAATGAAATACTACTAAATAATGAAAAAGAACCTTATTGGTACACACAACAGTGTAGATGAATGTCAAAAACATTATGCAGAGCAAAAGAACCCAGGCATAAAAGGTAACAGCACTAATCTTTAGAGTGAGAAGGAAGATCAGTGGTTGGGTGGGAGAAGGTTTTTGTTTCAAAGGGGTATGAGTATCTTTTTGTGATATTACATCCCCAGTGCTTATTATATTATAACTGGAAGTTGTATCTTTTGAACACCTTCATCCACTTCCCAACTCTCCACTTCTGGTTACTACAAATCTGATCTCTTTTTCTGTGTGTTTCTTTCTTTCTTTTTTTAGATCCTCATGTAAGTGCGATATATAGTACTTGTCTTTCTATATCTGACTTCTTTCACTTAGCATAATGCCCTCAAGGTCTGTTCCTGTTATCAAAAATGGCAGGATTTCCTTCTTTTTTATGTTTGAATATTGAAATGTACACATACATCATAACTTCTTTATTCATTCATCCATCAGTGGACACTTAGGTTGCTTCAGTATTTTGGCTATTGTAGATAATGCTTCTATGAACGTGAGGGTGTAGATATCTCTTTGACATAGTGTTTTTGTTTTCTTTGAATATATTGCTGGATCATATGGTAGTTCTGTTTTTAATTTTTTGAGGACCCTCCATGCTGTTTTCCCTAGTGGTTGTGCTAATTTACAATTCCACCAGCAGTGTACAAGGGTTCCTTGTTCTCCACATCTTTGCCAGCATTTATTATCGCTCGTCTTTTTGATAGTAGCCATTCTAATAGGCATGAGGTGATATCTCATTGTGGTTTTGACTTGCATTTCCCTAATAATTAGTGATGCTGAGCACCTTTTCATTTACCTCTTGGCCATTTGTGTATCTTTTTTGGAAAAATATCTGTTCCGGTCCTTTGCCCATTTGTTTTTAAAGATTTATTTTGTTTATTTTAGAGAGTAAGAACAAGGGGGAGGGACAGAGAAGAGGGAGAGAATCCTTAAGGAGACTCCCCACTGAGTGCAGAGCCCAATGCAGGGCTCGATCCCAGGACCCTGAGATCATGACCCGAGCCAAAGGCAGACGCTTAACTGACTGAGCCACCCAGGCGCCCCATGCTTACCCATTTTTAATTGGATTGTGTGTGTGTATGTGTGTGTGTGTGTGTGTGTGTTTTACTATTGTGTTGTGAGTTCTTTATATATTTTGGATATTAACTCCTTATCAGATATATGGTTTGCAAATTCAGTGGACTGCTCTTAATGACATCTGCATAGCTTCATTTTTCCAAGTAACATATTAGGATGCTGTAGTGGCAGTGCCATCTTGTGTTAAGATCTTTGGTGTCAGGCAGACCCAGATATGAATACTGGCTCTGAAACTTCCTGCATTCCAGTACTTCACTGACCTATATTATTTTGGATATCCCTAAAACAATAACTATTGTTTATTTAGAATCTATACTGGCCAGGTACTATGCTAGACATTTATGTGTGTATTACCTTAGTTAATACAAATCAAAATAACCAACATTTTTTGAGACACATACTAATATAAAATATTTCCATGCCTTATGTGATTTAATGCAGCAACCCAATGAAGTGTTGGTACTATAATTATCCCCACTTTACAGAAGAAGAAATTGAGACCAACAGAATAAGTTTTTAAAATATGAGGAAATCAGGTTGCTGTCAAGATTCTGGTTTCATTTTCTGTTCTTCTCTACCTGTGGAATTAGACTTTTTGTATGTTACCCAAGCTTGTTGCAAAGAGTAACTGCAACTTCAACTTAAGATCTCTTTTTGTTTTTTCTTTAAGAAACTTCTTTCAGGTTGTGAATGCTAAGAGTATCTCCAGGAGTCTATAGAAGGTGAAGATTGGTTTCTAAGAGGAAAGCACTGGGCAGACTTGCAAGAGCATAAGCTCAATTCCAGACAAGTACAGCTCTAGAAATACCAACCTTAGCCATAAATGAAAAGGCAATGTTTATATATATTTGGTATAAAAAGTATGGCTTATTTTTTCTACCATTTCCATAAAAGAACAATTCTTTGTCAGCAGTGACATTTTTTTGAAGTCCAAAGTTGATAAAAGTTTGTGCTTGTAAAATATATTATGATGTTTAATCACTATCAAAAGTGCCCAGATAGGAATTTTCTTTGGGGAAGTAAAACTTTGTCACTAAGGCCATGAAGTGTTTGATTGTAGCACTGCTTACTTTGGCAACTGTATTTCCATAGTACTTGTGTAGCATAAGTTTTTTTCCTTTGTCAGCATGGAATTATTTTTCCTCTTTTAATATATAACAATCAGTTTTTTTCAGTATTTAATCACTTATTATAAATGGGGTTGAATTATATGTTAATCTAAAAGTATAGACTGGGGGCACCTGGGTGGCTCAGTAAGTTAAGTGTCCGACTTTTGATTTTGGCTCGGGTCATGATCTCAGGGTTGTGAGATTGAGCCTGCATCAGGCTCCATGCTGGATATGAAGGCTGCTTAAGATTCTCTCCCTCTTGCCGACCTTCCACAGAGGTCAGTTCTACACCTTCAGTCGTGTGTTCTCTGGGCTGGTGTCCACTGGCTTGAGGGTCAGGATCATGAGACCCAACTACACCCCTGGGAAGAAGGAGGACCTGTACCTGAAACCCATCCAGAGGACAATCCTGATGATGGGCCGTTAGGTGGAGCCCATTGAAGATGTGCCTTGTGGGAACATTGTGGGTCTGGTGGTTGTGGACCAGTTCCTGGTGAAGACTGGCACCATCACTACCTTTGAGCATGCCCACAACATGCGGGTGATGAAGTTCAGCATGAGCCCTGTCGTCTGGGTTGCTGTGGAGGCCAAGAATCCGGCTGACCTTCCCAAGCTAGTGGAGGGTCTGAGATGGCTGGCCAAGTCGGACCCTATGGTGCAGTGCATCACTGAGGAGTCTGGAGAGCACATCATTGCAGGGGCTGGGGAGCTGCACCTGGAGATCTGTCTGAAGGACCTGGAGGAGGACCATGCCTGCATTCCCATCAAGAAATCTGACCACCTAGTCTCCTATCGTGAGACTGTCAGTGAGGAGTCGAATGTGCTCTGCCTGTCCAAGTTCCCCAACAAGGACAACCGGCTGTACATGAAGGCACAGCCCTTCCCTGACGGCCTGGCTGAGGACATTGACAAGGGCGAGGTGTCCGCCTGGCAGGAGCTCAAGCAGCAGGCCCACTATCTGGCTGAGAAGTATGAGTGGGATGTGGCTGAGGCCCGCAAGATCTGGTGCTTCGGCCCGACGGCACTGGCCCCAATGTCCTCACAGACATCACCAAGGGTGTGCAGTACCTCAATGAGATCAAGGATAGCATGGTAGCTGGCTTCCAGTGGGCCACCAAAGAGGGGGCTCTGTGTGAAGAGAATATGTGTGGTGTGCGCTTTGATGTCCACGACGTGACCCTGCATGTGGATGCCATCCAGCACGGGGTGGGGGGGGCAGATCATCCCCACTGCCTGGCGCTGCCTCTACGCTGTGTGCTGACTGCCCAGCTCCAGCTTATGGAGCCCATCTACCTTGTGGAGATTCAGTGTCCGGAACAAGTGGTTGGTGGCATCTACGGTGTCCTGAACAGGAACCGGGGTCAGGTGTTTGAGGAGTCCCAGGTGGCCGGCACCCGCATGTTTGTCGTGAAGGCCTGTCTGCCCGTGAATGAGTCCTTTGGCTTCACCGCTGACCTGAGGTCCAATACTGGTGGCCAGGCCTTCCCCCAGTGCGTTTTTGACCACTGGCAGATCCTGCCGGGGGATCCCTTCGATGACAACAGCCGCCCCAGCCAGGTGGTGGCCGAAACACGGAAGCGCAAAGGCCTGAAGGAAGGCATCCCGGCCCTGGACAACTTCCTGAACAAATTCTAGGCAGCCCTCCCCTGCCACCCACTACCCCGGATGGGACTCAGCACTGTATCCGGCTGACGATCGACCACAGCAACAAGCCCTCGCACTCTCCGTAACACCTTGAGACTGTCCACGGGGACGCTCTACCTGACAGGTTCTGGGGCCCACTCAGTGCCATCACTCAGTGTGAACACTTGATGCCGTTTCTTTCGATATTTATTTCAAGATTTCAGAGGCAACAGAAATGCCCTGGCAGCTGGGACTTATTTGGCCGGTGGGGGTGGGGGAGGCGGCATGGGACACTCAATACTTTTTACCATTTCAGAAACTCAAATGTCCAAGAAAAAAAAAAAAAAACAACGCATTAAGAGGTTTATTTGGGTAAATGGTCTGTAGTGGATTTTCCCCCCAGAAAGGGGGAGGGAACAAGCAGGTAGACCTTTCTCTTTGGACAGAAGCTAGAAGGCAGGAAACTGTGCGGTGTCACCGTGAGCACCTCCAGCTGTATTAGTGCCATTGGAATAATAAATTTGTTATGGTGGTGGAAAAAAAAAAAAGATTCTCTCCCTCTCCCTTTGCCCCTTTCCCTGCTCATGTGCTCTCTCTCTCTCTCTCTCTAAAAATAAAGTATGAAAAAGTATACTTTTAAAAATAAAGTTTTTTAAAAAAAGGCTGGATTAGCAGCAACCTAATAGAAGTAGATATATGCAATACTTTTATATTCTGATTCAACAATCTGCTTAATATACTGTAGTTCTAGAAATTAGCTGATTGATTTATAAGTAGACTTGATTCCTGAAAAATAATTTGTGGAGCACTGGGAAAATTTTGATTCCTCACTGTTTTTCATTAGCATCATGTTCATTTTTGCCTTTTTACCTTTAAGTCTTTTGTCTTCACTGAATAGAATAACTTTTGGTGTGGCACTCCTTCACAACCCAGCTATCCTTCAATCTGGGTTTAAGTCTCATCTCTCACATAAAGCCTTCTCTACTTATCCAATACATTTTTTTTTCTTTTTGAAATTCTGTTGCTTTTCTCTTTAACATAATTTAAATTGTCTTCTAGATTATATACATTGGCTTTATTTTTCAGCTGCTTTCATGGATGTTATTTCCTTTTATCCTTAGACCCTGGAAATAGTTAAGAAAGGCAATATTATTCTCCATTTTATGATACAAAAACTAAGAATAGATATTCGATTTCTTCAAGACCCAAATCTTCATTCTAAAATCTGCTTTGCTTATACTATACCACTTCAAGTTTTATACTTTACCTGCTATTCCTACCACATGCTGAGCACATAGTGGTATTGTCAGTTGATTGGCTTAAAATACGTTGTTTCTAATCAAAGCCCCAATCACTGGTATCTATTTCTTTTAAAAAGCTATGTAATTAATTAACTAGTTAATTAATTGTAGAATCTTTTGTCATAATTAATCTTGAAGCCTGAGTTCTTCAAAGGGGCAACATTTGTTTAAGATTTGAAGTTTGGAATATGGAAATTTTCTTATTTATTCATCAGACAAATGTCATTGACTGTATACCATATGCCTAATATTATTGGTAGCCCTGGATATGGACAAATGTTGATTGCATTATTTTGTTAGTAATATTCAGTCTTTTCTTATTTATACAGGAGAGATTAAACAGATTCTAGAAAATGAACTTCAGATACCTGTGTCTAAAATGCTGTTGAAAGGCTGGAAGACCGGAGATGTGGAAGACAGTGTGAGTTTCTTAATTGCCTAGAAATAAAAGAAAGTTAAGTCATGCAATTGACTAAATGATATATAAAAATTGGTTTTTATTAGTTTTGTTACATATGACAGAAGTAGATTTTGGTAATAGTAACTTAGTTTAAGGAATCAGCCAACAGTGTTTTTCAAGTTAAAACATTTTCATGGTAAGCCAACAATAGTTTTGAATGAGTTAGGTATGTAAATGAGAACACTATATGGCATGTTTTTCCTATTTCTAACTGTTAATATAGGAGTTAGTTTGGTACTCTTTTTTGAGAGCTTTTACTTTTTTATCAAACCTCATAGGGTGTCAGTAAGTGCCCTGGAATAATAATTTACTGAGCAATTACTTACTGGCCTGAAAGAAGTCATATACAATGTATACATGTATGTCAATATTGATAATGGAACAAAGATAATAATAAGACATTTTTTTAAACTTGGAAAATTTAATGGTAAGAATCTTTGTTTACTTGGGTAGTGGCAAGTGCATGGGATGAATTGTACTTTAAGAATTTTTATAAAGTGTTGCAATTTTAAGGCAGTAGTTGCTGTTCTCAACGACCCAGTAGCAGCCTCAGGTATTAAATATTTCACATTCTGTTTCTTTGTCTGACAGAGAAAGTGGGGAGGGAAGGAAAGAAATGAATTAATGCTAAAGTTTTAGATGTTTGAAGTGCAAATAATTATCAAATCTTTTCATAGTTACTAACTTGATATTTCAATATCTAGGCATAAACTTAGAATCTTCAACTTTTGGTTCAGTTCTTTGTCAGTGACTTCTGGTAGACATTGTGCTTATAAATATATGTGAGTTCATTTGGTATATGGAGATGTTTGGAGTATTTCAATAAGATATTTATGTGAATTTCACATTAGCAAGATATTTATAAATTTAGGTAGAAGTTAGTGATGTACTATTTTAGGGGTCAGCAGACTTTCTATACAGAACCAGGTTATAAATATTTTAGGCTTTGTGGGCAGTACAGTCTCCATTGTAGCTACTCAGTTCTGCTGTTGTAATGTGAAAGGAACCGTAGGCCATATGTGAAAGAGTGAGCCGTGACTGTTTTCCAATACATCTTTATTTGTGGACACAGAAATTTGAATTTTATGTAATTTCACATATCATGAGATACTCTTCTTTTGATTTTTTTCCCCCACCATTTAAAAGATGTAAAAATCATCCTTAACATCGTAGGCCATATAAAAATAGGCAATGGGATAGATTTGTCCCATGGGCATAGTTTGCTGACCCCTTGTGCTACATGGCTGTTGTAATTGAAACATAGGTTAAAAAATAAAAAGAAATGCTATCTGAGTAAATCAACAACCTTGGCAGAAATAAAACACTAAAGTGCATTAGTTTATATGGCTGTATCATTTATTTGTTCATTTATTGAGAAATCTATGGATATGAATCATTTGCACATGGCATTTTCAGTAGTTTGTAAAGAGAAAGGCAATTATTTTGAAAATTTTCTTAAAGCTGTCTGTTCTAATATTTGAACATAGTCTTTTGTCACCAACAATATTTTCAGTTACTTATTTCTATGTACTCTTTTCCTAAGGTGATTTCTGCTATTCCTATGCCATTAATTTTCTGATTGCTCCCAGATTTATATTTCCAGGTTATACTTCTGTGAATTCATGTATCCAAACTGGTAATTCACTTTGGTACTTGCATACCTTATGACATCTTAAAGTTAGCGTGTTTAAAATGGAGCTCTTGGTTTTCCTTTCCATACCATTTCTCTACCAGTTTCCCCCCAGTAAACAGCAGCACTGTATAGCCACTGCTGAATCCAAAAATATGAGCATCCAGTCTTTTCCCATTTCAAACAACACCTAATCCTTTGGTAAGTCCTATAGCTTCTGTCTCCAAAATATATGTCAACTATGGTCACTTTTCAGCATTTTTATCATGCTGCCTAATCTAGGCCATTAGCATCTTTTGCCTGGACGAGTGTAATAGCTTCATCATTGTTTTTCCGGCTTCCTTTCCTGGGTTCTTCCTTACATTCTCCACACGGCAGCCAGAATGATCTTTTAAGAACATAAATTGAATTATATCACTCTCCTGTTAAAACAGTTTTTTACTGCACTTTGAATAAAATTCAAGCTACTCACCATGGTTCAAAAGGCATTGTATTTTTATGCACTGTTCACCTCTGCAACCTCATCTTCAACCTTTCTTACTCTCACTTTCCATGATGCAGCCATAGGAACCCCCTTTTAATTCTTCTAATAGAACCAAGCACTTTATATCTTTACCTGTACCTTCAACTGCTTGGAATGCTTTGCCCCCAGTTCTTCACATGGGTGGCTCTATTTTATCCTTCAGGTCTCAGTTTAAACATTACTTTCTCTAACAGGCCTCTATAAAATTAGGTTCCCATCCCACCAATTTCTGTCATAGTCCCATGAGTAAATGTTTGTGGAATGGATGAATGAGTGACTTAAAGAAAGTATCCTTTTATATAATCATTCCGTATGTGATTTGAGGGGGAAGATTTAGTGGAAAATCTTTGGATGGTGGTGTAGCAAAAGGACAGTAGTGACTTGATCAAGCAGTAAGAGTAAACATTTATCAGTAATCCAACAGTTAAAATAATGAAAAATAGAAAGGTAAAAAATAATTTTCCTATGTATATATGCGTGTGTTTTGTTTGCATGTTAACTCTAGAGAGGTAACACAGATCACTTCCAAAAGGACTTACAAATATTTGATATAAAGATTCGGAACTTAAAGGTGAAATTATGAGTAATTGCCTACTGCAGTGTTTTTGCAGATCATGGGTTACAAATACATTAATGGGTTGTGAAGTGAATTGAGTGGGTTATAGTCAGCATTAAAAAAAAGAAATAGAATAGAAGATGTCAGAGTACATTGCAAATAGTAAGGGTATTTTTACTTAACATATAGCTAATATTAGTCAAATGAAGTCCCAATGTCTATGGAGTAAGACTGTGTACTTAGTAAGATGAACCTTCTTGTGGAGGGATCAAGAATGAGTTCCTCATGTTTTATGTTTGGGTAAGATCAGCCTCCTGTCTCTATTTCCATCTGCAGGGTTAAGAGAGATTCCTAGACATTCATTCCACTTGCTTTCCAACACTTTCAGCCTTAATATTATTGTTTGATTAAACCAGGACTAATTTTATTACTTCTTTTCCCACTGTTTATGCCAGTCACTGCAAGGAGTCTTAAGATTCTCATATCACCCCTCACTCAAATTTCCATAGTTTCTGCATAGGCCATATCTGTCTCTATCCTTTTTCGTTTACAATACCTGAAACCTGTTTGCTATTCCCTGTGGAACTAATTTTATCACTAGCCAGATTCCCTCTGTTGTCAACCTCTTCCCTGCATATTCCTTTCACCATCTTCCTCTGACTGAAACCTGCCTTCCTGAGGACATTGTTTCTCTATAGCCTTCCCAGTGGTTTTTTTTTTTTTTAAGACACAAAAGTGAGTATTTAATGAGAATAAGGAAATAAATCACAATGAATTACAAATTTCACAAAGCTAAAATATACCTCAAACATCACAAAAGGCAGAAAACTAAAGTATTTGCATTAACTGCCTGACGCATCTCTGTAATACTTTTTTTTTTTTCCCCACTTTTAGTTTGTTGCACACTCTTTGATCACCTTTTGATGTGACAATAATTTTATAATTGATAGTTTAGAGAAGTTTCTTTCAACTTCAGACTCATTGGTAATGTCCTGTAGCTTTCTGGAATTTTTTTTTTTTTAATTTTATTATGTTATGTTAGTCACCATACAATACATCATTGGTTTTTGATGTGGTGATCCACGATCCATTGTTTTCGTATAACACCCAGTGCTCCATGCAGTACGTGCCCTCCTTAATACCCATCACCGGGCTAACCAATGCCCCCTCCCCCCTCCCCTCTAAAACCCTGTTTGTTTCTCAGAGTCCATAGTCTTTCATGGTTCATCTCTCCCTCCAATTCCCCCTCCCCATTTTTCCCTTTCTTCTCCTAATGTCCTCCATGTTATTCCTTATGTTCCACAAATAAGTGAAACCATATGATAATTGACTTTCTCTGCTTGACTTATTTCACTTAGCATAATCTCCTCCAGTCCCATCCATGTTGATGTAAAAGTTCGGTATTCATCTTTTCTGATGGGTGAGTAATATTCCATTCTATATATGGACCACATCTTTATCCATTCATCTGTTGAAGGGCATCTCGGCTCTTTCCACAGTTTGGCTATTGCGGACATTGCTGCTATGAACATTGGGGTGCATATGGCCCTTCTTTTCACTACATCTGTGTCTTTGGGGTAAATACCCAGTAGTGCAATTGCTGGGTCATAGGGTAGCTCTATTTTTAAATTTTTGAGGCACCTCCACACTGTTTTCCAAAGTGGCTGTACCAACTTGCATTCCCACCAACAGTGTAAGAGGGTTCCCCTTTCTCCACAACCTCTCCAACATTTGTTGTTTCTTTCCCTGTCCATTTTTCCCATTCTAACTGGTGTAAGGTGGTATCTCAATGTGGTTTTGATTTGGATTTCCCTGATTATAGCCTTCCCAGTGTTAATTGCTTTTCTTTAGCAGCCATCATACCACTGGATTATCTGGTAAAATATGTGTCCTTATTGTACCTCACTTCCACTTCCAGACCTTTATCAGTCCTTCCTCTCTTAAAATCTTCAGCTTTGAATTTCATGTTAAAAGGTCATCACCTATTTATTGAGGTCATCTCCCTTCATTTCCTGATGATTTTTAGGTCCTGGTCTATAATTGCCCCCCTTAATTTTTAGTAATTTAACTATCTTTATAAGTGGTTCTTCCAATACCTTGGCCTCTTAGTTTCTTGAATTTCTTTCCTACAGAAATCTTTTCCTCCACCCTGCATCAGCTATATCTTCCAGTGGTCCTATCATTTAATTATAAATTTCAAATCTTAATTTTAGGCTTCCATTTTCTGCTTACTATCTCTTATCTTTCTAGTTCATTTTTTTGGTATCTTAACTCCAGCAATCCTTCAACACTATTTAGGCCTCCAGTCCATTGTTTCTACCATCCGTTTGTGATCATTACCTCCTTCATGTCCTCTCTTCCTTCCTTAGAGTGGATTAAATCCCACAATTAATCATTATAATCACTTTCTTGCATAGAGTCTCAACTCTTTCTTTATGGATCCTGCATGACAAAAGTCCTTATTTTCAATAAATCCAACTCCATCTCTTCTGTGCATTACAGCTAAATGTGGCTACAGACAAATAAAATCATTGGTGTATCTTTAAATTCATGATCATGATCTTTAGAGAGTCCCTTAATGTTGCTAGGCAGTCACAGTATATTTACCTGGTTTATCTACATCCTAAATGGTTATTTTATACTTATCCTCTCCTCAGACCTTTAAAGCACTTCTCCCTTATTCTCGCTTTCAGCTGATAACTTGACTTCCTGTTTTGTTTCACTCACAAAATAAAGGCAATACAAGAAAATTTCTATAAGCTTGGTCTCTCTTTACTTACCTGCATCTTACACACATACTCTTCTTTTGTTACTCTAGATGGCCTGTCCATTCTCCTTTCAAAGACCACACCTCCATATTTGCTTTGGATTACATTCTTTGTGTCCTCTGGCCTATTCAAGGACTTCACTCTTAATTCTTCCGTGTGTTTCCTGTATCATCAATATTTTCCTCTAGTAGGTCATTACCTCTAATAGAGTGTAACCACAAACATGATGTTCTTTCTTCCATTTTTCTCTTGATCCCACTTCCCCTTCCAGCAGTCGCTCCATTCCTCTAGTCCCCTTGATAACAAAACTTCCCCCAAAGACTTGTTTATATTTCTTGTCTCTATTTCTCCCCATGCCTCCTGAGCCCAGTCTAGGCAGAGAATTGCTTGTGCTCTTGTCAAAGTACCAGTGAAGTGACCACATAACTAAATTCAGTGGTGATCTTATCCAGTGTAATGATTTTTAAGTGCATTTATATGCACAGTTTTATATGTTTAATTTATATCTCCACCGCAGACCTGTTCCCTGAATTCCAGATTGATATATCCAGCTGCTTATCTTTTCCACTTAAATGCCTAATACACATATCAAACTTATCTGTCCAAAATAGAAGTCCTCATCTTCATTCTTTCCCATTTCAATTGATAGTAACTTCATCCTTCTAGTTATTCAGTCTAAAATCTTTAGGATCATTACTGACTCCTTTTCTGTCATAACATATATTCAGTGTGTCAAGAAAGTTTTGGCACTATCTTCAAAATATATCCAGAATCTAGCTATTTTGCATCACTTCTACTACCATCACACTGACATAAGCCATTATCACCCTTATCTTAGTATATTCCATTAGCCTTCTGTGTGCTTCTACCCTCCTCTGCCAACCCCTTCCCATCTGTTTTCAACATAGCTGACAAAGTGATTCTTTTTAAATGTGAATCTGATCATGTCACTCCAGTAGTTTACCTTTTCATTAGGAGTAAAAGTCAAAGCCCATAGCTCAGTACATTTCTTGTCCCTACCGTGACTGTTCTCTCTCTGACCTATCTCTACTAATGTTCATTTGACTTCAGTTACATTGGACTTCTTGTTGTTCCTTAAGCATTTTATGCTGTTTTCTTTGCCTGACATATTCTTTTTCTGTATTTTCTCATGAATTGTTTTGTCACCCCTTTACATCTTTGCTCAAATGTCACATTCTCCAAGTAAGCTCCACCCTGATCATCCAGTTTAAAATTACGTAACTTCCCACCCCCATATGCTTCACCCCCCTTCCCTGATCTATCTTTCATCCAAAAAATTATCACTTTTTAATATTCAGCTACATAGGTTACTTACTTTATTTATTCCTACTAAAATGTAAAGCTCTATAAGAGAGATCAGGGGATTTAGACTGTGCTGTTCACCTCTATATCCTCAGTGTTTGAAATAGTCCTGGCACAGAGTAGGTGGCTCAATAAATATCTGTCGAATAAATATGTATGTCCTGAGTTACGATGTAAAGATATAAAATGTGTTTCTTAATGCATTTTGCTGTCAAAAAAAGTTTGAGGGGTGCCTAGGAGGCAGAGTCAGTTAACTGTTTGATTCTTGATCTCAGCTCAGGTCTTGATCTCAGGGTTCTGAGTTTGAGCCCCACATTGGGCTCCACGCCCAGTGTGGAGCCTACTTTAAAAAAAAAAAAAAAGTTTGAGCTATGTTAGTATTTACCGTCAAGTTAGGAATTTGAAAGGTATGTAGTAATTTTATGGCCAAAAAAATTTAGTGAACTTTTGTATGGTTTTCAAGATGTAGTTCAGATGTATCCCAAGAGTAGTTTATTCACCCTGGATGGATCATTTTAACATAAAAATTCTCTGGAGAAAGAGTTAAGTGACCTAGGTAACATTTACTAGAGATCTCATCCAAGTTACCTTATTTCTCAGGCTGCAGCTCCTCATCTATAAAGCCATTGGGTTGAGTTGCTCACTATGATCTTTTCTAAGTCTTATGATCTCTAAAAACCTCCATTGCTAATTTTTGCTATAATGATCCTGGAACAAAGTGCATATTAGTTTCAAGGATATACTTCTTCAGTGAAGAAATTAATGACTCTTAATTGTGTGTTCTTATCTATTGTATCTCATCATGAGCTAAAGATTTTGTATTTTATTTTTAATGTTCATATTTATGCTTATATATATATATATATATATATATATATATATATATATATAGGAGAAACAAGTTACTTGGTTTCAATAGTTCTGCATTATTCTGTTTAGGAAATTGTCAAAAGTTTCAAAAAATTACAATATTGAAAAAATTTTAAGAACTTTAGGGAAAAAATGAACAATATACAATCAACAGTCATTTTTTTGTTTTTAATTTTTCTTTTTCAGACGGTCTTAAAATCGCTACATTTGCCAAAAAACAACAGTCTTTATGTCCTTACACCGGACTTGCCGCCACCTTCATCATCTAGTCATGCTGGGTAAGGTGTTTACTTTTCCTGAGAATCTGAAATGAAAAGCTTGATTGTTAAGTTGCTTTAAGCTGTATATAAATATCAAAATGAAATAAAATAAAAATCTTGCTGAAGCTTTAACTTACCAACAACTATTAACTACATAAAATTTCAAACTATTTGGTTTGGGTAGTTTGATTTTAGTGGTGGAATTTTTTTTCCAAAGAAAATCTTTAGCAAAACTCCATTATGGGAAAAATAGTAAAAAATGATACTGTTCTGTTTGAAGGGGAAGGACTAGTGTTGGATGGAAGAGATTGAGTAAATGGAACTCTAGCTTCTCCCATGGCTAAAGAAGGCATACCTTTGAGGAAAATTCATCAGGCACTGCAGAATACAGCTTGAAAAGCACTGATACAACATTTTTATTAAGATTTTATCTCTTTTTGGAATAAAGTATCTCGTTCTTTTTTCATTATTCACAGTGAAACGGGACATTTATAGAATGATTAAATGATTTTAATATTAAATTATGGCATTATTATTGCTAGGTGGTACATGATGTTAGTGATAGAGTAATAATTTTTGTGAGTACAGTATCATTCCAGAACTATGTTTAAGTTGTTTTTAGATTTTCACAGTTTTTATACACATTTACTTCTTTTTAAATACTACTTGGTGATTTTGTGTAGACCTGTGTGCCTAAACTTGGGATATTCTCAAACTTTTCCTACCACGTATCAAATATTTTTATTATTATATAGTAGAAGGAAAAAATTACTGTTTTTCTCTACTGTACTACTCACAGAACACTTCTGGCTACCAAATATGTGGCAATTCTTCAATACCAGCTTGATGTTCTATAATTTAAATAAATTCTGAAACTATCTACCTGGAGATAGCATCTAATCCCATAGGTTCAGGGCTCAGTTCCATAAGACTGCTCCCACATCAGATACTATTTCAAGTCTAGGTTGTCTCCTGTGCTTCTGAACAACTGGGTATACATTGGAGGTTCCCAAAACCCCCTTCTTGGGTTTGATAATTTGCTAGAATGACACACAGAACTCAGAAAAGTGCTCTACTTACTATTACCAATTTATTATAAGACATATTTTAAAGAATATAGATGAACAGCCGGATGAACAGATAAATAGGACAAGATCTGGAAATGTCTTGAGCACAGGAGCTTAAAGTTTGGGGTGTGCCACTCTTACAGCACATAGATGCATTCTTGTTCACCAACTTGAAAGCTCTTTAAAACCCATCAGCTAGGGTTTTTTATAGAGGCTTTATTACATAGGCACTATTGACTAAATTATTGGCTATTAATAATTAACTCAACCTCCAGCCCCTCTGCCCTCCCTACAAATGTGGAGGCAGGGAGAATGCAGGTAGCTGAAAGTTCCAACCCTCTAATCACTTGCTTGCTTTCCCTTGCAACCAGTCCTCATCCTGAGGATTTTTTCTCAAAGTCATTAACTCATGAACAAACTCTTGTGTGGCTGAAAGGGGCTTGTTATGAATAACAAAAGATCCCTTGCTCCTTCCACCTGTATCACTCTCATCATTTAGAAAATTCCAAGGGTTTTAGGGAGCTCTTGGGTGGGGGGAAGGGGGAGAGAAGACCAAATGTATATTTCTTATTATAAATTATGCCATTACAGGTAGGTAGTAGCAAAAAAATTAAACATGGCTTGTACCAAAGTAGAAATCACTGAACTGAAAAAAGTTAAATCTAATGTAATTGTACTTGATAGTCTGTTAATAGTTCATTTTAAGTTAAGAATTTAAACATTTCTTTGGTCACTGTTTATTTTCTGTTAAGGTCACATATTAATGGGAGGTTGAATTTGCTCATCATTACACACAGCCAAACAGTACTGTAGTCCTTGTGTTTATAGTAGTTGTTATCAACACTACATGAGATTAAGTTAAACAAGAAGTTATATGTATGGTTCTGTATCTAGTCAGGGCATTATTTTTGTAGTTTAGTTAACAGAGTGTAATCACTGTTACCCAGTATGTAATCCACATAATTATGAGCAGATAGGAGACATTACTGGTTATAATCTATTGCTTTCCAGTCACATGATTAAATGGATTTATCAAAATGTCTTCCTGGGCTAATGGAAATATTCTTCATTGCTATGTGGCTGACCTTCCTTTGATTGTCTGATTGTCAAATTGCTCAGTTCCTAGGCAAGCAGGGCCTTACAGTGCTTATGAAATGCAGTGTTTTATTGGAGAATGAGTACTTAATATAGCACTAAAGTAGTCTTCCTTAGTTGGCTTTATGAATTTTTTTTTAAGTTTCTATTTTAATTCCAGTTAGTTAACCTACAGTGTTATATTAGTTTCAGGTGTGCAATATAGAGATTCACTAATTCTTTGCATCACCCGGAGCTCTTCACAACTAGTGCACTCCTTAAGCCCTATCATCTATTTAAGCCATCCCCCTATCAACCTCCCCTCTGATAACCATTAGTTTGTTCTCTATAGTTAAGAGTCTGTTTCTTAGTTTATGTCTCTCTCTTTTTTTCTCCTTTGCTCATTTGTTTTGTTTCTTAAATTCCACATAGGAGTGAAATCATATGGCATATGTTTTTCTCTGACTGATTTAGTTTGCTTAGCATTATACTCTTTAGTTCCATCATGTTGTTGCAAATAGTGATTTCATTTTATTTTATGGCTGAATAATACTCCATTGTATATATATACCACATCTTCTTTATTCATCATCAGTGGACACTTTGGCTGCTTCCATATTTGGCTGTTGTAAATAATGCTGCTATAAATATACAGGTGCGTGTATCCCTTTGAATTTGTGTTTTTGTATTCTTTGGGTAAATACCCAGTAGTGCAATTGCTGGATCATAGGGTAGTTCTATTTTTAACATTTTGAGGAACCTCCATACTGTTTTCAGAATGGCTGTACCAGTTTGCATTCCCACCAACAGTGCAAGAGGGTTCCTTTTTCTCCACATCCCTGCCAACACTTGTCTGTTGTGTTTTTTGATTTTAGCCATTCTGACAGGTGTGAGGTGATATCACCTGGTGGTTTTGATTTGCATTTCCCTGATGTTGAGCATCTTTTCATGTGTCTGTTGGCCATCTGTATATCTCCTGTGGAGAAATGTCTGTTCATGTTTTCTGCCCATATTTTAATTGGATTATTTGGTGTTTGGGTGTTGAGTTGTACAAGTTCTTTATATTTAGGATACTAACCCTTTATTGGATAATGTCATTTGCAAATATCTCCTCCCATTCTGTAGGTTTACCTTTTGATTTTGTTGATTGTTTTCTTCACTGTGCAGAAGCTTTTTATATTGATGCAGTCCCAATAGTTTGTTTTTGTTTCCCTTGCCTCAGGAGACATACCTAGAAAAAAGTTGCTATGGCTGATGTCAGAGAAGTTAATGCCTGTGTTATCTTCTAGGATTTTTATGGTTTCAGGTCTAACATTTAGGTCTTTCATCCATTTTGAATTTATTTTTCTGTATGATGTAGAAAAGTGGTTCAGTTTCTTTTGCATGTTGCTGTCCAGTTTTCTCAGCAATATTTGTTGAAGAGACTGTCTTTCCCATTGGATATTCTTTCCTGCTTTGCCAAAGATTAATTGATCATATAGGTGTGGGTTTATTTCTGGGTTTTCTGTTCTTTTCCATTGATCTATGTGTCTTTTTTTTCCAGTAATACTATTTTGATTACTACAGCTTTGTAAAATAATTTGAAATCTGGAATTGTGATGCCCCTAGATTTGCTTTTCTTTTTCAAGGTTGCTATGGCTCTTCAGGCCTTTTGTGGTTCCATATAAACTTTAGGATTGTTTGTTCTAATTCTGTGAAAAATGCTTGTGGTATTCTGATAGGGATTACATTAAATGGGTAGATTGCTTTGGGTAGTAGAGACATTTTAACAATATTTATTCTTCCAATCTATGAGTGTGGAATGTCTTTCCATTTCTTTGTGTCATCTTCAGTTTCTTTCATCAATGTTTTATAGTTTTCAGAGTACAGGTCTTTCAGCTGTTTTGTTAGGTTTATTCCTAGGTATCTTACTATTTTTGGTGCAGTTGTAAATGGGATTGTTTTCTTAATCTCTTTTTCTGCTGCTTCATTATTGGTATATAGAAATGCAACAGATTTCTGTAGATTGATTTTGTATCCTGCAACTTTACTGAATTGTTGTGTCAGTTCTAGGAGTCTTTTGGGTTTTCCATATATAGTATCATGTCGTATGCAAATAGTGAGTTTTACTTCTTGCTGATCTGGATGCCTTTTATTTATTTTTGTTGTCTGATTGCTGTGGCTAAGACTGAGTAATATGTTGAATAGAATTGGTGAGAGTGGGCATCCTTGTCTTTTTTCTGACTTTGGGAGAAAGGCCCTCAGTTTTTCCCCATTGAGGATGATGTTAGCTGTGGTTTTGTCATATATGGCCTTTTGTATGTTCCCTCTAAACCTACTTTTTGAGAGTTTTTATCATGAATGAATGTTGTACTTTGTCCAATGCTTTTTCTGCATCCACTGAAATGATCATATGGTTCTTATCCTTTCTCTTATTGATAACGTGTATCATGTTGATTAATTTGCAAATATTGAACCATCCTTGCAGCCCAAGAATAAATCCCACTTGATTGTGGTGAATGATATTTTTAATGTATTGTTGGATTTTGTTTGCTAGTATTCTTTAGAGGATTTTTGTATCTATGTTCATCAGAGATATTGGCCAGTAGTTCTCTTATTTGTGTGGTGTTTTTGTCTGGTTTTGGTATCAGGGTAATGCTGTTGGCCTCATATAATGAATTTAGAAGTTTTCCTTCCATTTCTGTTTTTTAGAATAGTTTGAGAAGAATAGGTTATTAGCTCTTCAAATGTTTGGTAGAATTTGCCTGTGAAGCCATCTGGTCCTAGACTTTTGTTTCATGGGAATTTTTTGATTACTGATTCAATTTCCTTACTGGTAATTGGTCTGTTCAAATTTTTTATTTCTTTCTGTTTAAGTTTTGGTAGGTTATTTGTTTTTAGGAAATCCATTTCTTCTAGGTTGTCCAATTTATGAGCATATAGTTTTTCATAATATTCTCTTATACTTGTTTATATTTCTGTGGTCTTTATTATTTCTTCTCTCTCACTTGTGATTTTACTTATTTGGGTCCTTCCTTTTTTTTCTTGATGAATCTGGCTAGAGGCCTATCAGTTTTGTTTTTTTTTAAGATTTTTTTTATTGTTATGTTAATCCCCATACATTACATCATTAGTTTTAGATGTAGTGTTCCGTGATTCATTGTTTGTGCATAACACCCAGTGCTCCATGCAGAACGTGCCCTCCTCAATACCCATCACCAGGCTAACCCATCCTCCCACCCTCCTCCCCTCTAGAACCCTCAGTTTGTTTTTCAGAGTCCATCGTCTCTCATAGTTCGTCTACCCCTCCGATTTCCCCCCCTCCATTCTTCCCCTCCTGCTATCTTCTTCTTCTTTTTTTTTTCTTAACATATATTGCACTATTTGTTTCAGAGGTACAAATCTGAGATTCAACAGTCTTGCACAATTCACAGCGCTTACCAGAGCACATACCCTCCCCAGTGTCTATCACCCAGTCACCCCATCCCTCCCACCCCACCCCCCACTCCAGCAACCCTCAGTTTGTTTCCTGAGATTAAGAATTCCTCATATCAGTGAGGTCATATGATACATGTCTTTCTCTGTTTGACTTATTTCGCTCAGCATAATACCCTCCAGTTCCATCCACATCGCTGTAAATGGCAAGATCTCATTCCTTTTGATGGCTGCGTAATATTCCATTGTATATATATACCACATCTTCTTTATCCATTCATCTGTTGATGGACATCTTGGCTCTTTCCACAGTTTGGCTATTGTGGACATTGCTGCTATAAACATCGGGGTGCACATACCCTTTCGGATCCCTACTTTTGTATCTTTGGTGTAAATACCCAGTAGTGCAATTGCTGGATCATATGGTAGCTCTATTTTCAACTTTTTGAGGAACCTCCATACTGTTTTCCAGAGTGGCTGCACCAGCTTACATTCCCACCAACAGTGTAGGAGGGTTCCCCTTTCTCCACATCCCCGCCAACATCTGTCATTTCCTGACTTGTTAGTTTTAGCCATTCTGACTGGTGTGAGGTGGTATCTCATTGAGGTTTTGATTTGGATTTCCCTGATGCCGAGCGATATTGAGCTCTTTTTCATGTGTCTGTTGGCCATTTGGATGTCTTCTTTGGAAAAATGTCTGTTCATGTCTTCTGCCCCTTTCTTGATTGGATCATTTGTTCTTTGGGTGTTGAGTTTGATAAGTTCTTTATAGATTTTGGATACTAGCCCTTTATCTGATACGTCATTTGCAAATATCTTCTCCCATTCTGTCGGTTGTCTTTTGGTTTTGTTGACTGTTTCCTTTGCTTTGCAAAAGCTTTTTATCTTGATGAAGTCCCAATAGTTCATTTTTGCCCTTGCTTCCCTTGCCTTTGGCGATGTTTCTAGGAAGAAGTTGCTGCGGCTGAGGTCGAAGAGGTTGCTGCCTGTGTTCTCCTTTAGGATTTTGATGGACTCCTGTCTCACATTGAGGTCTTTCAACCATTTTGAGTCTATTTTTGTGTGTGGTGTAAGGAAATGGTCCAGTTTCATTCTTCTGCATGTGGCTATCCAATTTTCCCAACACCATTTGTTGAAGAGACTGTCTTTTTTCCATTGGACATTCATTCCTGCTGTGTCAAAGATTAGTTGACCATAGAGTTGAGGGTCCATTTCTGGGCTCTCTATTCTGTTCCATTGATCTATGTGTCTGTTTTTGTGCCAGTACCATACTGTCTTGATGATGACAGGTTTGTAATAGAGCTGGAAGTCCGGAATTGTGATGCCACCAGCTTTGCTTTTCTTTTTCAACATTCCTCTGGCTATTCAGGGTCTTTTCTGGTTCCATACAAATTTTTTTTTTTTTTTTAAAGATTTTATTTATTTATTTGAGGGAGAGAGAATGAGAGAGAGCGAGTACATGAGAAGGGGGAGGGTCAGAGGGAGAAGCAGACTCCCCGCCGAGCAGGGAGCCCGATGCGGGACTCGATCCAGGGACTCCAGGATCATGACCTGAGCCGAAGGCAGTCGCTTAACCAACTGAGCCACCCAGGCGCCCCTGGTTCCATACAAATTTTAGGATTATTTGTTCCATTTCTTTGAAAAAAGTGGATGGTGTTTTGATGGGGATTGCATTGAATGTGTAGATTGCTCTAGGTAGCATTGACAGCTTCACAATATTTGTTCTTCCAATCCATGAGCATGGAACGTTTTTCCATTTCTTTGTGTCTTCCTCAATTTCTTTCATAAGTATTTTATAGTTTTCTCAGTACAGATCCTTTGCCTCTTTGCTTAGATTTATGCCTAGGTATCTTATGGTTTTGGGTGCAATTGTAAATGGGATCGACTCCTTAATTTCTCTTTCTTCTGTCTTGTTGTTGGTGTATAGGAATGCCACTGATTTCTGTGCGTTGATTTTATATCCTGCCACTTTACTGAATTCCTGTATGAGTTCTAGCAGTTTTGGGGTGGAGTCTTTGGGGTTTTCCACATAAAGTATCATATCATCTGCAAAGAGTGAGAGTTTGACTTCTTCTTTGCCATTTCAGATGCCTTTTATTTCTTTTTGTTGTCTGATTGCTGTGGCTAGGACTTCTAATACTATGTTGAGTAGCAGTGGTGATAGTGGACATACCTGCTGCGTTCCTGACCTTAGGGGGAAAGCTCTCAGTTTTTCCCCATTTAGAATGATATTTGCTGTAGGTTTTTCATAGATGGCTTTTATGATATTGAGGTATGTACCCTCTATGCCTATACTCTGAAGAGTTTTGATCAAGAAAGGATGCTGTACTTTGTGAAATGCTTTTTCTGCATCTATTGAGAGGATCATATGATTCTTGTTCTTTCTTTTGTTAATGTATTGTATCACATTGATTGATTTGCAGATGTTGAACCAACCTTGCAGCCCAGGGATAAATCCCACTTGGTCGTGGTGAATAATCCTTTTAATGTACTGTTGGATCCTATTGGCTAGTATTTTGGTGAGAATTTTTGCATCCATGTTCATCAAGGATATTGGTCTGTAGTTCTCCTTTTTGATGGGGTCTTTGTCTGGTTTTGGGATCAAGGTAATGGTGGCCTCATAAAACGAGTTTGGAAGTTTTCCTTCCATTTCTATTTTTTGGAACAGTTTCAGAAGAATAGGTATTAATTCTTCTTTAAATGTTTGGTAGAATTCCCCTGGGAAGCCATCTGGCCCTGGGCTTTTGTTTTTTGGGAGATTTTTGATGACTGCTTCAATTTCCTTAGTGGTTATAGGTCTGTTCAGGTTTTCTATTTCTTCCTGGTTCAGTTTTGGTAGTTGATACATCTCTAGGAATGCATCCATTTCTTCCACATTATCTAATTTGCTGGCATAGAGTTGCTCATAATATGTTCTTATAATTCTTTGTATTTCTGTGGTGTTGGTTGTGATTTCTCCTCTTTCATTCATGATTTTGTTGATTTGGGTCATTTCTCTTCTCTTTTTGATAAGTCTGGCCAGGGGTTTATCAATCTTGTTAATTCTTTCAAAGGACCAGCTCCTAGATTCGTTGATCTGTTCTACTGTTCTTTTGGTTTCTATTTCATTGATTTCTGCTCTGATCTTTATTATTTCTCTTCTCCTGCTGGGTTTAGGCTTTATTTGCTGTTGTTTCTCCAGCTCCTTTAGGTGTAGGGTTAGGTTGTGTACTTGAGACCTTTCTTGTTTCTTGAGAAAGGCTTGTATTGCTATATACTTTCCTCTTAGGACTGCCTTTGCTGCATCCCAAAGATTTTGAACAGTTGTGTTTTCATTTTCATTGGTTTCCATGAGTTTTTTTAATTCTTCTTTAATTTTCTGGTTGACCCATTCATTCTTTAGGAGGATGCTCTTTAGCCTCCATGTATTTGAGTTCTTTCCGACTTTCCTCTTGTGATTGAGTTCTAGTTTCAAAGCATTGTGGTCTGAAAATAGGCAGGGAATGATCCCAATCTTTTGGTACCAGTTGAGACCTGATTTATGACCTAGGATGTGATCGATTCTGGAGAATATTCCATGGGCACTAGAGAAGAATGTGTATTCTGTTGCTTTGGGATGGAATGTTCTGAATATGTCTGTGAAGTCCATTTGGTCCAGTGTGTCATTTAAAGTCTTTATTTCCTTGTTGATCTTTTGCTTAGATGATCTGTCCATTTCAGTGAGGGGAGTGTTAAAGTCCCCCACTATTATTGTATTGTTGTCAATGTGTTTCTTTGCTTTTGTTATTAATTGCCTTATATAATTGGCTGCTCCCATGTTAGGGGCATAGATATTTACAATTGTTAGATCTTC
The DNA here is from genome assembly GCF_964656455.1 of Halichoerus grypus. Taxonomy (NCBI): domain Eukaryota; kingdom Metazoa; phylum Chordata; class Mammalia; order Carnivora; family Phocidae; genus Halichoerus; species Halichoerus grypus. The sequence goes on from NC_135716.1 coordinate 148,076,120, forward strand.
TTGTTGGATGGACCCTTTAAGTAGGCTATATTGTCCTTCCTCATCTCTTATTACAGTCTTTGGTTTAAAATCTAATTTGTCTGATAGAAGGATTGCCACCCCAGCTTTCTTTTGGTGTCCATTTGCATGGTAAATGGTTTTCCACCCCCTCACTTTAAATCTGGGGGTGTCTTTGGGTCTAAAATGAGTCTCTTGCAGACAGCATATCGATGGGTCTTGTTTTTTAATCCAATCTGATAGCCTGTGTCTTTTGATTGGGGCATTTAGCCCATTTACATTCAGGGTAACTATTGAAAGATAGGAATTTAGTGCTATTGTATTGCCTGCAAGGTGACTGTTACTGTATCTTGTCTGTGTTCCTTTTTGGTCTATGTTGCTTTCAGGCTCTCTCTTTGCTTAGAGGACCCCTTTCAATATTTCTTGTAGGGCTGGTTTCGTGTTTGCAAATTCCTTTAGTTTTTGTTTGTCCTGAAAGCTTTTTATCTCTCCTTCAATTTTCAATGACAGCCTAGCTGGATATAGTATTCTTGGCTGCATATTTTTCTCATTTAGTGCTCTGAATATATCCTGCCAGTCCTTTCTGGCCTGCCAGGTCTCTGTGGATAGGTCTGTTGCCAGTCTAATGTTTCTACCATTGTAGGTTACATATCTCTTCTCCCAAGCTGCTTTCAGGATTTTCTCTTTGTCTCTGAGACTCGTAAGTTTTACTATTAGATGTCGGGGTGTTGACCTATTTTTATTGATTTTGAGAGGGGTTCTCTGTGCTTCCTGGATTTTGATGCCTGTTTCCTTCCCCAAATTAGGGAAGTTCTCTGCTATAATTTGCTCCATTATACCTTCTGCCCCTCTCTCTCTTTCTTCTTCTTCTGGGATCCCAATTATTCTAATGTTGTTTCGTCTTATGGTATCGCTTATCTCTCGAATTCTGCCCTCATGATCCAGTAGTTGTTTATCTCTCTTTTTCAGCTTCTTTATTTTCCATCATTTGGTCTTCTATCTCACTGATTCTTTCTTCTGCCTCATTTATCCTAGCAGTTAGCGCCCCCATATTTGATTGCACCTCATTAATAGCCTTTTTGATTTCGACTTGGTTAGATTTTAGTTCTTTTATTTCTCCAGAAAGGGTTTCTCTAATAACTTCCATGCTTTTTTCAAGCCCAGCTAGTATCTTTAAAGTGATGATTCTGAACTCTAGATCTGACATTATACTAATGTCCGTATTGAGTAGTCCCTGGCAGTCGGTACTACCTCTTGTTCTTTTTGTTGAGGTGATTTTTTCCGTGTTGTTATTTTGTCCAGAGGAGAGTAGATGAATGAGAGAACAAAATGCTAACAGGGTGACAACGTTGCCAGAAAATATACTCTAAACAAATCAGAAAAGACCTGAAGCAGTGGGAAAAGAAAGGGAAAGAGAGAAAAAAGAAAAAGAAAAAAAAAGAAAAGGAAAAGAAAAAGATAAAGATAAAAACAAACAAAAATAGAAAAAAACCACAAAAAAAACCAGAATGTGATCACATATGATCAGGCTAGTATATAGATCAGTGCCACACACTAGATTTTGGGTGTATTTGGTCTGTTAGAAGAAAGTGCCTCCCAAAATTTTAAAGAAAGAAAAACTTATATATGTACAAAAATAAGGGTTGATATGATGAAGGGATGGAATATGACTGTAAAGATGAAAATTATAAAAAATTTTATAAAAGGAATTGATAAGAAGTTGTTTGAAAAAAGAAAGAAGAGGATTTAAAAAAAAAAGGAGAAAAAAAAAGGGAGAGAATGTGATCAGGCAGGGGAGTAGAAAAAAACCATACAATAGAGATTTAGGGTATATTTTGATCTGTTAGAAGAAACTATCTCAAAATTTTAAAGAGAGAACTTATATATATATGCCAACAATACGGGTAACTACTATGAAGGGATAGAATATGACTCTAAAAATGAAAACTAAAAATGAAAACTAAAAATGTTTTTTTTAAAAAAGGGATTGATAAGATGTTGGTTGAAAAAGGGAAAAAGAAAAATTCAAAAAAAAAAAAAAGACAGTTTAAAAAAAAAAATTAACTTTGAAAGACTAAAGAATCATGGTAAAAAAGCCATGAATTCTATGTGCATTATTCCCCTAGCGCTGGAGTTCTGCCGTTCTCATTGATCAGTAAACTTGGTCTTGGCTGGCTGTTCTCGCTGATCTTCTGGGGGAGGGGCCTGTTGCCGTGGTTCCCAAAAGTCTTTGCCGGAGGCGGAATTGCCCTGCCCTTGCCCGGTCCCGGCTAAGTAATCTGCTCCGGTTTGCTCTCCGGAGCTTTTGTTCCCTTCAAGCTTTCCGTACAGCTTTGGAGGCCGAGAGTGAAAATGGCGGCCTCCCAATCTCTGCCCCAGAGGAGCCGAGAACTCAGGCCCCGCTCCTCAGTGAGCCCCCAGAGAAAAGCCGCCAGTCACTCCCGTCTCCCCAGTCTCCGGCCACACTCCGTGTTCACCCGGCCTGTGACCGCACGTTTCTATCTCTGGCACCTGACCCCGGGTGGAGTCTCCAAACCCAGCAGATCCCTGCGGTGCGCTCCTGCACCTCTCCTCCCGGGGGAAGAAGGTGAGTCTCCCCAGATCTGCCGCTTGTTGGGTCCCTGCTGGAGGAGCAGGGGCCTGACTGTGCCGCGGATCACAGTTTATGGCAACCCCGAGCTGAGAGCCCGTGCCTCGGCTCCGTCTCTGCAGCCGGCTTCCCCGCTCCGATACCTGGGAGCTCTGCCGCACTCAGGCACCCCCGGTCTTTCTGTGACCCCGAGGGTCCTGAGACCACACTGTCCCACGAGGGTTCCACCCCCCGCTTAGCCACCGGAGTGACTTCCCTCAGCGGAGCAGACTTCTAAAAGTTCCGATTTTGTGCTCCGCGGTTCTATCACTTGCCAGAAGCGGCCGACGGAGGCCCCTCCCCTGCCGTCTATCCTCCCGAATATCGCCTCGGATTCACTTCTCCGCACGTCCTACCTTCCAGAAAGTGGTCGCTTTTCTGTTCAGGGAGTTGTTGCTATTCTTTTCTTCGATCTCCTGTTGAGTTCATAGGTGTTCAGATTGGTTTGATCCCTATCCAGGTGAATTCCTGAGAGGAGAGGAAATCCAGGTCTCCTACTCCTCTGCCATCTTGCTCCGCCCCTCTAGAGGCCTATCAGTTTTATTGATTTTTTCCAGAGGACCAGTTCCTGGTTTCATTGATCTCTTCTGTTGTTTTTTAAATTTCTATATCATTTATTTCTGTTGTAATGTTTATTATTTCCTTCATTTTGCTGGCTTTAGGTTTTGTTTTTTGTCCTTTTTCTTAGTTCCTTTAGGTCTAAGGTTAGGTTATTTATTTGAGATTTTTCTTGCTTCCTGAGGTAGGCCTATATTGCTGTAAACTTCCCTCTTAGAACCACTTTTGCTGCATCCCAAAGGTTTTGAACCATTGTGTTTTCATTTTCATTTGTTTCCATGTACTTTTTTTTTATTTCTTACTTCTTTGTTGACCCATTCATTGTTTAGTAACATGTTATTTAATCTCCATGTATTCGTGGTCTTTCCAGATTTTTTCTTTTCTTTTTTTAAAGATTTTGTTTATTTATTTGACAGAGAGAGACACAGCGAGGGAGGGAACACAAGCAGGGGGAGTAGGAGAGGGAGAAGCAGGCTTCCTGCCGAGCAGGGAGCCCAATGCGGGGCTTGATGCCAGGACCCTGGGATCACGACCCAAGCTGAAGGCAGCTGCTTAATGACTGAGCCACCCAGGCGCCCCTCCAGATTTTTTCTTGTGGTTGACTTCTAGTTTCATAGTGTTGTAGTCAGAAAAGATGCATGGTATGACTTCTTTTTAAATTTGATGTGGCCTGTTTTGTTTTGCCTAATATGTGATTTATGCTAGAGAGTGTCCCATGTGCACTTGGAAAGAATGTGTATTCTGCTGTTTTAGGATGGAATGTTCTGAATGTATCTGTTAAATCCCTCTGGTCCAATGTGTCATTCAAAGCCATTGTTTCCTTGTTGATGATCTGTTTAGATGATCTGTCCATTGATGTAAGTGGAGGTGTTAAAGTCTCCTACTATTATTTTATTTTTATTGATTAGTTCCTTTATGCTTGTTATTAACTGTTTTATGTATTGGGTACAGAAATATTTGTATTTGTTATATCTTCTTGTTGGATTGTCCCCTTTCTGTTGGATTGTCCCCTTTATTATTATATAGAGTCCTCCTTTATCTCTTTTTACAATGTTTGTTTTAAAGGCTATTTTGTTTGATATAAGTATTGCTACTTTGGCTTTCTTTTGACATCCGTTTGCATGACAAATGTTTCTCCATTCCCTCACTTTTAGTGTATGGGACTCTTTAGGTCTAAAATGAATCTCTAGTAGGCATCCTGTAGATGGGTCTTGTTTTTTTATCCATTCCATCACCCTTTATCTGTTGATTGGAGCATTTAGTCCATTTTAATGTTGTCATTTTATTACTTGTTCTGTGTTTCTGAAGATTTTCTCTGATCCTTTCTTGTCTTTCTCTCTTTCATGGTCTTCTGGTTTTCTTTAGTGATATATTTTTCTTTCTTTCTCTTTATTCTTTGCCATATACATTAGTAGTTTTTGATTTGTGGTTACCATTAGGTTTGTATACAATGTCTTCTGCATATAGCAGTCTATATTAAGTTGATCATCATTTAAGTTTGAACCCATTTTTTTTTACTTCTCCCCACGTTTGAGGTATATGGTGTCATATATTACATTCTTTTATATTATGAGTTCCTTGACTGGCTTTTTACAGAAATATTCATTTTTACTGCTTTTGTGTTTCCTGCTGTTATGCTGTCACGTTTGGTCTCTCCTTTCTACTCAGAGTCCCTTCTAATATTTCTTGCAGGCTAGCTCAGTGGTCTTGAACTCCTTTCATTTTAGTTTGTCTGGGAAACTCTTTATGTCTCCTATTTTGATGATAGCCTTCCTGGATAGAGTATTCTTAGCCGCAGACTTTTTCCATTCAGCACTTTGAATATATTATGCCACTCCCTTCTGGTTTAGAATGTTTCAGCTGAAAAATCCCCTGCTCGTCTTATGAGTTTTCCCATGTAAGTTACTGTCTTCTTTTTTTTTTTTTTTTTTTTTTTTTTTTTCTTGCTGCTTTAAAAATTTTTCTTCATTACTATATTTTGCCATAGTTTAATTATGTGTTGGTGTGAATCTGCTTTTTTTGATATTAATGGGGGTTTTTTGTGCCTCTCCTGGATATGGATATCTGTTTCCTTCCCCAGATTAGGGATGTTTTCAGCTGTTTTTAAAAATATTTTATTTATTTATTTGAAAGAAAGATAGCAAGAGAGAGAGCATGAGCAGGGGCAGAGGGAGAAGAAGAGGGAGAAGCAGGCCCCCTGCTGAGCAGGAAGCCTGACACGGGGCTCACTCCCAGGACCCCAGGATCATGACCTGACTGGAAGGCAGATGCTTAATTGACTGAGCCACCCAAGCACCTCTATTTTCATCTGTTATTTCTTCAAATAATTTCTCTGCCCCCTTTTCTCTCAAATGTTATTACATTTGATTTAGTCACTGAGTTCCCCAAGTCTTTTCTTGTTTTGCATAATTCTTTTTTCTCTCTTCTGTTCATCTTGATACTTTCTTTTACTCTGCTCTAGGTCATTAATTTGTTCCTCTGCTTTTTGCAGAAGCTGTTCATTCCATGAAGTGTGTTTCTTATTTCATTTATTGATCTTTTTATCTCTGCTATGTTATTTCTTATCTCTGTGTTAAAGGTCTCACTCATGCCCTCCAGTCTTTTCTCAAATCCAGGGTGTATCCTTATGATCACTACCTTATATTCTCTACCAGGCATGTTACTCATATCTGTTTTGCCTAGTTCTCTGGCTATGGCCTTGTCCTGTTCTTCAATTTGGGATAAATATTTCTGTCTTCTCATTTTGTCTAAGTCTCTGTGCCTGTTCTTGTGTGTTAGGAGTCATTGATATCTACTGTTCTTGAGGGTAATGGCTTTATTAAGAAACCCTCTAGTGCTATGCAGTGTTGTCTCTCCTGTTCCCCAGGGCCTGACACTTCCAGGAGTGTCTCCATTGTGTGCTGCATGTGCTCTGTTGTTTTTCCTGGCTGCTTTATCCTCAGGTCAGTCGTCTTTAGAGGCTCTCTTTGCTTATTGTGGGCAGTGTTTGGTCCTTGGCCTGAATGTGGCACTTTTTAATTAGGTGTGCTCTGGTATATTTGTGACATGAGACCTGTCACCACCACCACGGAACTGAGGCTCCACAAAACTCCCATGTTTGGAGACATGGTGTGAGCACAGGTTTGGGCTGGTCTTCTGGAGCAGGAGGCCACCACATTGGACTGATGCAAGCATTATTGGGAAGCGTGGTTCTTCTGGAGCATGGGGGGGGGGTGTGGCTTGGTTAGGTATGAGTGTCCACGCTGTGCTGGTTCCTGCAGGTGGCCTTGTGTTCATGGTGAGGGCAGGTAGTGAAATGGCGCTGGCCAGTTCCTTTGTTCCTGGAGTGGTGTCTCCGTGAATGCTGCTTCTCTGGGATGCACTCTGAAATGAGCAAATAGCCTACCCACTGTGTGCCCAGGTGTTCTTCAGATCACTGTTTCTACTCTGTGTCCTTGGGTTGTTTGCTGCTCCAAGAGGAGCTTAATGCCCTCTGGGTTCTATTCCAGCCAAGTCTGCTGACCTTTAAAACTCCAGGCTTTAGGCCTTGCTTTGTTGCAGGAACTCATGAAATTCAGCCCTTCTTGCTTTCCCAGCCACCTGCTATGGGGATTCATTTTCCCCTTGTGCTCTCCTGTGTGCTAGTCACTCTTCTCCAGGACCCAGACTCCCTCCCCATTGTGGTGGCCACAGTCTCTTTTTCTCCCCAAACCGTGTTTCCGCACATCCTACCTTCTTTGATGTGGCCTCTTCTCTACCTTTAGTTGTTGAGTTTGTTCTCCCAGTCTTCAGATGAATTTCTGGGGTATTTAGGATGATTTGATAATTATCTAGTTGTATTCCTGGGACAAGGCAAGCCTAGGGTCCTTCTACTCTGCTACCATCTTCCAACCTGGCTTAATGGATTTTTACCAAGTTATAATGATGCTGTTTCCTTTGTTGGAACAGTATGACAAAAAAAATTCAAAGCCAAACAGAAGACATAAATGCACAGAGTATCTGGGGAGTGGAGGAGGGACATGTAGAAGCTCCTCTTAATGAAAAATCATGTTAATGCACATTTTATTAAAATCTAACTAAAATCCATTGTTTTTCTTTTAGTGTGTTAATCTAATATATCTTTCTATAAAAGTAGGGATTATTTTCCCTTTTTTGGTGATGTATATTTTAATTTTGATTTCATGGGAGACAATTAAAAAATCCATGCAGGACCTTAAATTAATGGTTATAATTATTTTTAACTTGTGATTTTTGTTTTTTGTTTCAACAAATAAAAATAAGTTTTTGACATCTTAACTATAGAGTCTACAAACAATTTCCTATTGAGTTATATAACATACTGTGTTCTCTGATATGGTAGATAAAATTTGTAATTTGTTACCTAATTTATAACCTAAAAAGGAGAAAATAAAGGATAACTGTGATTCTTAATGTTATTTGAGAATTGGCAAATGAATAGAAGAGCTCTGGAATTGGTTGTCATAAGTAGGAGATATTATTATGTATATAATAACCCATCCCTTTCTTTATCTCAGATTTAGGAATTTTGAAAAAGTAGTATATTTTATTTACATGGTTGGTTTGATGTTTAATTGGTTTTATTATTTATTTTTGTCTGAGATGAGTCAATATATATTGGAAAATGGAGGGGAATTGGATAATAACTGACTATAATGAGGTTCTGCTGCTAGATTCTACCATTGCAACTCCAGTGCAATGGAAACATTAGATTTTTTTCTTTATAAAGTATCCGTCTTCTCTTAATGTGGTGCCTGGGTGACTCAGTTGGTTAAGTGTCTGCCTTCAGCTCAGGTCATGATCCCAGGATCCTGGGATCGAGCCCCGTGTCAGGCGTCAGGATCCCTGCTCAGCTCAGCAGGGAGTCTGCTTCTCCCTCTCCTCCCTGCTCATGCTTTCTCTAGCTCTCTCTCATGCATGGTATCTCACAAATAAATAAATAAATAGAATCTTAAAAAAAAAAAAAGTATCCGTCTTCTCTAAATGGACTAGAAAATATTGGTATTACAGTGTCACTCCTAAACAAAATTTATTATAACCAAGTCAGAAAAGTGTTATGATTAAAATCTATCTCTCAAGACAAAGGATGCCAAGATATAAGTATAATGAGAAAAAGCCTGGATTACTCTCCCAGTTTAGTTAGGACCCTAGATTTTTCATTTATTATAAAATGGGAAGCACTGTTTTTAGTTGTCAAAGTGGTTGTAAAAATTCAGTAAGCATTAGTGGTACATTATATGCGAAAGCATAAATCACAGAGCACAATAATTAAAATGATTTGTTTATGCTAATAAATACCATTAGTAATCCTTTTCATTTAACTGTTACTTGATTCTTACCATAAGCCTACAAGGATGCAGATTGATTTTGATGCATCTATTTTATAAATGAGGAAACTGAGGTGTGTAGAAGAGTTTTGGATCATTCAGGGTCAAAAGTAAATACTTCTGACTCTGAAGTCTCCATGTGAGTCTCCATCTAGTATAGTTTTCAGATCCTCAACAGAAATTTACAAGATTTTACTCTAAAGATGCCTTTTCTTTTGGAGGCAGTTGTTTAGAAAGAAATTTTTTTTTTCAGTCTTGTAATTTGTTATATACTCTTTGAAGGTCATTTATATACATTATTTCACTCATTGTAATTCTTCTCAGGAGTATTCATGAAACTTCAGTGTGGGATTCACTTCTTTTTCAGCGTATCCTTAATCATTTAGTAAAATGTAGATATAAAATAACATGCTTTTACATTTTTTACTGACAAACCATTTCATTCTCAAGGTTTGGTGAGAACTGTAGATCTAGAGAACACTACATTTTAAACCATGTTCTATAAGAATTTTTTTGTTGATTTTATACTGCCACTAGGGGGTGCCTGGTAATTGAGTCTTTTTTTTGTATTTACAATTTCTGAAAAAATAAAAAACTAAGAGCAGAAAATTATGATATGCGTGTCTATAATTACATTTAGAATTATTTTAAAGTAAATTATATTTTTCAGAAAACAGAATATGAAGCTTTCTGAGAATATAAGAGCAATCTCTTTAATCATAACCTTTATAACAGTTGAAAATCATTTAAAAACACTTCTTAATAGATCACATTTCACTAATTAATAGAAAAGTGAAGCAGTACCCCAATGGCAAAACTTCAAACTATACTGTAAGTCATAGTAAACTTAGCAAAGCAAAGATAACCTGTTAATTATACATGTTTCATATTATAAGATTTAGTTCACCAAAGATTTAATTATTACATGCTGGATAAGCCCTGTCCTCAAGTAGCTTATACCCTATTCATTAAAAGTGTTAGGCTTTTTCTTAATTTGTCTCTTTACAGAAATTTTGCTTAGATACCACTCTTAATGTTCTGTCTGCCACTCAGGTTGATTCATTCAGTAAGCTTCTTTTTTCATCTGCTCTAAAGGCTGGTGTTGCTGAGAGTTCTGTTCTCAGCAGTCTCTCCTACTGTAACTTCTCCCTGATATCTACTCTTAGTCCTTCATTTTCCAAATATGTATAGATGACACACAATCTGTTTATCAACCCATATATCCTAGTTGCCAGTGGAACTTTTCACTGGTGTGTATCCATATGTAATTCAAAGTCATATGTCTAAAAGTGAGAAAATCCTGAGAAATCTGTACTATTTCCTATATTTTTTGTTTCAAATGTACAATGGTGCAAAATACTGCAGTCTATTCCAATTAGGATGATAATTATTTAAAAGGTCATTGAGTTTGGCATATTAATTGATGACTTTGTTGAGATTATTATTTGGTAGATAAGAATGAGAACCAGATTATAGTAGATTTTAAGGAATAAGAGAGAAATGAGGAATTGGAATTACTATTATTTCAGAAAAGTCAACTGTGAAGGGAAGGACAAGTTGAGGGATGAGTAGGGTCAAGAGACTGGAGAATTATGAGGAGAAAGAGACAGCAGATAAGGAAAATTTGGAAAAGTAAAACCAAAAAAGAACAATTGGCTAAAAAGGGTACAGCAGTGGCTTAGCTCGAGCTACTGTAACAAAATACCATGGACTGGGTGACTTAAACAACAGACATTTATTTCTCACAGTTCTTGAGACTGAAAGTTTCAAGATCAAGTTTCCAGCAAGTTTTGGTTTTTGGAGAGAGCTTTCTTCCTAGCTTGCAGACAACTGCCTTCTTGCTGTGTCTTCACATGGCAGAGATTGAGAGAGAGAAAAAAAAAAGATAGTAGGTGTGTGCAATTGAGCAAGTGAGTTCTGGTCTCCCTCTTGTAAAGACACCAAATCTATCAGAGTAGGGCCCCACCTTTACGAACTCATTTAACCTTAATTACTTCTTAAAGACTGTCTCCAAATAGTTAAATTGGGGGTTAGGGCTTCAACATAAGAATTCTGGTTGGGAAGGGGGAAAATGCAGTTCAATCCATAGCAGGGAGGCAGAGTAGAGTCCAGGGATTAAGTATTTGAAATGAAGTTAGCTAGCAGATTTAGAGAGAGTAGGAAAGATAGAAGATAGAAGGGAATAATGATAAAGAAAAATAACCTGCATACTTCTAGAAGAAAAAAGAAAATGGGAAAACTTAGTCAATACATCAGCAAGCAGTAATATGAAAAAGAAGCACAGGAAAACAAGGAGAGTAGAGAGCAGAAAATATGGTAGCAAAAAAAAAAAAATAATCAAGTATATCAAAATCTCAGTAAAGTATCAAACTCTGCTATTAAAGATAAAAGCTCTCAAATAGGATTTTAGAAATAGTCCACTATATGTTGTTTACCAGAGAATCATCTTTTGAAGAAATGGCATAGAAAAGAGAAAATAAAGGGACAGAAAATGATATTCTAGCCAAATCTTAGTTAAAAGAATGTATAGCAATACTAGTATCACATAAAATTGAATTTAAGGCAGATAGCAATGAGGGCCAGTTTACCAAGAAGATAGGACAGTTGTGAACTTGTGTGCACAAATCAGCAAAATTGGCAGAATTACAAAGAGAAACAGATCAACCACAGTAGTATACAAACATGTTTCAGAAACTAATGAATTAAGCAATATATTTTTGCAGGCTATAGAAGATTTGAATAGCCAAGTTAAACATAAATGGAATACTTATGAAAATTGGTCATTCCTAGAACACAAAGCCAGTATCAAAGAATCACTATCATACTGACCTCATTCTCTGACCATTATGCAATAAAATTAGAGGTGAAGTAATAATAAAAGATATCTTTGAGATTCTCCATATATTTGGATACTACAAATGATTTATTTCAGAATTATGGGTCAAAATGAAATCATACTAACAACCACTAGATATTTAGAAGTGAACATAAGTGAGAGTGCTAGTACTAAAACTTAGAATACAGCAAAAGTGGTACTTAGAGGGAAATGTGTAATCATAAGTCCACTAATTAGAAGACAAGAAAGATAGAAAACAATTGAATTGTTGTTCAACTTAAGAAAATAGAGAAATAACAACAGAGTAAGTCAGAAGAAAACAGAAGGAAAGAAATACTAAGTAGCAGAAATTATTGATAGAGTAATCAACAGCAAATTAACTCTTTGCTTGGAAAGTCAAGCCAGGAAAAAATAAGAGTACAAATAAAAATATCAGGTATGAAAAAGGGGACTTAACTATAGATTCAGAAGAGATTTCTTAATTAATAAAGTAATTATTAAATTAATACTAAAAAATTAATAAATTGTTTTAAAACAAAAATAAATATGTATAAATAATAAAATGTCTATCTTTATATCAATAAAACCTGAAATTGAGATGAAATGGAGAGTGTCATATAAAATTAAAAGTACTAAAATTAGTACAAGAAGAAATAGATAACCTGAAAAAAATGATAACCATTAAAGAAACTGAATTAACAGTCAAAAATTTGATATGCCACTCCTTCCCCCTCTCCTACCGCAGAGGATTTCCATGGTGAAATTTTACTAAATCTTCACGAAACAGAATATTCCAATCTTAAATTCTTCCCAGAGGGATTGCTACCTATCTTATAATGCTCATAGAATCTTGATACCAAAACCAGAAAAAGATAATGTAAGAAAATTATCTCAACTTGTAACCAGAGACAATAAAAATGAGTAGGTAAACTTTTCTTTGCCACTCTCAGCTTTCCCATTTAATCTCTTTTTTCCCCTGTCCCTAATCCACTACGTTCAAATGGCATTTCTCTCCAAATTCAAATGGTGTTACTAATATTTAAATGAACCAGTAGCCCTCTTTTGAAAAACATAACTTGATTATGTTTCTCCCCTGCTCAAACCCCTCTACTAGCTTTTCATCACACTTAGAATAAAATCCAAGTTCCTTACTATGACCTATGAAGGATTTACATAATCTTGTTCCTGACCCTCTCCCTCATTTCATCTCTTTCTTATCACTCTCCTTCTGGCTCATAGCTTGCCAGCCGCACTGGCCTACTTGCTCTTCTTTAAACATTCTAAATGTGCTTCCACTTCAGGGCATTTGCCTATTCCTCTGCCTGGAATGATCTTCCATCAGTAATCAACTTGGCTTATTTCTTTACTTTATTCAGTCCTCTACTCAAATGTCACATCCTCAGGCTTTTCTTGATCCCCCTGTCTAAAACAGCCCCTCTGTCATACTTTCTCCCTTTATCTTGCTTTATCACTGCAATGCATTACTTTAGTAATATATTAATATTTCTTGTCCATTTTCTTTATCACAATGTAAAGCTATAAGCAATCAGGGACTTTTTTTGTTCACTGGTATATCCTCAGCAGCTAAAAGAGTGCCTAAAACATACTAGGTACCTAGAAATATTTGTAGAATAAATATTGTGAAGTGACACAGTCCTAAGGATATTTGCCTCTTAAAGACCAAAGCTAAGGAGTGAAGTTCTAGTGGTGGGATATGAAGCATTATGCAGAACGGAGATTAAATATCTGGGGAACAGAAGATCTTAAAAATGTCTCATAAATGTAATGAGCTAGACAATATTCACTTCTTGGCATGAGGTTAGCCTTTATTTTTGTCCAATGTTCCTTATGGTTTTTCTTCATCAAAATATGGAGTAATGGAAGGAGCTCTGGCTTTATAGAACACATAGACTATTCAGTTCTATATTTGCCCTACACTGGCTTTTTGGCCTCAGGCAACATTTTTCCTCCCTGAACTAGTTTCCTTAGTATTATTTCATGTATAGCTATCTTCTCCAACCAGATCCTGAGCTGTGAAAAGCAAGAACATTCTTAATGAGCATCTCCCTCAGTTTATGAAAGTGTTAATGTATGTAAAAAGCCCTTAATAACAAATATTTTTGTAGTGAATATGAGAAGTTTCATGACTAATTGAGGAATGTGGTTTTTGGTCCATGCATTTGTAGTCTCTCCATTGGCTGTTTGGCTAATTGTCAAATTCATCATAAAGTGTTTTTCAGATAAATTGAGAGTCCGTCTATCATGTTATTCATGAAGGATGTCTATTATTCACTCATTTACCAGAGACAGATTGAGTACCATCTTACAATGTGTTAAGTTATTGTTCTAGGTACTAGGGATACAATAAGGAACAAGATGACAAAGTGCCTGCTTTCGTGGGGTTTACAATATAGTATGTGTAGAGGTGGGGGGACAGACAACAAACTATAAAAACGTAAGAAAAAATATTAGATGATAATAAGTGCTTTCTGGAGAACTGAAATAGACTGACATGATAAGAATTGGGTGGCTACTCTAGGTTGTAAGCTCAGGAAAGGCCTCTCCGAAGATTTACTGTTTAAGCTGAGACATGATGGTTGAGGAGCCATTCAAGTGAAGAGCAGAAGAAAAAGTATTCTAGGTAAGGGAAATAGTGCCAAAGCTTTCAGGCCATATATAAATATAGTTGGAGAAGGTTGAATATTTTTGGATTTGGTATTACTAGTGATCACTTGCTAGAAAAGGACTGAGGGGATGTCTTGGTAATAAGACAGTCTTTTCAACTTGTTTTGGTCTTGTTCTAATAAGTGATGAAAATGTCCAGTTCCATTTTAGTTATATAGATTTTCTTCATTTAATGGAAAGGTGACAGAAAGCAAGGTGTCCCTTGTATAGTAGTCCCTTTTACTAGTAGTAATTGAGACGTGGTGTTGAACTTTGACCTTTTATACTGGGAGGATGGTTCCAGTTAATATTTTAATGACTTCTATGAGGGTGTTTTTGAGCTCTGGTCATGCAAACATATGGTCTGCTTGTGTGGCCTCTGAGTTGTGAAGTTGCTGTTAACTATGGCTTTGAATTAATTGCTATTGTACAAGCAGGGTTAAATCCAGGGTGCTAATTGGGACTCTTGTGATAGTTGAGTAAACCACTGGTGTTAATATATATGGCTTTCTTTCTTTCTTTCTTTTTTTTGTCCATGGAAAACCATTGGTGGGAAATCAGGTAATGGTAGTCTTGAATTAAGCAAGAGTGGGGTATTATATTTTCCAGTGGGTGCTGTGGAAGGAATTGAGGAGTAATGAGTCAAGATATCTGAGTTGTAGCCCCAGCTCTGCCACAGAATCACCGTATGACTGTAGATAGGTCACTCTTCTGCTCTGGGCCTCAGACACTACCAGAAAATAAAGAGATTCTTCTAGATTCTTAGGCATCTGTGGTGCCATTCATTCTTCCTTTCCTCTAGGGTTCTAATCAGTGGATTATACACACAAAAATTTGTATTTAAATTAGAAAACAAAACTGCTTTAATGGCCATGGCCAGACAAGCACACAATAGAACATGTGGTTGGTTGGTTGGGTGGGTTTGTTTATTTGTTTGTTTGTTTATTTTTATAGTACATCCTTAGTTTTTTATGTAGTGTTCAATGATTCATTAGTTGCGTATAACACCCAGTGCCCATCACATCACATGCCCTCCTTAATGCCCATCACCCAGTTTCCACATGCCCCCACCCACCTCCCCTTCCACAACCCTCAGTTTGTTTCCCAAAGTCAAAAGAGTCTGTCATGGTTTGTCTCCCTCTCTGATTTCTTCCCATTCAGTTTTCCCTCCCTTCCCCTATGATCCTCTGCACTATTTCTTATGTTCCACATATGAATGAAACCGTATAATAATTGTCTTTCTCTGATTGACTTACTTCACTTATCATAATACCCTCCAGTTCCATCCATGTCGATGTAAATGGTAGGTATTCATTCTTTCTGATAGCTGAATAATATTCCATTGTATATACGAACCACATCTTCTTTGTCCATTCATCTGTTGAAGGACATCTTGGCTCCTTCCACAGTTTGGCTATTGTGGACATTGCTGCTATGAACATTGGGGTGCAGGTGCCCCTTCTTTTCACTACATCTGTATCTTTGGGGTAAATACCCAGTACTGCAATTGCTGGGTGGTAGGGTAGCTCTATTTTTAACGTCTTGAGGAACCTCCGTACTGTTTTCCAGAGTGGCTGTACCAGCTTGCGTTCTCACCAACAATGTAAGAGGGTTCCCCTTTCTCCACATCCTCACCAACATTTGTTGTTCCCTGTCTTGCTCATTTTAGCCATTCTCACTGGTGTAAGGTGGTATCTCATTGTGATTTTTATTTGTATTTCCCTGATGACAGGTGATGTGGAGCATTTTTTCATGTGTCTGTTGGCCATTCTTTGGAGAAGTGTCTGTTCATGTCTTCTGCCCATTTCTTGACTGGATTTTTTGTTTTTTGGGTGTTGAGTTTGATAAGTTCTTTATAGATCTTGGGTACCAGCCCTTTATCTGTACTGTCATTTGCAAATATCTTCTCCCGTTCCGTGAGTTGCCTTTTAGTTTTGTTGACTATTTCCTTTGCCGTGTAGAAGCCTTTTATCTTAATGAAGTCCCAATAGATCATTTTTGCTTTTGTTTCCCTTGCCTTTGCAGATGTGTCTTGCAAGAAGTTGCTGTGGCCGAGGTCAAAGAGGTTACTGCCTGTGTTCTCCTCTAGGATTTTGAGGATTCCTGTCTCACATTTAGGTCTTTCATCCATTTTGAGTTTATCTTTGTGTATGTTGTAAGAAAATGGTCCAGTTTCATTCTTCTGCATGTGGCTGTCCAATTTTCCCAGCACCATTTATTCGAGAGACTTTTTTTCCATTGGATATTCTTTCCTGCTTGTCGAAGATTAGTTGACCATAGAATTGAGGATCCATTTCTGGGGTCTCTGTTCTGTTCCATTGATCTGTGTGTCTGTTTTTGTGCCAGTACCATGCTGTCTTGATGTTTACAGCTTGGTAATAGAGCTTCAAGTCAGGCATTATGATGCCTCCAGCTTTGGTTTTCTTTTTCAACTTTACTTTGGCTCTTTGGGGTCTTTTCTGGTTCCATACAAATTTTAGGATTGCTTGTTCCTGCTGTGTGAAAAATGCTGATGGTATTTTGAGAGGGATTGCATTGAATGTGTAGATTGCTCTGGGCAGCATAAACATTTTCACAATGTTTATTCTTTCAATCCATGAGCATGGAATGTTTTTCCATCTCTTTCTGTCTTCCTCAATTTCTTTCATAAGTGTTCTGTAGTTTCTAGAGTAAAGATCCTTTACCTCTTTGGTTAGGCTTATTCCTAGGTATCTTATGGTTTTTGGTGTTATTGTAAATGAATCGATTCCTTGATTTCTCTTTCTTCAGTCACACTGTTAATGTATAGAAATGCAGCTGATTTCTGTGCATTGATTTTGTATCCTGCCATGTTGCTGAATTGCTATATGAGTTTTGGCAATTTGAGGGTGGAGTCTTTTGGGTTTTCTACATAAAGTATCATGTCATCTGTGAAGAGTGAGAGTTTGACTTCTTCTTTGCCAATTTGAATGTCTTTTGATTTCTTTTTGTTGTCTGATTGCTGAGGCTAGGACTTCTAGTACTATGTTGAACAATAATGGTGATAGTGGGCATCCCTGTCGTGTTCCTGACCATAAGGGAAAAGCTCTCAGTTTTTCCCCATTGAGAATGATACTCGCTGTGGGCTTCTTGTGGATGACTTTTATGATGCTGAGGTATGTTCCCTCTATCCCTGTATTTTAAAGAGTTTTAATCAGGAAAGGATGCTGTATTTTGTCAAATGCTTTTTTTGTATCAATTGAGAGGATCATATGGTTCTTGTCTTGTCTTTTATTAATGTGATCTATCATGTTGAATGATCTGTGAATGTTGAACCTCCCTTGCATCCCAGGAATAAATCCCACTTGGTCGTGGTGAATAATCCTTTTAATGCACTGTTGGATCCTATTGGCTAGTATCTTGGTGAGTATTTTGGCACCCATGTTCATCAGGGATATTGGTCTGTAGTTCTCCTTTTTGATGGGGTCTTTGTCTGGTTTTGGGATCAAGGTAATCCTGGCCTCATAGAATAAGTTTGGAAGTTTTCCTTCCCTTTCTATTTTTTGAAACAGCTTCAGTAGAATAGGTATTATTTCTTCTTTAAATGTTTGGTAGAATTCCCCTGGGAAACCCCCTGGCCCTGGACTCTTGTTTTTTGGGAGGTTTTTGATTACTGCTTCAATTTCCTTGATGGTTATTGGTCTGTTCAGATTTTCTGTTTCTTCCTGTTTCAGTTTTGGTAGTTTATAAGTTTCCAGGAATGCATCCATTTCTTCCAAATTGCCTAATTTGTTGGCATATAGTTGCTCATAATATGTTTTTATAATTGTCTGTATTTCCTTAGTGTTGGTCATGATCTCGCCCCTTTCATTCATGATTTTATTAATTTGGGTCCTTTCTCTTTTCTTTTGGGTAAGTCTGGTCCAAGGTTTATCGATCTTATTAATTCTTTCAAAGAACCAGCTTCTAGTGTTGTTGATATGTTCTGTAGTTCTACTGGTTTCTATCTCATTGAAATGAAATTCTCCTGCTCGGTTTAGGCTTTATTTGCTGTTCTTTCTCCAGGTCCTTTAGATGTAAAGTTAGCTTGTGTATTTGGGCTTTTTCTAATTTTTTGAGAGAGGCTGGTGTTGCAATGTACTTCCCTCTTAGGACCGCCTTTGCTGTATCCGAGAGGTTTTGAACCAATGTGTTTTCATTCTCTTTAGTTTCCATGAATTTTTAAAATTCTTCTTTAATTTCCTGGTTGACCGATTCATTCGTTAGCAGGATGCTCTTTAACCTTCAAGTGTTTGAGTTCCTTCCAAATTTCCTCTTGTGACTGAGTTCAAGTTTCAAAGCATTGTGATCTGAAAATATGCGGGGAATAATCTCAATCTTTTGATATCAGTTGAGACCTGATTTGTGACCCAGTATGTGATCTGTTCTGGAGAAAGTTCCATGTGTACTTGAGAAGAATGAGTATTTTGTTGTTTTAGGAATATTCTGAATATAACTGTGAAGTCCATCTGGTCCAGTGTGTCATTCAAAGCCCTTGTTTCTTTGTTGATCTTCTGCTTAGATGATCTGTCCATTGCTGTGAGTGGTGTGTTGAAGTCTTCTACTCTTAATGTATTATTAATGTGTTTCTTTACTTTGGTTATTAATTGGTTTATATAGTTGGCTGCTCCCATGTTGGGGGCATAAATATTTACAGTTGTTAGATCCTCTTGTTGGATAGACCCTTTAAGTATGATATAGTGTGCTTCTACGTCTCTTCCTACAGTCTATGACTTAAAATCTAGTTTGTCTGATATGAGGTTTGCTACCCTAGCTTTCTTTTGAGGTCTATTAGCATGGTAAATTGTTCTTCACTCCCTCAGTTTCAGTGTGGAGGTGTCTTTAGGTCTAAAATGAGTCTCTTGCGAACCATGAGAGACTATGGACTCTGAGAAACAAACTGAGGGTTCTGGGTGGGGGGGAATGGGTTAGCCTGGTGATGGGTATTAAAGAGGGCACGTACTGAATGGAGCACTGGGTGTTATATGCAAACAATGAATCATGGAACACTACATCAAAAACTAATGATGTAATGTATGGTGATTAAAATAACATAATAAAATAAAAAAAAGAAGAAAAATAAAATAAAATAAAATAAAATGAGTCTCTTGTAGACAGCATATGGATAGGTCTTGCTTTTTTATACAATCTGATACCCTGTGTCTTTTGATTGGAGCGTTTAGCCCATTTACAATCAGAGTAACTATTGAAAGATATGAATTTAGTGCCATTGTATTGCCTGTAAAGTCCCTATTTCTGTAGATTGTCTCTGTTTCTTTCTGGTCTGTGTTACTCTTGGGGTCTCTCTCCGCTTACAGGATCCCCATAATATTTCTTGCAGGGCCGGCTTGGTAGTCCCATATTCTTTCATTTTCTGTCTGTCCTGGAAGCTCTTTATCTCTCCTTCCATTCTGAATGACAGCCTTGCTGGATAAAGAATTCTTGGCTGCATGTTCTTCTCATTTAGTACCCTGAATATATTATGCCAGCCCTTTCTGGCCTGCCAGGTTTCTGTGGATAGGTCTGAGGTTAGTCTGATGTTCCTCTGTACATAAGGAATCTCTTGTCTCGAGCTTCTCTCAGGATAGCCTCTTTTACTCTAAAAATTTCCAGCTTCACTATTATATGTCGGGGTGTTGATCTATTTTTATTGATTTTGGGCGGGGTCCTCTCTGCCTCATGGACATGAATGCTTGTTTCCTTCCCCAGATTAGGGATGTTCTCAGCTTTGATTTGCTCAAATATACCTTCTGGCCCTCACTCTCTCACCTCCCCTTCAGGCACACCAATAATTCTGACATTTGTTTGTTTCAAAGCATCATTAAATTCTTGAAGCCTTTCTTCGTGGGCTCTGAGTTGTCTCTCCTTTCCTCTACTTACTTCCTTTCCATCAGCCTGTCTTCTAGATCACTTACTCTCTCTTCTGCCTCATTCACCCTAACTGTTAGAGCATCCAATTTAGACTGCATCTCAGTTATAGCATTTTTAAGTTTGGCCTGATTAGATCTCATTTCTGCACTTGGAGATTCTCTACTGTCTTTTACGCTTTTTCAAGCCCAGCTATTAACTTAATAATTGCTATCCTGAATTCCATTTCTGACATCTTACTTATGTCCATATTGATTAGCTCTGTGGCAGAGAACATTACCTCTGGTTCTTTCTTTTGCGGTGAATTCCTCCTTCTGGTCATTCTGCCCAGAGAAGAATGGGTGAGCAAGTGAGTGGAGTCCAAAATATCAATCCCAACCCAAGCAGAGTACACCCTAGACACATCCAAGGCAGCTGGAAACCAAAACAGAAAGCAAACAAAAAGCAGAACAGAACAAATGAGAAAAAGAGGGGGAAAAAAGGCGGGTTGGTGGGGAGAGAGTATAATCTCACAGGATGGACAAAGCTTGTTTGTCCATCACTTGTTCCTGAGTGAATTTTGGTCTGTGTGTTAGAAGACACTACTTCCCAAAATTGCAAGGAAAGCAAAACTTATCTATATATAAAAATAAAATTGAATAGAGTGTAAAAAGGACTGAAATGAAGCCTATATCTATTAAATGTAGATGTGAAAAATAAAAGTTAAAAAGCAACTTAAAAACATAAGTTGGTAAAATAAGAAACTAGTTGAAACGGGAAAAAGGTAAAATAAAGAAATGGAAAATTTTAGACTGAAATATAACTGAATTATGAGGAAAAACCTCAAACTCAATATATTATTTTCCCCTGGCGCTGGAGTTTTACAGTCTTGTGGGATAGGTAACCTAGTTTGCACTTAATATTCCAGATTGTCTTCCTGGGGGAAGGGCCTGCTGTGCTGCTTCTCAGGCATCTTTGCCTGGGCAGAGTTGTACTGCCCCTTGCCAGGGGGCTGGGCTCAGTGTAAGCTGGTCCTCTATGTGGTTTTTGTTCCCTGGAGGTTTTCCACACCTCTTTAGAGGATCAGAATAAAAATGGCCATGCCCCAACCTCTGGCCCAGAGCCAAAAGATCGAGGTTCCCCCCTCTTCAATAAGGAACAAACAGTCTTCCCCTTTGTGTGTGCCAAACTCTACACACTCTTGTGGTGTATGCCCACTGTAATCCTCCTAGGGGGAGTCTGAGGGACCCGTGCATGTCACTGCCCTTTGTGTGCCTTGGGACTGAGAGGGGTTGCGGGCTTGTGCATGTACCCCACACCATTGCTCCCAGGCCACGGCTGGGTGTCGCTATACTGTCCTTTCCGGGGCTGCACCACCCTGAGAGCTGTTGCCCAGTTGTGGGTGCAGCCATTTCGCCCCTCCCAGGGGATGGTAAACAGCCCACACATTCCAGTCCTTTTCATGGTGCTCAGGTAGAGAGCCGTCACCTAGCCGGCTCGCTGTTTATGGCGACACAAGCTGAGAGTCCCCTCCTGGAGTCGCTGACCATAACTAGTTTCCCCTCTCCATTGCTTGGGCACTCTACCTGTTCAAGCACCCCTGATCGTTCTTTCTGCTGGGATCCTGAGACCATAATGACCCACCTAGAATTCTGCCCTTTTCATCCCCTGAGCCCCTTTCACAAAGTGAACATGTGGTTTGTACTTGAATCCTAAGTGGAGTCTTTTACCTTTCACTCCAGATCTAAATCTTAGGAACTACATACTTAGGTAGCCTATAGAAAGAGTTAAGACTGGGTCTTTAGAGCCTGATGGCCTGGTGCAATAGCCCTGCCTCACCAACCCACTTACAGTAGGATTGACAGCTTAGAGAGCTCATGGCAAGCTTTGTTCAGGTCTGTCTACCACAGAGGGTAAGAAGTAGGAGGGAATTCAGTGCACTTGGGCATAAGAAGTGAAAGAGAAGCTGCTGGGGTTTAGTCCCTGCCTTCTGTGAAACCTAACCTAGTACAATGTGACCTTGTGAATAATTCCAATAGTCTCTTCTCTTCCTCTGGGAGAAGCAAGTGTAGAATAGGGAAAAATGCTACAAGTGTTCTCATTAAAACTTCCTTTGTGGGAAGAAGTGTCATGGGCAGAAATAGTGTACCCTTATGAGCAGAGGCAGAAATTTGAAGAAAAGCAGATGAAACATTGTTTGCAGGATCCTTGAGGTCTCTAACTCCACATTTGATATGTGCTTCCCTACACCCATTAAGCATGGTATGATAAGGGAAGGACTGAAGTATTCCTCCTGTCTGTAGCTTCTTGTAACCATCCAGCAGTTCTGGTAGTAAGTATCCACCTGTGCTCCTAGCCTTGTTTCTAGCTAAGAGGTGTATTGATATTCATATAAACATAGTATACCTTTTTCTTTTTCTTGTTCCAGTCTGTCCCACCCTATACTGAGACCATTCTAGACACTCATCTGCCCCCATTATCCCAACTAAGAAAGAATTTGTGGGATTCAGTTATTTGAAGGACATTCTGAGAATGCCTCCAAATAACTATCATTCTATTTCTGTTTTCCCAAACACCTCACAATCTCTGCACAAATATTACTCCTTGTAATATTTTTCACTCTTTTGTGTGTATCCTATTTTCACTTTTGGTATATTCCCTTAGTGCAAGAAGAGTCACACCTGTAAGAGCTCTGTCTTAGAATGAGAGGAAAGCTCAAGGATATCTTCTTTGGAGGGAGTTAAAGCAACCTTCTAATCCAGTCCCATTTTATGATTGGGAAAACTGAGGTACAGAAAGAAGTTAAATGGTCTGTTAAGCCTTAGCTTCTTCGCCCAGAATGATCAGGTTGATAATTTCTGCCTCCTTGTGCTTTGGAAAGAGGCAATGTGATTAAATAAGAACACATGTGAGCATTGGGCAGGTCACAGAGCTAGTTAATGGATGAGCCAGGACTTGGCTGTCATAGAACTCTTAACTAACTCCAAACCACTCAGAGTGCCTCTGAGCACTACTCAAAAGGTCAGAGTGAATATGGTCCTCAACATAAAGTCTCATTTCAGCCTAGTTCATGTGTAAAGTAGATGTTCAATAAATCCTTTAGATAGATAAGACAAAGTGATACAGCTCCTTTAGGAAGAAACAAACAGCTTTCAGTGGGGGAGGTTTTTTTTAAAGTATTTTTATTTTCAAATGAGGGGGAAAAAGCCACAAAGACTTTAACCTTTAAATAATTTGCTGAGATGTCATTTGAAATGGTGTTCTATGAGTGTGTCTTCTTCATGGTGGCTTTTTATTGATCAGTATTCATGAGATTTTAACAGTGTGGTAGAAAGAAAGACCTTAAATGGCCTATACATGACAGTTTTCTGAAAACTTCATATATGCAAGTAAATGTTTTTAATGGATCGATTAAATTTTTCTTCCAAAATGCTTTACAAAATAACTTTTTTGTTACTGTTTTTACAAAGGATAGTTACCTGTGGGAATGTTTTACCAGTGTTATAATCATTATAATTGATATCAGTTTGATATATCATTCTTAGAGTAACTCATTATTTCTCAAGAATAAATGGATATAAGCAATGTTTCCAGTACATTATTGTGATTGCTGTTGAACTTAAATTTAATTCTAGTGACTATTATTATTAGAGTTTGTAAAAGTAAAATTAGAAAATATTGGTTTGGTAAATGTTTCTTAATAAAGGGTTACTGAAAAGTGGCTCGTTTTAAGAAGAGGATATTTCCCTGAAGTTATGCATCCTGGATGAAAGAAGAAACTTGTCCCCAATTAAAGCATTGATGGAGTTCACAACACATCTAATTGGATTGATGTACCAAACCCATTTATACAGTTTACTGCCTATTGATGGGTTGGTGACTACTGAGATTAGCTTGTTAACATCACATTTTGAAAAAGAATTGCAGGTATTCTCTATAGTTGATTTAATGAACAGTCAGAAACTTGGTCACTAATTCATGAAACAAAAATCAGTATATATGTAAATGTAATTTTTTTTTGTTTTCTTCCATTTTGTCTACATGGATAGAATTATGTTTTGACAGTTTTGCTATAAACTACTTGATGGATCACAATATATCACTATCACCACTAATTACCACATTTTGATTAATCTTACATACTTTGGTGAATACATTTTGCTGTATGCAATATGTCTGTATGCAATATGTCACTATATTGATAAACAGTAATTATAGACATAAAGACACCTGAACTTGAAATTATCATGAAAAATGTTATTAAGAATTATGTGAAACCAAATGTTTGTTTATCTAGACATACTTGCCAGCAAAGAAAGCAATTAAAAGTAGCTGCAGAGTAAGAGGCTAACCTTCGTTAAACGTGGTTTTAAGATTGTTACAGAACTTGTGGTGATGATAACATGGTGTCTTGGAGGATGTTAACAACTGTAGCAGAGTGTTAATTAAGAATGATGTAATCTGCAGCTCAGAATTATTAGTATCATATGTTAGTTTAGCTGGACAGGAGCAAAACCTAGTTTCAGTTATGATGAGGGCTCAAGTTGTATTTATAGTGGAAAGATTAACATTTTATTTTTATGCTGTTCCTGAGACAATTTAAAAATCCTGAATGAAATACAGTCAAATGTAAACATCAAGTCCCTAGCTCATTTACATATGTGCCAGATTTCCAAACTGATTGCTATTTGAACCTAATCTGTCATTGCTGGCTGCATTAGCTACAACAAACATTACATTTACATATTGATTTCTTATTTTGTTTTAGTGTAAATAATCCATAATTATAGTAAATTTGGTCTTTTGTTGACAAGAGCTCATATGACTCTGTAAGTTTAGAATGGAAATTTAAATTGCCATGTGTGATGCTTTTTAATTTAAAATCTTGATGTATCTGAAAGGATAAAAAGATCACTGTAGATCATAAAATATTCCCAGAAACAAAAAGAACATTTTGTAGGGCCTTTTGGAAAGATATAAATTATAAAGTATTAATGAAAAATTCAATAGCATATTCCAAGATTATTTACATTTTTCTAATAAAGATTCACAGTAATTTGAAAGAAATTACTGTTTTTGCTTCAAATTCAGGTCATATTTAAAAAATAAAATCACTGGAAATGAACCCTCTAAGCCTATTATTTTTTACTGATATTTTTGTTTAAAATATCTAGTACAAGAAAAGAAATAGCATACACACATAGCAGGATTGAAACAGGAGATATTTTTGATCCCTATATTGGTGTTGATGCTTTACTTATTGTAACTACATACACAGCATTGATTTGAGAAGTATGATTTCATTGGCAACAAACCATATATGTCAGTGGAAATATAGTATTATTAACTAGCAGTGGCAACAAATCCATGGTTTCCATTTACATTGATTAAAAAGCATGTTGTATTTTTGAAGTTAAAAATATGGGACCCGGGGTGTCTGTGTGGCTCAGGTCATGATCCCGGCCGGGGTCCTGGAATTGAGCCCCCCCCCCCCCCCCCCCCCGCTTACTCTGTCACTCTCTCCCTCTATCTCAAATAAATAAATAAATAAAATCTTAAAAAAAAAATGGGACCCAGGGCACCTGGGTGGCTTAGTCGTTAAGTGTCTGCCTTTGGCTCAGGTCATGATCCCAGGGTCCTGGGAGCAAGCCCCGCATCGGGCTCCCTGCTCAGCGGGAATCCTGCTTCTCCCTCTCTCACTCCCCTTGCTGTGTTCCTTCCCTCGCTGTGTCTCTCTCTGTCAAATAAATAAATAAAATCTTAAAAAATAAATACATAAATAAAATAAAAAATGGGACCCATTTAATTGCAAGAATGGTAGCTATCAGATTGTTCAAGTATTTCTTTTCATGGTTTACATTTTTATAGAGATATAATTTACGTACAATAAATGCACAATTGTTTTTTGCAAATTTATTTACAATTAAAAATTTTTTTTATTTGAGTGTAGTTGACACACAATGTTACATTAGTTTCAGGCATACAACATAGTGATTCCACAAGTTTATACATTATGCTATGCTCACCACAAGTGTAGCTACTGTCTGTCACCATACAATGCTATTACAATATCATTGACTATATTCCTTACACTGTGCTTTTTATTTCTGTGACTTATTCTATAACTGAAAGCCTATATCTCCTACTCCCTTTAACCCATACCCCAACCAAAAATGCACAGTTCTTAAGTTTCTCCTAGTTACAAGAGTTTTGACAAAAACATACGGTTTTCTACCATGGATTTTAATGAGTGAGATTCTAATTTGGATGTGTGTGTGTGTGTGTGTGTATATATATATGATTAACAGCCATTTAGAAGCTTATGCACAACTGATAGCAGTTGTTTACATGGTGCTATGAGTACAGAAACTCTAAAAGCCCTTACATTAGTCAACTCAGGCTGCTATAACAAAATACCATAGACTGGGTGGCTTAAACAACAGACATTATTTCTCACAGTTCTGAGGCTGGGAAGTTCAAGATCAAGGTACTGGTAGATATGGTTCCTGGTGAGAGCCCTCTTCCTGGCTTGTAGATGGTTGCCTTGCTGTGTCCTCACTTGGCAGAGAGAGAAAAATCTCTGGTCTCTCTTCCTCTTCTTTTAAGGACACTAATCCCATAATGGGCCCTACCCTCATGATTTAGCTAAATTTAACCTTCCAAAGGCCCTACCTGCAAATACCATCACATTGGGGATTAGGCTTTCAGCTTGTGAATTTAGCAGGCTCAAGGGATAGGGGAGGAAGGGTGGGACACAAACTTGCAGTCCATAAGAGCCCTGAAACCTGTCTCAATTTGTTGTGCTTCCTAGTTTGGTTGTTTAATCTTGATGGATTTATACTTTTATAACAGTGTTTCCCTTGGAACTGGTAACTAAGGCCAGTGTAGCCTGGCCAAATCTGCTAGCTGAAGAATTTAAGAGGGAATTCCTGATTCAAGGATTGCTGGAAAGGAAATCCTTAAATTACTGTTACTATCCTTGATTCAGGATAGCCTGCCTACTACTGTGCTGCCCTGTGAAATGGGCCTGCTGCTATTTGGCAGGAAGAAAGCCATTTGTCTTAATCAGGAATTAACAACAGGTATAGAGTTACATGATGATCAAATGATTGTTTCACTACCATAATGCAGCCTTAAGTTAACCTTGAAAAATCACTGCATCATACATATTAAATAGCCATGTGCTTTCTGCATAAGTGAATTACTAAAGTGCTCTCTCAATGTGAAATAAACTCAGTCAAGACAGTAGACTGTTACATTTATTTCATAATGTTGCTTTTATCAATACTTGATCCATAGAGGCTCATAATTTATGGCTTTTTATGTCCACATGTATAAAAATGTATGTAGCTTCAGATTTATTTATTGGGGCCTATGTGTTAAAATTTGCTATACATTATTTTTCCCTTATTAAAAAAAGCTAGGGGGGAATATAAAATGTGTTAAACTAATCCAGTGAATTAAAATGAAACTGGTACCTATTAGAAGACAGATATTTTATAGATGACCTCTTGATTTCTGATAAATATTCATAGTTAAATTGGAATAGGATCTCCCCAGGCAGAGGTGGACATTCTGTTAATGAAAGGGCACTAGAAGTGTAAGACTTCTGGATAAAAAAGAAAGCAGAGAAGGGATGTTCTACCAGAACTATTTCTAGAATTGTGTTGGTGACTTCAATATTAATGCTTAGTTATAATACTGAGAATTTTAAGGGAGTGGCTGGCCTTCTTTTCCTTCCTTCCTTCCTATAATTCCCTCTTTTGTATCCTCCCCCCCAATTGTAAAGATTTTATTATTTATTTATTTATTTTATTTATTTATTTAGAGGGGGAGAGTGGGAGGAGGAACAGAGGGAGAGGGAGAGAGAGAGAATCCCAAGCAGACTCTATGCTGAGCATGGAGCCCAGTGCGGGGCTTGATCCTATGACCCCTAGACCATGACCTGAGCTGAAATCAAGAGTCAAAGGCTCAACTGACTGAGCCACCCAGGCTCCTACCCCCCCACCATTCCCCACCAATTTTAAAATGAAGAAACTGGCTAGGGGAGTTATGAGATGGTATATATGAAAATATCTAACGCTTTATCTACTAATTGCTTAAAAATGTTAATGTTCATTGTAATATCAGGTAGTGTATTATATTTTTTGCACATAGCCACTAGCTTTAAGCTTGGAACAACATATGTGATTCTTATTACAATTTGAACGTTAATTTCACTCTGAGTTTGAAGGTAGACTAATGGTAAGTATTAACAGCCCTTGTCTGTTTATAGAAACAAAATCATCGTTTTTTTAAGATTTTATTTATTTATTTTAGAGAGAGAGAGGGAGCACGTAAGAGCGGGGGGAGGGACAAAGGGAGAGAGAGAAGCACACTCACCGCTGAGCAGGGAGCCCGATTCGGGGCTCCATCCCAGGACCCTGAGATCATGACCTGAGCTGAAGGCAGATGCTTAACCGACTGAGCCACCCAGGCACCCCCAAAATCATCTTCTTGTTGGTAAATGCACATGTTCTAACTGAAAGGAAAATCATGATGAAGAATAAAAAATTAAAAACCTTACAGGGAGGAGAGAATAGATATTCTATTGAAACCATTTCTTGCTATGGGTTAAAATTCAAACTGTTTTTAAAAAGGTGTACATTTGCCTACACCTTTCCTTCTCCCTCTAATTGAAGAGAAAACATGCTATTAAAAAAAAAAAAATCATTTCATGGTATTTCTCACCTACCCACTTTGGTTGGCAGTCGTCCTCAGAGCTACTCTAAAGGTCAAAAGTTGAAGTAGCATGAATGACTTTGCATTTTAAAAGAGAGACTGCTTGAAGGTGGATTATCTGAGGCTAACTATCCTAATCAACCTTTAGAAGACACTTAGAAAATTGCTCCTAGGTGCGGTAACAGGTGAGAACTCGATTCATTCTGCTAAGTTGCAGCTAGAATCAGTTGCCTAGATAATATTTTAGCAAGTCTTTGCAAATTATGCCAATCACCACAGTAAATTCTTTACAGCTTTCACCCCTATTTCATTTCAGTCCCCCCCCCCCCGCCAAAAGAAAAACCCCTCAGAAAACCAAGAAACAAAACTACTCAGTTTACATGCCAGCTTCTGTGGAAAGCCTCTGTGGTTAAATTTAGCTATTCTTCCTTTTTATTTACATAGCACCCTGGGAGAAGTGGTATTAGAGTTCTTAGCAAACAGTACCAAAGATGAGTTGTAAGTTTGCTTGTCTCCCAGTCTCTCAATAAACTCAATGAAGGCAGAACTGTGATTTTATTGGGTTCCCTTCCCCAGTACCTGGAGGACAAATCCTGAGTTAGACCTGGGTCACTGTTACTTATTTTGTGTGTGTCATTAGGCAAGTAGTGTAACATCAGTTTTCTCATCTGTAAAATGGAAAATGATAATCATAACTTCATAAAGTTGACATGAAGTTCTTAATGCCTGATACATAGTAGCACTCATTAAAGATTAGCCATCATTGTTAATGGCTAAGTAAATGAGTCAGGCTGGAGTCTGAGGTCACAGATAATACCCTCAGCTTACTCCTCCAGATGAACCATTCTTACAAGGAACATGAATGTGGTATAGCAACCCCAAGCAAGACCTGTGTAAAAAAGAACGCTGTGAGTCTGGATAACATTAGGCATAATATACAATTATGTTCAGTGCATCAAAAAGATGTTTCATTCTTATTGTAAGATTTTAAAGTATGGGTACCCTTCAAAAGTGTTCTGTTTTCAGTAATTTATATGATAGGCCACCTTAAAACTTATATGCAATAAAAATTCCCACTTGGCTTTCTAAAATTTAATATTCATAGTTCTATGAAGGATTATTATCCTTTTTCTGAAGAGGAAATTGAGAATTTACAGAATAATTAAGTACCTAAAATGGGGCCTTATGTGGTAGACATTCAGCAAATATGTTGAATGTATGATTGACTTTTCAAAATCAAACAACTAGCAAGTAGTGGAGCAGGGACTCAAATCTGGCTCTGTGACCTTTGAGCAGTTTAAAGCTATAAATATTTTCTCTTGCCAACTTACCCTCTGCCAGGACTATTGAGAAATTGTAGAACTAGACTAATGTGATTTTTTTCTTTAGAGAGGGGCAGAAAGAGAGGGAGAGACAGAATCTTAAGCAGACTCTGCGCCCAGTGTGGAGCCTGACACAGGGCTCAGTCTCAAGACCCTGAGATCATGACCTGAGCTGAAATCAAGAGTTAGACACTTAACCGGCATCTGAGCCACCCAGATGCCCCAAAGGTGATGTTCTTCTAAAGTAGTCTGGCAGTTAATGCTGGTCCTGGCAAACCTTTTTGCAAAGTTGTTGTACAAGTCTGCCAGTCAATATCAAGAAACATATCTAAGGAATTACATAAAAGCAAGCACTGAAAGTATTAAACATATGTGTAGATCCATATGTAAAGATAAAGGAGGATCTATATAATAAGACTTAACAGAATTCTGAGCTTCTTAGCCTTGCATGTGAAGCCCCCATAATGGTGGTCTTTAATTTTTTAAAGTTTTCTTTTTCACAAACCCTTCTTCACATTTCCTTATACTTCCTCCTCATTGCTTTCTACATCTTTCTCTATGTTTTCCAGTCTCTGTCTCTGCTCAAACTAGTCTATGCCTGAAATCATCCTCCATATCTACTTGTCAAATTACTATCCATTCTTCACATTACTCCAGAGTACTGTCTCCTTTCTTCACAATCTTCACATGTCTTTTAAATTCTGTGAATAGTCTGTCTTGACTGTTACAAATAATAGGAATCAAATAATTATAGGAAAAATGAATGACTTGTGAACTCCTAGCAGGTAGGAGTCTTATTCATCTTTGTATCCCCAAAGCACCCTAGCCATTTGGGAGATAGGATACTGATGTGTAAAGAACATAGAATGAAATATAGTTTAGAAACTTGTTTCATCTTTCTGTACTGCATGACCTTGGGCAATTACTTAACCTTTCTGAACCACAATTTTGTGAATAAAATGGCAAAAAATATGCAGTTATATGCAGTTCAGAATATGCAAAACTATTCCTTAATTGTGTATAGGATTCGATTGAATCACTTTTGAATATGCTGGTTGCCAAGGGAAATACTGATGAGTAATAAGATATTTATCCTCAAAAGGCTTATAGTCTTGAATTAAGGACTTCCACACATGAAACAAAGCAAACTATACAGAACATGCTATAATTATTAAATGAATTATATGATAAAAGAATTCAGAGAAGAGGGAGTCTATAATAAATACAAATGGTAGGCCATGAGGTAGCCTGAAAGCTGTGCAGTGTTGGTGGGGTAGCTGCGAAAGGGGATGAGAACAACATGAACAGAGATTGAATTGAGTGTAGTGTGATGTTTTTGACATGAGAAGTTAGCCAAGCTTTAGAGCAAAAGCCAAATTTTGTAGAATAGTTGTGAAAGGCCCTGAAATTCCAAGTAGGCTTTCCATTACTTGCCACTTTTGACCCCAAATTCATTTAATATACAGATATTGAACATTGACCCAACCTACTGTTTGGGCCTCATTACACTCCTCCCACACACCCTTCATTGTGGTCATAATGAACTTTTCACAATTTCCTGAACACTGATTTTTTCTGACCTTACTGTACTTAATGTCTCAGCATCACTTGGCATAATTACTCATGCTCTCCTAATTGAAACAGTTACTTATACTAGACTTTCTTGGTCTTTCTCTTATCTCACTGACCATTTATCAATCTCCTTTGCTCTGACTCCTCTTCCTCTGCTTGATTTCAAATGATTGGAATGCCCAGGGCTCCATCCTGGCCTCTCTCCTTTTCTCTAAGCAACCTATTTCTCTAGGTTATTTCTTTTGCCCACAAAATCTAAATATGGTTAGTGTGCTATGAACTCTCCTGCTCTTGAGCTGTCTTTGTTGACCTTTACCTCTGTACAGATGTACATGATACCTCTTTTTGGATATCTAATGGGCATCTTAAACTTAATATATCCAAAACTTCACTCTCAGTTTCCCCACCCAACCTGTTCCTACCCCAGTTTTCCTTGTTAAATCCAATTCCATCCTTCCATTTGCTTAGGCCAGAAACTTGGGGTTATGTTTTTCTCTCATTCCATTCGTAATTTGTCTGGCTTCTACCTCTAAAAGATACCTGAACCTGACAACACTTCACCCTCTTTGCCTCTACTACCCTAGTCCAAGTCACCACCACTTCTTGCCAGGACTAGCCTCCTAAGTCTCCTAGCTCTCCCTGCCTTTACTCTTTCTTCACCGTAGCCTAAGCAGCCGGAATAATATTGTATACATGTAAATGTAAGTCAGTTCTTAACTATTTCCCTGTGTAAAACCTCCAGTGGCTTTCCGTTGCAATTACTATAAATATCAAGTTCTTTACTATGGTCTGCAAGGACCTACATGATCAGACTACTGCTATCTCTTTCTTATCATAGCAGCCTCAACTTAAATGGCACTTCCTCAGAGATGCCTTTCCTAACTATTCTGTTGAAAATAACTCCCTTCACCCTGCCCCTCTGTTACCTTTTTAATTGTAATCCTGTTTTATTTACTTCACAGCACTTAGTATTCTCTCAAATTACTTACTCATTTTTTTGGTTATTGTCTGTCTCCTTTACTGGAATGTAAGTTTCATGAAAGCAGGGATCATGTTTTTCTTGTTCACTACTGTATCCCTAGCAGCTAGAACAATGTCATAAATATACGTAGGTGCTCAATAAATACATGTTAACTGAGTGAATGAACATGCTGTGTTCTTCCACTTATTATTTCCTTGTCTAAAAAGTGCCACCCTTCTTTCTTCCCCAAACGAAGCAAAAATTTCATGCCTTCCAAATGACAAAGCTCCTATTTACCTAACTTCGTATTTCAACATATTTTTCTTCCCCTCTGAAGCTTTCCCTAACCATTTCCCTCTTTCTCAGTTGTACCTATTACATTTTACTCTGGCTGTTTATCTATCTGTCTACCCTTCTTAGATTGTGAAGTTTTTTATGGACAGACCTATGTATTTGGGTTGGTTTCCTTAGCACATGGAATAATGCAAGGCATTGACTTAATGTTGATAAATACATGACTCAACATCAAAATCTTAACCCCATAGTAGTTTTCCAGAAAGTAACATTGCTTTCTGAGATACAAAGATGGATAAGACTCTTGCCTTCTGGAAATTCACAATTTGTTCATTGTTCAATAAATATTTACCTACAGTGTGACAGGCATTATGCTTAACTGCTAAGGATACAGTGACAAAGCTTCCTGCCTAAAGAAACTCTATTTTAGTTGGGTATTATTTCCTTTGATTTTGATCAATAATATTTCATGCTGTATATTGGTGTTTCCTAGGTATTTTTAGTCTGTAATTAACCTGGGAACTCTATGGGAGACAATGGGAGAGACAGATTAACTACCTAATCCTAATCTTATGTTGCATGTATGTTATCGCATAGTTACAGAATAGCAAAGGAGGAGTAATGGAGGCCAGAACTGTGTAGCACACCCAAATTGTTTTCCCAATTCTGCAAGCATGGCACAATTATACTCAAGGCTGCCAGTATAGATTATTCATACATAACAGTGGCAGATTTTTATTTTCAATGTTGATAGTGCTTTTTAATATTGTCATAAACAAATAGAACCATGACTAATGTTTCTTAATTTATGTGGTTAATTTCATTTACTCTTCATGGTTCTGACGCATTTCTAACATTTTGGTTAATGTTGCTCTGAATTCTCCAATTTCTAAATTCTGTGTATTCCTGAGTCCTAAGTGAAAGCACAAATATTTTGAAGGAATTTTGATATAGCAGGTAAAGTTCTGGAGATTTCAGTATTTTCTGAATTTTGACTGAAACCATATTTCTATTCTTATACAGCATTCATGAGTATAAAAAATATTTTATATTTCTGTTCTTCTAAAACACCTATTTCACTTGGATTTGAACCACAGTCTTTGAATATACATCTTAGTAGCATATTTGGAGTTTTATATAATTGAAAAAATTTGGTTCTCTTAGAGGAAGTACATATGCAGACAATAGTATATGACTTCTAGAAAATTCTTATGTATGCAAAGTGTTTAGAATTGAAGTTTAAAAACACCTTGGTAGAGAAGGAGTTAACAGGTTAGCTCCCCTTGGTTGCTCTCAGCATGCTCTCTTGCCTTTAGGAGCTGAAAAGATGATAACATTGGGCCCGGACATGCCTGTGTGGAGGTTGTGGTACTCCTGGGGTTTTTGCAGCTAGCTGTAAAGCAAGCTAGAACATGTTCATCTCAGAGTTCCTTGTTTTTCTTTCAACCCTTTCAGTGCCCTGCAGGAGTCATTAAATCAAAACTTCATGCTGATCATCACCCACCGAGAAGTCCAGCGGGAGTACAACCTGAACTTCTCAGGAAGCAGTACCATTCAAGAGGTGAGTTATGTCTCACAGCTAAGGAATAAAGGTAGCTCATTATAGCTAATGTTGACCCTGTTAAAGAGGGCTTATCTGTTCTAGTTGGAAACTCTCTTTATGTTTCATTATTGGGTTCTTAATTTTAATTAACTGGAGCATCAATGATTACTGTAGATCTATTTAATGACTTGACCCAGAAAGATAGATGTTATAAATGAGAGCTCTTGATAACTCTTAAAATAGTCAACTTAAAACCTTGCTTAAAAATAATTCATTGTTATATAATGTATTTTACCGTTTTATAGTAATAGTTAAAAATATTAATTTGGAAATTCTTGACAGCATGCATTTTCGAATATGCCTATATTTTATTTGAAAGGTTGCTCTCAAATGTATTATTTATAATGTGTACCCTGCCTTTTTCCAAAAGGAGTTTGAGGAGGCTTTTCTTTAGTAGCTCAATCCCAACATTAGGCAATATTCATGAGATGCTGTTGGAGACTGTCAGTCTTTAGCTTAGAATATCTGAGATATAGTGTCAATATTTTCTTCAATGTGGCCAACCAGGGCCACTGTTTCAAAAAAGAACCGCCCCCAAGAGAGAAAAGGTACCTTTTTGCCTGTGGCCCCACCCACTTAAAAGCCAGTAATTTATCTCCATCTGGGTAAAATGTATAAGGCTTTGACAGGATTGTGTTTAGAAACACTGAAATGACGATTATGACAGTTACGTCTTGTTAATTGTGAAGACAACCATCATTTGTCTACTGATATTTTTATAAAGATAATTATGCTTAATCTTGGATTATTTCATAAATTTTTTCTTGGTCTACATTGTTTAAGATAATTATTAATGTCATATTGAAAGAATGAGTTGTTCTCACCTAATAATTTTACAGACGTATATGAATTGTTTTAGTAGTGGTTAGACTATTAATGGTTTCCTTTTTGGATGTTTTGTCAATGAATTTCAACTTCTGAATTTGCCATAAGTAGCTCATTGTTTAAAGTTTATTTTCTCTGTTTATCACTTGAATAGTTTGTTGACTAGTAACTAAAATCTTTAAAATTTTTCTTGGCCCCTACTTTGAATCATAAGTTTGAATTATTTGATTTTTTTTCCAGAATTTTAAGTGTATTAATTGGCATTTCATTTTAACCTCTATAATGGGTGTTCTAGTCTCTAAATTTTCAATTCCTTGGAGAATCATTGTTGCTTTTACTTTAGAAATAATGTTTAACTATGGCTCTATAGCAGATTTATTCTGGTAACTTCATGGTAGTAAAATTTAAATTACATATTGGATGTAATTAAATAAGGAAATTTAGTTTCAAAACAACTCCATTTTAATCAAGAAAAGCAAAAATAATACAAAGTAAATTTCATTTTGTTGTTGATTTACTTTTTTAAATTGAAGACTAGTACAATGCTTGATGGATAAATATACACTGCTGTATTTATTTTCTGATTGAAATTTTTATAGCCAAAATTTTTTACCTTTTTTTTTTACATTTTTTTTTAACATTTCTCTAGTTTAAGTGTGTTTCAACTTTCTCCCACAAGAGGGCAGAAAGGACTATTAAACTGATAGTCTAAAAATGTCATTCAGTGTTTTCAAATTAGCTTCTCTTATATTAACAAAAAGGAGCATAATGGCCAAGTTATTGTTTGATTTACAGATAATTGGCATATTGCAGGGAGGAGACTTAATTTCACCCTTTTAAATTAAACAGGGAGATTTAAAAAGACATAAAATATTCATTAATGTTCGGTGATTATAAAGTAGTGGCATATATTTATTTTGCCTTTATTACTGTTTCGATGGGAAAATACTGCAAATATTTCCGAAATCGAGTTGGCCATACTGACAAGTTGAAATGTTTAAGCAGCGTTAATGCAATCTGCTCACACCTGATATCCTATGCAGAATGATTCAAAATGACTACATCAATTATTAAAAGAAATATTTAAAATTCTGTAAATGTGCCATTGTGCGCCACAGTTGGCTGAAACTGTTCTCCATGGCCTGCTATTTAGATTATCCAATATATTTTAAGCTTCAAGGACTTGAAAACAGTAAACCTTTTTCATACCATTTTCTAAATGAAAAATGTCCCAGAAATATTTTTGCAAAGACAGATATTCTTGTGTATTTCTTCACAAGAGTTTGGTTTCTTCTTTTTCTTTTTTCTCCCCCCACCTTTTAAGTTTATTTAAAATAATATTTTGAAATTCTAGGTGCCAGGACAAAATAAACGCAATTTCTAGTATCAGTGCTTTTTGTGAGTAGACAGGTACATGGAAGCTCCTTTATTCTGTACAATTTAGTAAAAAAGAATATAGGATTATAGTCTCTGGGCCTAGGATCACACTCTGTAGGCCTAGTTCTAAGACTTTTCTTCTTCAACTTATGGAATATTTGGGGGCTTGGGGGTGGTTCGGGAGGAATAGTTGCTCTTATGCTACAGCCATGCAACCCACAGTGACATTTAAGTATGTCCTTTTTTGTTGTGTGATTGAAAGTCAGTTTGCAACACAATAAAAATACAATGTCAATATGATTTTGCAGTATGGTTTGATAAATGTTAGAATTTTTGCTATTAATATGGAAGCTTAATGATGCCATATATCTTAAATTATAAATTAATTTCTGTCATCAGTTTCAGAAATCTCTTTTCAGTGTTGTTTAATAGTTCCAAGAATGAATTCTAACCAATATATGAGGGAAAGGAAGAAAAAAACACCTGATTTTTTTCCAGGGTAGGAGTATATTATTTTTGTTATAGATGAAAAAACAGCCCATTTTTTGCTGTTTTTAAATTTTGAAAGCCTTGCGTATATAAAAAAAAAAAAGCTTTTGTAATATTTTTCCCCCGGAGGCAAATTTGTATTAAATGAAATAGTGTTGAAAAGGCACTATGATTTCAACTTTATTTAGACAAAATACATTTTTTAAAATACTGAATTAGAAAATAGAACTTAGATGCAGTTTGAATTTCAAATAAACTCTTCAGTGACCATATGTTCATGCAAGTTAGTGGTGATAAACCGTAGTTGTGCAAGTGTTTGTTCATTCTGGCTCTGTGGTCTCTTGCCTCACAATGCATGACTTATGTCCTTTGGGTGCTCTAGATTTTAATTTAAGCTAGTTAGATATTGAGGGTTTTTTTAAACTCTTTACAAATCATTCCACTTACCTTATCCTTCTACTTGAGGAAAAGGCAATGATAGTATAAAAAGGTCAGTGTGGAAAGTTGCAAGTAGTCCTAGAATAAAAATCCTTTCTCTTTTTCCATTTCAACAAATCGTTTATGAAATTATCAGATAATATGACAATTACTTTGTGACAGCCATCTTTCCACCTTTTTGGGTCCTGAAGTAGCTACTTGCCACACTTTAAAACAGTGAATTTCTTTGAAAATTTAAACAAGCTTACCTTATTTTAATGAATTTTCTACACTGAGAATTCAGATTTTTAAACAGTCAATTATACAGATTCTAGTAATACTGTCTAATACTATTAAAATCTGTGATTACAAATGCACTTGGGATTGGTTAAATTAAGGGAAAAAAGATTGATTTGCCTAGTGCAAATCCTAAACCCAGGTGTGGAAAAGGATATGAAGTCCCTGAAATCAAGCCAACTTTTCTTGGAAACCAATTCTTTGTTGTCTATATTACTATTGCAAAAGCTTCTATTAGGCAGAATACCCACTTTTCTTTGCCGATGTCATACAAACTTAAGGAATACACACATGACCCAGAATAACAATAATAAGAAAACTAAATATTTTTGGTATGGAATCATGGAGTATTACTTATCTGTTATAGCGAGAAGCATGATAAATAGCTATTGGAATTATTTAAATTCTCTTCCAAGTTTCACTTTACCCTAGAATTCTCACTGTTCTTATTAATGTTGATTTAGCTCTTAAGGGGAATGAAAGGGGAAAATTGATGACCTATAAAGATATAGCTTGCATAAAATAGTAAAACATTTCACTACTAATATTAGTGATTGTCAAGTGAGAAGCCAGTAGTTTGAATTAGCAACAAGAAGTGAACTAAATATATAAATCATACCAGTCTTTAAAAATAATCTTGGCTAAATAATTGTGAAATCATGAGGCTAGTTCTGATTCTGCAAATTTGAAACTTGGGTTGGGTTTTGTGCCTATTTTTCTATTTGCTACTTTCTGAACTTGCTTGATTAACGTATATTTCAAACTCTTCTCCTTTGATGCTAGAGATCATTAACAGTATTAAATATGTAGTTTTTTAGAGATTGTACTAATAAACAATTTTCTGGTATTGGGTTGACCATAACTACTTAACTAACATGCCCTTTCTGTAAATGTTTTAGGTATAGTTGTTTTTTGTTTGTTTTGTTTTGTTTTTTTGTTTGTTTGTTTTCCAGTTTAGAGAGGGCGGGGGTGCTGGCACAGAACTGAAGAGTAGACTAGCTGAGAATGTGCATATGCAAGAGGGTAAATTAAATTGTGTGCTTATTTAATTAAAAGTTTAAGTGGTTTATAAATTTACTTCAAGATAAACGGCATATATAAACTCAATTAGAATGAACCCATTTTAATTAGCATATATCATAGTTTGATTTTTTAAAATTTGAAATCACAAATGACATCTTAGCAAGAATGAAAGCGATATAATTTCTTAAGCAATCGGGCAATGAATTCAAGCCTTTATTCAGCTTTGAGAAAAGGACATTATGAGTTTCTTTTAAATATGCGTGTATAGTATTAGTTTCAAGTTGAAATTTATAATCTGTTGAAGTCATACCACTTTAAGTGAACAAATTGCTAATGATCATTTTATAAATATTGAGGTTACCTGTTATTCCTAGTAAATCATCCCCTTAGGAAATAAGTTTAAGTAATATTTACAATGCAGCCATTTGGAACTGACAAGTCTTTTTCTCTCCCCAAAAGTATTTTAGAATAATCTCTCTGGGAAAATTTTTTTTTTAAGCCCATGTAAGTATTTCTTCACCTACTTTTCAAGAGGATAGAAACAATGAAATTTTGTTAAGAATTAAGGGCAATGCTTTGGTCCTTTGTTACTTAAGATATGTGTATCCTAACATCTGCTTAGCTGACCATGTTTCATAATCTGTGATTTGTGTGTTGGTAGTTTTGAAATGTCTGGGTTAAGAGAAATTATGTTCAGTTATCAGAAACTAATAAACATAAGACATTTTTATATGCAAGAAAAGGCAGAGAGTAAATAATTGCACTGGTGACCAATACTGTAATAATCCTGTTTTACAATATGCACTTGACAGGTTGTAATAGTGCTAATTGAAGAGACTAATTCACACTTGCTTCATTCTATTCAAAGGCAAAATCAGCAGCTTGTTTTGCTTTTGACCAGATGGTCCTCATGAACACCTACTGTGCACTTTAAGTGCTTTACTAGAATTACAAAGGCTGGGGGCTGCGTTCGACTCCAAATGATTGGAGAAGAGAGAGGGAGACAGAGAGAGAGAGAGGGGGAAAAAAACCCCTCTGTGCTCAATGGATTTGGTGCAAGTAAATTAATTCTAGTGGACCCATTACACACTGAGCCCCCTTTTCAAAGCTCTGAGCCTCCTCGCTTGCTCTGTAGCAATGAGAAAGAGAAAGAGAAAGGCAGATTACTGCAAACAGAAATAAAAAAAAGGGCTATGAAAGGGAGAAAAGAGGCCTTGAAGCCTTTCATATCATTTGAGTTTTTCAAGTGCGTTATTTTTGGGGAGGGTGGATATATGAAAAGCCAATTGGAGTTTTTTTTGTTTTAAAGTGCGCTATTTAAGCACCATGAATATAGGCGCAAGAGCAACAGTTGACTGAGTTTACTGTGGTGAAGCTTTGTGTCCGAGGATGAATCAAATTCATTATATTCAACTCTTTGTGTTTTAACATGAATGTAGGGTTAGTTTCACAAGACTGTGTCTGTTTAGGATAATTATAATTTAATATTTTCCTTTCATAAAGTTATCACTGTAGATGTCTAAAATTTTAATCAAAGCAGATTTTGTACATTGACTTTGAAGCACCCTGACAGTTTAAAATTCAAAGGAAAGCTTTTTTAGTTTTCAAAAGAAAAGAAAGGCTCATTCTAATGGCATTGAAGCAGAGATTATTATAACTAATTAGAAGTCACACATCTGTTAGCTTTTGGTTTGTGACTTACTTATGTATTTTTTGAGTAAAATATATACTTTAAAAATATATTGCTGTTATTGAGTGAACCCAAAGGGATAAAATTCACTTAATGGGGAGCCATTTATTTGAGCCAACCATTTTTGCAAATTTCTACACGGTCCCATAAAAATATGTAGTATATTAAAGTCCATTAAATGTGAATGGAATTGTATAATTAATAACCTGAAATTGGAATACACTTCCAAACAAAATATTCTCACATAGTTCTTGTTAGGATAATTCTGATTATTAACCAAAGTTATTATGACACAACAAGAAAATTAGCTAGCCCAGATTGTGCAGATTTATAATTATCCTTAAAGCTGTTTATGTACAATTGTAATTTGGAATACTGACACTGTAAAATAATGAATTCTAAGCTATGTGGGTTAGATAAGATACAAGGGATTACATCTAGGACATGTCAATTTTGTATGTTTTTATACTTTTAAGTTTAGTACTCGTGATACATTTTTGTTGCATGGTCTACTTTTGTTTGATGGCATACTGACACTAATTCAAGTGCATTTTTATTATAGTTACTAGCAAAGAATACAACAAAATCATGCCAATAATATATAACTTAAAGATAATTGTAAACAATTCATAGAGAAGACTGTTCCTAAGTTTGGCCTATCTCTTTAAATGAATGTCTAGAATTTATACTTTAAAAGGGATAAAGCACTAATAATGTTTTACATATCAATATATGTTAATTACATTCTTAGGAAATAAAATGTAGAAATGTAAAACATTTGGGTTTTATTTTTCAAAGACTTTATAATAGTAGCATGCCTTCTTTAATATTTAAAATAAAATTTGATTCATTTCCTATTAACGTCATTACTTTAGGACTTCATTCATTGAAATACAAGTTTTGAGGTGGGGAAGAATATAGGGGGAATCCCCAAAACTTCAACCAACAAAACATATAATGAAATTTATAAGCAATGAGGTGTTAATGAATTGATATCCTTTGGGAGAAAAGGATTTCTAGAAAAAATATGAATGATTAGGAAAACTTACTGAAAAATTTTTTGCAGTGGACTAAAAATGAAGGTAAGACTACTAGATTCTCTTTCTTG
This sequence comes from Halichoerus grypus, assembly GCF_964656455.1. Classification (NCBI taxonomy): domain Eukaryota; kingdom Metazoa; phylum Chordata; class Mammalia; order Carnivora; family Phocidae; genus Halichoerus; species Halichoerus grypus. Next base: position 148,117,671 of record NC_135716.1, read on the forward strand.
TAGGTACCATAAAAAGCTATCTTTAAATCTAAAACTTCAATTAGCAGACATGGTTTGACCATGACCATGCAGTCACTAACTTAGGTGGGGCTGATTCTTTGGTTTCATAGGCACCGTAGTTGGAGCCTTTCTTCTCATGAAGAAGAGTTTATTTCAGTATTAAAATATTAACCCCTAGATTCCTGAATGCCAGAGACAAGTTTCTCTCCTGTAGGGGAAGGGTTGGAAAAGGCTACAGTTTTTTTTTATAGACTTGGTAGGTACCATGTTACTTAAGCTGAGAAATATTTTAACATTTAAATATCCTCCAGCCATAAAATAAGAATAATGACCTCATTCTTCTCCCAAACCAATCCCAGAAAAAAAAAAAAAGAGAGCGAGAAAGAAGTAAATCAAAGGATGGGTAAGTGAATATAAGGTGCTCATAAACATAACCTAGATTGAGTCAAGGTATATTAAGGCCTGCATGTTGAAAATTATTTACATGTTTATCCTTACATACCAAAGATTATTTGTCCGTAACCCCTTAAACATCTGTTTATGATCATTTTTCTTTTGTCTAATGTGTCTTGTGTATGACTTAATACTATCTAGTCAAGGAGTTCTTTTTCAAACATATTTAGTATGGAAAATAAAACTTTAAAAAGATTCTATAGCTCAGTTTAGAGCTATATTACCTTATTATTACCCTCAATACATTCTTTTTTTTAAAAAAACTATTTTTAAAAGAAAAAAGACTTTAAAAGCTTGTAACAAACATTTTTTATAAATGACAAAATGTATTCCTTGCTTTGTGGTCATTGCGTGACCAGACAGTAGAGTACTGGATTGTTCTAAGGTTTTTACAGCTGCAAGGCAAAAGCATCTGTTCGTTGCAAAGCCGGCATTGTTTAATTTTGACACTGACTTTTCCATGCGTCTTGTACCAAGCACTGGATTAGATGCCACTAAGATGAAATTTGTTTTAAGTTGCTCCCAAAGTGCAGCTGTCCCCATATACGGCCTTGTAGCTTAACCAAAACAGACAGACATAGGATCAATCAGAATCTTTGTACAGGGTCACCTTACTAGGCTGGAGAGGCTCAGAGAAGGAATGTTAATGATATTTATTGTGAATAACTGCAAAATTTGTTTCCAAACTTATTTAGTGTATGTAGAAGTATATCCTTCCCCTTTTTAGGGCAACAGAACCATTTTTAAATATTAAGCTTTTAAACTGGGGTATCAAATACTATGGTGCCTATATATACACAGGCACTATTCTTCCACATTTGATTTTAAGAAAAGTGATCAGTTTATTGGTCACTAAAGTAGTAATTGACTGAAAATAAAACTCAATCTAAAATGGCTCTGCTAAAATCTTGAGAAGTGGACATTTTTATAGAATGATAATTTTTCTTTAATGTTTCAAGTGAATGAAAAATGAAAGAGCACCTCACTTCCCGGGTTTCCTGGGATTGTGTGAATTTCTACCCAGCTGGTCCAAATTGATTGATACAGGGCCAAATATTTGTCTGCCTACATTTCAAAGTCTATAATTTGCTAATGAATTGTGGTAATAATCTTTCATCATACATGAAAGATTTAGCCAAACAATTTGCTAAGTATGTATTTTGATCATAAAATTTTTGGACTTACACCAAGCTTTACATCTATTTTACAGCTTATGCATGGGGGTGGAGGGGGAACAGGGGGAGAAATAATACTGAACATGAGCACTTGATGGAAAGGGATGAAGGAATTGAGGGAAGAAGGTACTTTGGAAAAGAGTAATGCTAGGAAAGTCCTATGAGTGACAGTGGAAAACAAATTAGATTTGCACTTAGAGTACAAAATAGAATTTTTTAAATGCCAGCAGTTTTAGCCTGTGATGTCCAGAGGTATGGTATGTATCCAGGTAGATGAAATCAAGGAAGGAATTTTTTCCTTTTTGGCTACAGCTATTCTGTACATTGATTATGGAATAATTTCCTTGAAACTTTATGCTAGAAAAGTCAAGTGCCCACAAATTAAAAGTAATTGAAGGCATAAGAATAAAAGCCAGATGTTTGTTGGGGTTGATTTAGAGACTTAAAAAAAAACAAACAGTGAAGACATAAATATGATTTGACCAATTCCAGATGAAGGTGAAAGAGGAACCTCCTAGTTAAGCTTTTGACATGACTGTGGGCATCCAAGAAAATACTTTCTCCCTCTAAAATAAAGACTGTACAAAGGACAATGGGGGCTCATATTTGTATGTGTGTGTGTGTGGGGGGTGATATTTAGGATTAAGTATCCTCCATTTGAGAAAGTGTAAATCTTAATTATGTATTTTTGAAGAGCAGCATAGGATAGACTCCAGAGAAAGCCCAGGATTAGCCAATGGAGTGAGAGGACAAGAAAATGTTCTAAGTAAGATTCTATTGTATATCAGTAATTTCTGTTTCATTGTTAGAATTCAGGGTGCTATGACTTCTTATTTGACTGATATAGTCTGAATTGTTTTCAAGTTGTCCGTAAGGAGAATATTTAATAATATTGATAAAGTTTTCCTTGCCTTGCAGATAGGTAGTTTAAAAAAAAGCAGGTAGCTAGAAAGAGAGAAACATATTATAAAAGAGACTGGACCTTCCATTTTATAGACTTTAAAGATAAGCAGCTTTAGAATTTTTACATACCTATTGGACTTCTTGATTATGTCACATTTCCAGAGCATTATTTCTATCCACTTATCTAATTCTCTTTTCTCTGATAGAGCTAAGCCTGTTCTAAATGTTAATACAGTGAATGTCTATCCAAGATGGCACCATTGGAAACTCCTAATGCATATAGGAAAGTTAAAAGATTTCTATGTCAGACTAGAGCTTTATTTCAAATGAATTGAAATCTTGTTTTACAGTTGACTTTCTCAGGCTCTTTCCTTCTATTTTGTGATTTTTTTCTGTTTCACCAATTTGATACTTGTCATAATTCTTTTGTGAGCATAGTTACCACATTTATGATAGTGCAGTTAATACAGAAGAGATATCTATAATCATTATGAAGGAAAAAATTATCAAAACTGAGGGTTATAGAAGGGAGGGGGTGGGGGGATGGGGTAACTGGGTGATGAGTATTAAGGAGGGCATGTGTTGTGATGAGCACTGGGTGCTATATGCAACTAATGAATCGCTGAACACTACATCAAAAACTAATGATGTACTATATGTTGGCTAATTGAATATAATAATTTAAAAAATCATATTTAAATAAAATCAATTATGAGTGAGATAGTGACATTCCAGATTCTCTTGTTCACAATTTTATAAAAATTGCATTTCAAAAACATTGAAGTTATAGGTTATATATATTAAATTCAAATGTTGAATGCTGTTGCCATTTGTTTCTAGTACTTTGGATATTCTGTTATCAAAAGCACTTTACATTTACATGCCTGCCTTTGCCTGATGAAAATGTGAAGTATTTCCAACTAAGAGGTATGTTTGTAATGTCTAATAATATCAGTTAAACATCAGTTCATTTCTCTTGAATCAGTAGGTATTTCCCTTATGCTTCACATTGTAAATGAGGGAATTTTAATAAGGTGTATTTAAGGCTATTTTTTTGTGGGTGAAAATTTTTGTTGCTGATAACAGGTATGCACATGGATCACTGTGCTTGGATTTTGAAATTTCAGAAATATAGTAAAATGTCTTATGAGTCCTAATTTCTATTGGTAATTGTAATTTCAAATATTGTGACCAATGTTTGTATATAACGAATGAGCAATATGTGGAGCATGACTCTAAAAGTGATTGATATATTAACATGCTTACATGTCATAAATTTAAATGAATGTTGATGCCTTCAAATTAGTCATCTTTGTTATTGATATATATATTCTCTGTTGCTCAGAAGTTATTCTAGATTTCTAGGAACTGGCTTTAGAGACTATGATGCTTTTTAAAATTTTTCTTCTTGAATGACCTCACGTATGGCCAATCTTTGTCATATGAAGGGGAGAAATTGATTTGTTGAAACTGCCAAAAGTAATTGGAAGCCAGATGTTGAGAGGCAGGTGGTTATTCAATCTGGGTAGTCAAATTTTTGGTTATTCTCTCTTCTTTGAGCTTCTCCTCTCCCTGTAAATATATATCTGTCTTAGCATTTACCACACTCATTTGCAGTTATCTGTTTACTTATTTTTTCCCCCTATTAGACTAAGAGCATCTTAAGAACAGGAAAAGTATCAAATTCATCTCTTTATTTCTGGACCTACCACTGAATTTGTTAAAGAGTTGGTATGCTTAATGAATGACTGAATTAAAAAAGAATCTATAACTCAATGAGATTATTTGCATCTGAAGGCATTTGCAAAAGTGAAGTCATTCAAGGCTTTCTGAGTATTTCAAGCATTTTAAGTATTAACGTTGACATAAATAGGTACTTTCTCAAGGGGGTTATGAGAGATCTCTCTGATTTAGCTATTTAAACTCTCACTTATTTGTTAAAAATGAGACTGAGAATAGATAGTTTGCACAAAAAGTGTAAAATAAAATTCTGACTTTAAAATAGATTTATGTCATCCTTAATTTGTAATATCTGCCAGGTCATTTCTTGGTGTTTTCTTTGTAAATGAAGTTATAGCTGTTTTTTTGTTGGTTTTTTTTTTTTTAAATTTTTTAATTAACATATAATGTATTATTTGTTTCAGGGGTACAGGTCCGTGATTCATCAGTCCTACACAATTCACAGCGCTCACCATAGTACATACCCTCCCCAATGTCCAGCACCCAGCCACCCCATCCGTCCCACCCCCCCCTCCACTCCAGCAACCTCACTTTGTTTCCTGAGATTAAAAGTCTCTTATGGTTTGTCTCCCTCTCTGGTTTCATCTTGTTTCATTTTTCCCTCCCTTCCCTTATGATCCTCTGTCTTGTTTCTCAAAATCCTCATATCAGTGCGATCATATGATACTTATCTTTCTCTGACTGACTTATTTTGCTTAGCATAATAGCCTCTAGTTCCATCCATGTCATTGCAAGTTATAGCTGGTTTTTAAAAATTGTTTTCCAAATCTAGGGGATGCAATCTTACAGATTTTAATCTAACTATTTCTCAATTGGCAATTAGTTAGCTTGTGATAGTGGAAAGATCATTACACTATGGTGTATGGAATCTGAGTTCTTTTTTTTCTTATTTTAAGATGGTTTATTTATTTATTTAACAGAGAGAGAGAGATAGTGAGAGCAGGAACACAAGCAGGGGGAGTGGGAGAGGGAGAAGCAGGCTTCCCGCTGAGCAGGGAGCCGAATTTGGGGCTCGATCCCAGGACCCTGAGATCATGATGTGAGCTGAAGGCAGACGCTTAACGACTGAGCCACCCAGGCGCCTGGAGTCTGAGTTCTAATCTTCCTGCTACTAACAAGCTGCATGATCATCTAGCCCTGAGTGGCTTCGTATTTCTTTTTCATTTGTATGACTTTTTCATAATGTAGAACTGCAGAAACTCAAAGTTTTTGCTGGTGAAAATATAAAATGTCTTAGAACTTTAAAGTATGCATAAAATCCCTGTGTCCCATTGAACTTGGTGTATACTTCTATTGCAGCACCTCTATTCTTTTGTTTTGTGTTTATTTTCCTTCTTATGGTAGGCTTCTTGAGGGTAGGATCTCAGTCATTTAATCTTCATATTTATAGCACTAAATGTAGTACCTAGCACCTTATAAATGATTATTAAGTGAGGAAGTATTTACATGAGTCACCATCCAGTAGCTGAAAAGAAATTGGGAAACCTGGATTCTAATATCTGATATTTTGCTTTCTTAGCTATATTAGTTTGGGTAATTCATTTAACTACTCTGGGTCTGGGTCATTTATGAAAAATAGGAAATGGTTTCAGAGGAGTTTCCTGCTTCTAAAATTTGGTCATTATGTATGAATTTAGAAATTTCGTATGTGCTTCAGTTGAACCTTGTGTGTGAGGTTGGGATGGGGGAGAGAGAACTGGTCAGTAGGTAGTCACCATGTATGTAAATATGTATATATGTCACTGTGGAATGTAAATATCCCTTTAATACTTAAGGTGTTAAGAGGTTCAAGATTGAAATAGAGGCCTCTCTTGCCATGGTGTTTGAATTGATAGAATTGAGATTTTTAATTTTTATCTTAAAGTAGACTTTAACCTTGAATACATATGATCTAACAAGACTTTAAAGGTTAGTTGCATAAACATAACAAGTCTTTCTAATATGTAAGATTTTTAAGTATTGAGATACGTAAAAGTAAATGGTAGTAGTTTAATGTCATTAGTTTCACTTGTGGTAAGTGAATTAAAATTCTATGAGAATATCAAGGCTATAAAGATAACTACCATAAGGATACACCTATAGATCAATGGAACAGAATTGGAAGTCCAGAAATAAATCCCTTACACTCAAGTTCAGTTAATTTTCAGCAAGGTTGCCATGACAGTTAAACATGGAAAGAATAGTGTTTTCAACATATGGTGCCGGGACAGCTGGATATCTACATGCAAAATGAAATTGGACTACTCTTTCACATCATATGTAAAAATTAATCAACTGGATCAAAGACCTAAATATAAAAGCTAAAACTGTAAAACTCTTAGATGAAAACATAGGAATAAATCCTTGTGACCTTGGGCTAGGTGATGGTTTCTTTAGATATGACATCAAAAAGACAAGCAACAAAAGGAAAAATAGGTAAATTGGACTTCATCAAAATTTAAAAACTTTTATGCCTCAAAAGATACCATCAGTGAAGTGAAGAAAATACTCACAGAGTGGAGGAGCATATTTCCAAATCACTTATTGATAAGAGACTTGTATCTGGAATATAAAGAACTTTTACAGCTTAACAATGAAAAGACAACCTAATTTAAAAATGGGTAAAGGATTTGAATGGATATTTCTCAAGAGAAGATATGCAGTGACTATGCATATGAAAAGTTGCTCAACATCTTTAGTCATTAGGGAATTGCAAACCAAAACCAGAATGAGATAGCATTTCATATCACTAGGGTGGCTAGAATAAAAAGGATGACAGTAACAAGTGTTGAGAGAGAACTGGGGAGTTTTTGCATAGTGCTTCCATTAGTTTGTTCTGTTACTGTGCATGTAGTAGAAGCATATTTGAGCGTGGAATAAGTACTTCTTATGAGAATAAAGATATTAATTAGCCTGTTAGAAAAATATATTCTCTGTGAGGAAATTATCATGTATCTATAATCTAGTGGAGATCCACTAAAAGAGGGAATGGTTTTTATTTCACAGTAATTTGAATGAATTTCTACAGAGATTCTTGTAGTCAGTGATATTTTAGCTGTTGGCCTTAAAGTTGTTGATTACTTCACTGAGGGGAAAGGAGAAGGAAGCTTCACATTGGGTTAGTGTTTTATACTTTTCAACTTCCTTTCCCTGCCTTACTGCATTTGATTCTTATAGCATCTGCTAGTGTCAGGCCTGCTGCATATGGCTGTGTAGGTTGAAAATGGAACCACCTGAAGCTGTGAAATACAATGGTCTTGATGAGGATGTGAATGTAGGACTTGATGAATGTAGTCACTCTTCCTTCTAGTTATATAAATAGGGGTACTGGGGCACCTGGCTGGCTCAATCGGTGGAGCATGTGACTCTTGATCTTGGGGTTGTGGGTTTGAGCCCTATGTTGGGGGAGAGATTACTTTAAAAAATAAAATCTTTGATAGATAAATAGATAAATAGGTAGATAGATAGATAGAGGTGCTGATGCAGGTTATAGGTAAGTGGTATAAGAGTCCCCAATAAAGTCATTGTTTTTTCCCATTGTATGATTTGTAGTACTTTCATTTATTTCATTTCCTAAATCTTTAATCCATTCACATTGTCTCTGAGAAATAGCCTACCTCACCCTCCTTCTGTCTCACTATGTAGACTCTTTCCTCATCTGTAAGATTAGCAGTGGTAGTATTACTTGCCTAATAGGTATTATTTATGCAAATGAAAGTGAGACAATAAACGTGAATATAACTTTAGTAACTAAAATACTTTTTATAGGAATTATTCTTCTTTCTATGTACCTCAGATTTTACTAAGTGACATTACTTGTCTCTTAATGTGCCTCACTTTTTTTTTTTTAAGATTTTATTTATTTGACACAGAGAGAGAGACAACGAGAGCAGGAACACAAGCAGGGGGAGTGGGAGAGGGAGAAGCAGGCTTCCCACCTGCAGGGAGCCCAGTGCGGGGCTTGATCCCAGGACCCTGGGATCATGACCTGAGCCGAAGGCAGACACTTAACTACTGAGCCACCCAGGTGCCCCAGTGCCTCACTATTTTTAAAAAGGTTTCTTTAATTCTTCTCCTTCAGCTTGACTCCTTCTCTTCAAGCTGTTCAAAGACCCCGCCCCTCTCACTATATATATTTCAGGAAGACCATACTCAGCTGATAATCCTTCAGGAAATCTTCTATAATCCTCTGTCCTTTTATAGATGTAACCTCTCTTTACCTCTTCATTTTGCCCTTATATGCCACGATGTGATATTGTGCCTCATACACTCATTTATATACTTGTCCTAGCTCATTGTTCAGCTCTTTGAGGGGAGGGGGGCTATGTCCTGTTGATCTTTATGTTCTCTACAGAACCGAACAGAATGCTTTAAGAATAATAGGGGGAAAAATAATATAGAAGAAAAAGCATTTGTTGAAATTGAGTTCCATTCAGTTGTTCCAACCATAGCACTTAACATATGCATCTGTTATAGCACTTATTGGTGTTAACTGCAAAAATTTGATTGAAGTCATTAGTTGTGCTGGAGCTAACTCCTGTCAGCGCAAGAAAGCTGATTGCTAGATACTCAGGAATTTTGTGAACCTGATAAACTGTTGATAGTTTGAAATTGGCCACAGTTGGGAGTATTTACACCATGTAAATTGGCAAACTTCAAATCATGGCTTTTTGTTTTGGGAGAACCAATTTACCAGCCATCACTAGTTGTGTCTCTCTAACCCACAGTAGTCTGTGAATTCCTTCAGATTCATTTCTTTCTCAATGCCTGCCCTATGATAGGAATACTCTTTGCAGAATTAATGAATAAATAAGTGATTGAATATATCAGCTGCCTTATTCCTCTACTGTCTGACTCCTGCTGGCAGAGACTGAATTTCAGAGTCTAGTGTATTTTTTGAGATCGGAAATGGCCCATTGTCATGGTCTGCAGTTTTCTTTTTGCTTCAGAGTTTGAACCAAAAAAGGTGTCTATTGGAAATCAAGTCTATTAAACACAGATGTTTCAATAGCACAGTAAGGATGGCATTTCTGTCCATTATCACCTTGTTAAGCTACTCCTGCTATGATTTTGCTGCCTACTAAGTTTTTGGCATCCATTGCTTAACTGACTGACTCACCTTTCAGTTTCCAAGTTGGAAGCCAATAGTGTGAACCATCTCAAATTAGCTGAAAGATTTCCTTTCACGTTATAAGAGGTAACTTAACTGATTAATTCTCTCTAGTCATAGATGCTATAAATACCTACAAATGAAAATACAATGTCTTGGACCTTCAAATATTACTAAAAATAACTGTATTAAAACAACTTGAACTATTTTTTCATTAATGTTACTGTCAGTTTTATTAAAAGTGACATTTATATAAAATGAAATTTAAAAATAATGTTAAGAATCATTTGGATTTTTTATTTTTTCTAAAATATCCTCCATAATCATGATACATATAAGTTTAAAAAAAATGCTGTGCTTTCTGGCCATTCTGTGTGCCATCTATAGCCATCTAAACTGAAAAATGCTTTACATTTTTAATTTCCTTTAAATTTTGAAGAAAATAAACATCATACTCAGATCTCAACACTAAGTATTAAAAGAATAGAAAGAGCAGCTTTGTGAAGTTCTGTTTTATGTTCTATACATTATATTTATGTTACTTACAGTACTTTTAAATCCCTTTCAAAAGTCTGAGATGGGAGTGCCTGGCTGGCTCAGTCTTGATATTGGGGTCGTGAGTTCAGGTCCCACGTTGAACATGGAGCTTACTGAAAAAAAAAGGGGGGGCTGAGATGTATTGAATAGGTAGCAGGTTAATTCTTGTAACTGAGGAGGTGAGTAGGCTAATCACCAACATAATTTTTTTATTTCTGAAGTTCTACTCTCACTTTACACAATAGGTTAAATATTTTGTTGGTAAAATCGAGACAGACAGAAAATGACATTACACAACATGCATATTTGTTGGTTTTATTGAAAGTGCGAAAAATTTCAAACAGTTCTAATTAGGTGCAAGTGCACTCTTATCTCTAGAGGTACATCTTTCAGTATCAGCTACTCAGTTGCATGTTGAAATTCTGTGCTGTTTGGAATTTGTGCATTGCAGATACTGAAGATGTTTGATTCAAGAATAATAATAATGGAGGGGTGACATTTTAATAAAATCTTGCTTATTCTGTGGAAAAGTTAAGAGATAGAAGCTATTCAGAAAAATGTGAGATTCCTGTTTGGGTTAAAAATTTATAGTGTGCTAGTATTTGTTTTCAAGTGTGTGTGTGTTCCAGAATACTGTTGGATCATTTCCAGAGATTAATAGGCATTTGAAATTTATAATCAAAACATGGAAAGAATAACTACTTTTTATTTTTCAGACAAAGTTAAGGTCATCACAAATTTTGGTAGAAATGAAGCATACAACTAACTTTTCTTTTTTCAGGTATTTTATTAAAAAATCTGATTATGTGTGAGAGATTCTTGTTATGGAGAATACTGCACTGAGTAATTGTTTTTTTTATTTTTTTATTTTTTAAAGATTTTATTTATTTATTTGACAGAGAGAGACACAGCGAGAGAGGGAACACAAGCAGGGGGAGTGGGAGAGGGAGAAGCAGGCTTCCCGCCAAGCAGAGAGCCCGATGCGGGGCTCGATCCCAGGACCCTGGGATCATGACCTGAGCCGAAGGCAGACGCTTAACGACTGAGCCACCCAGGCGCCCCCTGAGTAATTGTTTTTACCAGATGATCCCATAGGTTACTTTTGGCTCTAAAGTTCTTGGAATCTGTGATGGATTTTCGAAGTGTTTCCTTAATAAAATGAGCATTATAACTTCTGCTTAAGGTATCTTTTCTATAAAATGAATTTTAGCCAAAGGAGCATTATAACTTCTGCTTAAGGTATCTTTTCTATAAAATGAATTTTAGCCAAAGGATAAGAAACGAACTTTAAAAAATTATAATTAATATTTAGTGATAAAACAAATTGTCAATAACACTTGAATGCTAGTTTTACAAAATATTAATTAGATGTTCCTGTTATCATACACTATCAGAGCTTAACATTTCTTCAACTTGGAAAGCATTATTTTAATCTTTTAACATTCCCTAAGTCTGTATCGTAATTAATTAAATATGAAACAAAAATGCTTTCTTTTGGTGAGCACCTACTATGTATACTAGGTACATCATAGTGAAAGTGGTTTTCCTTTTTAGCTAGATTTTATCTTAAGGCAAAATATTGCTTATTGTGAAGCAAAGGTAAAAGTTTTAGGCTCTAGCATTTATTCATGTTTAGGTCATTTACCAGAAATGTATTGTCAGTCTGTATGGTGTTGTTATTAGATGTATTAACTGCTAAGATGTATGGTTAAGACTGTACTTAAATGCTTGTACAGAAACTATTTTATTTTTTAGTATTTGCATTTAGAATGTCTGTGACATACAGTTACATGTGGAAATATATAGCAATTACCAATATTTTTATTTTGTTTATTGTGCTTTACATTTTAACTGCACAATGTTATGATTTTATTAATCAGTAAAAACGTGTTTTAGGTAATACTAAATTGAAATACAACTTATAGAAATAAGATAGAATTTACTGAGAATTATCACTTTGCCTCCTTAAGTGCATAAGGCTCTTGCCTACTTTTTACTTACCCTTCTATCTGGAACATCTTTTGTATGTTTGGCTCCTCATTCTTCAAGTCTCAGCTTCAGTGTCTTCCTAGAAAGACCTTCTCTGCCATCATTTCCCCAATCTAACTAGGTTTCCACTACTTTGTTAGTTTCCATCATTAAGTTCAGTTTATTTCCTTCATAGGACTGATCACAAGTTGTAATTATGTGTTCTGCTTACTTGTCTTTCCCATTAGACTATATGCTTCATGGAAGTAAAATTATGTCTGTCTTACTCCCCAGCATAACCCAAACACCTAGTTCAATAACGACAACAAAATTTTGCTGCCTCTAAGAAACTTGTCCACTCAAACTCACTGTCTTTTTACCTTTGTGAGGGGAGGCACTTTATGCTAGATGTACCACTTACTAAATTTGACCTTGTGAAGTTATTTAGTCTCTCCATGCCTCAGTTTCTTCATCTCTGCAAAGATGACATATTTCAGGGGTTTGTTATGAAAAATTAACTTTATTAGTGCATTTAGAGCTCTTAACACAATGCCTAATAATAAACACTAAATACAGATTTTTAATACTTAAAGATGTACTAAGGTCTGGATTGCATGAAAATTGTTTATCATTGTGTCCATTGCTCTCTTTTTTGTTGTAAGCTTCAGGAGGAGAGTAGTAGCTATGTTTTACTTATTTGTCTGTACTACTGTATGTCTGCAGTGTTCTGTAGCAAGTTAAGGTCTAGTTCAACATCCATTAGATACTTAATTCCATATCCTAAATATCTACAGAGTAATAAAATTGTTCTCTTGATGTCTGAGTGTTGCTATGAACTAAAAGCAAACAACCTCACCTTTGTTCTTCCTATTTACCAGAAGCTCCAACCACTCAGAGCTGCTCTGCATTCTTAGACACACACCCCTGCAACTTCTTGTACCTTTCCTTGTTCATGCTCTCTTCTGCTCTGACTGCTTTTACATTCCGTGTCCATATCTAGAAAGTTTTTAAGGTCCGTGCTCAAAGATGCCACTTCTATAAAGCTTTCTTTAATCTTCCATAGAGATAGAATGACTTTTCCTCTTAGCTCTTTGTTTGTGACTTTTTGGATACCTAATAATGTAATATCTTACATTAGAGTCATTTGTATAAAGCTCTTCCTATGTAAAAGAAATACGGACTTCTATTTCAACAAATATTCACGGCACTCTTACCATTTGCTAAGCACCATGCTAATAGCTTACAGCACAAGGATAATTTGCATGTGGACTTCTAAGGAAATAAACCCATATGTATTAAAGATGATTTAGTGCTGTAACAGAAGTCTATTGAAGATTGTAGGGACTGACATTGGCTTTACCTATATGGTTTAAAAAGGCCTTCTCAGGTGGTAATATTTGAGGTGGACGTTTAAAAATGGGTAAGAATTTTCCAAGGGGACAAGAGGAAAAGCATGGAAGCATGAAAGTAACTGTTTTAAGGAAATACCATTTTTCTGATACATGTAGAAGAAAAGGTTCCTTTTATTTTCTAGTCCTGTTGGGGTCTACCCAGTATAGTACTTGACATATAGTGAGTTTTTAATGTTTGAATAATGAATAAGCACAAGTGGTATGTCTAGCACAAACCAGCATAAACTGCAGTCTCATCTTTTGCTTCCACTTTATTTTGAACTATTTTTATTTTCAGTCGGTGTCTTCCCAAGTGCTGATACAGTGGCTAGTACATAAAGTTCCAAGTTTATTCTGCAAGTTTAGTAAGTTTAGTGAAATTTGCCTCTCTCGTAGTTGCAGTCGAATTTCTGCTACTGATTTAACTGGCTCTGCTTGGGTCACATATTCATCTTTAAACAAATAACTTGGTGGGTGAGAGGATAATTAGTTCTTAATTTGGAGAAGTGGGGACCAAGTCATTCTAAGTGCAATGGGATGCTTTTAGAGGTTTCAGAAAGAAAAATTACATGATCTAGTTATGTTTTTTAAGATACTATTTTTGCTGCTATGTGTAGAATAGATTGCAGAAGGCAAAAGTGAAAGCACCTAGACTTTTGCGGTAGTTATTGTACTTGTCCAGGTGAGAGACAGTGGTAGTCTTGTTTTGGTTATGAATTAAAAGGAATGAACGGTGAGATTAAGGTGAAAATGAAAGATGATTCCTAAATTTTTGACTTGAGTAACTGAATGGTAGTGCCATTTATTAAAATAGGGAGGACTGGGTATGAGAATAGTTTAATTTTGGATATGTTACATTTTTCATTGTTAAATATCTGCATAGAGAAGCAAGTATATCAATTGGGCAAATACTTAGGTGTCATTTTTCGCTATAAAGTGGAAATAAGGCCATCTAATAGGGATACTGAGGGATATGTTCCATGTATAAAGCATTTGGCATTTAATAGTTGAATAAAGGAATGAATGGTGTTGAAATTCAGAACTACAGCCTTTTTTTAAAAGGAACTGGTTTCCCTTCCCTCAGTAATTTTGTTGCCACATTTAGCAGTTATAAAACAATGTACTTTGTGTTGATGATCATATTTGGTAGATAAAGGATCTGGCATAGGAAAATATATATTTTAAAAAGCAACTAGTTTTACTTTATCAGATTGTCCATTTCTTGCCTTCTTCCTTGTGTTTTTAGTCCTAAAAATGGTGTTTTGTGAAATGTATAAGATAGAGGAAAAAGGGATTCCCTATAGTACCATGGTCAAACACTAATGAACTTGCCCTCAGATATATGCTTGACATTGTCTGACCCATGAGTTAAATAAAAAATGACAGTTGTGGTTTCAGTAGTGTACAGTTGCCTGCTTACTCAGTCCCTATACACGTGCCTATGAGGCTAATGCTATTTGTACTTATGAGAGATTGGGGATATTCCTGATGCAGTTTTTAGATTTTGTATTGTGGGGTATCTTAAGGGTGGCACAGGTGGAGTTAAACCTGCCTGGAGCAGGGGAAGGGCCTGACATCAAGTGTTAATTTTGAATGTGTAGTGGTTATATCAAATAGTCAAACACAAATTATTTTCCTTTTGTAGTTTACATATCTGGCCTAGATATGCTTCACAATTCATACTTTTCTATACTTAGTAATATGAAATAAAATGAAATTATTATGCACACTAAGGTTGACATTTTAAAGTGTAACAATAATTTTTCCATTATAGTGTTAGTTACTATTTTTTAAGTTACTCAGAAAGTACATAAATAATATTTTCATTGTAAATGGCTCAGGAACTCAGAAGCCTTAAAAAATAAAAATTGACAGCCCCTCTTTGTGAGTGGTATGGATTTCTTTAAGATAGCTACCCAGAAAGGGAATGACAGGGTTGAAGGATACATTAATTTTATTTTAATAGATATTGCCACATTTACCCCTTCAAAAAAGCTTTACTTTTTACTTCACCCACCAGCTATTTGAGCATGCATATTACACCAACAATGGATTATGTCAATATTTTTAGTTGTTTCCCCTTTGAAAGGTGTGAATGGTATTTTTTTTTAAGATTTTTAAAATTTATTCATTTGAGAGAGATACAGAGAGAGAGCATAAGCAGGGGGAGAGGCAGAGGGAGAGGGAGAAGCAGACTCCCCACTGAGCTGGGAGCCCAACATGGGGCTCAATCCCAGGACCTGGAGATCATGACCTGAGCCGAAGGCAGACACTTAACCATCTGAGCCACCCAGGTGCCCCGTGAGTGGTATGGTATTTTTTTAATTTGCATTTTCTTAATTACTAGTGAAATTAAGGATTTTAAAGTGTGTATTGGTTTATCTTGATGGTATTATAGTTTCCAAACCAAGTTACTTTGGTATTTACTGAATTACAAAGTGATTAGTTCATGTGCACATAGTAATGGTTGAAGTGGAACGATGCTGAAACACTTGATTCATGTTGTTTTACTATAGACTAAGTATATATTGTAGTGTATAATTTATTGCCTTTTCATGTATATCACAGTGGGAATAAAATATAGAGAGGCACTTATTATCATCATCGTTATTATTATTATGTGATCTTGGTTAAGTTACATATCCTCTCTGTGCCTCAGATGTCTCATCTATGGATGAATGGATAAAGAAAATATGATTTATACACACAGTGGAATACTATTCAGCCTTAAAAAAGGAAATCTTGCCATTTGCAACAACATGGATGAAGCTAGAAGACATTATGCTAAGTGAAATAGACACAGAAGGACAAATACTACGTGATATCACTTATATGAGTAATCTAAAATAATCAAATTCATAGAAGCTGGAAGTAGAATGGTGGTTGCCAGATGTCGGTGGGGGGGAAGGAGGAAATAGAAAAGTATTAGTGAAAGGGTACAAAGTTTCAGTTATATGAGATGAGTAAGTCATAGAGATGTACTGCAAAGCATAGTGGCTATAGTTAATAGTACTGTATTGTATACTTAAAACTTTGCTTAAAGGGTAGACATTAAGTGTTCTTATCACCAAATAATAGTAATAATAATGATGAGAATAAATAAAGAGGTTAGAAGGAAACTTTTGGAGGTGAGGGATAGGTTTATGGCTTAGACTGGTGATGGTTTCACAGGTGTATACTTACCTCCAGTTCATCAAGTTGTTTGCATTAAATATGTACAGCTTTTTGTATTTTAATCATAATACCTCAATAAGTTTTTAAAAGATTTTTATTTATTTATTTATTTATTTATTTATTTATTTATTAGAAGGTGGGAGAGCAGGAGGAGCAGAGGGGGAGGGACAGGGAGAAAGAATCTGAAGCAGACTCCACACTGAGCACAGACCCTGACACAGGGTTCAATCCCCCAACCGCAAGATCTTGGACTAAGCTGAAACTAAGAGTTGGACGCTTCACCAGCTGAGCCGCACAGGTGCCCCTAAAGTCGTTTTTAAAAAAAGAAAATTTATGAAAATTGTTAATATCTGTAAAAGTGCTTAGAATAGTGCTTGGCCATAGTAAGTGCTATTTGAATGCTAAATTAATCAAATTAATAAATTTATTGCATATTGAGTAAATGCAGTTCTTTAACCCACTAGGATCTCAGCATTTTAAAAAAAACTTCATGATACAAAAATGAACTGCAGCTCAACTGTTAATGTGTAAAGCTCACATCTTGAATATGTGCTGTATAGGTAGTTGCCAGGGCAATTATTAAATTGAAAAGACTATCTAAAATTTTCTCTATTTTATGAAATGAGTTGGGTGCAAAAGTATTGTTTTATTTTTCAAATATTCTGTATGACTGACTTCAGAAACTAAGACTTTTATTTGGAGCAATGAGTAGTGTGATATGGTAGGAAAAAACCCACAGATTTTTGAAGTTGGAAAGAATAGGGTTCAAATCCAGCTCTAGCACACAATAAAGCCCTTTCTGTACCCACAGGATTGATGTGAAAATGAACTGTAGTAACATATGCCAAGTGTGTAGACCAGTGCCTTGGCACTCAATAAATGGTAGCTGCAGTTGTTTATAACGGTCTCTTCTCTGTGCGCTCCTAATACTTTGTTGATATCTTTATCATAATAATCATCACATTGAACCATGAATATTTGTTTCTGGGTGTAACCATCACAGGGCTATGACTTCCTTGAAGGCAAGAATATTGTGTCTTTTTCTACCTTTGTATCTGTCCTGCAGAGGTTGTAAACTGGCCAACTGCAAGTTTGGCTATCAGTTTTGGTCCGAGAGTGTTTTAAATTTGAACTGGTTGCCAACATTTAAAAGTTGGGAGGCTTCACATTTAACAAACAAAACAAACCAGGATTCCTGGCTTCTGGCTTCTCTCAAAGAATGAGAAAATTCTGGCAACATCGAACCCCAGATTTTTCATAGCAGCAATCAGCTGTTCTGGAGTAGCAGCCACCTCATTGGATGAAGTATGCTCTCCTGTTTGCCATAGTCCCTAGCACCACAGTATTGCTTCCTCAAAACTAAATCTAAATGCCATTTGCCTGTCACATTTCACTCATTTATATTCCTGTCTGGCTGCTCTGGGGACACCTGGATTTGAGAAAGCTGCTGTTGTGACTTTCAGAGACTAGGACTTTGGAAGTGCTTAAGAAATCTTTGTTGAATGGATGAATGAAAGAACCATAAACATATACAGGTATAGAAAGTTTACCAGATTTACTTTTAAATGCACAAAGTGTTAAGGGTCTAGCTGTGCTTTAGCAACAGCTATTCCCATCATCTTTTTCAATTTAGAAGGTGTGGTAGTGTTGGGGTGTCAGAGAATGATGCTCTGAAATAACTGGCTTTCATTGGATGTGATTGCCAGGCTGCCACAATTTTCAAGAATATATATCCTCAAATTTATTAAGTACTGGCATAATGCAGTGAAACATGACAAAAAATAAAATATGATCAAATGCACTTGCCTTTTATTTTGGAATGCATGACAATATCTATTCACTTGAGCAAAAATGTACAAACAACACCCAACTGTGTTTGAAGACAGGTATCTTTGATCAGAATCTCTGAAATATCCCTTTGAGTTTAGCTATTAGTATAATAAACTTTATTAATTTGTACCTGACAGTAATTTGGGATTTATGATTATTTAGTCTAGTTGAACTAATGCATGACCCAACCTGTGAAGGAAGAGTTAGCCAAGTAAGTGAACTGTGTGGGTAATATTTCTTTGGTAAGGGATGTAAAGAGGGGGGGCAGTAATAATCTAATGAAAAAGAACAGACTTTTCTAGTTTTAGTTTTGGGAGAAGTATCATGGTACGGTGAAAAAGAGAAAGTGCCTCAGATTCCCATACATTTCCTTTTGAATCCTGTTTATGCTACTTATTTGGAGAGTTTGAATCCTCAGTTGCTTTTTCTGTTAAAAAAAAAAAAAGAATAAAAGCTGCGTTGAACTTGATAGTAAAAATTAGAGAGTATATACGTGTATCTAAAACACCTGACGGTACCTTTGCATTTCATATTTCAATGCCTGGAACATTCTTTCTGGGATAAGTACCTTCTCATTCAGGATTCAACTCATCTAAAGTAGAGAATGACTGTAGGAGTCTAGTATCACCCTTCATAGAACTTAACTAATCTGAAATTATCTTGTTTATATTTTTACTTATTTCTTTTCTGTCTCCTTCCTTACTGCCCCCCCCACCTGCCATATACATACTATAGAATGATTTAAACTCCATGAAGGCAGAGACTTTGTCTCTTAGTCACTACTACAAAATAGTAGCTTCCTCATTGAAGACACTCAGTAGATATTTTTTGACTGGCTGGACAGCTATGAATGCTCATGAATTATTAGCAGTCAATGAATGTATTTGTTAAACTTAGAACAGGTTTATCTATTGTTTATAAAATCCAGTGAGAAATTCTCCTAGTACTTTGTTAGCAGTATATTATGTGCTTTCTTTAAAAGTATTTTTTAATGTCACCCTAATTTTTAGCATTAATAAAAAGATGATCAGCTTTTTTAAAGGAGGAGAAATGTTTTATATTTCATTCTTAACTCTCTTCTCTGGTCCCTTCTGCATTTTTTTTTCATTCATTCATTCATTCATTCATTTTATTTACCTTTTAAAAAAATCCTATAACAAGTATATTATAGCCATTCTCACATATTTTCTTATAACCAGATGCACTTCCTCAAGGGAGTACAGAGGTCTGCATTTTGTTCACCCAGCACTTTCTTTGCTGTATTGTAATCACTGAAGTGATAGATGCTCAGTAATAACTTATTGAATCAATATGGAACTGAGTATGAGACTGGTAGTGGTTATAGCATCTATTATATCTGTCTATTTCTAGCTCTGCTCCTATGAATGCTTTAGGAACCTTGGCCCAAAAAGAAGGCATTAATTTTGAATTACCACTCTCTTAAATGAAAAACTGCCAGATGTGCAGTTAACATCATTTGTTGTAGTAACATCTAAATCATTGTAATTATTCCCAGGTAACCATTTTGTGAGCGAGGGAAGGAAGGAAGAAAGGAAGAAATTGATGAATAATTAGACCTACATAATATGGCAGCTATGTAAATCAAGCTTATATTTTTTCCTAAAGAATATTTGACTATCTTGGATGTTTAAGGATTATAATATAGCCCATATTGCTTTTTTTAAGTAAGGTATTATTTATGTGTATTCTGTTACTGTTCCTTCAATTTCAGAATACTAAAGCAGTTAGTTCCTATTGGTACTTATTAGGCTACTTTAACATTGTTAAAAACAATAAAAGTATATGTGTGAAAAATTAATTTAGCACAATATTTCTATCTTTATGTCTCAAGGACTATAAAGAAGTAAGAATGAGATAAAGTATGTAAGTATATAGTTTTATCAGTAGTATGTTTTTATGTTCACAGTGTTCTCTACTTAAGTAATCTTAATATACTGTAATATAGGGTAGGTACTATTCACATGTGGCAATTTAAATTTAAATTTATTATAATTAAATAAAGTTAAAAATTACGTTCCTTAATCAACTACACTAGCTAGCTGTGTTCTAAATGCTCAGTGGTCACATGGGACTAGTGGCCACCCTATTGGACAGCACAGATAAAGAACATTTCTATCTTCATAGAAAATTCTGTTAGCACTGGTAGACCATCATACACACAACTCCTTACCCTTTATTTTGCCACATTGTACATTAGATTGTTTTGTTTATAATTTGAAAATGAAGTTTAGTATTTTCTAGAAATACTACCTTGCTAATTTCTTGAAATCTTTTCCCCAAAATCATTGTTTTATCAACTATATATTTAAATCAGCATGTTCTTTTTTTCCTTTGTTTTTCTATTTATTAAGATAGTCAACACCTGACATTTTCACTATTATTTAAAACTCTTGAGTTCTGTGATGAATACAGTTGAAGTAATGCCTCTAGGTATTATTAACTTGTAAGACAACATAGCATATGACAGTGTCTCCATGCACTTCATATACAATGAAAAAAATACTTATTAAATGGTGATTTTTCCCCCTTTATCTTATTAAGTAAATTATATGGTCCTTTTATATGGAAGCCTCCATAGTTAGAGATGTAAAACAGCAATTTCTTGGTTCTATAGCATGACATAGTTCAGAGCTGAGATTAGAGAAACCCCGTAGAGTTGTTAATACTTGAGGGCATCCCCAACTAGAAAAGTATGTGAATTTAGGCATGGGAGGAAGGAAGGATCTGCTTTAAATTTAGTGTAGGGTCACTGAATCTTAATGATAGATTAAACAAGGGAGGTAGAATAATGAATAGGGGTATGCAGTGTGTAGCACTAATACCAGAAGTCCATGGTTTGTGGCGGTTTTTTAATGTCCTTTCCCATATGGTTTTGAATAGAGTAGGTTATGGCAGGGATGAGCTAAGGAATAGCTTTGTTAATGAATAAATAGGAGTAATTTTTTTAATGGGAGACTTCAGACAATTTATTTAGAATGCCTGCTTATTTAATGAATCATGATTTTAAAAAAAAAACATTTTCTGATCTTAATACATTAAGATCAGAATACATTGGCTAGGGTATTCCTGTTATTTTCTTTATAAAATAGCTATATTTACATTTCAGAGCCAGCCCTAACAGTGAAATCCTTGGGTTGGGATTGTAACTGCCTTAATTAAAACCCAGTTGTGTGGAGATTCTGAGCATTGGCAGCATTAGTCCTTAGTTAGGGTTTGGTGTGTAGTATTAGACTTTAATTCATAGTGTCAATTCACTTTGATAAGTTTTAATTAAATTGTCATTTGGAACAAGTTTCCTACTCTACCTCATTCACCTAAAATTAACAAGGTATGTGATTATGTTGCGCATCCTCTTATACAATTTTGCCCTTAGTCAAGGCTGCTACTTTCCTTAAGATATCCTCCCTGCCCTCCCACCCACATATCTCTTGGAGAGAGTAATACTGAAAACTGATCTTGGAAAGTAGCAAGTTAGAATCAGAAAACCTAACTGGACGCACTTCTAAATATCATTCAGTGCTGCTGTTTGGAGATTACTTAATATTTCCGAAAGGAGAGGTTAAATAGGTTGTCTCTGGTGCCTTGGTTAAGCAGAGTGAAGGGAAATGTAACTCTCCTGACTCCAGGGCCCCAAATGCAAACACTGGCCTAGTGTTCCCAAACTTTCTCCTTGATGTGGATGACTTGAATGGTTTATTTTCACTTGATGAGCCACACCCCCAGGCCACTTTAGTATTCATGGCAGACCCCAACACTAAGTCCCTTTGTTGTCTTTGTTTTTTGCATTTTTTTGTTAACAAGAAAAGATAAAATTATAAGAGACCTGATTATAGACTGAGCTTCCATTGCTGATGGTTCCCACCACTTTTTTCAGCATCTCAGAGAAAGGCAAAGGCCTGGATGGGCAACAGAAAGCAGCAAAGCAAACATAAACATCATGTCTAAGCATCAGTGTGGTGCTACCAGAATGGGTAAAGGATACACAGTCTTTATCAAAATATAAAGATGGGTCTTTGCCCAAAACAGTAGGATTGGCGGCATTTTAAAAAATTTGAAGTTTCCTCTAGAAGCAATGGTCTTTTCTTTGAAAAAAAAATTTTTGAGAGGAAAGAAGAAATGGATTAAGAACTTAAAATCTGCATTATCATCCTGACCTAGACTAACTGAATGACATTTGGGCAAGTAGTTTAATTTCTGTGTGTGTGTGTGTGTGTGTGTGTGTGTGTGTGTATAAAATTTAAAAGAAAATGCAATTCTACGATAAAACAAATTGGTAGGGTAGATTAACGTCATTGCCCCACAATTTTACATTAGAACCTGTAGAGATTGTAAGTAAAAACAAATTCTTCACCAGAATTTCACTTGTCCAAATCAAAAGCATTGTCCAAATCAAAAGAGGGGTTGGCAAGAGGGCCCAACTATTGAAAGAAGGAAAACTAGAATAATAAGGTAGGGCATAATTTATTGTAAATTGGCAAAGTAGAAGAAGCAGACCTATAGTGTGAATGTCTTCAAATTCTTTTATTCTAGGCAGAACTCTTACATTAGCATGGGGTGGTAACTCAGAAGGCTTTGGGCAAAAG
This sequence comes from Halichoerus grypus, assembly GCF_964656455.1. Taxonomy (NCBI): domain Eukaryota; kingdom Metazoa; phylum Chordata; class Mammalia; order Carnivora; family Phocidae; genus Halichoerus; species Halichoerus grypus. The sequence goes on from NC_135716.1 coordinate 148,140,535, forward strand.
CTTATAAGAGAAAGAGCCTTTGCTACCTCTCACTTTATAGTTTATTTATTATTAACTGTTCTTTTGCCTTGATTTATTTTCCTTGAAAATTTTTTATCTTGCTATTTCTTTCCCAGCTGTGTGTGACACCAGGAACTGCCCTCATACTGTGAAGGCCACATTCAACTGTTGAAACAATAACAAGTTGCTATTTGATCTGGCAGTTGTCCTTCCTCTATAGTGCTTAAAAGTACAAAATCTACAGCCTGTAACTTGCTCTTCATTGCCTGTTGCAGCACAACAGGTGTGAATAGGCTCTCTGGGTCTCATGACAGAGCTTTTTATTTGTAGTTGGTTACTTACTTGTTACCACTTAACGCCCACCATTTAGAGTAAGTATAAATGGTCTCATAGAAAATTCTTACACATTGCATTTATAAAAGTGTCAGGTGGGAAAGAATTTTAAAGATATTAAAGAAATTTAAAGATTTATTACAACCCTTTATTTTACAGAAGAGGAAATTCAGGCTAAGAGAAGATTATGTCATAGTCCAGAAAGAATCTAGACTTTAGAATCTCCGAGAATTAAATTAAATCCTAATTTAATTAAGTAGTCACTGTAGGTAAATTATTTTATTGTCTCTGAGCCTCAATTTCTCATTTGTTAAATGAAGACAATAATATATGTAAAAGGTTGTTGTGAAGATGATATGTTAACATAAAACCTAGTCCTGGTTTGTAAAAGATACTCAGTAAATGTTCAGTTGCTTCTCTTTCCATCCCCTTTACTTTGTTCAGGGTTATTTATAATTAGTAGCACAGCTGAAAATGAAAACAAGGTTGTTCTGACTCGAAGGGCATGTCTTTACCTTGAATAAAAATAAAGCAAAACAAAATTCCTATTACAGAAGTAATAGAAACTTAGAAAAGATAAAAAGAAAATAAAAATGAGTCATAATTCCATGATACAGAGGGAACAAATTTTATCTTGTGTATTTTTTTTCTGTGCATACACATAATACACATACACATATGTAATATATATAATATATTGCATATATTATATGCAATATATTGTGTATATGTGTATACACGTATGTATATGTGTATATACGTATGTAACTTAATAACAAGCAGAAATGTACATAATTTTGTAACCTGGTTTTTCTTTAATATGTAACAACTTTTAATGTTAGTAAATATTCTTCTGTATCAAGGTCAGCAAACTTTTTCTGTAAAGGACTAAATAATAAATATTTTAGGCTTTGCAGGCCATATAGCCTCTGTTGCATCTGCTCAACTCTGCCATCATAGTAGTTCAGAAGCAGCCACAGACGTTATTATATAAACAAGTGGAAGTGGTAGTGTTCCAACACAACTTCATTTACAAACACAGAAGACTGAATTTGGCCTCGGGGCTGTACTTTGCTGACCCTGGTTCTACATCATCATTTTAATGGATGTATGATATTTTGTTTATTTATTTATTTATACTATTATTGGATATTAAGAATTGTGCCAATTTTGTATATGTCTGATGATATACAAGGTGCAATGAATGTCCTTATAGTTAAATATTGGGTTTTACACATACGATTATATCCTTAAGATTAACTTATATACTACTTCTGACATTATATTAAATTGTCTACTAAAATTCAGACTTAAAAATCAAAACATTTCTTACATACAGGTATTTCTGGATTTATATAATCAATCTTTGAAGTAATACATAAAATTGAACTTTATAAAATGGTTAAGTTAAAGTAAAACTCCTAAAAATGTTCTTATCATTGTGCAATTATTTCTAGGATTGACTTTTGACTTAATTGTGGAAGGAATTATAAATTGATTGATTTACTTTATTTTAAAAGGGGTAATTTTAAGAGCATTTTTTGAGTGACTGATATATTCATTGCAGGCATTAAAAAACATATCTATTAGACCATTAAATAGTTTGAAAAACTTTGCTCTCTTACTGTTTCCATAAAGAATAGAGAGGAGATATTGCCCTCTAGGATAAGGTCTCGACTGACTGATATGAGGTTAACCTCTTGCTATTTTTCCTTTGGGTCTTGTTTCTCTAGCCTAAGAGAGTGACAAAAAACAAACAAAACTGTTTAGCTTTTCATTTGCTTCAAACATGGTTCTCTGATGTTTAGGAACATTTCTTCAATTCAGCTGATGTATAGAGGTGTTTTCCAAATTTACTTATTTATTTATTATTTATTTATGATGACCAATATATCACTTATTGTGGATTTGCAATTTTACTGTGTTGTCCAAATATATATTATAGCCAGAAAGCAATCACACTTAAGCTTAAGGCAGAAAAACAGAAGAATAACACAGATTTTCAATGATGAAGATTATTATTTCTCAATTATTTCAGTGCTATAAAGTCTGTAGTAAAGAGGTAGTGGGGTGTCTCATTAATTTCTTAAACTAACAATGATCACTTTATCATTCAAATAAAATTATAGCATGTCTAAAATTTCTGTAACAAATCATTATTAATCATATTTATTCTCAGAAAGGATTGTCTACATTAGGCACAAATTCAAAGAACTTTAGAATGAATATTCTAGAGAGGCATGGTTATCTGGGAAAGCCCATGATTCACACATCCTCAAACAGTGCTTCTTAAACTTTGGCTTAGTAAGAATTACTTAGAGGGCTTGTTAAAATACAGATTGCTAGTTCCCAGAGTTTCCAACACACTAGGTCTGGGATGGGTCCCCCAAATTTTCATTTCTAGTTTTCGGGTGATGTTAGTACTTTTCTCCAGGTACCACACTTTGAGAACCACTGTTGTAGAAAAATAATTGTTCTATTTATTGTTGTTGTTTATGGTTTCAACTTCTGCAACTTCATAGTTTCTCGAAATCTTTTTTTTCCAGAAAGCTCTTAAAATTTAGCATCTTTACTATTTGTGAAATATACTCAGCCTTGCTCATCTATAAACATTTTCTTAGCACTGTAGGAATTCTCTTTTAAAATCCAGGCTTAACCTTTAGCTAAAGATATGAATTTATTTTAATTTATGATCATTAGTTCAGTCACTTTAAATATGATCTATCTATTTTATATCATTTTCACCCACACCAACCTTTTAGGATAGGCAATTATGAATATAACCATGTTTCTAATGAAAGTGTTGAATCTTATCCATGGTAGTTTTTCAGGATGGATAAAATCCATTTCCAAGTATATGCATTCAAATGTGTTTCCATATTTGATTAGCTTTATTGTCATCATTCGCAGTAATGCCAATTGTCAAACTTCTTTACTGACAAGTAAGAGGTAGAATAAGTTTTTTAAGTATGGTATACAAAGCAAAACTTAGTTACAGTTGTTGGAATGAAGAATTCAGTTAGAGCCAAAAGATGTTTTAAAGAGCAGAATACAGTCAGTTCAAAGCCTGATTGAAAGCAACTTCAATTTTATAGTTTTCTTCAAACAACATCTTCATTGTTTTCTGGAAAGATGGTATTTGAGAAAAAGAAATGTCTCGAGTTACTGTTTTTATGAGGAGAGAATTGCTGAGTCTTTTAAATGGTTAATGAGAAGAAGTAATAGTTAAACACTTGGAGCATTGATTTCTGATTTGAATTCTCCAACACAGGCCAGCCCTGAGGGAAGGGGAAAAAAAGCTTGCTAATTAACATTTGATTACTGATGCCACCTTCTCATTCCCCTTGCACCATCCGGTTTCAAGTGTTTTTGTTCAGGAAGGATTTTTAGGAGGGTTTTAACTTGCATCTTAGTAAAACAAATCCATCTGCAACTGCAGTGAGTATATAATGTGTTAAAAAAGAAGAAAAAGAAAAGTCCTTAGATATAAAGTATGTGTTCAAAACCCAGTCTGGATCAGGAATGATTGGTTTCTTAACTATAAGCCTTTCAGAGCACCAAAGATTGCTAGGAAACTGGAAGGAAGCCTAGTCTGTATGCCTTATTTTGATTTAAACACCCACACACAAATACTTATTTGTTCAGTGCAGTTACTATTTAGCAAACTCCTAACCAGAGCATCATTTGGTAGTGTGAAGTACTTGGAGTTCAGAGTTTGATATAATTAAAATTTGGATAAGTTCAGGTTCTAATAGGACCAAAGGCCTTTTTCTTCTGATTGATAAGAGAATGAGATAGATGTCCGTTTCAGGGTGCTTTTTGGTAAGGGTTGTAATTTGCCATAGTATTCTTAATACAGAGAAATTAGGAACTAGAATACTCATAAATTTATAGCTGTTCTAATCCCATGGAAATTAAGTATTTTGTTTCTTTTTTTGCTATATTAAAATGTTTGATACATGAAGAATCCTGAGCCAGATTTCAAAATTTTAAAGATGTTGACATAAATTAATGGAACTTTACAACTGTATCACTTAGCTAGTAGTATTGTGGCAAAACCATAGCCTCACTGATAACATTTGGTTGATGGAATAGTTATTTGGGAAACCAACATGACTGGCTTTACTTTTAAATGAGATTTCATAAGAGGAAACTGTTACTTAGCCTTTTAAAAAATGTAGACTTTTTAGTGTAATAAAAAACAAAAGCTAAGACTTTTCTCATCTAAGAAAAAAATTCACCTAGATGCTTATTATAAATCTGTTATTCTTACATGAAATTATTTGCAGTTTTCCTTTTGGATGATTGTATTAACTCTTTACTATTTTTCTTCCATGTTCATTTTAAACTTTCCCACATTACTTCCTTCGCTTACATAAAGAATGCTCTTCTTTTCCTTTTCCTAGAATTAACTCCAATATTGTCATAAAATTTTAGAATTTTGAAAATCAGAAGTGATCTTGTTTTATTCTCTTCTAATATTGAGTAAACTAAGTCTCAGAGAGGTTTCACCAACTTGCCCACAATAATAGCTGGGCAAAATTAGGACTAGAAATCTAGTTCTCTCCTCTCATTATGCCATAATACCTCAAACCTTGTGCCTTTTCTACTATCAGAATCTGCTTTCTCTTTAAATGATATTTAAAATTCCCTGAAATGTTTTTCAGTAGTTTGATCAACATTTAGCACACAAGGAATGATTTTATTAAGGCTGACAAGTTTTAACTAAGTTTTTTATATTTCAGTTTGAATAGCTACAAACAACTCATTCGAGGCTAATCTGAGCCTCAAAATTTAGCCTTTAGTAGAGTAACTTCATAAGAATTTTTTTCTAAGAAATTCTGATAAAATTTAACTAAAAAATAAAATAATTTGAAAATTTATGGAACTCAGAAGAAAACTTTGTGGGAGATGAAGATCTTAATATAATTTTATATTGAGCAGGTCAAAATAAAAATGATCTTTTCCCCAGTGCTGTATTTATCACTGAAAATGCACATGAGTTTGAAGTTAAAGAGCATTGCTTAGCTTTATATATTAATTATAGTATAATAAATAGATGTTTATTATGAAAAGCAAATCAGTACTGTATTAATTCTGTACTATTTCAAGTTAATCTAATTTTTTCTTAGTCACAAACAATTATCTGAGGCAATGGGAAGAAATGAAACTATCCTTTTAGGAAATCTAGAAAACAAACTCTGAAAAGTCTGTTGTCAATGTAGAATACTTGATCCATATACAGTATACTTTGCAACATAACTTTAATGTTCAGCTGGTAATCAAAGCATTTATTAAATTTCTTCAGAACTAATTGAAACATTTGCATAGTTTAGCAGCCTGAAATCTCATAGATTTAGAGCTTAATGCATAACCAGAATTGAAAAGATTATGAAGGTTCAGCATGTTACTGAGCCAATGCTGATCAAAGAAAATGTGTAAGACAAAAAGGCCCTTAGGAAATGTTACCCTGTGAAGTGCCACTTGTCCTTAACTGGAATTTAACACAAATCTCTAAAGATGAAACTCCATCAGAAGTAGCACAATAATGGCAGCTGGGCATGCCAGCTACAACATCCCAGCCTGTATGTGTGTTCTTTCTGCCTCTCTCAAGTGCTGTCAAATCTCTCAAATCAGTCAGTCTCTCAGTTTCTCTCTCTTCTTCCCTGTCCCCTTTCCCTCTTCCCTTTAGTCCTACCTTTCTCCCCCCAGCCTCTCACTCTCCTTCCTCTGTTTCTCCATCCTTCTTCCCTTTCTAAGAGAACTCTGTTCTTCATATGATTCATGATGACCTTAAATTCATCTGCATCATTTTATACACAGCTGTATTTTGTTACTCAGGTTTCCTAGAATACTAATTTTTTAAAAGAATCATTTTTACTTTTGTGTACATTTGGGATTTTTTCCTTCTCTGCAAGATTGTGACGTAAATTTTTAATTAAGTAAAACCGTCATTGAAGATAATGGAATTTGAATATCTCCATTAGTAAAACCATCACTCATTTTGTGCTTTTGCTCTCGTTATCACTTATCTTTCTTTCATATAATGGTAAAATCTGCCTATGGTTACAACATTGATAAAATAGGAAATTATTTTTGAAAGACTGGTTTGTTTTCACTTAAATTGTTGTTTAGTGATTGCGGTTTAACACGTGATTCTTTTCGCTTAATCTCAGAAACTCTGTCAATTTAGTTTTTCATTGGAACAATCAAACATTAGCCTAATATGCTTTCCCTAATATGCTTTATGTTGTACTGTCTCAGCCAAGTTCTGTCCGCATTAACCAGTTTATTCTATGACAAGTTGCTTAACAGATGTCATTCTGGGAAGAACAATGAAGCCAAATACTTGTGCAATGGCTAACATTACTCTAACTTTGATCACTTTTGTTCAGCACATCAGTCTGGCGTTGTGCTTTATACCAACATAACACTATAGCCAGAACATGCTTTTCAGGCTTAGAATAGCAAAGGAATGTTATTCAATTCAGTGCAGTTACAGATGAGTTAATGGAAGAAGAAAAATACTGTTTATTTCATAATACCATATTGTTGTGTTTTGGAATTAAGGTGGAATTTAAAGAATCCCACTCCAGAGTTATTTGTTTATATACTCAACCCATAGTATTTGTGTATACTCTTCAATGCTGGGGTAGGCTTGCTACCTTTCCAACAGATGTAAATATTTGTCTTGTCTTTCTCCTCCCCCCCCCCAATAGCTGAGGAAACTTGGTGTATCTAGACAACATAATTCAAAAATAACTTTAAGAAAGGAATTTTTTGTGTTGAGGCCTAAAGTCTCCTCTTAATGCCTTTTCTGTCCTTTCCCTTTCTTTTATTAATATAATGCTTTGGGTTTATGAAACACCCTGTTCCTTAAGAGCACTAATGTTTAAGCATGACAAAATAGTCTTGGCTAGTGGAAGTGGTCAGAAGTTTGCCCAGTTGCATTTGGTTAAATTGTTGTGTTGATAATAACTAATGAAAATTTCCAAACTTCATGCAGCTGGCCATAAACAAAATACTGCATGGTAGACTGGCCATTGCTAAGAACCTCTGAAGAAAAGCTGTTTGTTTGAATTGAGTGGGGATCAAGCCATGCCCCCAAGCTCCTCAGTTCTTAGTCTTTTTTCACAGGTGTACATTAGAGATAAAAATAGATTGAGTTCCGAGTTTTGTTTTGTTTTTCTTTTCCCCAGTGAGTATATATCTCTATTTCACTGGAAGGATAACTTAGATGTGTTTATGTATAATAAACAGTAATGTGATACAAGATGCTGTAATTGGATAATGTGATACTTTAGGCTTCTGCATTTTTTTTAAAACATGAATGAATACTGCTTGTTTTCCATATCGAAGTGGCATCATAGAACAGATTATGTGCAACATTTCAATACTAGCTTTACTTGTTACAGTCAGGTATTCCTGTAACTAACTTGAAGAGTTAGTTAAGGTGGGTGATCTCTCCATTCTTAGGACTTGTTATTTTTTAAAATTTGTACATTCAGAATGAAATAGAATTTCTGTGTCCTATTTAGAAGTAAAGCTAAAGACAGATACCACACCTCTTAATTACTGGGTAACATAGAGTTTAACCTTCCAACACTTTATTTGGAGAAATTACTTACCTCCTGTCCTTTTAAAATGAAAGGTACAATGTTGCATGTTGAGAAAAGTAGTTTTTCATCTTTAACAGTATTTAAAAGTATCATTACCCTATTTTCAGGAGGAGCCTAAATAATATGTTAACAGATGACTTTCAGTTAATAAATACTCTGTTGAAGTAGTTTTTAATTTGGGGTGATATCAAAGAAATAATCTGTGCTGCTTTATTAAGTTTTTATATCTTTGAAACTTCCACCAAACAATAAAGATACCTTCAGGTTTTTCCTCCTGCCCTGTCCAAAAAATAAAACACAACAACCAAAAACTACATAGAAACTTGAAGTATATCTTTTGTTTATTGCACATCATGAGTCATTTAAAGATTTAATACATTAATAACATTTATAATTATAGTCCATCATAGATGAACTGTGTACCTAAAGTTTCCTGACTGAAAAGAAACTTGAAGTCATCCAGGAATATAAAAACAATCGGCAGAGGGAGATGTTTATTGAACCTTTATTTCCCCTAGTCTTCATTGAGAATCTGCTTTTAAATTTGATTTAGAATTTTTTACAAAATTTTTCTGACTTTTGTTTTCCTAGTTTCAAATTTTTGTTTCAAATCCAGGAAAGGAAATACAATGAATATCGCATAAGTGGCAATGATCATAAGTCATGTGGAAACCTTATTTTAATTGTGCTGTCTTTTTCTTTGTATAGGTAAAGAGAAATGTGTATGACCTTACTAGTATCCCTGTTCGCCATCAATTATGGGAGGGCTGGCCAACTTCTGCCACAGATGACTCGGTAAGTGACAGTTGAGTTATCAGTTTTTTATTCTCTTCTCTCTTTTGCCACTTTCAGTCTAATTGGTTGTGATAATAAGCAGAATCAAATGCTTTGAATGTTCCATTGAAAGAACCTTATAAATCAAATAATGTGAAAATAAGGAGTTGTGATAATTTGAGTTCACTTGCAGAACAGATATCATAAACCAAGTATATCAACATTCTTTTGGTAATGTTATAGTATCAATATCAGGAATTTGATGCTGCTTGATTTAATTTTTTCCTTAATGAAAAGAATATATTTAGACGTTCCTAATGAAATATCCCAAGCACAATTTTTTCCCTAAATTACAGTTGTCTCAAAATCAACCTGATCATTATATTTAATTTTAAAACTACATTTCCCATAGTAGGTTGATACTTTTTTAAAATGTTAATTTTTACAGTAATATTAATGGCCCTTTATTCTTAAAATACCCATAATTTTCACTGCCATAAAAAGCTAGAGGAAAAGATTTAGTCTGTCATTTTTACCTGTTATTATTATCTATTTACAATGATTATCCTATTGTCAATTTTGAAACCTTTCCTGTCTCTGCCCTGTTTGCAGTGATTATTCTTTTCTCAGAAAGTAAATTTTATCATCTAAGTGGGCCAGCTGAAATTACATTTTGGCCACTTTTACCCATAATCTTGTTCTAACCAGATACCCTTTAAAAAAAAAAAAAAAGAAAGAAAGAAAGAAAAAGAAGAAAAGGTAAAAAATGAGAATGTTTCAAGAATTTTGAAGTTAAGTCCAATGTTTGTAATGAATAGGGCTAAAAAGAAATTGAGACTTTGTAAACATCTTTTAATAATAAATACCCAAATGATTATAGCTAGGAAGCAAATTACCTTTTTTTATTTTCTGGTAAATACTGTGTTTCTATATGGATAATAATTATTCCTTCTCTCTCAACACCACCATCATACATTTTGTGGAAGATAGAAACATTTTTAAACAATTTATGTAGATGCTATCTGAGTCTAAATTATTTCACAATTTAAACACCATGCTTTTGGAAAATGCTTTGTAGGTTTTAGAACTTTAAAAATAATCAGAAAATAGAGGAACTTTTTTTTTTAAGTGGAAAAACTTGTTTACATATAGTCATATTTATTTCTAAGCAACTGATCTTAATGTTGATATAGTAAATCATTAGAATTATTGACTGGTTATCCATGGCTAACGGGTAGGGATGTGGTTGTTGTTTTTACTTTGGAATTTTTTTTTCCCTATTGGATAAAATTTGACACATTTGACAGAAAATGTGCTACATTTATTTTTACAAAAATAAGAGTAATGTTCATAAGTGATAGCTTTCTGTTTACCTGGAGAGACATGGAGAAAACAGAAATGTTCTTAGCATTGTCTAATAATCTGTTACAAGAAATAATAACATTAATAGAAGAAAATAATTAAGATCTGACCATGTCACTTAAATTCTCTGAGCTTCAGTTACCTCACTAATTTGCAGTATTGTTATGAGGAGGATTAGTGATAATACATGTATTGTACCCAGCTCACAGTAGACACTCAATAAATGAGTCACTATTATAATTAATATTAACATATAATATTAACTCAGAAAAGTATCACATGCAAGAATTGACTGGGTTATATAAATGAAATGGTGTTTGAGATTTGCTTCAAAATAACTTGTGGGGTTGGGAGTGTGAGTAGAGATACAGGTAAATCCAAGTGAGCCACATATTGATCATTGTTGAAGCTGGATGATGTGTATATTCAGTTTATTACACTGTTTTCTCAAATTTTGTATATATTTGAAATTTTCTATAATACAAAGTTTAAAGCAAAAATAATTTTAAGAACATAAGGTGATATAGTCCAGAAATGTGGGACTTCACAGGGTTTGAAAAGCCAACTGCTCTGAGACCCCATACTTGAAGACACCAGACTGAAATAGGCTTTACAGATTCAAGTTCCAAGAGTGATAGGCAAATTTAGTGAAGAATTCAGTGATAAATTCTTCTGTAGGCTCATGCCCTATACATTTTAGGTGTTAAAAAATTAAACTGAGTTGACACAGTCTTTTATGAGGCCCATGTTTTAATGATTGTTACAACATTTAATTTTTTACCAAAGAGTTCTAATGCAATTTCATTCCCTATAGGAGAATATGGAAAGCAGCTTAAACTCACCATATTCAAGACTGTAATACTACCTGGTGTTGTATCTAAGTCACAGCTAACACAAGAGGGAATCTCTATTAAGAGACTTGATTCTTTTTGCCTCATTATTCATATTTGCACCTTGTCCCAGAACCTGTGAAGTGATGCCTGCCCACACCTCCCCAGAGCAAATGTTGCCACATTGGCAGGATGTTGCCTTGAGCTGCATGATTTGATACAACAAAGATGTTTAGGGCCTGCTGCTTTTAACTGGTGCCATAGCAGATCCACTAGCTCCAGTACTTAGGTTTTGGCAAAAATGGCTTATAACTGTAGTCTTCTTACTAAGGAGATCCCAGCCAAAGAAATGTCATGAAACCTTTCTTTCATTAGGATTATAAAAACTCATAAAGCTGGTGCTTGTAATCTATATTGTTGCAGGCGATGGTGTTTTTTTACTTGTTTAAATCACTAAGTGGAGGCATCTGCTATAAAACAAGATCGTCCTCACAGCTTAGGGCATGAATTGGGTACAGCTGAGAAATGTCAGCTGTGTAAACAGCCTGAAATGTGTTACCAACAAAAATATAATTAATTTCTTTCCAAGACAGTGTACCATAACTTAATACTTAGAATGGTTTAACTTTCAGAGAAAGCACCTGAACATTTTCTTCCCAGTGCCAGAGTAGAGGATTGATTATAAAGGTCATTAAAAGTGAGGTTAGTTTGCACTTTTCCTGCTCAATTGCGGATATTTGTGTGGCTTTGAATATATAGTAACTCACCAGTGGCTTCTGTGAATTTATGGAAACATCTTAGATCAAGAAGTTAATGGATTTGAGACGATGCAAGTATTCTAAAATTAGATCATGGTGAGAGTGCACAACTCTGTAAATTTACTAAAAATCACTGTATTGAGCACTTAAAAATGAGTAAATTTTATGGCATGTAAATTATACCTCAAAAGCTATTTTTTAAAATGTTAATGGAGAGAACTAGATTAAAATACTTTTTTCATTTACATTTTTATGTTGCATGAGAAATTTTTTGCAATAACACAGGAGGTGTTTTCTTTAGCGTACTTCTCATTAACCTTTGACTTAGCAAACGGGACAAAGAAATAGACTTCTTATAATTAGATTCTTGTATAATCTTGAGTCTCTTACCAACCTGATAGACTACACTCTTTTGACATTTTCAGTGCTACTCAGTGAAGTCAACAATCATTTAAAACATTGTTGTCCCGTCTCCCTTCAGAGTTAAAATATTTTCTTTGCTTGTAGTTGTACTCTAATGGGGTATGGGATACTGTATGAATTGTCAATAACTCTTTCAGTTCCTTTTGCGCTCTTTCACCAGGGAAATAGGTATCTAAAGCTGCACCAGTAGGGGAATGTTTTCATGCTGTGACAGTTCAGCTGTGAGAACAAGGAGTTGCAAGTAGACGAAATCTCATTTTACACTTTAACAAGGAAGCTCTTGGTTTCCAGAGAGTAGAAATAATTTTAACACTCTGAATTATGTCTGGACACCTTATTTATTGTAATGCAGACAATTTGAATATATGTAGTTTTTAAAATTCCAAGTTTTAATAATGCTTATATAAAGGAAGAAAAAATCCTTCCATTTTTTTATTAAAAATTTTTTTACAGTTTAATGTATTTTAATAGCAAACTTACAGGAACAGCACAGAAGAGAGACAATAGTAAAAACATGTACTTGCATGTAGGACAACTCAGAAAAGTATAGTTAATGGATGGAATACACTGTATGATAAAAATGCTACAAACATCATTTAGTTGCCATCAATAAGAAATTTACTTGTTTTTAAAAAATCCAAATGCTGGCATTGTGCAGAAAAATTTAGCAGTTTTATTTATAATTGTTATAAAGTTGAACTGCTGAAACTTGTTCACTGAAATATTTTGACTTGTATTAATGCTTTACGTCCCTGCATTTATATTAAAAATTCACACACAAATGAAAATGGAAAAACTGCCAATACCTGATTTGTGTCCTCTGTTTTTCCACTTTCAACCATATACTTAGATATCTGTTGACCCCATGGAAAAAAACATATCTAACATTCAGAACTACCAATAACAGGAAGAAGAGAAAAAAAAATTTTTTTTAAAGAATGAAATGTTTTCCGTCATAGTGTGTTCTTAAGCACATTCTCCTCATGTGCGGTGTGCTAGCTGGATGTCTTTTGGCATAATTGTTATACATTTGGCATGGATAGCACACATGTTGGTTTCTGCAAAAAGGCCTACCAGATAGGCCTCCCTTGCCTCCTGCAAAGCACCAGTATCTGCACTCTGGAAGCACAAATCTGTTTTGAAGTCCTGGGTAATTTCCTGCACCAGCTGCTGGAAAGGAAGTTTACGAATCAGAAGATCAGCGGTCTTCTGATAACGTCTAATTTCACACAGTGCCACAATACCAGGCCTGTGACGATTAGATTTCTTCACCCTTCAAGTAGAGGGTGCACTCTTGCTAGCGGCTTTTGTATCCAGTTGCTTCCTCAGTGCTTTATCACCAGTAGATTTGCAGTCCACTTTGTAGGGGCCATGGAATAGACACCTCCTTACTTACTCCCCTTCTCCTTCAGCTAGAGCTGGGTGAGCTAGAGGTGGTGCAGCAGTGGCTGCAAACACAATTTAATCCTTCAGGTTTAATCCTTTTTTATTGTGTACCTTATTTTTTCTTTTGAGTTTACTAATGGGCTTCTATGGTTCCATCATTGGCTAAAGGAATGTTAACTCAGAATTTAAGAAAATAGGAATTTTATTTTATTTTTTAAAGATTTATTTGAGAGAGAGAGAGAGCAAGCGAGCAGGGAGAGGGGCAGAGGGAGAGGGAGAGAGAATCTTTAAGCAGACTCCCCACTGAGCATGGAGCCCAATGCAGGGCTCAGTCCCACGACCTTGAGAACATGACCTGAGCTGAAATCAAGGGCCGGACCCTCAACCAACTGAGCCACCCAGGTGCCTCTTGAGAAATTAGGAATTTTAGAATCAGTTCTTTAGGCACGTGTTAGGAATCAGAAAGCTGCTTATTAAATATTTTCACGTTGAAAAGGAGATCATTTATAGGCAGAATCATTACACAATGGTTTTTCTATAAAATAAAAACAAAACAAAAACCACACACACACACACCCTCCTTCCTTTTTGTAATTTTAAATAAAAAGAATTTGTGAATGTTAGGTATGTTATCTACTTTGATCCTTCTGGTGGGAACAAAACATTTTCTTCTGTAACTTCTCCCTGATGCATTGGGTTTGGCAGGTGTCAAATTATGGACATTCCCTTGCCACTGGATGCCTGCCCTCCACTTTAGAGGAGCTGCTGTCTGAATAGACTCTCACAATTACCACATACTTACTACACTCTAGTTACCTGCTAAGTAAACTCATAAGCTTCCACTATAGTCATTCCATCCATTGTTGCAAGGTTAACATTTCTGAAGTGCATAATGAATCACATTCAGCCTTGCTTACGTAATATCTTCAATGGCAACCCAATACTTGCTGATTTATGTACAGATTTTTATTGCTGGCACTCAAAACCCTTCATTCTTTGCTCTGAAATTTCTCTTCTAGGTTTATTTTCCCATATAGGCCCAGAATAAATGCTCAGTAAATATTTCTCAATGATTGAATATGATAACATATATATCTCAGCTTTAGCTAAATACTCATTTTTGCTGTTCCTGAAATATACATGATACTCTCTCCTACTCTGAGTCAGTTAATCATACTATTCCTTCTGCCTAGAATACCTAGAGCAATAATTTCCTTCCTCCAAGACTTTTCTTTTTTTTTCTTTTATTATGTTATGTTAATCACCATACATTACATCATTAGTTTTGATGTAGTGTTCCATGATTCATTGTTTGCGTGTAACACCCAGTGCTCCATTCAATACGTGCTCTCTTTAATACCCATCACCAGGCTAACCCATCCCCCTACTCCCCTTCCCTCTAGAACCCTCAGTTTGTTTCTCAGAGTCCATAGTTTCTCATGGTTCGTTTCCACCTCCAGTTTCACCCCTTCATTTTTCCCTTCCTACTATCTTCTTTTTTATAACATATAATGTATTATTTGTTTCAGAGGTACAAGTCTGTGATTCAACAGTCTTACACAATTCACAGCTCTCACCATATCACATACCCTCCCCAGTGTCCATCACCCAGCCACCCCATCCCCTCCACCCCCCACCACTCCAGCAACCCTGTTTGTTTCCTGAGATTAAGAATGCCTCATATCAGTGAGATCATATGATACATGTCTTTCTCTGATTGACTGATTTCGCTTAGCATAATACCCTCTAGTTCCATCCATGTCGTTGCAAATGTCAAGATTTCATTCCTTTTGATGGCTGCATAATATTCCATTGTATATATATCCCACATCTTCTTTATCCATTCATCTGTTGATGTACATCTTGGCTCTTTCCATAGTTTGGCTATTGTGGACATTGTTGCTATAAACATCGGGGTGCACATACCCCTTTGGATCCCTACATTTGTATCTTTGGGGTAAATACCCAGTAGTGCAATTGCTGGGTCGTAGGGTAGCTCTATTTTCAACTTTTGAGGAACCTCCATACTGTTTTCCAGAGTGGTTGTGCCTGCTTGCATTCCCACCAACAGTGTAGGAGGGTTCCCCTTTCTCCGCATCCCCGCCAACATCTGTCATTTCCTGACTTGTTAATTTTAGCCATTCTGACTGGTGTGCGGTATCTCATTGAGGTTTTGATTTGGATTTCCCTGATGCCGAGCAATGTTGAGCACTTTTTCATGTGTCTGTTGGCCATTTGGATGTATTCTTTGGAAAATGTCTGTTCATGTCTCCTGCCCATTTCTTGATTGGATTATTTGTTCTTTGGGTGTTGAGTTTGATCAGTTCTTTATAGATTTTGGATACTAGCCCTTTATCTGATATGTCATTTGCAAATATCTTCTCCCATTCTGTCGGTTGTCTTTTGGTTTTGTTGACTGTGTCATTTGCTGTGCAAAAGCTTTTTATCTTGATGAAGGCCCAATAGTTCATTTTGCCCTTGCTTCCCTTGCCTTTGGTGATGTTTCTAGGAAGAAGTTGCTGCAGCTGAGGTCAAAGTGGTTGCTGCCTGTGTTCTCCTTTAGGATTTTGATGGACTCCTGTCTCACATTTAGGTCTTTCAACCATTTTGAGTCTATTTTTGTGTGTGCAATAAGGAAATGGTCCAGTTTCATTCTTCTGCATGTGGCTGTCCAATTTTCCCAACACCATTTGTTGAAGAGACTGTCTTTTTTCCATTGGACATTCTTTCCTGCTTTGTCGAAGATTAGTTGACTATAGAGTTGAGGGTCCATTTCTGGGCCCTCTATTCTGTTCCACTGATCTGTGTGTCTGTTTTTGTGCCAGTACCATACTGTCTTGATGATTACAGCTTTGTGATAGAAAAGACCCCGAATAGCCAGAGGAATGTTGAAAAAGAAAAGCAAAGCTGGTGGCATCACAATTCCGGACTTCAACCTCCAAGACTTTTCTTTAAGAAACTTTGCCTATATGCCTCTTCCCATGCCACCTTCCCCAGTCCTCTTAGAAATAAGTTTATATTTCTGTTCTGTTTTTAAAAAAGATTTATTTATTTATTTGAGAGAGAGAGCACGCATGAATGTGAGAGAGGGACAGAGGGAGAGAACCTCCAAGCAAACTCCCTGCCAAGCACAGAGCCTGACAACCCATGAGATCATGACCTGAGCAGAAACCAAGAGTCAGATGCTTAACCGACTGAGCCACCCAGGTGCTGTTCTTCTACTTAAATTATTTTAACTTTCCCTTATTTGGTTCTTTCCTTCCTTTATTCCTCTCACCTGGCTCTATTACTTACCATCTGAACAACCACAAACAGTTAACCTCTATGGGTGTCAGTCTATAAGTGTAGAACACAGATAATTACTCCTAGAGGTATTATGAAGACTGAAAGAGTCAGTAGTTATAAATACAGTTACTCCTAAGTTTATTTTGAAGATCAAAGTAGTCAATACAAGGTAATGTCTAACATAGTTAACCTTTGGCTGTTACTGTTTTTCATCCATCTATCTGTTCGTTCACTTGACATTTGTAGAACAATTCTTATAGGCCAGTAAACATGCTGGCCCTGAAAGTTGCAAGAAGAAGGTCCTGTTCTTCAGGTCCATTCCTCAGGGATTGCAAAATATAGTGTGAGACAGATGTATAAGCAATGACAGTTGAAGTTTATGTAAATGCAGAAGGATCATTGAAGAGGGAGCAGCCAGTTTTGCTGACAGATGGGGGTAGTGAAAAAATGACTTCCCAGAGAAAGGGATATTTGATTGTATTTCAATTTGTATTCTTATGTTCCTCTCTTTTGTAAATTCTAAAAATTGAGAGTAAGAACGGTCTTCCTCATCTTTGTATGCTCTATAAGAGTCAAACGTAGAGTACATTCACTCATTAGAATTGTTCAGAGCTCCATTAAGTTGACATCTATGACAATAAACAACAGTGAATTTATATTTTTATAGTAAATTGATAAACTGAGAATCGGGTTTATTTTCTTTCTAATAAAAATTAAATTATCAAAATTCAGTGTTTCTTTAGTGGCAAGAAGAATAACATAGTTGGGGTTGGGGGGCAGGGCGACACCAAGCTGTTTTGTACCACTGTGTGATGTGTGTGTGTCAGAGCAGGGCAGTCCAAGTTCATCGAATCGCAGTATTGCTCTTATTTGGGTAGGTTACTTACAGTATGAATTTCGGTTTCGTCATCTGCAGAATGAGGATGCTATTGACACCCTTGGAAGTCTATTGTGAAGATTAAATGGATTAACGTAACAGGTTGAAACATGAAATTGCCACTTTTTAAGAATGAGATAATTGAATATTAACAATTTCATATGGTTTTACCGAATAGGTAAAGCACATAATATGCAGGGTTTGGCAATTATAACTGTCAGCCCAAATCCCACTCAACATCTATTTTTGTAAATAATGTTTTATTGGAACACAGTCACACCCATTTGTATATGTATTGTATACAGCTTCTTTTACACTATAACTGACGGCAGGGGTGTGTGGTTACAACAAAATCACATGCCCACAAAGCCTAAAATATCTACTGTTTGGACCTTTACAGAAAAAGTTTGCCAACCCCTCGTGTAATGTCTGGCATTTAGTAGGCATTCAACAAACATTACCTCCTTTTCCCTTGAGTAAGCACCTTCTTTATATCACATACACATGCAGAATCAGAAACATTCTTTGGGTAGCTTCAGGGCCATTTTATGCTATTTAAATTACTCTGTTGGCCTGTCCTAGGTCAGACAAATTTAGGCAATCTTTGAATGTCTTCACTGGCTCTTTCTTTATTTGGCAAGGTTATAGATAATGTTGCTTTTGATGGTAGTGAGACTCTGTAGCTTCAGAGCATACATCCTTGTCAACATATAGAGTCTTTTACAAATAACACAGGCAAAGACTAAACAGCCAGAAAGAACAGCTTTGAAAGCAGAAGAAAGTTTGATTTTTAAAAGGAGTGAAAAGTTGTGAAATGGACTATACCCTGAACAGAGAGAGTGAGAAATTTGGGAGGGTGGATGAAACATTCAAGGGACATATTTACTCAGTAAATATGAGGGCAAACACATGGAAGCGAGACATCCCCCAACAGGAAATTTACAAGCACTATAATCAGATGCTGTGAATCTTGATTTCAGTTTATTAAAATCCCAAACCTGTAGACCACTGCTTCTGGTAACTGCTATGAAAATGTTCTTCCTTCTATAAACAACTAGAAGACTGGATAAAATATGTGATATATAACTATTTTCAGATATTAGACAACAGGTAGTGCAGGACTCTGAAGAAGGAAACAAATGAGCCCTATGGTGGTCTTACATTCTTACATCTCCAATCCTGGAGGCAATTTCTGGATCCCAGAGTAGGGAGAAGAAACCAAAGCAGAACCTGCTATTTTATTGAGTTTGAAGAGACAGAGTGTTTAGGGAAGTCAAGGCAGCTAGACTTTTTGCAAGGTAGAGTACTAGCAGAGGAAAAACCTCTAGAAATCTACATAGTGTCCCACATGGCGTTTAGCTGAATAACAATCTGTGCATGCATTGGGTGAAATTCCAGGAGGCTGGACAACCAATGACTGCCAGGAAAAAGAACAATTAACTGAGAGTTGTAAGGCAAATAATTCTGAGCTCACACAGAACTGGGAATAATCTGAGTTCCCACCAGCATAGTAGAGACACCTCAGTGGCTACGTGAGGCATTCAGGAGATACCCTCCAGAAGAGTCACACATAATGGAGTGAATAAACAAGCGCTAGGGTGAAGACTACTTTAGGATCGCTGTTTTACACGCTTAAAAACAACCTTCAAAAGGAACAAGTTGATTAACAAATTAACAAATTGCCTCTAAGAAACAGAGTCCAGCATCCCGTCAAAAGTTACTATACATATGAACAGCAGGGAAACCTAACCCACAATCAGGAGAGAAATTAGTCAAAAGAAATAGACCTAGAAGTGACTTAGATAATGAAATTAGTACATTGGGACTTCAGCTGTTATAAATACTATGAATATGCTCAAGGATTTAAAAACATGAACTTACTGAGGGGAGAATAGAATATATAAAATGGAATAACATATCATTCTAGAGATAATATAATATCTGAAATGACAGTTTCACTGGATGGCTTAATAGCAGATTAGAAACTTGCCAAAGAAAAGACCAGTGAACTTGAATATATAACAATAGAAACTACCTAAATTGAAGCACAGAGAGAAAAAAAGACAAGAATAAATGAACAAAGTATCAGTGACCTCTAGGGTAAAATTAGGCAGTCTAACAGACATGCAATTGGAGTCCTCAAGGGAAGAAAAGATTGGGGAAGGAGGTCAAGACAAAAAATACTTGAAGAAATAATCTCTAAAGTTTTTCCATAGCTGATGAAAACTATAAAACTTATAGATCTAAAAAGCTCAATGAACTCCATGAAGAGTAAACACAAAGATTTCTACATTAAGGAGTATCATTGTCAAATTGCTGAAAACAAGTGATAAAGAGAAAAAACAATTTCAAAGCAGAAAGAATTAAAAAAACACAGATTACACAGGGGAACAAATACAGACTCTTTAGATTTCTCATCAGAAACAATGCAAGCTCCCCGATGTTTATAGCAGCAATGTCCACAACAGCCAAACTGTGGAAAGAGCCAAGATGTCCATCGACAGATGAATGGATAAAGAAGATGTGGTATATATATACAATGGAATATTATGCAGCCATCAAAAGGAATGAGATCTTGCCATTTGCAACGACGTGGATGGAACTGGAGGGTATTATGCTGAGCGAAATAAGTCAAAAAGAGAAAGACATGTATCATATGACCTCACTGATATGAGGAATTCTTAATCTCAGGAAACAAACTGAGGGTTGCTGGAGTGGGGGGTGGGGTGGGAGGGATGGGGTGACTGGGTGATGGACACTGGGGAGGGTATGTGCTCTGGTAAGCGCTGTGAATTGTGCAAGACTGTTGAATCTCAGATCTGTACCTCTGAAACAAATAATGCAATATATGTTAAGAAAGAAAAAAAGAAGAAGAATGTAGCAGGAGGGGAAGAATGAAGGGGGGGAAATCGGAGGGGGAGAAGAACCATGAGAGACGATGGACTCTGAAAAACAAACTGAGGGTTCTAGAGGGGAGGGGGGTGGGAGGATGGGTTAGCCTGGTGATGGGTATTGAGGAGGGCACGTTCTGCATGGAGCACTGGGTGTTATGCACAAACAATGAATCATGGAACACTATATCTAAAACTAATGATGTAATGTATGGGGATTAACATAACAATAAAAAAAATAAAAAAAAAAGAAACAATGCAAGCTAAAAAGCTTGACATTTTTATTTATTTATTTATTTATTTTTAAGCTTGACATTTTTAAAGTACTGAAAGTTAAAAGAAATGACAATTTAGAATTCTATATAAGGTGAAAATAATCTTTCAAAGTGAAGGAAAAATACTTTTTTAAACAAAAACTGAAAGAATTTGGTGCCAGCAAACCTCCACTATAAGAAATATTAAAAGAAGTTCTTTAGGCAAAAGGAAAATGACACCAGAATAAACTTTGATCTATACAGAAGAATGAAGAGTGCTAGTAATGGTAAAATGTGGTTAAGTATAAAAGACATTTTTCCTTCTGTTTTTAATTTCTTTAAAAGATAAATATTTAAAGAAAAAATAACTAATACTGACTTTTGGACATACGTAGAAATAAAATATATGACAACAATAGCATGAAAGACAGAACAGAATTGTAGTACGGTTCCTTTTTTTTTTTAAGATTTTATTTATTTATTTGAGAGAGAGCATGAGAAGGGGGAGGGTCAGAGGGAGAAGCAGACTCCCTGCTGAGCAGGGAGCCCGATGCGGGACTCGATCCTAGGACTCCAGGATCATGACCTGAGCTGAAGGCAGTCGCTTAACCAACTGAGCCACCCAGGCACCCTGTAGTAGGGTTCCTTCTTATACATGAAGTGATATAATATTAATTGAAGATTGTCTGTTATACTAAAGATGCATATGTAAACCTTAGAGCAACCACTAAAAAAAAGACAGAAAATATAGTTAATAAGCTGTTAAGATAGATAAAATGGAATACTAAAAAAAGAATTATCCAGAATAAGGCAGGAAAAAGGAAAAAAATGGGATATGTACAAAACAAGTAGCAAGATGAAAGATTTAAATCCAACCACATTATAGTTACAATAAATATAAATGGTCTGTACATTAAAGGGCAAAGATTGTCAAAATGAATTTTTAAAAGCAAGACTCAGCTGTATGCTGCCTATAAGAAACATACTTTAAATATAATGACAGTAATAAGTTAGACATAAATGAAATGGGAAAATATTTACAAACACTAAACATAAGAAAGCTATAATGACTGTATTAATATCAAAGTACAGAAAAAAGAGTATTACCAGGACTAAAAAGAGACGTTTCATAATGATTGAAAGGACAGTTCAAGAAGGTATAACAGTCTTAAATGTGTATGCACCTAATAAGAGTTTCAAAATACATAAAATAAAAACCGACAGGACCAGAAGAATAGACAAGTTCACAATTATACCTGGAGATTTCACATTCCTATCTCAGCAATTATAGGAAAATGACAGATAAGGGTATAGAAGATTTGAGCAACTCTTAACAACTTGACCTAATTGACATTTATAGACACTTTACTCAACAGTAGCAGAGTACATAGTCTTTTCAAGTGTACATGGTACATTCACCAGCATAGACCATGGCCTAGACCATAAATAAAGTCTTAATAAATTTTAGAGGACTGCAATCAAGTGTATTATATCTGACCAAAACAAAATTAAATTGCATATTTTATAATTTATGTAACTTATAATTTACATAAGTTATCTTTATTCTTATGCACTGTGTTTAGTAGTTTGTTTCTTTGTATGTCCAATATAATCAACAAAAAAGCTACTAAAAGTGACAAGTGAAATTAACAAGGGCATAGCCTACAAGATTAATATACCAAAAAAAAAAAAAATACTGCATTGAAGATGGAGTTTTTGAAATATTATACCATTCATGATTCCACCCAAAAACATGAAATATTTAAGGATAAATCTAACAAAATATATGCAAGATCTGTACACTGAAAACTACAAATTATTGCATAAAGAAATACAGTCATACCTTGAAGATATCATAGGTTTGGTTCCAGACCACTGCAGTAAAGCAAATATCGCAATAAAACGAGTCAAACGAATTTACGAATTTTTTTGTTTCCTAGTGCACACAAAAGTTATGTTTACCTCATACTGTAGTCTGTTACAATGTACATACCTTAATTTAAAAATACTCTATTGCTAGAAAAATGCTAACCATCATCTGAGCTTTTTTAGCAAGTTGTAAATTTTTTGCTGGTAGAGGGTCTTACCTTTATGTCGATGACAGCTGACTGATTAGGGTGGTGATTGAAGAAGGTTGGGATGGCTGTGGCAGTTTCTTAAGATAAGACAACAATAAAATTTGCTGTACTGATTGACTCCTCCCTTCATGGATGATTTCTCTGTATCATGTGATGCTGTTTGACAGCATTTTACCCACAGTAGAACTTCTTTCAAAATTGGGGTCAGTCCAGGGCGCCTGGGTGGTTCAGTCATTAAGCGTCTGCCTTCAGCTCAGGTCATGATCCCAGGGTCCTGGGATCGAGCCCCGCATCAGGCTCCCTGCTCAGCGGGAAGCCTGCTTCTCCCTCTCCAACTCCCCCTGCTTGTGTTCCTTCTCTTGCTGTCTCTCTCTATGCAAAAAATAAAATCTTAAAAAAAAAATTGGGGTCAGTCCTCTCAAATCTTGCTGTTGCTTTATCAACTAAGTTTATGTAGTATTCTAAGTCCTTTGTTGTAATTCTAACAGTCTTCATAGCATCTTCACCAGGAGTTAATTCCTTTGCAAGACCATTTTCTTGTTCATCCATAAAAAGAAACTCCTCATCTGTTCAGGTTTTATCATGAGAATGCAGCCATTCAGTCACATCTTCAGACTCAACTTCTAATTCTAGTTCTCTTGCTCTTTCCACCCCATCTGCAGTTAGTTCCACCACTGAAGTCTTAAACCCCTCAAAGTCATGCATGAGGGTTGGAATCAACTTTTCCCAAACTCTTGTTCATGTGGATATTTTGACTTCTTCCCACAAATCAGGAATGTTCTTAATGGTATCTAGAATGGTGAATCCTTTCCAGAAGGTGTTTGATCTGTTTTGCCTAGATCCATTAGATGAATCACTATCTGTGGCAGTTATAGCCTTACGAAATGGATTTCTTAAATGATAAAACTTGAAAGTTGAAAGGACTTCTTGACTCATGGGCTGCAGAATAGATGCTGTGTTAGCAGGCATGAAAACAGCATTACTCTTGTTGTATATCTCCATCAGAGCTCTTCAGTGGCCACGAACATTGTCAATGAGCAGTAGTATTTTGAAAGAAATCTCTTTTTCTGAGCAGTAGGTCTCAACAGTGGGCTTAAAATATTCAGTAAACCGTGTTGTAAACAGATGTGTTCTCACCTAGGCTTTGTTGTTTGATATAAAGAGTACAGACAGAGTAGATTTATGTAATTCCTAAGGGCCCTAGGATTTTCAGAAAGGTAAAGGAGCATGGACTTCAGCTTAAAATCACCAGCTGCATTAGCCCCTTGCAGGAGTCAGCCTGTCCTTTGAAGCTTTAAAGCCAGGCATTGACTTCTCCTCTCTAGCTATGAAAGACTTAGATGGCACCTTCTTCCAATATAGGGCTGTTTAGTCTGCGTTGAAAATCTGTTGTTTAGTGTAGCCACCTTCATTATCTTAGCTAGAGCTTCCAGATAACTGCTGCAGCTTCTGTATCAGTACTTGCTGCTTCATGTTGCAAGTTCATATTATGGAAATGGCTTCTTTCCTTAAACCTCACAAACTCCCCTCTGCTAGCTTCAGATTTTTCTTCTGCAGCTTCCTCACCTCTCTTAGCCTTCACAGAATTGAAGAAAATAAGGATCTTGATCTGGATTAGATTTTGACTTAAGGGAATGTTGTAACTAGTTTGATCTTCCATCCAGACCACTCAAACTTTCTCCATATCAGCAATAAGGCTGTTTCACTTTCTTATCATTCATATATTCACTGGAGTAGCACTTTTAGTTTCCTTCAAGAACTTTCCCTTTGCATTCATAACTTGGCTAACTGGTGCAAGAGGCATAGTTTTCAGTTTATCTTGGCTTTCAACATGGCTTCCTCACTAAGCTTAATCATTTGTAGCTTTTAATTTAAAGTGAGAAACATGCAACTCTTCCTTTCATTTGAACACTCCGGGGCCATTGTAGGATTATTAATTGGTGTAATTTCAATATTCCCTCTCAGAGACTAAGGAAGCCTGTGGAGAGGGAGAGAGATGGGGAAAAGCTTATTGGTAGAGCAATCAGAACATACGTAACATTTATCAGTTAAGTTCACTGCCTTATATGGATGTGGTTCATGGTCCCCTAAAACAATTATAATAGTAAAACACACTGATCATATATAACCATAACAACTATAATAATAATGGAAAAGTTGTAAATACTGCAAGGGAGAGGGAGAGAGTATGTTAAGCAGGCTCCATGCCCAGTGTGGAGCCTGGCACAGGGCTTGATCTCATGACCCTGAGATCATGACCTGAGCTGAAATCAAGAGTTGGTCGCTTAACCAACTGAGCCACACAGGTGCCTTTAAGTTCTATTTTTAATAGTGGATTATGATGAAATGTTGATTTAAAACCATAACTGATAAATGAGAAGGCAAAATGCAGAACCAGTATTCAACTCCAAATCTGCTCCCTCCCTGATGCCATGTACCTTATCTTGTACCATGCTATTTCTTATGTATTCCATGTTTCCCAAGATAGTTTCAATTTTTGAATATCCAGTCAAATTTTTTTCCAGAACTGCACTAATACTGGTTTGAAGTATAACAGTTATTCAATAAAAGGCAGAAACAGAGAAACAAAATTTGTCTTTATTTTCCTTTATTAGATTAGCATTTATGGGTCTTTGGGTGTAATTGAATTTTTGACTTTCACTGTAGCACTTTGGTTTGTATATGTATGTGTTCTTGAATAGTAGCCATATGATTGATTAATGTGGCAGGGAATGTGCAGCAATACTCTATTTTGCTACCCACAGTTACTTAATATAGTGCTAGGTAGGCATATTAAGAGACACTTATATAATGATTTTTAGTTTACAAAGCATATTTCATATACGTGATCTCATTTGAGCCAAGTAGTAGATTAAATAATTTTTGATAGAAATAGTGTACAGTAGAATACAGTTGGTATTATTATAAATTATCCTCAGTGTTATTTCAAACCACTTCTAACTAGCTCTTAGAGTAGTTGTAATAATGTATTTGTTTGTATACACTTTTCTCTATAAGACTATGAACTCCTTGAGGGCAGGAAGCAGATCTTACTCATCTTTGTGTCTCAGGTGCCGCACTAGCATAGCTCCTGGCACAAAATAAACAGTAAATGTTTCTTGTATTTATATTAAATGTAATTCTGAAAAGTCAAGTGATTGGCTCTAAATTGCAATAAATAACTCCTAGCCCAGTACTCTAATATATATTACTGCTTTCTTCAGATGTTCCCCTGCTCTTTTTCAAGAAACCAAGCTCTTTTCCTCTGTTATTGAGAAAGGTCTTATTGGAACCCTTGTACTTGACCCTATTCTATAACTGAGAAATGAAAGGTTGTTTATAATATATATGTGCACTACTTAATCTCTGGCATTTGTGTTTGCAAGTTAACATGCTGTCTATTGCATTTGAACAGCTGTAACGTATGTGATAAGATTTCTTAATAAGTCATTTTTTGAGCAATGGAAATATGAATCTGGAGAATAATGTTCCCAGCTTGTTAAGTTGTGCTTTTGGACTCTTGGGTTTTAAACAGTCAGTTGCCTATAATTCTCTGTTTGAGAAAGGTAGTGAAGATAGCATTGTAACCTGTTTCTGAGCTAACAGAGATTCCATGGAATTTTTTGATGTGCAAAGAAAAGGGCTGTTTGCAACTATGTTCAATTGGCTAAATTCCTATAAATTTTCCAACAGAAAGAGAAGGCTTAAAATGAAAATTTATGCATGATAAGTAGTTTTTTTAGTTCAGGGTGACTTAATCAATAGTCTTACCAATTGCTGGCCCACTTCATGACACTGTTTAATATTCTACATGTATAATATATAAAGGTTTTTTTGGATAAACATCTACAAGAGATTGTTGGTACTGCTTGTTCCCACAGCCAATGAAAGTCTTTTTGTTCTTTTATTGTATGTTTGTTGACAGTTGTGATCAACACGGAATGAACTGCTTTACAGTTTATTACTTTCAAAGTACAAATTTGAATGCTGTGGATTCAGATGTATAAAAGAGATAAAATTACAGACAGCTTTGAGTGGCAGTTACATATCAAACCTCACGGGGGTTTGACAGGCAACGAATATCGTTATTAGACGCTTTTTCCATAATTGCTGACATTTATCCAGTGTTTCACAGTATTTGCTAATGTATTAATGCAGTCAATCTCTGAGAGGCTGCACATGCCTTTTTAGCCCTGGCTTTTATGGGATTCTGAAATTCATAGACCCACAGATACTTATTCCCTGCTGGTTGCCGTAGTGACAGAGCTCAGAGATAAGCCAAGACAGAGCCCTTTTGTGATTGCTTTTCAGGTGACATTCAGCGGCAGCTTGAGTAGAGTGTCCTTTTATAGTTCCTGTAATTCAGAAAATGATAACAGCTTTCTGCTGCTTAGAAGGGAAGTCTGTGGACTGCTCCCGGTGGGATTTCGGTTTGCTGTGCCACTTCATACCAACACCAGCCTGATAAAGTTCTTATTATTGTGGAGATTTCAAAGTGCAAGGGGACTGAATTAATTATGACAGGTTAGAAAATACAGGACTGATGCTACAAATAAAACTTTAAAGAACCAATACATGTTCTCCAACTATATGTAACATTAATTTGGATATTTTAAGTTATTAGTGATGATGTAATTAAGTACTTGCTTAATAAGTAAATGCATCTGACCTCTAAATTGCCGGTGAACAATGCCAGCTGTTCCATCTCAAAGTTTAGAAGTTATCTTTTATTTCTGTGTATCATTTTCTCATTTTGAAACCATTTCCTCAATATCTTGCTGTTTCAGAGGCAAAGAGCTGTATTTGGACACTCTCAGAGTTATTTTAATTTCTTTTCAGTATTCTCAGCAGTGGAATAATTAAAAATGAATGTTTTATAAATAGCAGCTTATATAAAGTACTTAAAGTTCAGAAGAAAACACTATTGATGATAGAGCATGGTGGTGTGGGCAGATCAAGAAATTGCTGGAGAAAATAGAATCTTACCTGGAAAGAATATAGATGCCCTAAGGAGCCATGTTTTCCCGCTAGACTCTGGAAGCTAGGAGAGTTAATAGTCTTAATTCTGGAAGAAGGAGAACTCCAGTAACAATGGGTAAGTATGAGAAGCCATGAGAGCTAGAAACAACTGTCAGTGTAGTTGATTTTATTGAAAAGAGGCAAAAACAAACAAACAAAAAACACCCAAGAAGAAACAGGAACACTAACCTGAATTAAACCATGCAGATCTGAAGGAAGGTATTAAGCACTTACATATCTTACCCCTAAAATTTAAATGTAATTTCACAGTTAAACAGGAAGCAAGCAGAATGAGCTGAATAGAGAAGTAACTGGAGAATCTGAAGAGATGAAAAAGAGTAGATGTATTCCCTGATTTGTAAATTTCTAGTGAACATGCTAGGTGAACAAGCATATGGATAGCACATGAATGAGGACTCAGAATAGAAATTTGGCCTAAAACATCTAATTAGTTATCTTGGATTAGGTATGCAATTGAAAAGGTGGAGATCTGATTTGTGTTACTTGTTTCTAACCTTTCAGTCTCATTTAGAGCAGATGTAAACTCAACCGTCATAAAATTCAAATATTTGTAATTCAGACAAAAAAGGGTAACCTTCAGACTAGTGACAAATAAATATGGCATTTTCAAATGATATTTAGTAGACCTTTATTAACAGTGTGTTACTCCATGGTGTTCATTGCATTTCTTACTTTTTACAGTTAGCTTAATCAGTCATCTACTTTGATATATTAAAGAAGAGAAAGAGAGAAGAGAGATCTGTAAGAGTTGTACTATTATATGATATGCTTTTCTGTGCTGTGGTTATCTACTTAGGAATCTCTTAAAATTTAGTTATCCACTAAGAAGGTCTTTAGGACCATATCACCCTCACAGTATTTTAGAATTGATAAATACCAGCTTATAATTATTACTAAAAACAAAACAAACAAGCAAACAAACCAGAAAAATAAGACCTATAGGGTAAGGGAAAAGGGCATAATAGTCTTTTGAAAAATGTAAAGATTCCGTGTTTAAAAATGGTTATTATATTCAGGGAATTGTTTCTTTTTATTAACATAATCACTTGTTCCCTGATTTCAGAAGCAAAAATTTCATCATGATGTTTGTCTATTTTCAGATGATTATAAACTCAAAAATAATTTAATGAAAATTGGCCTTTTGCAGTGTGACATCAAATTTTGCAGCAAGAACATTTAAAATAACTTTCAAAAATTGAAGTTTAGTTATTTTAATACAAAATATGTTAAAACTGGGGCACCTGGCTGGCTTAGGCAGTAGAGCATGCAACTCTTGATCTCAGAATTGTGAGTTCAAGCTCCATGTTGGGCATAGAGATTACTTAAAAATAATAATAAAATAAAAATGTTACAGCTAAACGTGGAATACATTTGTGACTTGACCCCTAGGAAATTAAAAAAAAAAAGAAAAGTCTAGATGAAATGTAACCATTTCTCTTCACCTCTAATTATTATTCTTTTTGTTATTAATAAAAATAGTAATAACAGGAACGATACCCATTTTTCCTACTTTGTTCTAAGCACCTTGCTGGGGCTTTATATACTTTATTCCTCATATTCCCATTAATCAGTTCTGAAAGGTAGATGTTATTATTGCTCATTTACACATGAAGGAAGTGAGGCTCAGAGTCATTTAGTAACTTGTCCAACAATGCACAGAGAAGAACTGGTAGAAAGGGGATCCTGGCACAGGTTTGACTCTAAAGGCTACTTCTTTTCATTGTACCAAAAGGGATTTCCTTATGAACCCTCAATCCCAGGTTCTTATTTTTCCTTCCCTGTATAGTTCTCCAACTTCACTTATTATGAACATTCAGATATTTTCCTTAAAGAATCTGTTTTGTTCCATAAGATTGATCCCTTTGCCTTAAGCTCATCTTAGACCTGTCTCTCTAAGAATGATAACATTAGGTAGTGCTTTAAAAATACTATACACAAGGTACTAGTCTTAGCAGTGTATATAATAATATAACTCAATCTTTCTAACTACCGTAGGAGGTGAAGTTTATTGTTTGTCCCATTTTACACAAACAATACACAAACATGCGTATTAAGGCATATTCATATGACCTCATAATTAATAAGTGGCAGTGGTATTTGAACCCAAGTAGAATAGAGTTCATGGCCTTACCACATTGTATGCCTCTCGTAATAGCAGAGGTAGATGAATGACAGGACATCTGTGAAAGCCTATCTGTTGTGTTCCATGATTCATTGGAACACTACATCAAAAACTAATGATGTACTGTATCGTGACTAACATCACATAATAAAATTAAATTAAAAAAAAAAAAAAGAAAGCCTATCTGTCATCTGTGTTCTTCACCATGGCATTCTGTTCATTGTGGAGGAGCTCACAGATGAGCATGCCACATTCATTGTGTCAATAATTCTACTTTTATGGAATGTGAGGTGGAAAATGGAAACTAGATCTTTCTGTAATTTACTGTGAAGGATGACCACTGTGTGTACCACGTCTGCCAATCCTTTCTCTTTCTTTTAGATTCATTGATCTATAGACAATTGGCAACTTTATTTCCTCACAAGCTTTTAACATTCAAGGAGAAGGTATCATCATTCTAACCTTTTTCATCTCTAATGCCAATAGCTGAGGGTTTACCAATTGATCCATAAAACTCCAGATGATATTAAATGTCATTTCCATTTTAAACATGGAAGGAAGATACCATGGCGAGTTATTTAAAAACTTGTCCAATTCCACAGAGACAGGATTAAAACTTGGAAGCTCCTTTATACTGAACATTAGAATACTGCCACTAACTAATCCCACACTTTGAAATCAGGTAACTGTGTATAGGAAAAGCACTGGATTTAGAGGTCAGAAAACATTGATTCTAATCTAAGCTGAGTATAAGATCATCTCTATACCTGTGTTCAGTACCCCATTCCCATTTGTCTTCTCAGAACTGTACATTATCAATGATCTCTTCTTTAGTATTTTAACTAATGTCATTGTGCTGGATATTCTATCCACATTTTAAGCACAAAAAGCCTCTCATCATAAAAGAAACACACATATACACACCATAAAAACAAATATACATGGGTATATAAAAACAAATCCTCCCCTGGCTTTAACTACTACTTTCTCTCCTACTTTTTGCAGCCAAAATTCAAAAAGAGTTATCTGTATTTACCATCTCCATTTTTTCTGCTTGACTGATTCCTCACCTCACACCACCTTCACCTTCAACCCATTTCTCCACTGGAATAGCTTTTCTTGAGGTACCGTTGACTGCCATGTTACTAAACCAAGTTGACCTCTCAATCCTCATTGTAGCTCTGCTTGATTTCTTAACAGTGTTAGAGGAAAAAAAAAAAAAACCTTTTAATTGAAATACATTCATTCAGAAAATTGTACACCTCATAAATGTACAGCTTGATGAATTTTCATAAAGTAAATACCTTCATGTAATCAGCATCCAGACTAAGGAAGAGAACATTTGCAACATTCCAGAAAACCCTCTCAGGTCCCCTTCATCCAAAACTAAGACCCTAAATTAGTTTTGTCTGGCTTTCAACATATGTAAATGGAATCATATAGTATATACTGTTTGTCTTCTTTATGCATTCTTTGCTTTCTCTTTTCCTTTCTTCGTTTTTTTTTCAACCTTATGTTTATGAGGTTCATCCATATTCTTATATGTAGTTATATTTGATTCATTTTCATTGCTTTATAATACTCCATTATGTGGATGTTCCTCATTATTCATCTATTTTACTATTAATGGGACAGGCATTTAGGTAGTTTCCCCCGCTGGGTACTACTTCTCAGCAGCATTAGATCCTGTTGAAAACTCCTCCTTCCTGGAATGCTCTTTCTTTGCCTCCCAGGATACCATACTCTCCTGGTTTTTCCCCTGCCTCTGTTCCTTCCTTTTTGGTCTTCTTTGGAAGCTCATCCTTCTCTCTACCCAATCACTAAATTGAGTTCCTTAGGGCATAGTTCCATGTACTCATTTTGTCTCATTTTGTGTGTTCTTTCTAGGCATTCTCATCATACCTATAGCTTAAATTGTCATCCATGTGATGGTGATTAATAAATTTATATTTCTAGCCCAGTCCTCCCATGTGAGTTCCAGAAGAGCCTTCTTATCACCTCTTAGAGGTCACATAGTACCTTAAATTCAACATAACCAAACTTGAATTTATATTTTTCCCTGGCCATACCTGGTCCCCTTCTAAAGTTCCCTGATTCCATTAATGGCATCACTATCCGTCCAGTTTCACAAGTCAGATAGGAGTTACTCTGGGTACCTCTCTTTCCCTTGCTGACTTTATCCAAATATTCAATTCTTGTCAATGTTAGCACTATATAGCTCCCATTTATTCAATTCTATCCATCTCCACTGCCACCACCCTAATACAAGATACCAATTTCTTAAATCTGGACTATTGGAAAAGCCTACAGACTGGGCTCTTGTATCCACTTTCCCTTCCCTTCAAGTCTACACTTCATACTACATCAGGATTATTCTTTTAAAAAAAAATATATGTGTATGTTCAAGTAGTCTCTCTGTTTAAATTCCAAATAAAGACCAAAATCATTAGCATAACCCACCGGACCCTGCATAGTCTGATTTCTGCTTACTTCTTTAGTGTTGTCTTATGTTATATTATCCTGTCTCTTGTTTTTTAGCTACACTGGTCTTCTGTGAGTTCTTCTAATGTACCATCATTGGGCCTTTACAAATGTTGTTCTCTGTACCTGAAACAGTTATACTCCCCCAAGATCTGTGCTTTATAATTCTTACTCATTCTTCTGACTCAACCATTTCTTCATGGAAGCCAGTCTTTCTTTGCATTTACCACAGTTGTGATTTTATATAAGTGATTATTTCCCACTTTAAACTGTAAGCTCCACAAGGACAGATGTCTATTTTTTATTCACCATGTGTATCTAATACTTTAAGAGAGTAGGTGCTCAATAAATGTTGGTTGAAGGAATAAATGTTTCTGAGCCTCAATTTCCCATTCTTTCAACTACTCAGCATTGTTGTAAGGTAAAAATAAGACTCTGTACATGGAAACACCTTAAAATTTAACACACTGAGGAAGTTAAGGAGTTGATATCATTATACCCAAGCAGATAGATTCTTTCTGCTATAGATTATAATTCTTAAATTTTGCTGTGATACTGGAATTATGCAAACAAATGGCAAGAATAATTATTATTTCAGTTCTCATTCTTTTGTTCCATTGATCTGTCTCCCCTGTCATTCTGTCATTCTTGCCATAGTTTATTTAGGTTCCCATCATTTTCTCCCATTTCCCTATTTCAGGTCTCTTTCTCTTATATCAGTCCATCTTCCCTTCTTTATTGTAATTATCTTTGTTAGATGCATTTGCATTATATTATTCCCTTGTTTCAAATCTCTCTGGTTTCTCATTGCCTATAGGATAATGTCTAAGCTCCTTAATGGGACATATATGATTCTTCATGATTAGACTTACCCCCTTCTACCTGTATCTCTCACTATTTTGTACCTTATCTGTCCTCCAACAACACTAAATTACTTGTTTCTTAGATGTGTTGCCTTCTTTCTTGCCATTTTGCCATTGCCTATATCATTTCCTTTTCTTTTAAGGTGCTTGCACTCCTTGTGGCCTGCTCCTTAATCAAATTATTCTTTCTAGATTCAGCTGGCACTCTTCTGTGATACTTTCCCTTGAAGTCTTCAGGCAAAGTTAGGCATTTCCTCCTCTTGTTCTATTAGGGGACTTAACCACATTGGTAAAACTAGTTATTTACACTTCTTATGTGTAAGTACATTTCACTACTTGTTTGTAGACCCTTCAAAAGCAGTGATACTATTCTCTTTATCTCTCTATCTATAGACATATACTTGATATTGAGTGACAGGGTGATTAGAGGAGAAGAGTGACTAGAAGCAATGAAGAATGGTCAGACTTTAAAGTGAAAAGATGTTTGGGGTCAAATTCATGTTGTATAGTGGATTCCTTCTACCATTGTTGTTAAGACTGAGGTCAGCTGCAGGATCTTGGTGCTGTGTAGAGGGAGGAGTTACAATGCATTTGACTTCGGCTAGTTAAGGTTCTTATTGTGTCATCAAGATCAGCTTAACAGTCAGATTTTTTTTTACATATCTACTTACTATATGGCACTTGAATTTTACTTTGAGATCCTATAAGGCAATCAAGGTGAATATATATGAAAAGTTAAAGTTAAGATAATGCTAATGTTATGTAGTGCATAGGATGAGCCTAGTAAATGCTGAAGGAATAAAACGATTCATCTGTTTTTCAGTTTTGAAGTCATTTCATGTAGACGAACTCATTTTTCTTTAGTAATTTTTTAAAAAAATTATTTATTTTAGAGGGGGGCAGAGGGTAGGGAGAGAGAATCTTTAGCAAACTCTGTGCTGAGCGTGGAGCCTGATTTGGGGCTTGATCTCACGACCCTGAGATCATGACCTGAGTTAAAACCAGGAGTCGAACACTTAACTGACTATGGCACCCAGGCTCCCCTCTTTCATAATCTTTTAATCAGGCAGAAGAGTTACTGTTTTTCCCTTATAAATAAAGAAACTGAGATTCAGAGAGGTAAATGACTTTGGTAAGAACACTAGAAAGTAATAAAGTTGTAGAGTCTGGACAAGAATCCAGTTCTTCTGACTTGACTACCAGAATGCCTCCCATGGAACCGCATGACCTTTCTGTTTGGCTGTACCACCACAATGCCATTTATCTTCTGATCTGTGAGAAGTTTTTCAGCCTGGGCCAAAATTTCTGAAACTTTCTAAAGTACAGTCAAAATGGAACATTGTCCCTTAAATACCACAATAAAAATGAAAGAATATCATTTAGCAAAGTCTTCAAGTGCTCTTTACTTGGTAGGGGTTGGTTTAGGCTTGGTCTGTCTGTTGAGCTAGTTGATACTTTAGGCTCTGAGGGAATGAAACTCAATACAGACTCAGTGTAGTTCGGAGATGGTAAGAGCAGCAGGGTCATGATGTAGGAGAAGATGATATTAATGAGCCTTGGGTGTAGAGTATGGTACAATATGGACTTAGAAAGTCAAAGATGATGAGGTCATAGGAGCGGATTTGGGGAACAAGAGTAGAATCTACAAGAAACTCCAGGCTGCCTCTCATTTGGGCCCAATTGGGACTACCACTGCTTCCAGATATACACAGCTGTACTCTCAAAGGTTCCCCAGAGGAGCCATATTCCCTTCTCCTCACAGTATCCCCAAGGACATCCCACTCTGGTAGAGAGTTGATCACTGCCACTTGTCTCTGAGCTGGCTTTGTGTGTACAAAATGGCAGCCTACTGGTTCTTAAGCCCCCAGGAACCCACCTTAGTGAATGCCTCCTGGGTTGGCAAAACAGAGAAGATGCTTTTGTTATCCTTCTTTCCTAAGCAGACTTCACCCAAGACTGGCTATAGCATAGTATTTTTTCCTCCCTGGCCATAACTGACTAAAAGTTTTAGTGTTAGGAAATTGGAAAAGGTTAAGTTTGAGTGATGTTATCGTAATTATGTCAAATAAGTTTGAATGTCATTTTAGCTGGGGAAGATTTCATATGACATCATTTAGGAGGCTCTTGGGTTAGGCGGTGATGAAATGTGTGAATATCTTGAATGACAAAGTGTGGGGAAAAAAGAGTATGATACATGGAAGCAAATAGGCCCAGCTCATAGTCTCTCCTCTGAACTTGCCACCTGTTTGACCTTGGGCAAGTTATGTAAGTCCTCTGGACTTTGGTTTCCTTAGCAGACAAATGAGTTATATTAGAAAACATACATGTGAACATGTAATTAGAAGATCTTAAAGTAGCTTTAGACAGATTTACTAATTTTACTAAGTCTGTTTCCTCATCTGTCATATGGGAATATTAGCAACTTTAAGATGGAATGAGTTAATGAATATGGATTGCCTGGCTAAATAAAAGTTAGTTTCTTTCATATGGGTGAACAGATATACATTCTAGACTTAGAACAACTTGAATTAGAATTAAGTCTCAACCCCACCAGGGGCAATTCGTCTCTCGGGACTTCTGTTTCCTACACTTGATCTTAGCCAAAAGGCCGAGAAGCGATCGGGACTTCTGTTTCCTGAAACGGGTAATAATACCTACCTCATAGAACCCTTTGTTAATGGGAAGTTGGTGGAGGAATTTAAAGTGCCTGGTACCTAGTAAGTAGGTGCCTAAAAAATATTGGAATCATCTCTAATCTCCATCATCTTTCCC
Organism: Halichoerus grypus; assembly: GCF_964656455.1. Classification (NCBI taxonomy): domain Eukaryota; kingdom Metazoa; phylum Chordata; class Mammalia; order Carnivora; family Phocidae; genus Halichoerus; species Halichoerus grypus. The sequence goes on from NC_135716.1 coordinate 148,176,683, forward strand.
ACCCCCAACTCCAAGGTTTCCCCTAACTCTAAAATTCTTTGATTCTATACAATTCTAATGCATAAGTCTTTAACAAATGAATCAACTAAAAATGGGTAAAATTCAAATAATATGCAACTCCTAAATGACAATCTTACTAGTGTTTTTCAAATAATAAAGCTTTTTCTTCTCATTATTTCTTGCTCCCACTTTGCTGAGAGATCTCCAGATACTTTGTTTTGCTTTATTTTTGTTTTTGACATTACTGTATGTTGATCAAAATAATGTATAAAATGATTTATTCCTAGCTTCTGGAAAAAAAAATTTTCACTAAAAATGAATTAGTTCACTAAAAAGTTTTATCTCACATTAAAGATTCCTTTTTTTTTTCCTTTACTGTACTACTTTTCAGAAGTCTATTCAGCTCAAAGTTAACAGGTTGATTAGTATTTGGAAAATAAGGCTTATAATTAGCACACAGAAATGATTACTGCTTATTTTAAAGAGTTAACACTTTAGCACAACTTTCATTTTATATATATTTTTTGGCATTGACATAAAATAAGCGCTGCAGGTATGAATTTGCCCACTAAAGCATGCTTGAATCGGGAATAAAGCATTATTTTATCATGTGTCAAAATATTTTTGAAAGATTATTGGATTTGAGGATTTTCCCATTTCTTAATACAAAAGATTATTCTTGGTGTGCGTGTGTGTGTGTGTGTGTGTACAAGAACCCAGTGAACCAGTGACTAAACACATGCACATGTATCTAGAGAGATCTAGAGAACTTACTGGTTTTTGTATTTATCAGTGTGAGTCCTAAAAAATACAATAGTAAAATAATGCTTATGTATTATTACTCCTAAGTGAGATGTAATTTACAGTGTATTAGGGTATTTTTATGTATAGTATACATTACTGGATAGTTTTTATACCTATCTGAAAACATTTTTATTAGCCATATTATATATCCTCATAAATTTGAGCCATCATATTTTACAAAGTAGAGTTGAAATGACATTTGAATACTCTAATTCCTATGAAATCCATAGAGATGAAATGCATTAGAAATTGAAGATAATTATACAGAAAAATTAAATATGAAAGAATAGTATGCTTTATCAAAAAATGAAAATATTTAAGTTCAAATTATGTTGATGTTGAATTTGATGGTCTATATTTTGGTTATTTTGACTGGTGGTTTCAGGTCATCAGTTACTACTGAATCAAATTTAACCTGTCAGAATTATGTCAGAATCCTTTTGGTCCTTAACGCTTTTCACTCAGATGCAGAGGTCAATCAGCACTCTGATGATACTTTTAGTATTTCTTATCTCACTTTGGAGTGGTTTCCAGGCTTTTTTTTTTCCCTAGGTAGATATGTATTTCTCTAGAAAATTACAAGTATCTTTCATATCTTACTTTGGCGAGGAAAGTAGGTAAAGTACTCATGTAAATTAAAGTAATAGACATTTATTATGTGGCAGGCCTATCAAAGTAACCTGCTAAGCCCTATGCAGGCTAAAAATGAGAATATAAGATTCAGGTTGTGTCCTTAAGGGCCTTAGGGTCAAATACCTACACAGAGACATAGGCAAAGTTGAACCACAAACCAAGAATTCTCAAGGTTCACAGTAAGGGCATAGGAGTTGAGCAGAAGAATCACAGGATTGGAATGGGCCAAGCATGGATTACCCATCGAGGTGAAATTCTTTTTTTCCTAGTTTCTAGATGGCACCCATTTATGGGCTGTGCCTAACTTGATATTCAGACTCTGTTTTTCCCGGGAGGAAAAGCCATGACAGGATGCACAACAGCACTATGTCCATGTGGTACGACCAAAGCTGTTAGCATAACTGCCTGAGTTTTGCCAAGGAATTAGATGCTGCTGGAAAAATATCCAGAGCTCCTATGTTTGCTATCCAAAGAGTTCCACAGTATTGTGGGGTAAATGGCATCCCACTATTGACTAGATAGATGCCAAATGGCTGGTTGGTACTCTTTATGCATACAAAGCAGGTTTGAGATGTATCCCTGCATATTTGAAGAGTCTGTCATTATGATGAGCTAAAGTCACCACTGATTACCACTGTAGCTGTCTAAAATAATGAGGTTTTCCACAAGAGAACCTCTTTATCAAACTTAAAATGAGGAGCCAACTTGAGGTAAAAGCACCTTCTGACCAAAGATTTTGTCTTGATTTTCTGTGAATATGTTACGATTATAGAATAAAGCAAAAGGCTTGTCTTGATAAGATCCTGGGTTCTTATAATCAATATTTCATGTTGACTTTATATGTTTTTGTTAATAAATGACTTTCTAAATGTTAGAAAAATGAAGAAAAATACCTTGAGGGTTTTTTTCGTAAGTTACCCCTTCTGTATTTTGGCTTGAGAAAAATTCTGCATTTCTAATGCACTATCCATGTATATGATGGTTTTAAAATTTTGTGGAACTATTAAGATAATGAAATTATGTTGCCATACCAAAATTACAATGGATTCATCAATGGATGTGGTTTTCTGTAAACAAGCAATTACTTTCTTCTGCTGAATTCCTGCTCAGTGTCATTATTTTGTCCTTTGCTTTTCATGAGCGTTTAATACTTCTAGATTCTGTTTCAAAGCTAGTTTCTACAAGCTCTGACTTATAGCTTTCAGCCAAGTTGTTGGTGTGTGTATGCATATGTGTTTGTGTTTGTGAAACAATACTGAATTCCTTTTAACTTTGATCAGGTAATGGACACTAGGCATTTGTTAGTCAAATTGTGCATGTTTTGACGAATACAGATCCATTCATTGTTGCTTTGTTAGTGCATATTAGCATTGATTATGATATGGACATGTTTATTTCCTAGACTTTCTGGATCTTCATCTAAATAATAGCAACAAATAGTGAAGTATCCAGAGTTTAGCCATCATCATTCAGTGTTTCCTTGAATACAAATCGAAGTAAAAATGGAGTAAAAGACCATTTTATTTATTTTTAAAATCCCCTATCAGGGGAGAGTAATTAACTCAAGATCCACAATTAGCCTCACAGCAGTCCATATTAACCACCTCCAACCGTCCCAGGTCTTTCAGAGGTGGCATAATTCTGAGATTATTTAGCACTTGAAACAGAGAGGCTTATAATAACTAGCTTAAAACACATTTAAGAGTGTGAGGTTTTTCCTTTTTCTTTTTATGTTAATGTCTGCCCTCTCTAATGATAATTTTCTGGTTTGTAAATGGAAAAAAACACAAATATTAGGAGAGAATTAATGCTTCCTTCCTACCTGGTTTTAAAGCTATGTATTCCTTTGGTAAATCTGGAAGTAGCTGCTTTAACTGGAAATTTTATTATTGAATTAGTTACATGACACAAAAAGAATCAACAAAATGAATCACATATTCAAGCTTGAGAGAAAACCATGAAGAAAACTTAGGCCCACTGTTAAAGTATAATTGCTGGCTCTTCCTTGTTTACTTTTTTGGTTTTGTTTTGTTTTAAAGGAAATGTTCAGTTGCAGAGCATTCCTGCATAATTCAGATATAGCACAAAGCTCGACCCTGGGAACCTTTTCTGCTGCTCTCTGAATGTTCTTTGTGCAACCTGCTTTTACAGGTTTAAATTACATTCTGTGACACTGTTTTTGTGGTTGAATTAGAAACTTTTTTTTTTTTTTTTAGTTAAACCTGTGATAAGTAATTGTCACAGTTAGCGCCCTGGTACAATGCTAATTTGAAGTGACATGTCCATACTGGCCCTCCGTAACATGAAGAAGCCTAACAGGTGTGAGGGGTGTGGCTTCCCATGGGCTCTGTTGAACTTCTAACCAGAGAAAAATAGCAGAAAAAGTGAAATGAACCTTGAATAAAGCTGTCAGCAGTAATTATCTCAGCAACACTTTGTGGGGAGATAAAATAAGCACTGGTGCTTTTATAACCTGAACACACTGCACCCAAGATAGATTTTTTTACCCATTTAACCTAAACTGCTAAATACCTTTCAAGAGATATTTTTATAAGCCTAATTAAACAATAACAACAATAATAATTATCACAAAATATAAATTGTTGGAAGACAGGCATTTGTTTTTACTTTAACATGTGGCTTTTTGGTATTTGTTTAAGTAGTTTTGGTAACAAAAGTTTTGTTTTTTTCATTCTTTTTGTTTTGGTAAGCCATTATGGTATGAAATCTCAAGTATTGTATAGAAAATTACATTATCTTCTCGGAAAGAATACTTTCACAATTAATGTTTGAGAGTTTGGTTTTCAGTTACTTTGAAAAGTATTCAGAGTATTGGACTGACCCATATGAAACAGGATAATATATGTGAATGAGCTGAATGAACTGCAGGGCATCATAACAACACTGCTGCAAATACTTCCTTGGACAGGTATAAGAGTACTCTATTTCTTGAGTGGAAGATTTGATAAGCCTTTTTCCAGTCTGCTTTCCAAGCACCAGCCATTGTCATTTTCTTTGACAGTAGTATTTCTAAGTATACTTTAAAAACTTACTTAAAAATAATTCAAATGACATAATGACTATGTTTGCCTGACCTGAGAAGTATAGATGAGTTAAAGTATGATTTTCTTTACAAATGTCCAGGCTTTAGAAGCTAACTGTACAAAAAATAGTTGAGATTTTGCAACATATACTGCTCTCTTTATTTCTTTCATTGCCTTTCTTTGGCTTGAAATAGAGTTATGATTTCAGGTGATCTGATGATATCTGGAGACTTTTAAGTTTTTTTTTTTTTTTTTTTTTTTTTTAAAGATTTTTATTTATTTATTTGAGAGAGAGAGAATGAGAGAGAGAGAACACATGAGAGGGGATAGGGTCAGAGGACGAAGCAGACTCCCTGCCGAGCAGGGAGCCCGATGCGGGACTCGATCCAGGGACTCCAGGATCATGACCTGAGCCGAAGGCAGTCGCTTAACCAACTGAGCCACCCAGGCGCCCTTAAGTTTTGTTCATAATTTAACTTTACCATGTTCCCACACCCAATAATTTAGAGGCTTAACAAGCTAGCCAGGTTGGTTCACATTTAAAGTGGAGGTGATGTCATTTAAAAAAAAAAAAAGGTTAGGTAGGAGTCAACATGTTAGTCCTGACTCTGCTGTATTTATTAGCTTTGTGATCTTGGGTAAAAAATAAGAACCTCAATTTTTTTTCCTGTGGAATGGGACTCAGCAAATATGCCAGGTACATTCTCACTAAGGGGATAACAAAGATCAGATATAGCAAGATAAAATAGAGCTAACATGTATATACTTTATTCACAAACCAATGGTTATTAACTTCATCAAAAGAGAAACTGTTCACCATTGGCTGTATCCCTAGCACTCAGCTGATTTCCTCGTGGATGCTCAGTAACTATTAGTTAAGTGAATGAATAAAGTTGCATTTTGTACTCTACTTAAGACAGGTTTAGTACTCTCTGTTTGTCTACTCCCCAGAGTTATATAGCAAAATCCCTACCATATGTGTATATGACACACACACACACACACAGACACTCTTTAATCCTCACAACAATCTTATGACTTAGAAACTTTACAGAGGAGGGAATTGAGGAACTGAGAAGATAAGAGGGTTGTCTAAAGTCACACAGCTATTAGCCAGCAGAGTCAGGATTTCAAATACTGGCGGTGTGACTTTGGAGTTCAAGTTCATAATCACTATGCTTTTATACCTCTCTGAGGAAGTACAGTGACAATGATTACCAAAGAAATTGTCTTATGGTGACACAGGTTTCACCAGAAACTTCCTTGTTACAAATATAAATGATTCAGGAGACAGGGGAGTACATTTTGGGGGGTGAGATTCCTTCCTTATTTATTGGGACACTTTCTCTCTCTTTTGTCTCCTAGAACAGCAGGTCCCCCAATCCATTGCACCCATTGAAACAGTATTGCTGCCTTAGGGGCTACCTCTTCCCCAGTGACAGAAATGGCATACAGGGCTAGGGCCTGGACAGACTTCCACAAATGTAGGATAACAAAGCTTTGATTCCTAGATATTTGGCCCTTCCTTCAGGGGGTCCAATTCCTGGGCCAAGATTTTCACCCCTTTATTCCAGACCCTGATCTACCCATGTAAGACTTCTGTTTATAAAATTCCCACTGCCTCCTTCTACTCAGCTCTCACCTGGGATTCTGGTCGTCCCCTCAGGAACTGGCTGACTAAAAGATGTTTATTTCTGGAAGATTTGGCCAAGTTTCATGAGGTATGATTGACTACTGAAAGATACCAGGTGTTTTTTGGGGCACCTGGCTGGCTCAGTTGGTGGAGCGTGTGACTCTTGATCTCAAGATTGTGGGTTCAAGTCCCATATTGGGCTTAGAGCTTAACTTTAAAAAAAATTTTTTTAAATGATACCAGCTATTTTAGAGAACAGAGAAAATTTTGAGATTGGGAGGTTATAGGGGCCTTAAGGAACGTGATTGAGCTGAGGTTTGAAGAAGTGCTTTCACTTTTCTCAGATGATCCTAACATACCTATGAAACAGACAGGTAGAAAAGAATGGGGAGGGAAACCCAGGCGAGAGTAATGGCATGAGCAAAAGCCTAGGAGTAGGTAAGTGCAAGGCATATTTTTGGTTCATTGAGCAAACAAATGTGTATACAGTACAAAAAAAGTAGTGAGGGATAATAGCTGGAAAGATGGGTAAGCAGTGGCCTTGAAGGATTTGTTCAGAGTGAGATAAAGGAACTTAGAAATCACCTAGTCATGGTTTTTTTCATTTTACAGGTGATGAAGCTAAGAGAAGAGAGTTGATTAAGGTCACACAGTAAGAGGCAGAGTTAGAATTTTAATCCACATCCTTTTATCTATGTACAGTGTTCTTTCAGTGTATTAGCCCTCCAATATTTTTATACACATGGAATCATATTATAGGCAGCATTGATGGGAGAAAGTCTTAAAAGGGCACCATGCAGCCTTAAGACATAAAAGAACAATACTTGATTTGCTTTAATGGTGGTGACAAAAGAGGAGTAGCTTACGGGCTGGTTAAATGTATTTAAGCTGAAAGTCCTTGGTAGGTTTAACTAGTCTCCCACAGTCACTGCAGCAGATAGGAGCACTCCTTTCCTCTCCCCTGCGCCCCAACCCCCACTACTCCCCGCAGGCTGTTTTCCTCTCCTTCAATCTTGGTTAAGTTAATCTCATAGGAATTAAATGGGAAACCTGTAGCAAGTTTCCACTTTTGGACATCCCTTGTAAAATATCCTTATAAAAATCTGTCATGGGGCGCCTGGGTGGCTCAGTCGGTTAAGCGGCTGCCTTCGACTCAGGTCATGATCTCAGGGTCCTGGGATCAAGCCCCGCATCGGGCTCCCTGCTCAGAGGCGAGTCTGTTCTCCCTCTGCCTCTGTGATCTCTCTCGTGCTCTCTCAAATAAATAAATAAAATCTTAAAAAAAAAATCTGTCATAAACAGGTAGTGAATGTCAGAGATGGGCTCTTAGGTTCACTCAGAGCCAAAATATATCTAAACAAACATACTCCTCACTGGGTGATACTTAGAAGAATGTCATACAAGGTCTTGAGAGTTGATAAGAAACCCCTAAGTAAGCTTAGCTTGTTCACCTAGGAAGAAAATATTTTATTAAGTATTAGTCCACATCTTATGGATACCTTTGATGTGGAAAAGTTTAAGTAGTACATTAGGCTGTTCTGTGTATATTTCAGAACACATATCAATTAAGTTAAATGTAGTTGACATAAGGTGTTATTAAACACTTATCTGATATCAATACTGTCATCTAGGCTTAAATTCTTAAAGACAGAAATAATTGGGCATTGCATCTGAAAACACCTATATGATAATCCTTTCTTCTGACAAAGAACCAAAGATGAAGTGTGTGCTTTTTGTTGTTGTTGTTTTAGTTGAAAAATTAAGTCCACTATGCTTGGCACTTATTCACTTCCCATCTTTTTAATGCTGTCAATAAAGATATTATTCCCATTACTCAGATGAGGAAAGTGGGGGGTCTTATGAGGTCAAGCGGCTTCCCTGGGAAATGTATTAAATATCAAAGCCAGGATCCAAGGCCAGGTTATCTGTATCCAAGTGCCTGACATAATGGGAACTTAAATGTTTATTGCATAATTAAGTTATAGACTTTGGGTAACTATATGGTTCATATAACTTACTCAGCAACTAGTTCTAAATTATAAGTAATTATGGGGAAGAAGGGCAAGTTAAAGAGAAATCTGCATGTTTCAGATTACTTTCTTTCCCCTCACCTGTCCAGTGGGTTTCAGAAGCAGTGGATTTTTTAAATAGGTTCTTTTCTCTTTCCTGCCCTCCACCAGAGGGTGCTCATAAGCAATTAAATGAGCCAGCTCTAGAGATTGGAACTGAGAGACAAGTGCCATTTTAATTCGCAGCATGGATTATTGGCCCCTGTGCAAAGTAGCAGACTTTAAAACAGAACGCTTGATTCAGATGAAATAGCTTCTTTGGCTTAAAGTTGTCTTGCAAATAATAACTAGTCTGCCTGCCTGAGCTTGTATCTTTATAGAGGTAAACCTAACCATTCTCGCTAAATAGGTATGAGGAAAATTATGCCAGTAGGCAGCGTTAGGCTGGTCTGATAGGGCTATATTCTCATACAACTTAATGTTCAGAAGTACTCTAGTATTCTGAAGTACTTCAGAAGCTCGTCTCGTGTACTCACTGGAATCAAATAATGAAATGCAAGGATGTTGTTATTGTCTATATATTTAGTTTTATAAAAGTATATCTTTTTAGAAATTTTGTTAATTCTGCTGCAGTGGGTAAATCTTTATCTCCTTATGGTATAGTCTAGTTTTAGGAGCTGGGATGCAATAGAAGACTTTAAAAAAGAAAACTTTTGTCTTGAGCAACCTCTCTTTGATAGAATGCTGGATAATGTTGGACCAGTGCAGGGAAGTATGAAGGTAGGCAGTTATAATGTGTAAAAGTATCATCAGGTGATTCTCCTTGTTTTCAAAAATCCCAGCATATTTTTAAAAATATTTTCAAAACTTTTAATAAATTTATTCTTTGTACAAAAAGACAATTTAAGTATGTTATGTAGAATTTACAACTTGTCAAAGCTACAGTTCACATCTTGGGAATATTCACATGTAACTTATGACACTAACTATTGGTTAAATGGAACCAAAATAAATTTAAAATATTATAATGCAATTTTTTTATTGAAAATTGTCCTCTGCAAATGTTCACTGAGGACCCAAGAAGATGCCCAGCTTATATAGCTTATAATTGAGAGTGTAGTTATCCAAGAATGCCACAAATATGTTGCTTCACTAAGGCATTTCTGCATACCACTGCATTAGGAAATGCTATTTATTTTGACAATCATTTCCTCAAAGATCAGTCTCAAATCATTATTTATTTGAAATTCCTTTTTTCTTTTTTGTTTTTTTAAATTTTTAATTGAAGTATAGTTGACATTTAATTTCAGATGTACAATTATATACATTACAAAATGCTCACCATGGTAAGTGTATTTACTGTCTGTCACCATAGAAAGTTATTACAGTATTATTGACTATATTCCCTATGCTGTACTTTTCATCCCTGTGATTTATTTATTTCATAACTGAGGTTTGTACCTCTTTATCTTCTTCACCTATTTTCAGCCATCGCCCTACTCCCCTCCCTTCTGGCAAGTACTAGTTTGTTCTCTGTATTTATGAATCTGTTTTTCTTTTTGTTTGTTCCTTTGTTTTGTGTTTTAGATTCCATTTGTAAATGAAATCACATGGTATTTGTCTTTCTCTGTCTGATTTATTTCACTTAGTGTAATACCCTCTAGGCCATTCATGTTGCAAATGGCAAGATTTCATTCTATTTTATGACTAATATTCCATTGTATATATATTTACCACATCTTCTTTATCCATCCACCTATTGAGGGACACTTAGGTTGCTTCCATATCTTGGCTATTGTAAATAATGCTGCAATAAACATTGGGGTGCCTATATTTTTTCAAATTAGTTTTTTCAATTTTCTTTGGGTAAATACCCAGAAGTGGAATTACTGGATCATAAGGTATTTCTATTTTTAGGTTTTTTGTTTTTTGTTTTGAGGAAACTCCATACTGTTTTCCACAGTAGCTGTACCAATTTACATTCCCATCAACAATGCACAAGGGTTCCCTTTTCTCCACTTCCTTGCCAACACTTGTTATTTTTGTCTTTTTGATACTAGCCATTCTGACTGGTGTGAGATGGTATCTCATTGTTGTTTTGATTTGCATTTCTCTGATTAATCATGTTGAACATCTTTTCATGTATCTGTTAGATTAAAAGAAACAAACAAGAAAACAAGTCAGGAGCATTTTAAATTATTTTCATATATATTTCCTAAAATTTTTTTTTTAGAAATTTGGGATAATTAAAACAAAATATAGTATTTTGCAACTAGCTATAACATCTTTGAAGAACAGATTAAGAGTCAAGAGAACATGCTTGTGCTATCATTAAGCTGTGACTTGGGGCAAGCAACTTTACCTCTCTATGTCTCAGTTTCCCCTTAAGTAGTAGTATTAGACTAGATCTTCTTGTGAGAAGAAACTACCTTTCATTTGGAATCTATTAGAGATGATGGGGCTACTGATAGAAGATGCTTAAGAGTAGGCTGGTGATAAACTCTCAGGGGAGTCCCATTACTAGCTTTGAATGGAGCAAGGGATGCTTGATGGAGATAGTATGGTGGCAGCACTTAACTCAGCTAAGACTTAAAGATCTGTGGTCTCTGGGGCTCTTGGGTGGCTCAGTTGGTTAAGCATCCAACTCCTGATCTCATGTGAGTTCAAGCCCCCCATTGGGTTCCACGCTGGGTGTGGTGCCTTCTTAAAAAGAAAAAAGAAAAAAAGATCTGTGGTCTCCTTGTTGGGATATGAGCAATTGATGAATTCAAAGACCCTTCCAACTCTAATACCTTATGAATCTAAAATGAAGCCATCTACAGCAGCCATCCTTGTTTCTTTCAACTCTCCTTGCTTGCATGATAGCATTCTTGTTTTTGTACACAGCAGAAAATCTCAGAATTTGCTACTGTTGGTATTTATTTCATTAAACCTTACCAACTTGCCAAATCAGTTGAGGACTCTAATACAGCAAGGCCAGGGAGAGAACACAGTTTTTAAGCTGTTTACACAAGAGTTTTGTAGATAATTGATCTTGACCTCCACATGTCTTAAAATATACCATTCCATTGGTTCCAGATTATTATTAGTCACTTCCTTTTTAACAGTGTGCCTTTTTTTTTTTTTTAATGAGGTGACTAAACTGCTATTTAACCCTGCTACAAGAATGTGGCAGTGGGCTAGTCCAGACAAGTGGATGTGCACTTGGTAACTAACATTCTTAATAAGCTTGCTTCAACCTGCCACAAATTAAAGCTCTGTGACTTTTCTAACACATAAGTGATTTAAAAAAAAAAAAAGCTTGGATTGTGAATAAATAAGCTTTTTTGATTTGCACTCTGGTTGGCAGTAAATGAAACTTCAGCCTCATGATTCAGTTTGGCTTCTAACTACTTTAATCTGTCTAGCTGACGAGCATCTGAAAATTTTAAAGGGGGTGATCCAGCAGTTATCTTTAGGGCTTCTTTTTCATAAAAAGCTTTGGGTTGGTGAGAAATGTGTGATGTAGTTAAAACTCCATGGCTTTTGGAATAAAATCTGGTTTGCCACTTAGTAGTTAATTAGTCTTAGACAAGTTATTCTACCCCTCCAAGGCTGTTTCGCGATCTATGCAATCATGTTTATCTTTAATTTGCAGGATTATCATATATGGTAGATATATATTAAGCACTTAAAATATAGTACTTGACAAATTGATGGTATCCAGGAATAGCTATTTTGATTAAGCCAAAGAAAGTATTCTTGTTTATCAGTCCCTCAGACAACATATAGTAGGGCCTTAATAGTTGTTTGATTGAATTATTTCTAAATGCCTCTGAGATAAATCTTTCTGAGTTTGAGTTTTGGCTCACTACTCAGTAGCTGTGTGACCTTGGGCAAGCTTCTTAATCTGTGTAAGGCTTAGTATCCTTATCTTTAAAATGGGGATTATAACAATACCTATCAAGCAGGGTTATTGTGACAGTTAAGTGGAGTAATGCATATAAAGCACACACATAATACCAGTATATATTAAGCTCTCAATAATAGCAATTATTATTAAAGTATTTTTTAAAACTACTGAGTGATTTCATGGGTATTTGTATATATATTCCAAACCATATCAAATTATATATTTCAAAATGTGTATAGTTTATTGTAAGGTCAGTTATACCTCAATAAAGTAATACTCAGTGATACGTGTGTGTGTTTCTTCATTGTACTACAATGATTGTATTCAATGCTGATGCCCAGTAAGACTCCCAAACCTAGATGGAACTAGGTTCCTAGATGGAACCATGCCGCTGCCTTGTCAGGATGGTGACAAGCTTGAAATATGGTTTTAAAATTTTTTTCTTTTATTATTTTTTAAAACACAAGGCAATTGTATTTTACAAACTAATTTTTAAAAGCTGTTTGGGGCACCTGGGTGGCTTAGTCAGTTAAGCATCTGCCTTCAGCTCCCTGCTTAGCAGGGAGTCTGCTTCTCCCTCTGCCCCTCCCCCTATTCATGGGTGCGTGTTCTGTCTCTCTCTCTCTTCAAATAAATAAATAAAATCTTTTTAAAAAAATATAAATAGTGAAGCTATAGTTTTATAATTTTTAGCTTGTGTCACTAAGTGTATCACATGCAGGGCAAGGATCCTGTGGGTGACTGAACTGAATCTTCTTAGTAATGCATTAAGATTATAGTTCATAAGAGCTAGAAGGGATCTAAGAGGTCATTCATGTGGGTTGCTCTCAGGGAGGAGTATTTTATTTTATTTTTTTAAATTTTATTTTATTATGTTATATTAGTCAGCATACATCATTAGTTTTTGAGGTAGTGTTCCATGATTCATTGTTTGCATGTAACACCCAGTGCTCCATTCAATACGTGCCCTCCTTAATACCCATCACCGGGCTAACCCATCCCCCCACCCCCCTCCCCTCTAAAACCCTCAGTTTGTTTCTCAGAGTCCATAGTCTCTCATGGTTTGTCTCCCCCTCCAATTTTCCCCCCTTCATTTTTCCCTTCCTACTTTTTTTTTTTTTAACATCTAATGTGTTACTTGTTTTAGAGATACAGGTCTGTGATTCATCAGTCTTACACAATTCACAGCGCTCACCATAGCACATACCCTCCCCAGTGTCCATCACCCAGCCACCCCATCCCTCCCACCCCCCACCACTCCAGCAAACCTGTTTGTTTCCTAAGATTAAGAATTCCTCATATCAGTGAGATTATATGATACTTGTCTTAGTCTGATTGACTGATTTCGCTTAGCGTGATATCCTCTAGTTCCATCCACATCGTTGCAAATGGCAAGATTTCATTCCTTTTGATGGCTGCATAATATTCCATTGTATATATATCTATCACATCTTCTTTATCCATTCATCTGTTGATGGACATCTTGGCTCTTTCCATAGTTTGGCTATTGTGGACATTGCTGCTATAAACATTGGGGTGCTTGTACCCCTTCAGATCACTACATTTGTATCTTTGTGGTAAATATCCAGTAGTGCAATTGCTGGGTCGTACAGTAGCTCTATTTTCAACTTTTTGAGGAACCTCCATACTGTTTTCCAGAGTGGTTCCACCAGCTTGCATTCCCACTAACAGTGTAGGAGGGTTCCCCTTTCTCTGCATCTTCGCCAACATCTGTCGTTTCCTGACTTGTTAATTTTAGCCATTCTGACTGGTGTGAGGTGGTATCTCATTGAGGTTTTGATTTGGATTTCCCTGATGCCGAGTGATGTTGAGCACTTTTTCATGTGTCTGTTGGCCATTTGGATGTCTTCTTTGGAAAATGTCTGTTCATGTCTCCTGCCCATTTCTTGATTGGATTATTTGTTCTTTGGGTGTTGAGTTTGATAACAGGGAGGAGTATTTTAATAGTCTTTTCAGATCATTGTGGGTATTCTTCTTTGATATTAAACCAGAACTCAAAGTGATAGTTTTCTAAATGTTAGTTTTGATATGGAATCTGCAGCCATATCAATATACTTTTTGTACTGTCACAGTAAGATCCATTGATTTGTCTTGCACTTTAAATAGATCCTTTACCAGTGCATAATTTTATAACATCATGTATTCATTGTTCATTTGGAGAGTATTGATGCTCTGAGTTATGCAGATTTTCTAACAGTAAGCTATTCCATATATATATATAAACCTGTTAATATCACCATGGACCTCATCAGAAAAGTCTTTAAGGGGGTGCCTGACTGGTTCAGTTGGTGGAGCATGCGACTCTTGATCTCAGGATTGTGGGTTCAAGCCCCATGTTGGGTGTAGAGATTACTTAAAAACAAAATCTTTAGGGGCACCTGGGTGGCTCAGTCATTAAGCATCTGCCTTTGGCTCAGGTCATGATCCCAGGGTCCTGGGCTTGAGCCCCGTGTCAGGCTCCCTGCTTCAGTGGGAAGCCTGCTTCTCCCTCTCCCACTCCCCCTGCTTGTGTTCCCTCTCTTGATGTGTCTCTGTCTGTTAAATGAATAAATAAAATCTTTAAAAAAAAACCACACAACCAAAATCTAAAAAAAAAGGTGGGGGGGAGGAAAGTCTTTAAGCATTAGAAAGCTGTTATATTTTTGGTGGCTGATAAGTTTTCCAAAATTTTAATTTTTACTTGAAAACTCAAATTTTGTCATGGGCAGTTAATACTCCCAGACCTGTTCCTTAAAGTAACAGGCTTGCTTAATTCATTTTGGAAGAAAATCCTGTCAAATATTACTTGAGTCCAAATAACCATAGTTTGCCTGCCAGTCATTTCAGTAATCATAGTGTTCTATGAAAAAAGTAGTTCATTCAGCACACAAGTCAAACAATTACACAAGTGCTTTTTCCTCAACACAACCATCATACTTCTTCATGCAGCAGGAGTTTTATACATACTTCCCATTTGTCACATAGAGAATATTAAAAGAGGTGTACCCAAGAGTCAAGTTTAATTAAAAGTAATATTTTTTACTGATTCAGCAGGAACATTCTTAAGTTAAACTGGCATTTTTACAGTGAGTTTGGCAGTGGAGACTTTCACATAGTTTGGTGTCACTACCTTGATTTGTGTTAAGGTACCAACAGTTTTGCCCACCATTGCTTTTTCACTGTCAGTGTAAAAACAGTGAAAAAGTCAAATACCATCTAAATATTATTATGAAAATGATTTTGACCTTGTGGAACCTCTAAAAGGATCTCAAGAACCCTGTGTCTATAAACCACATTTTGGGAATCATTGACATAGTTAATATGTTCCTAAGAAAATACTAAATACTTTCTATAAGAAAAAAAAAAACAACAAACTTCAAATAGGCCTTAAGAGTATTTACTAACTGATGGGATATCTACTGTTTGGCAAATCAATTCTCATTAAAGCCATCTTACAGAAGGCCTTTTAGGAAAGGAAATATTACCCATTTTTATAGAAGAAGCTGAGGTTTGAGATATGAAATATTGATTGGAGTAAATAATAGAACAATAACTACCAGAAGTGAATTCGAACTCAAGACACTCAGACTTTAGAAGTCCTTGCTTTCAACAGAATCAGAAGATGAACCACAAATTGGTAGAAAAGATCTACAAAAGATACTCTTAAAACTCAACAAGAAAATGAACAACCCAATTTAAAAACGAGCCAAAGACCTTAACAGACATCTTACCAAAGAAGATATACAGATGGCAAATAAGCATATGAAAAGATGCTGCACATCATATGTCATCAGGGAAATGCAAATTTAAAAACTACCCATTAAGGGGTCCCTGGGTGGCTCAGTCTGTCGACTCTTGATTTTGGCTCAGGTCATGATCTCAGGGTTGTGAGATTGAGCCCCGCATAAGGCTCCATGCTGGAAATGGAGCCTGCTTAAGATTCTCTCTCTCCCAGGGTGCCTGGATGGCTCAGTTAAGCATCTGACTTTGGCTCAGGTCATGATCTCAGGGTCCTGGGATCGAGCCCTGCATCAGCCTCCCTGCTCAGCAGGAAGTTGCTTGTTCCTCTCTCTCTCTCTGCCTCTGCCCCTCCTCCTGCTTGTGCTCTCTCTCTCAAATAAAATCTTTTAAAAAAATTCTCTCCCTCTTTCTCTGCCCCTACCCCCCCACTTAAAACAAAACAAACAAACAAACAAAAAACACCTTTTAAATGACCAAATTCCAGACCACTGACACCACCAAATGCTGGTGAGGATGTGGAGCAATAGGAACTCTCATTCACTATTGGTAGGGATGCAAAATGTTACAGCCATTTTGGAATACGATTTGGTAGTTTCTTAGAAAACTAAACATACTCTTACCATGTGACCTAGAATGTGCTTCTTGCTATTTACCCAAAGGAGTTGTAAATTTAGTTCCATACAGAAACCAACACACAGATGTTTATAGCTGCTTTATTCATAATTGCTGTAACCTGGAAGCAACCAAGACATCCTTCAGTAGGCAAATGGATAAACAAACTGTGGTACATCCAGACAATGGAATATCATTCAATACTAAGAGGAAATGAGATTTTAAGCCATGAAAAGACATGGATGAACTTTAAATGCATATTACTAATTGAAAGAGACCAATTTGGAATGACCTTCTGGAAAAGAAAAAACTATGGAGACAGGAAAAAGACCAGTGGTTGCCAAGGGCAGTGAGGGGAGGTGAAGATGAATAGTCAGAGCATGGAGGATTTTTAGAGTGGTGAAAATACTCTGTATGATATTATACAATGGATAAATGCCATTATACCTTTTTCCAAACATATAAAATGTACAACACCAAGAGTGAACCCTATTGTAAACTATGGACTTTGAGTAATTACAGTGTGTCAACGTAGGTTTATCCTTGGTAAAAAACACCATTCTGGTGAATGATGTTAATAATGGGAGAGACTATGCCTGTTTGAGGACAGGGAGTACAGGAGAAATCTCTGTACTTTCTTCTTAATTTTGTTGTAAACCTAAAATTACTCTTTAAGAAAAGAAAGTCTTCGTAAAAAAAAAAAAAAAGAAAAGAAAAGAAAGTCTTCGTAAACATGTATTACGAAGACTTTCTATGTTGCCTTTCAACAACATAACCCATTTACATATATAATAGTTTAATTTAATTAAACCCATGACCCATTTAATACATATAATAGTCAGTGAGAGTAAAATTCTTTTACCTCAACCTTTCTCCATCACTAAGCATTCAGAAGATTATACTCTCAGATATGCTTTATTTATTTAAAGGTATAGAATTAAATAATAAAGGAATTTTGCCATGACTTCATCTTGAATTTGTGACTCTGTTTTGAACCTCTGTATCTGCGATAATGGAAAGTCAGAGAATTACAGTCTAACATGGCCAGGAAAAAACTGAATAAAGCCTTGAAATAGATTTTGCAAATGAGTCACAGTTCTTCATTATATTAGGTTAAAGCTATCTTGTGACTGAGAGAGTACCATTATGTATAGGTTAATTAACTAATATAATGTATGCAAATTTAAATTTTTTAAGGTAACCCCCTTCAACTATAAAGTCAAACAAACCTGCAGCCCTAATCTTTTTTTCCAATTCCTTGCAAAATAAATACCCCAATGATAATAATATCGATCCTTTACAATTGTATAACCATTTGGTTTCACATACATTATCTCAATCTTATTGGATCTTCATACCAACTCTGTGAGAGAGAACAGATTGATTACCCTATTTTGTAAATTAAGGACAGGTTCTATTACACCATTCTCTAAATAAGAAAACTGAAATACAGAAATTCTAAGTGATTTTGTCCATAGTCATTGGACAACTCAGCCTTCTGACTTCACACCTTTTATGTAAATTTAGGTTATGAGTCCCATCAAACATTTACTTTAGCCCTAAATTCTTGAAATCACTGTCTGAGTAACTGTTGGCCCTTCCAAGGGGTTGCTAGCCCTACAGAGACTGCCCCATCTTTCCTCCCTTGTATTCCTTTTTCTGTGCCTGTTCCTATGTGCATCTTTTGTCTTTCTAACTGGCATATATGTTCCTTTAGGACAGACTTCTATTTAATCCACACTGGACGTATAGTAACTCAGAAATTCCTGGCCCTTTAACTTCCCAGTGTATTGTGATTAGTAGGATCTGAAATAGAGTGATGCAGAGGCCCACTTGGTCAGCTGTAGGCTAAGGAGAAAGTGCTGGCCGCTCTCCTCTTCAGGAATTATTAGTAACTATGGGGAAGGTTAATGTTGAAAACTGTGGAGAGAAGCCCATTGAGGAGCCAGCCCATCTGTAGTACTGTATACTTTTTTTTTTTTTAAAGATTTTATTTACTTATTTGACAGAGAGAGAGCGAGAGCAGGAACACAAGCAGGGGGAGGGAGGGAGAGGGAGAAGCAGGCTCCCCGCGGAGCAGGGAGCCCGATGTGGGGCTCGATCCCAGGACCCCGGGATCATGACCTGAGCTGAAGGCCCACGCTTAACGACTGAGCCACCCAGGCGCCCAGTACTGTGTACTTTTAATGAGCACTTTCCTCCAGCTTCTCCTAAAGTATGTCTTTTAATTTATACATGATTAGGCTGTTATGCAAAGGTAGTCACAGTAGAATCTAATCATCATCTCTTTTCTCCAGGTCCTAAAAATGATGATCATTGGAATGATAACAGGTCTTCCGCTTATTCAGTAGTTTCAAAGCCAGCTTTTACTTATCTTAATACATTTAACCCTTTCAAAAGTCAATTGAGGTAGTTAAGGCAGGGATTATTCACCTCAATAAATGGAAAATTCTGGAGTAGAATAGAGAAATGACTTCCCCAAGTGCAGGAGGCTGGGAAATACTTGAATTGAGATTTTTCTGGCTCCTAGTCCAAGTCTCTTTCCATTATACTACACTGCTTCTGATTGTCAGTGACATTTACCATCATTATTATTTCATTACCAGAGGATTTTAGGGTGGGGGAGGAGGACTTTTTTTTTGTAATGAAAAATATTGTGAAAGTAACGTGACTTGAAATTTAGCCTGTGCTTCTTATCCAAATTAGCTTTGCTTTTGTTTATACTGAAATAAAATAAATTGAGCCAATTGTGACAAATGTTGATGAATATGACTGAATAGAATGACAGAATTGATACAGTTTTACTTTTAAAAATTATTATTATTAATCAGGTTTTCTAGCATTTGTAAGAGACAATGCCAAAACATCTAAATGCCAAAACTAACTAACTAACCTCTAACCACGGGGCACCTGGCTGGCTTAGTCAGTAGCACATGAGACTCTTGATTGCAGGGTGGTGAGTTCGAGCCCCACATTGGACATAGAGATTATTTTAAAACATAAATAAAATAAAATGATTAAAGTGGCAAAGGTTATACCCCAATTTAAAAAAAAAATTTAAAAACCTCTAACCAGACTAAAGAAAAAATAATCAAATATAAATTATTTTTATCAATATAATCTATATGACAGCACACACCTCACATGATTGAAAATACCTGTGTATTCATGTGACATTTGCCTTTTTCATTCAGTATTTGTCTTCAGATAATTAGCTTGATTATAACACACGTTTGAATTGTAGTTATAACCAACCCACTATTGTGTCCATGGTTGGTCTCTATAAATTTACAGATATTTGGGTTTCCTCATATATCAGTTTAATTCACACCTCCCCAAAAGTTACCAAAAGTGTTTTCAGTGTGCTAATGGAGACTCTATTTTATTTCTAATAATAATAAAAGAAACATGATATCATCATTACATTAAATACACAAATGTGTCATTTCATGAACACCAAAGAAAAACACCCTCCTTTGGCTATTTAATATTGTTTTAATTCCTCTAAATAGACAAAAGTGACATGTACTCATATTTGCTCACACTTTCCCAAATTTAATTTAAACCTCAAATTAGTTATTTAATATCTGACCCACTAAAAACTTCAGTAGGAGTAAATATATTTGGCTTTAATTGTGTTGGCTAAACTAGGCAGATTCTTTAGGTAATATATCATAATGGTAATAAAAATTAACTGAGTTCACTAAATGTTTGTGTGCCAGTTACTGTGCTACGTGCTTTACGTATATTGTAGATTCCTAAGCGATAACAATCTGATATTGTGGATTAATATGATTAAAACATAAATGATATTGTTACCATCTGTAGAAACTTTTCTTTTTAATGCCTTCAGCAAACACTATTGCAGGGTACCCTCCAAAAAAGATTTATAGTGTTTCCTTGGGAATTAGTAAACTGAAGTATTATTCTAATTGGAAAAGTAACAGACACACTAGTGGTGGGTGGGGGTATGGAGATATATATATATATATATGATTAGCTTTATTTTAGGCCTATTACGGTTTCCTGGAGCACTAGTCTTTTGCTTATGAAAAATAGCCTTGACTAAAAATAAACTTTGGGACTATATCAAAATAAAAAGCTTCTGCACAGCAAAGGAAATAATCAACCAAATTAAAAGGCAACCTACTGAAGGGGAGAAGATATTTGCAAATGACGTATCCAATAAAAGGTTAGCATCCAAAATGTATAAAGAACTTAAAACAACTCAACACCCCAAAAACAAATAATCCAATTAAAAAATGGGCAGAAGACATGAACAGACATTTCTCCAAAGAAGACATGCAAATCGCTGACAGACACATGAAAAGATGCTCAACATCAGCTAATCATCAGGGAAATGCAAATGAAAACTACAATGAGATATCATCTCACACCTGTCAGAATAGCTAAAATCTAAAACAAAGAAACAACAAGTGTTGGTGAGGATGTGGAGAAAGGGGAACCCTCTTACACTGTTGGTGGGAATGCAAACTGGTGCAGCCAGTCTGGAAAACAATATGAAGTTTCCTCAAAAAGTTAAAAATAGAACTACCCTGGGATCCAGCAATTGCCCTACTGGGTATTTAGCCAAAGAATACAAAAATACTAATTCAAAGGGATACATGCACCCCAATGTTTATAGCAGCATTATTTACAATAGCCAAATTATGGAAGCAGCCCAAGTGTCCATCGACTGATGAATGGATAAAGAAGAGGTGGCATATATATACAATGAACTATTATTCAGCCATAAAAAAGAATGAAATCTTGCCATTTGCACTGACATGGATGGAGCTACAAAGTATAATGCTAAGTGAAATAAGTCAGGCAGAGAAAGACATACCATATGATTTCACTCATATGTGGAATTTAAGAAACAAATGAGCATAGGAAGAAAAAATAGACAAACCAAGAAACAGACTCTTAATGATAGGGAACAAACTGATGGTTATCAGATGGAGGTGGATGGGGGGGATGGGTGAAATAGGTGATGGGGATTAAGGAGTGTACCTACTGTGATAAGCACTGGGTGATGTATAGAGTTATTGAATCACTTTGTTGTACACCTAAAACTAATATAACACTGTATATGTTGACTATGCTGGAATTAAAATAAAAACTTAAGACTGCTGGGACCATTGATGACTGAGTCGGTGTTGCAGCTTTTGTATTACTCCCTGGGCACTGCAAGCAGGCCAGGCATCATATCACCTTACAGGTGGTATGGAGGAGAAAACCAAGGTGTGTGTTGGTAATCTGGGAACCAGTGTCAGCAGAGGAGAGTTAGAAAGGGCTTTTAGTTATTATGGTCCCTTAAGAACTGTGTGGATTGTGAAAAGTCCTCTAGGATTTGCCTTTGTGGAACCTGAAGATCCTAGACATGCAGAAGATGCAGTTTGAGGCCTGAATGGGAGAGTGATTTGTGGTTCCTGAGTGAGAGTTGAATTATCAACAGGCATGCTTTGGAGATCTGGTTTTGATAGACCACCTGCCCAACGTTCCTTTGATCCCAATGATAAATGCTATGAGTGTGGCGAAAAGGGACATTATGCTTATGATTGTCATCATTACAGCCAGCAGAGGAGAAGCAGGTCACAGTGTAGATCACATTTAAGATCCAGAGGTAGGCGATACTCTTGCTCATGTAGCAGGAGCAGGAGGTCAAGATCAGCATCTCCTCAACCATCAAGATCTGTGTCTCTTTCAAGATCCGCTTCACACAGAAGATCTAGGTCTGGTTCTATAAAAGGTTCAAGATGCCCGTCGAGGTCAAGGTCAAGATCCAGGTCTGTTTCACTACTAAGAAGCAGCCAAAGTTCAGATATCCCATCTCCAAAAAGAAGTCATTCCCCATCAGGAAGTCCACAAAGAAATGCAAGACCAGAAAGAGTGAAGTTCTCAAGTTCACCTTTTAGGGAAGAGTTATTTCGTTTACATTATTATAAGGGATTTGTGATGTCTGTAAAGCGTAACTTAGGAAGGTTATTTCAATCATCCAGTCAAAATGGATCTGGATTATAACTCTGTAAATTCACAGCAATAAGATAATATAAATTTTTGTTAAATGTATTAACATTCTGGTGGTCTGAAAATGTGGGTTTTTATTTGGCACATTTAAATAAAATGTTTCTAGCTAGAAAAAATAAATATAAATTAAAACTTAATAAAAGAGGGGTGCCTGGGTGGCTCAGTTGGTTAAGTGTCTGCCTTCAGCTTAGGTCATGATCTCAGGAGTCGGCCTCTCCCTCTCCTTTGCCCCTCCCCCCCCCCGCTCCTGCTTGTTCACTCTCTCTCTCGCTCTCTCTCAAATAAATAAAATGTTTTTTAAAAAAGTAATTAAAAAAATAGCAGATTAGAGGAAAAAAAAAAAGAAACCAACCCTGCCGACATCTTGATCTGAGACTTTCAACCTCCAGGACTGTGAGAAAATAAATTTCTGTTGTTTAAACAAACAAACAAAAAAATAGCTTTGACTATTGTAACGTGCTATATATGGAAAAATTTCAAACTTTCAAAGCCTTCCTGGGAATGTAATACCTGGGCTACTGTGATAAAGATTAGAGCAGAGATCAATGAAATAGAAACCAGAAAAACAGTAGAACAGATCAACGAAACTAGAAGCTGGTTCTTTGAAAGAATTAATAAGATCTATAAACCACTGGCCAAACTTACCCAAAAGAAAAGAGAAAGGACCCAAATTAATAAAATCATGAATGAAAGGGGAGAGATCATGACTAACACCAAGGAAATAGAAACAATTATTAGAAATCATTACCAGCAACTATATGCCAACACATTAAGCCCTGGAAGAAATGGATGCCTTCCTGGAAACTTACAAACCACCAAGACTGAAACAGGAAGAAATAGACAATCTGAATAGACCAATAACCAGTAACGAAATTGAAGCAATAATCAAAAACCTCTCAAAAAACAAAAGTCCAGGGCCAGATGGCTTCCCAGGGTAATTCTACCAAACATTTAAAGAAGAAATAATACCTATTCTACTGAAGCTGTTCCAAAAAATAGAAACAGAAGGAAAGGTTCCAAACTCCTTCTATGAGGCCAGCATTACCCTGGTCCCAAAAGGAGAATTACAGACCAACATCCTTGATGAACATGGATGCCAAAATACTCAACAAGATCCTAACTAATGGGATCCAGCAGTACATTAAAAGGATTATTCACCACAACCAAGTGGGTTTTATACCTGGGATGCAAGTGTGGTTCAACATTTTCAAATCAATCAATGTGATAGAGCACATCAATAAAAGACAAGAACCATATGATCCTCTCAATTGATGCAGAAAAAGCATTTGACAAAATACAGCAACCATTCCTGATTAAAACTCTTCAGAGTATAGGGATAGAGGGAACGTTCCTCAGTATCATTAAAGCCATCTTTGAAAAGCCCACAGCGAATCTCATCATCACTGGGGAAAAGCTGAGCGCTTTTCCCTTAAGATCGGGAACACAAGAGGGATGCCCACTCTTACCACTGTTGTTCAACATAGTGCTTGAAGTCCTAGCCTCAGCAATCAGAGAACAAAAAGGAATAAAAGGCATCCAAATTAGCACAGAGTAAGCTTTCTAATCTAACTTCAGAAATCTAGAAAATATTGGGGCACCTGGGTGGCTCAGTCCATTAAGTGTCTGCCTTCGGCTCAGGTCATGATCCCAGCGTCCTGGGATAGAGCCCTGCATCGGGCTGGCTCCCTGCTCAGTGGGGAGTCTGCTTCTCCTTCTTCTGCCCCTCCCCCTGCTCATGTGCAAGTGTGCGTGTGCTCTCTCTCTCTCTCAAATGAATAAAATCTTTTAAAAAAAAAGAAATCTAGAAAATATCAAAAGGGGCTTTTGTGAGACATGGCCTCATTTTGTTTACGAATGGTGGATTCTTCTTTTTGCAGATGTGTCTTGCTGAATCAGGGCTGTCTTATCCCTGCCATCGACTTACAGTGGGCAGAAGAGCTTCACCTGCGCAAACCCGGGAGCAGTCCGAAGAGGTAAGCCTGTTTGCCAAGCTTTTCGGTGAATAGGAGGCCTGTCTTCCACCTGCCTGCCCACTTCCTATTCTTTTTTATCTGCCACAGCAATGAATAGATAAGTTAATGTAGTGTGAATAAAATCTCAGTAAATTCTTGAAGGTAGAAACTTTTCATGCGAGTTTATTGTTAATGTGCTCCTTCTTGGTCTATAAGTTTCATGTTTCAACAGACAGAATTCAGGTGGATTGGTTGAAATGAGTTTTACTTAGAATTGACAGGTTGACAACAGATTTTCTTCATTGCCAACTATATAATTGAGTACATTTACTAAGACTGATCCTGAAGGTCCTTTAACTCATTGAGCTAGAGCACCTTCTATGAACCAGGTATTGTGCTTAATACTAAGTAACAAAGATGAATAACAATGTATCTATACCAAGGTGCTCAGAGTCAAAGGTGATAGATTAATTAATTATAATGGCAAAATGTAATAAAAGCAGTGATAGCACATAGAGTGCTATAGAAACAGAAGAGGGACAGATAAGATTGAACATATTTAAGTATGGGATGTACCTGTGTGTGTCTTTGTGGGTCTGAACAATGTTAAAAGACAATATCTTTTCCGTGGCTACAAATAGCACTCTGTGTCCAACTGTGACTTTGATTAAAAGGTAATGGGAAAGATAGCTTGGACATTACAATTTATCTGTTAGAAAGCATTTATTGAGCTCCTACTATGTTTTGTTAAAGAAAAATCATCACCATCACTTAAAAAGTTTATGTGATAGAGGTCATAACTAAATAGCACAGAAAAATGTTACCCCAGTGTTTTTCAGTCCAATAAAACCTTTTTCCATTTACATTCTATACAAAATATGGTTGTGAATTTTTATTTAAACTGACTGTATTTTGGACACTCATTATGGAAGCTGCCACAGGACCTCTCCAGCCATCCTGTGAATATGTGTTTATATCACTTAAATATGTGAAAGGGAAATGGGATGCATAAGTTACATTCTGTAAAATGATCATCCTGTGAAATGATAATTTGCAACTCTGGTTTTTAACATTTTTTTAGAAATCCACAAAGAAGAAAGGGTTTTCCCCTGCTACAAATATTACTGTATTGTTTTCTTAGGCCTCTAAAAATGTTAATTTCCTTTAAAGAGCCCACACCATTTTAGTTAGCATTTTATCTCACTAATCCTCATGAAAGAAAACATGATATTGAGTTTCACTGCTTGGCAGAAATTCCCAGAAATAATTTATTGAAATACTTCTTTCTAATGTGTGAGTGTGTTTCTAATGCTGAAGTAGGTTGTGCTTCAACCCTGTAATGGATAAATCTACTACATTAAAAGGTGGCCAACTAGCTCCACCCAAAATTTTTAATTCTGTGCTCTGAAAGATGACAGATACCTGTTTCACTTCATTTTATTTCCTTCTCTCACTCTCACCATTGTATGTGTTATTTGGATGGTCCCTTCAGCAAAAAGAAGTCAGTGCCATACAGTAAGAAATAGTGTTTATGAAAGGCTGGCGTACTCTTTAGGTTAGAGAAGAAGGTAGAATGGGATTAGGAGGCTTTGCTAAACTAAAAGAGCTGCAGTCTTGGGAACATCTTAAAATGTGATTATTTGTGATAAAACCATTATTTTTCTTTCCCTGGCTAACTGTAAATATCACCTTTTTAGGGAACTGGTGAGAAATGGGCAAGTGTGACTCGGGCTTTTATGCTGCCATAGAATTACACAACTGGAAGGGATTTTTAAAATTTGATTTCCACTCTTCTATCCATTCATCCCTCATTCATTTAAACATTAATGTCTTCTAGGTGCCTATCATTAGGACCACAGTCTGTATGCTAAAAGAGCTCACTCAAAATATCCCCTCAAAATATACCTTTGTTTTATCTTCAATAACAAGGCAACCAGTTCCATTGTTGAGCAGCTCTGTCTGTTGATATCTTCCTTAAACTGGAACCTGTGTCCTTGTAGCTTCCACCCAGTGGTTCTGCTTCTTTTTTTTTCTGCTTTTAACCCTTCTACATGATTTCAGGTTTCAGGACAACTACCATTTTTCTATTGATTGTCTGAAGCCTTGAGTTAGGACGAAGATATTTGAGACCAGTAGTTAAATTTAAGCTTTGAATTTTATGGATTATAGTTATGTGTCCTCTAGCTAGGGGAATTTTATTTCTTACATCCTCCTTCTTGTCCTGCAACTATATTTTTTTATGATAATTCACCATTTTTTCTTTCCTTCCCAGCCTTCCCTTGCTCCTGAGCCCCCTTTTAATGATCTTTCCATATCTGAGTACCTAGCTAATACCTTCCTCTCCTTTCTCCAGCTGCCTGGGTGGAACAGGGTAGGGACCCATAGACCCAGGCTTCTTGAGAATTGTCCAATCCTCAGTTGATAGTGGAAGAGAGAGGGGAGTGCCACAAGAATAAAACAAACAAACAAAACAACAACAAAAAAAAACTTCAAATGTAGTAGATGCTAGTTAATTAGTTAATAACTTCAGTTAAGGAAACGTCTATTAAATACTCACTATGTGCTAGTCAGATGAATATAAACTGGTAATTTCAAATTATGTAATGATAAAATTGAGCAAGCACAAGATACTAGGGCACAAATGTGGGGGTTGAAGGCATAACACTCAAGAATGTTTGCAAGCAAAAGCCGTGTCTGCCTTATGCACCTCTGAACTCCTAGTGTAGTACCTGGCACATACCAGCCACAAAATAAATATTGGTGAGTGAGTATTTTTTTAAAAAGAAGGAGGAGGGGAGAGAGGAATGAGTTGGGGGAGGAGGATGAAGAAAGACTACAGGAATTTATATCCAAATCAAATTATAAAGAATGAGGCACAGTCAGCCAGATGAAGAAATAAGGAAATAGTATTTCATTCAAAGGAAACAGCATGATCTGATGTAGTATATGCACAGAGATGAGTGCAGTTTGGTGTTCGTGCAAAATAAAGTGGGAGACAAAGATAAGAGATAAGGTGAAGGTGAATAGATCTTAGGTCTTACAGGTCATGTTGGGAACTTGAACTTTGGGCAGCCGTAGGAGGCTTTTCAGTGACAAATGATTTTCTTTCCCCAAATACACATTTTAGAAAAGAGTACTTTGCTGCTGTGCAGAGGTTAGATATAAGGGAAGCAAGACTGGAGGCAGAGAAATCAGGTATGAATCTATTGTACTAGCACAGTTAAAGGATAATGAGATCCTGAACTAGAACATAATTTGTAAAAATAGAGAAGGAAATGGGTTCAGGAAGTACTTTGGAGGGAAGATCAGTAGGACTGGTGACTGATAGGGTCTGTGGGAGGAGAGAAAAGGAAGCGATAAGAATGATACCTAGGTTTTGGTTTAAGTGACAGAAAAGAGTCATTCGGTATTCATTCAGTAAGTTCTGATTACATGCCCCTCTATGCCTGGTACTGATCTAAATGTCAGGAATGTGGCTGTGAACAAAGCAAAGTCTTTGCATAAAGGATCTTGTACCTAATAAAATGAAATTGAACACAGATAATTGCCAAAAATTTGTATTTCAATTTTTAAAACTTGGTGAGACAAGTATTTAGCTTGTCTGCTGTGGTCCTACCATTAGTATGTGGTATTGCACCACAGGCAGACAAGCTAAATAGTAATCATGTTACTTCTGAACATTTCCATCTGAATGCCCACTGCAGACTCACTCTGTACAAAATTGAACTTCCCATATCTCCCCAGAAACCTATTTCCTCACCCATATTAATGATCACTATCAATCCAAGCCAAAAACTGTTCATTCTAATCACTGAGGGACCTGCTATTCTTTGAAACTGTCCCAAATGAACTGATACATTGGATTTTTATGACCCTTTCCTTTTGACTATTCAAATAAGTATATTTTTATGTCTTCCTTTAGAATTTCTTGAAGGCCTGAACCATGTTTTATCTATCTCTGTATCCCTAGCTTTTAACCCGTTGCTTTGATATAAGTAGTTGATGAAAAGAACATCTACTTCAGTTATAAGCTTGCCTTAGTGCCGAGTATATATGAGTCTAAATTTTGTCTCAAACAGTTTGGTTCTTTCTCCTCTAGGAAATTTGCTCTGATTTTTCCCATTCCTCATGCATTAAATGTTCTCCTCTGAACTTAACCTGTCATAATACTTATCACTAGGTATTACAATTAACTGTATATATTATATAGTGTTCTTTAAGAGAGTATAGACTGTATCTTTCACACAGGTCCAGGCAGTGTGGCATTTACTAGGGTTTTGTAAATGTTTGTTAAATGATAATGGGAATAAATGAATACCAATAAACAGCCAAAATAGAATCACGAATTTTTTAAGCTGTTTTTCAAATTCTGAGTAAATAACTTCTCTGGATTCAAAGAGTTTTAGGGCTGCCATGGCTGAACCAAGAGATTATGTATTCTCATCAGCAAACATTAATGAAAAAAAGATTGTTTATCTCATTTTTTAGAAAAAGCTTTTCCTAACCTGTTAGATGGCTGATAAGAAAATGTGAAGAGATTGGGAGTTCCTTATACATAATTAAGCAGTTCATTCTTGCAGATACTTCAATAATTCATATTTGAAATATACTTTTTTCAACAAAATTGGCTTTTTAGATAACTCCCTTTAAAGATGTTGTTGTTGTAGGATTTTGCTTTCTGGATCTTAAGAGATTTGGGAACTCTACACTTTATGAAGACAAAATGAATAATGGGTTAGTTACATAGGCACAAAATTAAAATCACTATCCCAGTATGATATAAAGTTCTGTTGTTATGGAAAGGGGCTATTATTTGATTGAAAACTGGTTTAGGAGAAGGAGTTTAGGTGTGGTGGATAAGGTAAAAGGAGTGAGAAGAAAAGATGATATGTAGAACAAGGCTTTTTCTTCTCTGTGTCCTCCAACCCTTCTTAACCTGATGCCTCTTAAAGGGAAAGATGAGTGTTAGGCAAGACTAAGTGAAGGCTGAGATGGTAGCTTAGCTGATAGAGAATGTGACAAGATTCATCAGACTGGACCTTTGTTTCTTTCCACTAGCCTGTGAACCTGGCTAAGTATCCTAGAAGAGTATGTAGCGTACCTTTTAGATCCTGCACCTTTACCCCTTTAAGAAACTGAGACTCAAAGTTCAGGGAACTTCATGCTCCAGATATCTGTGTGCCTGAAACACAGGGAATTCAAGCACAGTAGTCATCCTAATAGATGTGTTGTTTTGTAGAGGAGGCTCCCTTACTACTTTGAAATGAGAAGGGGTTTTTGAATGTTTAAGCTGTTGAATTGCTGAAATCAGGAGATCTTTGTCCTACAAAGTGAAACACTAAAGTAAGATTAGGATCGTAAGTAGAACCAAGGTGTCTGTGAGAAATAGTGGTGCAGTCAGAATAGCAGATAGACTGCTTAGGACAAGGACCATTCATTTTTACTCCTTCAATAAGTATTTGTTCATTATCTTCTTTATTCAAACCACTAGGAAGACTTTCTTTCAAATAAGACAGAAAATGTTACAATTCTGGGCATTAGTGCTTGGTTATGCCCAAGGAGGAAATGCTAAGCTGAGTCAAATGGAGTAAATATCTTGGCTTCTTCATTTGGAACCATTGGACTTGCTAGATCAGTAGTTTTAAAATTGTTCCACAGTGTCCTGAGATCCTTCAGAGGTACCCCAACTATCAAAGGGATATGAGAAAGAAAAGGCCAAGCCTAGGAGGAGCATTAGACTCCCCATTGCCCTCTCACTGCATCAACCAGAGTAGCCTTACTTTTGTCTATTGTATGCACTATAATTTTACATAATATTTTCCTTGGGACCAAGGGAGAGAGGTAACCCTGTGAAAAGAAGTTTGAAAACCATTGATAAGAAGATCTTTAAAATCCCTTCTAGTTTAAATCTGTAATTTTTATGACTAGCTAACCTCTAACATCCCTCTAGCCAAGTTTTATGAGTCTTTGATTCTAAGTTTCTCTTAATGCTTTTCTGGCAAATATTTATCTCTAAGTTAGGCTCTTTTGCATAGACCAGAATCAAATAGTTTCCCCATTTTCATAGCTTAAGGACATAGTGCCATATTTTAAAAGATAGAAATTTCATATATTAAATAGTCTGTGTAGACTTCATTTATTGAACATAGTACAGACAGGCATTTAGCCAGGTACCTTGCTGGGACCCCCTTCTCATCCAAGGCATAAATATTTGTCAATATTCACAGTTTGGATGTTTTAGATCTCAGTATTTTTGAAATTCCATTCTTACCTAGAGATAGCAGCCTAGTTCATATTTTGAATCCGATGTTTTTAATTGTAATACTTTAAATCTCAACTGATGTTGCTGAAAACAAAATAAACGGAGCATGTTTATCAGTGCCCAGCATGTAGTAAATTCTCAATAAATGTTTATTGAATAGAAGCACATCTCATATTTAATAGCCTGCACTTTACAAAGAGCTTTTATATAGTGTATTTCATGTTATCTCCAATAACACTGAAAATAGTGTACCATATTCCACTAATGAAAAATTTGAGAACCATTGCAGTAAGGAAGTGGCAAGTTTGAAATGGAGATTACTGTGAGCTTTTTAAAAGACTCATATAGCTTGCTTTGTCTTTGACCTGATTATACCCATCTCCTCATTTATTGAGCAAATATTTATTGAGCACTTAATTGTGTACTATGTTCTGGGGATAAAACAGACAAAAATCCCTGTCTTCATTGAGTTTGTAAGCATCCTTCATTTTCCCTCAGGTTCCAGCCTTTAGTCTAGGGGTATCACAGCAAGTTTAGAAATATATATAAGCCTTAAAATGAAAAATATTAAGCTTTACTCTAGCAAATGACTTCTTATTTAATAGAACTATTGTAATACTAATGTCCTATTGTGATTACTTAACTTATATTTTGGAATTTGATTTCCTAAAGTCAATATAAAACTAATCAGGACTTTTCTTAAATAGCAAAGCACCGATGTTCATATGGTTAGTGATAGTGATGGAGATGACTTTGAAGATGCTTCCGAATTTGGGGTGGATGATGGAGAAGTATTCGGCATGACATCATCTGCCCTGAGAAAATCTCCAATGAGTGAGTATTAATAGCTCTTTGGGTCCAGCACTGTAATTCTACTTCCTACTGCAGAAACTTATGAAGAACAATGAACTTAAAAATCTCTTACTGACTTCCCAGGTTTGGAGAGAGAAAATATAGCAAGTAGGCACATTATTCATTAGAACCAGATCCTCTTGAGTTTTGGTTTTATTAAGCTCAACAATTCCCAGTGCTTTAGTAAAATTCATTAAAAATGCAAGGGAATGTATAACTTATGTTTCACGTATATAGTTAGTTATGATTCTTTCTCTTTACTTTAAACCTAGAGGTTGATAAACGAATAGCTATATTTTCTGTGACTGTACTTGTTTCCCGGCATCTTAGTGGAGATATCAGTTTTAAGAATAGTAATATTATTTTTCAATTCACTGGTACCACCTTTGGCAGGAAAAAAAGGTAAACTAATGTGCCATCTCCTTCTCTTTAACTTTACAAGATACATACTGTAGAATCACAAGCAGTATTATATTCAAAATTACCGTTAAAATAAATCCTTAAATGGCTCGTTTACTCAGTGAAGTTAGGGAACTCCATTGGGCAGAAATAGATGTGATATTTACTTAAAATTGACCATCTTCCTTATAAATGAGATTTTTGAAAGAACTTGAGATCCTTTTTATATAATTTATTCACAAGATGTCATTTTAAGAAAACATTGAAATCCTAATTGATGACTGGCACATACTTGAAATGCTTAGCAGGACTGTGTCAGTTGGCTTTCCAAAATTTATGAGCTTGGAATTTTTTCAAGGTTCTTTTTTAAGGTTTGATGAAATCTTCTAATGTATGTCAAGTTAAAATGTCTCCTCAAATATATCACAGAAGCTAAGATTTAATTTTATTTCCTCTTTATTGATTAAATATATTTCTTATATGTGGGATTAGATGTTATGTGGTTTGTTTTTTGTGTCTATTTGTTTTGTTTTTTTTGTTTTTGTTTTTTCTTTTGTTTGTTTTTTAGTGCCAGAAAACGCAGAAAATGAAGGAGATGCCTTATTACAATTTACAGCAGAGTTTTCTTCAAGGTAGGGTTAGGACATTAACTATATAAAATTGATGTTCTTTTAATGCTACTGTGATTTTTCTGGAGCAATTTTAATCATAGATTGTCTTTAATTTCTCTGTAAGGTATTCAAAGGATACATTTATCAGTTTATGTAGTCCTGATAGTTTAACACATACTATTCAGTGTCAGATAAGTAGTAAGCCATTTATGCCACTTCAGAGATGTATTTATCATCTTATCTCTATATCTTTATTGAAGGAAAATAAATGTGTCACTAATTAATATATTGACTGTATTCCCAAAAGGACTAGGTTATAGGATACTAATTTTTGGTATATCCTGGAATAAACAAAATATCCTTTAAAATAATATTAAATTAAAAAATAATTTAAAAATTTTAAATGTAAGTGAATTTTTTCTTTTAATTTTTGTTTTGGAACTATTAACATGTCTTCTTTTAAGAGGCTAATATAAAATGTTTTATATGCATTTGAGATTCTTATAAGTTGTTTAAGAGGATTTAAGTATTTAACCCTAAATTTTTGTGTAAGTGATATTTCTCTTTAGTTCCGTTTTCTAATGTAATATAATTTGGAAACTTTGCAAGATTACAGTTTTTTCCCTCTCTGTTGGACTTCCAGAATAAATGAACTAATAAAATGGAAAGTTAAGGTTACTATAAGGAAAATCTTATGAAAGTGGATAACCAGGAATTGCTACCTATAAATGGCATGGTTTTGTAGCACTTATTAAATCCATTTGCTAGATGTACTTAAAATTCCAGTATTCTAATATTATCACTATAGGCCAAGATGAATTTTAAGAACTAATGAAGCTCATTCCCAAGCCTTTAAAGAAATGTTTTAATGTTTGGTCTATAGTTAAGAGACATTAGTCCCAACATTTACTTAAAAGATGCTGATTAGACTTGTGAAACTTTGAAGTAAATTTGAAATGTATTTAAATTAATAGACATAATTTTTCCTATAGATATGGTGACTGCCATCCTGTATTTTTTATTGGCTCATTAGAAGCTGCTTTTCAAGAGGCCTTCTATGTGAAAGCCCGAGATGTAAGTGCAATCTTACCTTTTGTGATTAAAAAATGCATCCCATAGGTTTACCACCAGGCCTCAGGCAATGCTTAATGTTTTGTTTTTTTCAGATTGAAGACTTGATTTTGTTTGTGGTTCATCTACCAGCCTAATCATCACCAAGATGCCCATTTCAGAGGGGCAATAGTATAATAGGGTATTGCTGGCTCTTGTAGATGGCCTTGTCAAGCTCTGAAACAGGAGTTTTTTTGTAGGGGGAAAAAAGGGAGCCATGCTTAGAAGGGACCAGGCTACATGTGTATGTTCTTTTCAGTTATGTGATTGACAGGTTCTTTCTAAACTCCCTGTCTCTCAGTCTTTTCCCAAAATGATTCCATCTAATAGTATATATCTAATAACTGCAATATTTTTATCTTAAAAGTTACTTTAGACAACAAAAATATAGAAATGGGCATTGTGATCTTAAAGTAAAGTAGATTGGCATTTATAACAAGAATTCAGAAGGTACATTTTCAGCAAGAAATTTCTATGCAATCACTCTGTTTATATGTTGACCCAGCAGTGGAGACCTCAGTAATCTGGCTCCTACCTATATGCACAACTTTAGCTCTTTCCATTCCTTGCCTTACACTTAATAAATCTAGCAATGATGTACCATTTGTGTTTCCCCATAATCTTACTCTTTGGTCATGCTTCTCTGCTGTAAGGAATGACTTCATTCTGCCCTTTACCTGGTTAACTTCTGCTCTTCCTCTGAGACTTAATTGTCCCTGACTCTTCCACTCTTTGACAGTTGGATCCACCCCTTAGTACTTTGTACCAATACCCTCTGCTCATCTTACTGTTACATTTAACACATTGCTTATCATTATCCATTCTCTCTATATATGCCTTCTCAAGAGATTCGATTTTCTTTTTGGCAGTGACTGTACCATCCCTAGTAAATATTCTATGTATTTAATGAATGAAGGAAAAAGAGAGAGTGGGAAGGAAGAAATAGTGTGTAGATAGAGTAGAGGGCAAGTTATTGGAATTAAAGAGGGCAAGGACTTTTGAGAGTAGAGTGCAAGGATGCCTCTGAAATTTCTAGTTTCCAGTTTATCTTAAACCCCGACCTAAAGAAAATTTCATTTTAAACAAATTTTAAAAATTGACAATAATTAGTGATCAAACTTAGAGCAATGAATGACGGTTTAATGAAGTGGAATAGAAACACAAACTGTTCTTTACCCTAAGAATAGTGGAATAGCCCATTATAAATGCTGTGTTAGTCTATTTTTTAACTATTAAATTTATATAAAATGGATGTCATTTTTGAAGAAATAAATATTTATAATAATACACATTTATAGTTTCCATAAATACAGGTTTATGGAAAACACTGAAAAGCAAAAAGAAAATATTCTAACACAGATTAACAGTTAACTTTATGATACATGTTCTTTCCATATTTTTAAATATATTTTGATGAATACTTTTATGTATGCTTAATATTATTGAGTCATGTTATAATCCTGCTAAAACAGTTTATTTTCACCTTTTAATATTACATGGTCATTTGCTTAATTATATTTTATAATATTTTAACTTTTTATTAAAACAATTTTTAATACAGAAAAAGTAAAAAGAATAGTACAGTAAACACCCAAATCCTCTATCCCTAAATTTAATAACTACTAAATTTTGCCATGTTTGCTTCTTTCATATGCAAGCATCCCAAAGTTTTAATGGAGATAGAAGCCTTAATAACTTCAAAAGTTTAACTGCCACACATTTATAAAAGAGCAGCATTTGAAATGTAATTATTTACATTTTTATACTTATTTAGGTTTGTGATTTTGATGAATAAATTTTTTATGATAAATTTTCATTTCCTCTCTGAAAATGGCAAACATTGACTGGAATAGAAAATAAGTATAAAATTTATTATTCAAAATATATAAAAACAAATGTAAAAATAATTAAAGTTTCACATGATTTTTTTTTAACTTTGTAGCAGTTAAACTTTTGAAATAAAACTTAAACTGCATGAAAATATTTAGGATACCTTTTTATATTCAATATTTTTTGTTAAATTATGTATCTTACACCTAAAGACATCTGTATGTGTTTTCCAAAAAATAATGATATTTTCTTACATAATCACAATACCATTATCACATGTAACAAAATTAACGGTAATTCCCTAATATCACCTAATATCCAGTGCATATTCATACTTTACCAGCTGTCTCCAAAATGTCTTTTTAACTATTTTTTTGAAACCACAGTCTACTCAAGGATCACAAATTACATTTGGTTGTTAGATTTTTTAAAATATTTATTTATTTTAGAGAGAGCGAGAGAGGGCGTGGTGGGTAGGGGCAGAGGGAGAGAGAGAATCTCAAGTAGACTCCCCTTTGAGCAGGGAGCTTGTCACAGGGCTCGACCTCACAACCCTGAGCTCATGACCTGAGCCTAAATCAAGAGTTGGACACTTAACTGAACCACCCAAGCACCCTGTGGTTGTTAAATTTCTTAAATCCCTTTAAACAAGCACTCTCTCCTCCTGCCTCTCTTTTTTCCCCCATAACATTTGCTTAGTGAAGAAGTCATGCTTTGTTATATTCAGGTCAAAATTTTTTTGCAAGAATGCTTTGTAAATAATACTGAATACTTCATTGAAACAGGACTCTAATGGTTATAGAGTCTCATTGTATGGCCATGTTATTATATTTAAACAGTCACTTATTGGACATAAATATGGTTGAAAGTAGTTGAAGTAATCGGAAAATGTTAGGGCCTTTGTGACTTAAACTGTAGCTCCCAAAATAAGCATAGATGTCTTTTAAATCCCACTTAAAAAGCTACCCTAAGATACACTGTGTATACCTTAAACATTTTAACTTTAAATGAAGACACTTGTTTAAATATACAGTATATAATAGACAAAGAAACTTTTGCTAAGTGTCTTATATAATAAACTGGCATTTGATGATCCCCAGAGGAGAATAAACTCTTGCATATTAGCTTCTGGATATTTCTAATGAAATAATTGATTGTTTGCTTTTGACTAGGGTCTTGGTATTTTATTTTATTTATTTTTTTTTTTTTTAATTTTATTTATTTGAGAGAGAGAGAATGAGAGACAGAGAGCATGAGAGGGAGGAGGGTCAGAGGGAGAAGCAGACTCCCTGCTGAGCAGGGAGCCCGATGCGGGGCTCGATCCTGGGACTCCAGGATCGTGACCTGAGCCGAAGGCAGTGGCTTAACCAACTGAGCCACCCAGACGCCCCGGGTCTTGGTATTTTAACAAATGAAAGTCATTGGTTCATGTAATTAAATGTTTTGCTTCATATTAGATTCGTACCAAAATCCTTTGACCTCTCTGGAATGCTAAATTGTCTATATCTTTTTCCCCTTGCCCAAAACTTTTTCTTTCCTCATTTCTCTTTTCCAGGTTAAAGAACAACAGTTTATACATCGTTTAAGACATTACTGTAAACTTAAGTAAAATTGATCCACATGATAGATACATTTTTCAGATTTAAATCTATGCAGATACATTCATTATGGTCATCAGCCAAGTTACACACATACACACACACACATATCTCCTTTTAATTAAAGAGTACTGTGTACGCATAGAATTAGTACTGCTGCTACAGATTTATATGGTGCTGTATGGTTTATAGAGCATCTTTCCTATATGTATCTTATTTGAACCCCACAACAAACCAGTGAGATAGGGACATATAATATCAATATTCCTATTGTATAGATGAGGAAGCTCAGAAATGCAACATAACTTAACCAAAGCACATCAGTAGTAAGTACTAGAGGCCAAATAAGAGCTCAGGGTTCTAACACAGGTAAGTACGATTTACACTGTATCACTATATTTCAGTTTTCAATGGTAACTACTATACTGCAGGATTCAGTGATCAAACGTCATTTCTCCTTTTCAGATTTCACATTTGAAAGTTAAAACAAATCTTTGTCAATATTATTTTTTAAAACTTGTGAATGAATCATTTTTAAGAAAGCAGTTTGCCAATGTTCACATATTTTAAAGCAAGTGTGACCGATACTGTGGCATTCTGACTAAATTTCTTTCATCTTAAATATCACATGTTTAATTTAAACTGTGGGAGGCACATTAATTTTACCAGGGCAACAGATGAGCCTCAAGCACCAGCATTCTTCACTTGAAGTGAGAAATTGAGTTCCAAGAGTAAATAAAAACAAGATTGAAGGTTTAAATCCTCTGCTAGGCTTTTTGAACTTATATACTCATTAAATGTTTATTGGAGTGGTGGGATTACAAAGGATTTGGGGAGCTTCATCAACTGGTATATAGTTAATCACTAAGTAAAACACTACATTTGATAAAGTGTTTCTCACGATGCCACATTCAATCCATCTTAATGAAAACTGCTTCAAACTGATTTCATTTGAGAGCACTTGGTGGTGAGAGTGCCCATAGTTCCTTCTGCCTTTTTCATGAGGAATTTAAAACACTGTCCAAAGCAGTGCTCCAACTTGTAAAACAAGTATTCTAAGGTCTTGTGTTTAAGTATATTGTGACAGAGTTTTGACTTCTGGCAACAGGTCCATCAGTTTTATGACCTCCTCTCATGCCCTTAACTGTTAGAGATGTTCACTCAGTTGAGGGCCATAAATATTTATCACATGCCTGTTAAGGACCTGGAATATAGAGCTTTCCTGCCTTTGAGATGCTCATACTCTAATGGGGAAGATAATATCAACAGATTCATATAGTATAGTACGTTATAGCAGCAAAGAGGAGAGGTACTTCATCTACCTTAGAAAGTTTAAGGAGATTTCTTAAGGAGGTACATCTACCCTGAATCTTATGAGTCATACTTAGCCAAATAACAGAATTCTAAACAGAAAAAAAAGGTCAAAAGCAAAGGGAAGAAGATTAAAATGAGAGAACTACAACCAAAAACTTAAGACCTAGAGTAAAAAATGCAAGATAGAGAGTTGGATTGCAAGGCATGAGGCGGGGAAGATCAGAAGGGGCCAAGGCATGGAAGGGTCTAGCATTCCCTGTCATTTAAGAGATATTTATTGAATAAAGCTTATATTTTATCTTTAGGTAAGTGAGAGCCAATGGTTAGTCACTGTAATTAAGGTTGCAGAAGTGTTACCACTGGCCACACCATGATTCCCTAGGAGTTTCTTAACCAGGGTTCTTTTTCTCCTTATAGCCTCCCCACCTCTCATTCCTGCTACCTCTGAATTCTGTACAAAACAGAAAGTGCCCTATAGAATGATTAGACATTTGTAGTAAGTAAAAATCAACAGCAATAAAAATCTCAGTGCCAGGGTTTATCTCCCATGTGAAGTATTGTTCCTTTCTTAGTTCCTTTCCTCCCCTTGGGAGACTGGGCTTTGATTTCAGTAATCCTGTTATACCTCCTTAGATCTTGACTTCAGATCCAGTGATGTTTCCAAATATTACACATAAATTAAGGAAACCACTGCTCAATTACTAATTTCCCACTTAGTAACTCTGTGGCCCCAAACAAGTAATCAGCCTATTTCTAATCTAGGAACTAAAAAACAAAAGGGAGATAATGATATGGTTGTTTTGAGGATTAAATAGGATGCTATCCATATATGCACCCAGCACCGTGGCTAATTGCTGTGAAGCAGTTTTGGACTATTTGAGAAATGTTTGTGAAAAACAAACTGATTTATTCATGCAATTCATGAACTAATTCTAAGAACAATTCCAGAAAGGAATTTTGAGAACCCCTATGAGCATTTACAGCACTAAAATAAGTGCTTTACTTTAACAGTATTTGTGATCAAGTTTTATTACATTTACTTTTAAAAATCAGCCCATTTTAAAGTAGTGCTGTTTCTATTATATCATGTTAAAAAGAAATCTGAATACCATCACTGATCAATACTTTTTAAGAAAAATAAGTTCTACAGAAATCTGAAGCCACAGCTGTAGTTGGTAGGTTTCTAGCCCTCCATTAGCCAGAAAAAAAGAGGCAAACAAACTTATTTGTGCTTTAGAGAATATGCCCAGTCTGATCATCTTGTCTTTGTTTTCTTTTCAATTTAAATTCCTTAAAGGCAGACAATGTCCTTGGAGTAATTTTATATGACAGCTATGACAGCAGCCTGCACATGTGTGAGATAAGAACTATAATGCTAATATACTTTGTTAAGTATGTTCATTCTACAAATAAAATATTTGTTGTAAAAAAAAAAAGGAATACAGGTACATTTAAAGTAGAAAACAAGTTACCACATAATCTGAAGCCTGAAAATAATCACTATTAAATATTATTTTTACTTTTAAATATGATTTTTTAAAAATCTCCAAATATGTATATCAGTAAAAAAGTTGACTTGTTTTACATAAATAAAACCATACCAAATATGCTGTTCTATAATTAGATGTTTCCATTAAACAGTATATTGTTAGCACCATATTTAGAATTTGCCTCAAATTCTCCTACTGAATTATCAGAACTACCTAATTAAAATTGTAGAAAACTTTACTGTCCATATTTAAATTATTTTTTAGTTAAAAATTTAGTAAATTAGTTTTAATATATGCTGCTTTGTAAAACATTCTT
The DNA here is from genome assembly GCF_964656455.1 of Halichoerus grypus. Lineage (NCBI taxonomy): Eukaryota > Metazoa > Chordata > Mammalia > Carnivora > Phocidae > Halichoerus > Halichoerus grypus. The sequence continues at coordinate 148,216,815 of NC_135716.1, forward strand.
CTCAATTTACTGCTACTCACCATCTTTTTAAAAACAATTTAACCATATTTGAAAAGCATTATAGGTAAAATTTATTAAAATATCAGAAGCAAGGCTGATTTCCATTTATGGGCTTTATCCATATTTGTATCATTTTTCCCAAAGGGCCCTTCCTGGCCCTAGAAAGTATTTGTTATTTATATTACTTATTTTAAAAGGATTAAAAGCTAAGTTTGATCTCTATAGTATTTCAGTTGTAAATTCAAGAAATCTGTTTCATATCTAATCTTAAACACTAAAAATAAGAGGTATGGTAGAAAGCATACTAATCAAAATTCTTATATTTGGGTTCTGGTTTTTCATTTACTAACTATGTCCAATTAACCAGGTTACTCTTCTCCTCTGATCATCAATTTCTGCATTTAAAAATTTGTATTGTAATACTTCACAAGATTGTTTAACAGAAAATTAACATATTTAAAACATCTTTGAAATGTATGTGAAACATACATTTAAGATTGTTTGCTTATACGTAGGTGGACATTGAATAAATCAGGCAAATTTGGGTTGGAAACTAGGCCCTGATACTGACTGAGCTATGTAAGCAAGCCTCCATTCTTCTTTCTCTGAAATGGGCTAAAAATACCTTGACAATTAACCCACCTTGGAAAATGAGCCCTTACATTAACAGTAGCCAAGTTATTCAGATATACATGTTAGAGAAGATAAATAGGCCTGTTTAATTGGTATATATGGTACTTGTAAGGGAACAGTAGAGGATAGGGCTAAAATAAAGAAGTAGACTGGGTCTACTTTTCATTATGGAAATCCCTGAAGACCAGCTAAAGACTTTTGTTGTTGTTAGGCAGTGGTTAGCTTTGGAAAGTTTTTGAAGAGGGTGACACTGTCAGAGCTGTACCGTAGACATAAGTAATGTGGTAGTAGTTTGTAGGATGGATTGGAGGGGAGAAATTGGTGGCATGAGACTGAGCAACTGTATACATTTGTATCTTGTGTAGTTGTGGAATGTCAGGCATTGGTTAGAAAATCATAGTACAGTGATAGCACAATATAGTTCGCAAACTTTCTGGCTCCTAAATTTCACAGCCTATTAGCTTTTGTGTACCTTTTTATACCTATGTATCTTCTAGTATCCTGACTCTCCCATATCCTCCTCAAAGTGCCTAACAAAACTGAAGAGAATAATACTGCTTCTGACATAGACCTAGGCCAATGTGTTCTGGCCTTTCTTTCCTTTGTGGAGCATTTCAGTAGAATCTGTTGATTTTATATTTGCCTTGTCATTTACAGTCTTTTATAAGGAACCTGTATTAAGAAAATCAAAGTATTTCTGATGTTAAGTAGTGCATAGTATCTTTATTAAAGATACTGGAAACTTAAATTTCTCTAGCATATTTAATTATGAAAAACTCCATAAATCAGTAAGAAGACAGCAACCCATTATGGGTAAGCAATATAAGCAAGTACTTCACAGAAAATATGAAAAGATGTTCTTATTTTCCATAATACAAAAAATACAGATTAAAACTACACTAATATATCATTTTCACATATCATAATAGCAAAATTTTTTCTGCATATATACCTAAGCATATGAGAAATAAGATAAATACAAGGATAATTATTATATAATTGTTTAAAATAGCAAAAAATTGGAAATACTTCAAATGTCATTCATACCATGGGATACTATGTGACCATTAAAAAGAATGAAGCCACTTCATATATATTGATATGGAATGCTGTTCAAGATACTTTGCAAAGTGAAAAAAGTGAGATGCATAACAGTGTGTATAGTACATCCTCTTTTGTGTTGTAAAAACTGTGTACATAGATTATAAAAAATACAAAATACATCGACCAACCACCTGCTATGACTTCAACCATCCTGGGTCTCAAATATATGTAATATGGCACGCATGGCATTTCAGATAGATGTACACTTCACTATTGCACTATTACAAATCCCAGTAGGCTATCCTGCATGGGTTAAATGGACTGGACCACATGTTAACAGTGAAGGCTCTCCCTGATCTTTGCATGAAGGCTAGACTAGCAACCTCCATGTCTTCTTTTGCCTTCATGCCTACTTGGCCTTTCAAAAACAGTGTCCCCCTCTTCTCTTCTCACTAACCAGATGTATAAGATGGAGCTTTCTGAATAGCCAGTTAGGTCATTTACGTTAGGCTAGTGTTAATTATAGTCCCTTAAAGTGTAATTCAGGGTCCTTTGGAGGCTGTGAGAGTCTTTCTGATGGACCATGAACTAATCCATAAATGCATATCTTTTCTTTAGATCATCTGGGTTAATAGTACAGTTCCATGGACTATCATTTTTATGTATGACTAAGGATTTCTTATAGTTAGTCTATTGTTAAGATTGGGTTTGGTTGCTTGTAACAGAAAAATAAAAATTAATAGTGGCTCAAACAAAATAGAAGTTAATTTCTCTATTCCTTTCAAGAAGTCCAGAGGTAGTCTGTCCAGGCCTGGTATGGTATATCACAGAGTCAGAAACTCAGATTCCTTCTATCATGTTGCTCCACTGTGCGGTACAGTTCAGGTTATGTCATGATTCTGGATGTAAGCACTTCTGCTTACATTAACCAGAACTTGGTTACATAGCCACCTTTGTTTAAATGGAGGCTGAGAAATGTATTCTTTATTTCAATCAGCCATTAATTCAACCTAAAAAAAATACCTAAGAGATTTCCTTACTAAGGAAGATGTGGAAAATATTTAGGGACTACAGTCTCCACTATTCCTATTAAATGAATAGTTAAGAGTTACTACAATTCTGTATGCTTAAACTTAGCTTATTTTTATAATTCACAATGTTCTACTTTGAAATCTGCCAGACAGTATTTGATAGTAGTAAAAAGTTACTGAACGTGTACACCCACAAATCATTAGAATTCCTTTGATTTTTCAGCAAGAATGCATTATTATCTATATATTTTAAATTAAAAATTACTGTTAATAATCTCCAATTCTTTATTGCTGTGGTTCCCCCGCCCCTGGAGTATGGAAATGATAAGATAGGTAGGCTATGGGTCCTTTTTCTCTTCCTCAGTAGCCTAAAAATGGGAGAAGGAAGTGTTTGTGTAACATTGCCTTTCATCCACATTCATGTTGTTCTGCCTGTTTAACAGACCACTGGTTAACCAGGGGTAGTGTTATTCCTCTCAGAAGAGAAAATCAAAAAAATCCTGCCTGCATTTTTATGAGGCTGCTCTTCCAGTCCTTGGTACTGCTTCTAGGTGTTCACCTGGAAAACCAATGGGATGAAATCTTTGATCTGGCTCAAAACTGCCTACTTTCTTGCCTCCATAAGCCCTCTCCCGGCCTTCCCAAAGAGCTTGCCTGCCTCTCTGCAGTTTGCTGTGATAGCCTATCACTTGAACTTCTAATTTCCTTATTTGTAAAAACTTTAGTCATATGTTGGTTTTCCTCAAAAATATTTTATGACCTGAGTATTACAGTCTGAACAATGAAAACTGTTAAAACTCTGTACCCAATGAGCATTTGTCAGCTTATTTTATGAAGAGAGTTTGATTTTACTTTAGGCTTTTTTTCTTTGTTTGTATAACCTGTGACTTTCATATGAGAATTCAACCTACATAAGATTCAAATACATTTGTGTCCTTAAGAATTCAGAGTTCTATCCCAACATCTTGTTCAGGAAGTGAGAAGAAAAAGACACCTTGGCATCTTGGCATCACCTCACCTTCAATATCTGGCTGTTTCCTTTTGGAACCTCTCCAATTGGTTGCTGCCTATTGGTCCCTGAACTCAGCTTTGGGAGCCAAAAATGCAGAGTGTCAATGATTCTTTCCACAAATCCATCTGCACTTATTCTTTGCTCTTTAAAAGTTACTAGCTTGGAGTTCTTTGAACATATCAGGCTACTGACATTACTGGGCCTTACCAAACTTTTCTCTCTTTTTCTTTTTCTCATTCTTCTTTTCTTTGTTATCACCTAAATTTAAAATTTAGCTTAAATCAAAGATAAGTCAGTTAATATATCATGTTTTTAAAATTTAGCTCAAGTATTCCCTTCATAAGGAAACAGCCAGGGCGCCTCGGTGGTTCAATTGGCTAAGCATCTCCCTTCAGCTCAGGTCATGATCCCAGGGTCCTGGGATCAAGTCCTGCATCGGGCTCCTTGCTCAGTGGGGAATCTGCTTCTCCCTCTCCCTCTGCCCCTACCCCCGCTCGTGCTCTCTCTCGCACTCTTGCTCTCTCACTCTCTCAAATAAATAAATAAAATCTTTTTTTTAAAAAAAGAAGCAGCCAATCAGTGTTCATGCTTAGACCCTAGGACTGCCTCTCTTACAGCACTCACATTACCACTCCCATCTAGACAGAGTATTGAACTTCTGACCTCCAGAGCTATATGGCACCCAAAGCATAAAAAAGTGAAGTAGTTTCCTAAAGTCACATAGCCAGGAGGTGGCAAAGCAGGAATTTGAACCAGATGTTGTGGCTTCATGGTGCCCTGCCTCTAATCTCACCTTAGTTATGTTGAGTCATGGTTTCATGCTGTGCTGGGCCTATGAACATTCATAAATAGGAATAGGATCATAGAAGTGAAGTGTACTGGAATGATCCTAATTGGAGCCAGGATTTAAAACAATAAATAAGACAGCTACAAGGGGCATTTTGAGGTGGTTGGAGAAATTTGAATATGGACTTTATGTTAGATGATATTGTAACAATATTATATGTCTAAGGTATGATAAAAATATGGTTATGTAAGGGAATGTCCTTGTTTCTTAGGAGACAGACACTGAAGTATTTAAGGTGGAGGTGTCAAGATGTGTGCAACTTTAAATGTTTCAGGGAAGGAGGCATACAATGAATGATAGAACAAATATGGCAAAATGTTAATAATTGATAAATCTAGGGTAAAGGATGAGTGAGTGTTTATTGTTGTATCAGTGTATCAAGTCTTTGTATCAATAAACCATTCCCAATTTAAAACCAAAAAAAAAAAAAAATAATAATAATAATAGTGATGTGATTCTGATGATTATGGTGATGATAATCATGATAGAAAAGAAGGAAACAGAGAAAGTCAGGTCCCAATTTATATAAAGGAAATTATTTTGTTTTTAATATATTTTAATTCTTACACTGGAAAATTTATGAACTACCATTTATAGAAATTATTTATCCTATCAACCTTAAAATTTTTGAAAACATGGACTATAGATATTCTGGTACTCAAAAAGAAACTAGAAAATTTCCTTTTCAGTCCATCAGCAAATATTTTCTGAGTGTGTGCTCTGTGCCTGGCTGATTTTGAGACATAGCCAGCTCATTTCTTCCAGCTCTAATGTTCTATGGTTCTGTAATGCTAAGTGTCTAAATACAATAGCTACTGTAGCTCAAGGCCAAATCACATTGGTTGCTGTCAGCCTGGCATTTCCTAAGCATCAACTTAGTACCTTAGCTCTTGGATTTGAATGTGAAGATTAGTGAGGCCCTGAAGGCAGGGACACAATTTAGCATCCCAAACATTATTGCTAGTAAGAGAAATGAAGGCACTTCATAATCTTTAATAAATTTTCAGGGCTATCATTTCTCTTGAAATTGCTTTCAAATCCTTTATTTTGAATGGATAGTTCTGGAATCATCCTAACAACTACATTTCATTCAGCACTTGCTATGGGCCAGGTGTTGTAAAGGAGGTACTTTACCTGCTGTATCTATAATTCTTGGAACAAATACCCATCTTGCCCCATGGTCACACAGCTGGTAAGTGCAAAACTGGATTTAGCACAGAGCTTTTTTTACCTTTACATTATGTTACCAAAACCTAGATCACAAAGAGGGAGTCTGAGGAGTGTAGCTGGGCTGCTTGCCTTTGTTTACCAGACTTATACCCTCTCTGCCAAATTAGAAAGACAAATAAAATGGTTTTTTTTTAAGTGTCCCATTCTTATCACTTATCATATGGTACTGCAGTTTAATTTTTGCTTCCCCATACACCAACCCCCCCCCCAACTCTTTGAGGACTAGGAAACTTTGTTTTATTCATCTTTATGTTCGCAATGCCTAACACATCAGTGCTCCGTAAATGTTATTGAACTAAATTATTAATGGGCCAACGGGAAAAATGTTTATAGTAATGGAAAACAAAACATTTTCTCATGCTTTTCCTATGTACTAGATGCCCTTTCTTCACAAAAGCAGTTTTCTGATATGCTGAACCCTGTTCGGGCCTGTGTTTAATTGAGCTCAATAAAATAATCAGAAATCTGAGTCTGGGGCTCATTTAGCTATGCCTGTAATCTAATCAGAGATTTATGTAGCCCAAATTTAGTAGCATTTGCATATTATTAAGAGTTTTATATTTTGCTTATTACTACTGTCAAAATAGCGGAAGAAAAATTTTTGTTGAAAGCTTTTTATTTTAGAGAGAAAAGATCATTTTAAGATTATGCAGTTTTCCTTTTCAAAGCTACTATGGGAGTCCCCCCAGCCTGAAGATTCTCTACTGATTACTCTCTTTATCGTCTCCTTTCTCACAGTTTAGAGCTTAAAGTGAGAATTTTTTTAAGTGTGTTTTCCTGGCATCTCATGTTTAACAGTGTCAGGGGTTTGTGTCCCTGGAACGAAAACTGTTTCTCCAGAGCCTTTTTTCTCTCAGCTTCCAGTGAAAAGAGGGGCGAGGCGAGCCAGTCGCTTACCACAAAGCAATGCCACCACAAAGGAAAGATTAAGGGTTTAGAGAGAGGTCAATGTGGGTTTTTCTCTAACTAAACACTTTCCTAAAGTTTCCTTGTGGAAAAATAATGAAGTCATCTCAGAGTTTTTAAAGAATTTTTATTTCTTTTTCACCGTCTGCATTCGCTTGTCTTCTCAGCATGGATGTTTAATCTTCCTAGGCTTTGTGAATTGGCCCAAATGAATAAGTAGTGAGCTGTCTCTCTAGGAGCTAGAGGCTTATTCTAAGGGCCTAATCACTGAGTAAACACATCTTTGCCCTCCCTCTCACAACTGCGATATAATAGTCGAGATTCTAGCACAGTAACCTGGATATTGCAGGGACCAATGCTTTGAAATGCAGAATGGTTGATCCTCCAAAACAGACAGTGCCTGATCTTCGCCTGCCTCTTTCTTCTTTTTTAAATTAAATATTGCCAAAGAGATGCTGTTTTATTGCTTGATATTGTGCATTAGTGCCCTGGATTTCCAAGTTTAGTTTCAGTCAACACTGTCGGCTGCACTTATAGGGAACTCTGCATGTTGGGTTTCTTAGTAGCCTCTTCAGCACATGTGTGTTTGGTTTGGAAGAGCATTTAAATTAAATCAGTGAGATAGCAATGTAAATCGCTAATCTCTTTCCCAAAGTCTAAATGTTCCATTGCAGCATTCTTGAGAGAAATGGGCGTTTTAAAGATTTAGCCATTGCCATTGTTTGGTTAGAAATACGCTGATTTAAAAGTGGACAGCTCTCTTGTTCCCAGTGTCTCATTAAATGTAGTTGCTGAGATACGATCAAGCAGAATTAGAGGTTGACATCTCTCTGTCTGTTCAGCTAGAGAGCTCCTAAGAAGAGGAGCTCCGAATTTGTTAGTGCTGCCAGGTTCACGTTCCTTTCCCTAAAGCAGCAGATTTCTAGATTCTTTTACTGAAAGTGGTTTGCATGCTGCTGCCATTTGGGGTCTTTTTTTGCCAGGGGGTTGATAATCAACATTCAAGTTTCTTTCATCAAACATGCCGAGACCTATGCTAGCTTTAGGGATGCAGAGAAGACTGAAAGAGACCCAGCCCTCACCCTTGAGAGACTTTGTCTAGAGGGGAAACTGATAAACAATGATGATACTAATTGGGAAGAGATAGAGGCCCAGAAAAGGAAGCTCTTAACTCTGCCAGAGGGAATCAGGGAAGGTTTCATAGAGGCATTTGCTTTGAGACTTAAAGGATGAGTAGGAATTTACCAGATAAGTATCTCTTCAACTATGTATCTGATTACAAACTTACAGAAGCCAGCTACTGTTACCTTCAGACATCAGTATGGATGAAGAAACCCTGAGCCTTTCTTGCTCACCATTTTATTACCATTGCTTCCTCCTCGGTTCGACACAGTATTTCAACAAATGCTTGTTGAATGAATGATTAAATGAATTGACACATGGAAACAGCTACTGTTGGAGTAACTGAGCTACTTATACTCAGGAATCCTGTCCTTATTCCCATTACCTGTTGTCTCTGAGGCCCCAGAAGCACTAATGTATGAGCAGTGGCCAGTCTGGCACCTTCATATTCTATGAGCACTTCAAGCCTTGAGTACAGTATGGTTGATTTTCCTACTACTGCTGTAGTATCAGAGAAAGAGTACTAGGCGTGGCGTCAGGAATCCTGGTTCCAATCCCAGATGTACTACTTACTTACTAGTTGTGGTAGAATTTAGGACAAGTCTGCTTTCTAAACCTCAGTTTCCTTGTATGCTAATAAAATTAAGAATACTACTTTACAGGCTTATTCTGGGGAGATAAGTAGATAATGGGTGTGTAACTAACAGTGCCTCCTATTTGTAGTAGAAGATTTGGGGATCTTAATCTACCTATATACCTTAGTACAGAATTTACCTTGGAAGAAAATATTTTAATGATTACTTTTTTATTATTATTATAATTTGGATTATTTATCAAGATAATTCCAAGCATCAAACTTCAGTATCCTTTCATCAACATGAGCCTTATATTTTTCTGTAAGTGTCCTACTTTTTTTGGAATCCCACACAGTGAGTTTTTCTTTATTATCATCACATCCTTATTTAATATGAAGGGAAAGACCCTAAGCTTCCTTAAAATTTTCCTTTCCAGAATTTCACAGATTGGTTTGTATATTGTCTTTACCATAAAATTTATCTTTCCATTTCCTGGCAACTGACTGTTGTTAAACTCTATAAGGTGGCACCAAGAAGTTTGTCAATAACAATGTAGGCTCTTTAATAATCATCATTGTCACTGTTATTGTTAAAGTTGACATGTTGCAAATTGTATTGCTCAATTTCAGTTTTTAGTTTCAATTATTTTATTGACTATCCAACTATGACAGAGGACACTTTTAAGAGAGCAAATGCCATTTCTTGAAAGCAAGTTTTATCAAGCAAAGAGGAAGGAATAATTCTCCATATGAGAAACCACAAACAAATTTTCTGGAATATTGACTAGAAAGAATTCATGTGAAGCGAACTATTTTCTACTATCCTTCCATTGACAATTAGATGTTACATGCTCTTACATAAGGACTTTAATGTGAGAACACATTAAGGGCTTTGAAAGTACCTGTGGAAGTAAAACACAACTTCATTTCAGACCTTTTCCTTTCAATTAGAAGAGACTTTCCAGTGTTCAGATTAAAAACAAAAAATACTAAGAGAGATTTTGGCAACCAGTCTTAATCAGTACTTTTTCTGTGTACAAAGTTGAATAGTTCAAAATTAATTTTCCCTTTGTAAAGTATGTTTAATATGAAGAATTGTAAATCCATTTTATTTAAAGAAAATGCAGTTCTGTTGCATATTCTGCTTGAGTTAGGCTTGCACATGTTAATAAGAATCTGTGACAGTGGTCTATAAAACAGAATATAATCATCCTACCCTCTTTAGGGTTTAAGGAAGCAAAATTTATTCATATTAGTAAATGCTATAGAAGTCCAAGTGTCAGGTACTCTTTTAAAGGGAGTAGCATTTAATTTTTGTCTTTGCTGTTTATATCGACAAATTATGCTTTTCCAAAATTCAAGAAATCTTACATTAATGGATATTTTAATTCATCAGTCTTTCTTCCTCTTTTCAGAGAAAGCTTCTTGCTATCTACCTCCACCATGATGAAAGTGTATTAACCAACGTGTTCTGCTCACAAATGCTTTGTGCTGAATCTATTGTCTCTTATCTGAGTCAAAATTTTATAACCTGGGCTTGGGATCTGACAAAGGACGCCAACAGAGCAAGGTAATACTGTTGTTCACAAGTTATAAGTTGGGCTTCTATTTTTTTTAAAAAAGTTATCATTGTATTTGGTTTCTTATCATCTCATAAACATTTTCGTCCTCAGCATTAAATTCTCTACCATTACATTTAATTATATAAAAGCTGTTTGTTGTAGCTAACATGCAGTTATTTACAATGGAAAAATATACCTCAATTTATAAACGATTTCTAAATCCAAGAATAACCCAAAAAACAAAACCAAAATACATCGTTTTCATCTTTTTGCAGTAAAACTGGTACAGTACATATCTATGTACTGTATATTCCAATGTTATCTGTTGTTGAATATTTAGAGAAAATCTGTTTTTAATAATGTTCAGAAAAGGCAAGGCAAGTCTAACATATAATCTTAGTAGTAAGTTTATTTTTTAATAATTCCAGTGAAGAAGGCAGTACATTCTGGACTAGTCCATGGAGTTGGTAATAGCTTAACTCTAGCATATACTAATTGATGTAATCGCTTTATTGCACACATTCTTTTGCACACATCCATATTCTCAGTAGGAAAAAAAAAGTCCTTTTCCTTGCTGTCAGGATAAATTTACTTAATTTGTTAATCCTAATATCTATAAATGAATAATTCTTCATATTTTGCCTATTTGAGTTTCCCATCTGAAATACATTTCATCATGTTTAATTACACATGTGGCCATAACATCCAGTGATGTTACTTTGGGTGTGTTAACACAATAATAATCACAGGCTGCTGGTTTATGAACAGGGAGATTAAATTAATTCATTTCAAGGCAAGCCTATTGTAGTTACCTAATTTAAATGTTTATAGAACAATTAGAAATCATCTGATTTTTTTTTATTTTATAGCTCACTGAATTTTTGCTCATCATTTAGACTTTGTTTTATGTAGTCTAAACCTGAAAAGAAAGATGATTCTTCCCTTAAATGTGAAGCAAAAGAATGTTGAAGCAATTTTTTCATCTAATACTTCATTTCTTTAAGCAAATGGTTAGGAAATTTCACAGGATGACTTCGTTCTGCATTGGAAATGTTCCCTGTTATACATAAATAAAGAACCTTTAGCACCTGTATTTGTTTAAATTAAATCAGGTTATTATTCACACTCAGTTAAAGGTGATGAAAAGCAGTGCCAAAAACAGATAAAAATGCAGCATCGAAGGTCTTTCATGAGGCAAAATACATAGACTGGAGACTTGGCTAAATCTTTCACCATTCACTGGCAGTAAGGAATCTCCTCCTTTCCTTTTATCCACAACTTGATGGAGAAGGAAACACTATTTCTAAACCATCTGTAGTGGCTAAGTTCAGCAGGCTACCTGCTGTTATTTTGTTCTATCCTCCATTTAATTCCTTAGTTCCTTTTATTTTACAATGACAAAAAATTGCAGTGTAGTTTCTTTTGAAAAACAGTGTTTGAGGGTTTTTTTTTTATGACTGGCAATCAACAGCCATGTAATTGCTTTGTTATGTTTTACTAAAGAAGTCTGTTAAGTAGCACAACTTTGATACACTAGTAATAAGAGTTTGCAGGTTACAGAGACACCTGTGGTGACCAAAGCGACAGAAGCTGCTTATTAGAAAGAGCCAGTACAGCTGGGTCCTATTAACTCCTTATGACACTTTTTTTAAAACACAAAATAAAGGCCTTGTTTTAGGCTTTAGAGCTATTTCTCAATGAATTGCAGGACCAACTAAGAGGTATGATAGGCTATTTCAATCTACATTTTTAAAAATATGGTATCTCATTATTATTATTGTTATCATTACATTCATAAAAATGAAAAGAAGTGATATTAAAGACTAAAAATAGAAAGATGTAGGAATTTGCTTTAACAAATATTTATAGGAGCAAGAAACAGGGCCAATGGGAAGAAAGAGAATGTTACAATTTCTAGAATTTAGGATACTGGCAATCCTTACTCAAAATCAAATTCTATCCATATTACAAATTAAAAACTTTTAATTTAAGGTATTACATTTCTCTCTATAAAGCAAAAGAATTATGTAGATGCTTTTCATGTACAGCTCCTCATTATTATCGTTAAAGCAAATGGAAAAGTACACATTTTACACACACAGGATAAAAATGCATTGAAATGGCATATTCCTAAAAGAGAGTAAAAGTGGATTTCTTTTTGCTATATTAAACTGTAAGAAAATTTTAATTAATTAGTCTGATTTATTGTCCCAAAAAAGGATTGGCTTAGCACCGGTTTTCTGACCACCCATCATAGATTCAATCTAAATATAATTGTCTAATTGAGTTTCTGTCTTTGTGATCTTACTTAGATTTTTTTAGCACCACATTTTATCCAGAGGTGTTTGTCATAAAAATTTATTGCATTGTCCATTTGATACTATTAACACTGAGTAACAAAACCTCAGACTTTCACCCTCAATTCAGTAGAAGACTGCTGCACTAATATTTATTGGTCAGTGAGCTACATTTCAAAAGTTGCTGTGCCATCATTTGCATATTACCAGAGTTAAAATATGACAGATCAATATGTGAAAATATAGAAGAGATTTCTAGGCATCACAAACTAGATTGTTGCTCTGAGTTTCCTTTTAACTGTGATTTTCTTATGACATATGTAAAAGTTTAGAAGTAAATTCCTTGTGGATGGCTTGTCTCATCCCATGTCTGGCTCTCCTAGTTCAAACTGATCAACACATTTTTAAAATCCTGAGCCTGTAAGCTGGTTAGTCTGGATGACTCCTTAGTGATTTTTCTGGGACCACACCCTGACATGATAGGTAGGGACATTTGTGCCCAAGATGGGGAGGGTCTTGCCAAGCATATTTACTTTTCCTTAAGAAATACTCTGCCAAGGGGCGCCTGGGTGGCTCAGTCGGTTAAGCGTCTGCCTTCGGCTCAGGTCATGATCCCAGGGTCCTGGGATCGAGCCCCACGTCGGGCTCCCTGCTCAGTGGGAAGCCTGTTTCTCCCTCTCCCACTCCCCCTGCTTGTGTTCCCTCTCTCGTTGTGTCTCTCTCTGTCAAATAAATAAATAAAATCTTTAAAAAAAAAAAAAGAAATACTCTGCCAGGGGCACCTGGGTGGCTCAGTCGTTAGGCGTCTGCCTTCGGCTCGAGTCATGATCCCGGGGTCCTGGGATCGAGCCCTGCATTGGGCTCCCTGCTCGGCAGGAGGCCTGCTTCTCCCTCTCCCACTCCCCCTGCTTGTGTTCCCTCTCTCACTGTGTCTCTCTCTGTCAAATAAGTAAATAAAATCTTTAAAAAAAAAAAAAAGAAAAATACTCTGCCAAACCTACAGAAACATTAGTCCTCCTCAGTTTATTGTGAATCTCTCATGTGTAGAAGATAAGTGAAGGGTTTTGAACTGAGTGAATGCTTTGGTAAAGTTACCAGAATGTGAGTGTCAATTGTGGTTATAAGTTAAATTTCCTGATTTCACTAACAACCTAGAATAAAAAAAATAGATGTCTATCGAATGTCACTGTCATACACCTCTGTGATGTTGATGATTTGGATTTCCCACTCCAAAATGATTCTAATAACTTTCTTTCTAAGTTGAATACTTAAGTTGACCAACCTATATCTGTATAAAATGGATTAGAGTAATTTCTGGATTGATCTTGGAACATTGCAAATATGAATTGGGACATCAGACTATAGCAGTAATGATTATGTGCCTATCTTCTCCCTCACTAAATTGTGATCTTCTGGATCTTATTCATATTATTTATCTCATTCAAGAAAGCACTTTAAATTTACAAAATTCTAGAAGAAAGAAACTCAATACGCATTTGGCAAATGAATGAATGCATCCAATTCCACCAAAGAATGTGTTTATAATTTCAGTATTATATATCTAAATGTAGGTTTCTTTCCTGGAAAACTCTGTACAGTCTTGTTGGCTGCCATGTCTACTTGGAATTCAGGTCCATTCTTTCTTAAAGCAGTAGGCAGTAAGCCCTTGTTAGTCTTAAGAAGTGCTAGAGGGTATAATTTCCTAAATATCCATCTGAATAATGATCCTGAAAGAAACAGTAGGATATATCTGTAAATGAAAGAGCTAAAAACAGATAATAGTATAAACAAGGAGATCCCACAACTCACTTCTGAAAGTGGCTAAAAGAATATCTTAAGAAACATATATTTCCTTCATGTTTATTCATTGAGTAAACATTTACTGAATATTTCATGTGAACCAGGAATGGTGCTTTGCACTGAGGGCGAGAAGATGAAAAAGATACAGTGCTTAATGCTCAAAATACTCATAGTCTAGTAGAAAGACATGGAGCTAATACGTAATATTAAGTATGCACAAGGTGCTTGGGGAATACAGGTGAAATTCGTAGGGAGTTACTCTACCTGAGTGGGCTAAAGAAGGACTTGAAAGAAATGACACACAGAAAAATGAAATTAGAAGTTTTGTTCTTTTTATTTAGAGATTTTTATATTAGCAGCATTCCTAGTTTATTGGGTTGCAGATATTTGCTATTTTTATAAAAGAATATTGGTATTTTAAGCCTCATAATTAGAAATGAAGGATCAGTGGCTTACATAATTGTGGAGGAGAGGGCCCTGGCCAGCTAGTGTAATCATATATGGTCTGAACCAGATTGAGGATTAAGGTCAACCAGCAGGGATGGACAGATCCCAAGCAGTTGTTTTGTTAATGATTCATCTCCGGTGTTGGCGTGTGCTTACAGGCAGACAGTGGAGCAGAGATCAGATACTCTTTTGGATGTAGAAACATGTAGAAAACTATCATGGATTTAACAATAAAAATATATTTAAGGACAATATACTATTAGTAAACAAATGCTTGTGCTATAAAAGAATAATTTCTTAAAATTCAGGACAGGTGTCACCTCTAGGAAGCCTTGCCACTGTCCATCCTTCTCTTGCCTCAGTCTGAGTTAAAATGCACATTCTTTATGCTCCGATAATATCCATATACTAACCTATATTGATGGAATTCATTACACTGTATGGTTATTGTCTGTCTCCCTATTAGGTTGTCAGCTCCCCAAGGGAGCTATGTCTGTAATCTCAATGTGTTACACAGTGCCTTTGAAAAAGTGAGTGTTATATTGAAAAATAAATAATCTCTAATAGTCTTATTGAATAATGAGAGAGACCAGCTTGGGTAGTGGAAAAAGCAAGGAAATGCTGCTGTATGACTCTAATTTTGTGATCTTCCCCCATAGCCGTTAATAGGACTAATAAAGCAAAAGCCTTCATTTTCCTTGTAGAATGAACTAACAATGTCCAGACCAGGTACTTTGTGTTCTGCTGGCCCTGAAGCACTTGAGAATATTGTGGCCTGTGCTCTGTGCACCAGGCACCCACACACCATCTGGAAAGAGACTTGAATTCCAGCCTAGATGAGTTCATCCAGTGGTTCTAGAGTTTCTTCCCCAGATTCACCAAGTCTCTGATAGCCCTGAAACAATTGGCCCCTCAGATCGGGCCATTCTGGGATGGAACTCTGAGCCTTCTGCAGTGGTGATGGTGCTGATTAAAGTAAACATGTCCACAGAACCAGATTGCTAGCCTGGCTACATGATGACATATGCCACAGAGCCAGGCAAGTTCCATTTGGGCACCATTTGAATTAATTAGATATAGATAGTACTATATAAAGCACAATAAGTGTTAATTTCCTTTCCTCTATTAGAGTTATTTGGACATCTATTGGTTGCATGGGAACATTGGCACATGACTGCCCTTGGTGTGAAGCTGTGTTTTTGGCTATAGTTGCTTCATCAAGAAAAGCTACATAACAGGGCGCCTGGGTGGCTCAGTTGGTTGAGCGACTGCCTTTGGCTCAGGTCGTGATCCTGGAGTCACGGGATTGAGTCCCACATCGGGCTCCCTGCTCAGCGGGGAGTCTGCTTCTCCCCCTGATCCTCCCCCCTCTCATGCTCTCTCTCTCTATCTCATTCTCTCTCTCAAATAAATAAATAAAATCTTAAAAAAAAAAAGAAAAAGCTACATAACATGTGGCACACTAAACCACCAATATTAACCAGTAATAAGTGAGTTAATAGGTATCTCTTTTTCTGACCAGGATGGCCCACAAGGCAAATGTCTCCATTCATCCAGGATAGGTACTGGTTTATATGATATAATTCTAGAAAACTTAAACATTGAATTTGACTAGAATAGTGCCAGCTGAGGTCACCAGCCAGCTATGAGTTGCTTATATGTAAGTTTCTGAGGTGGAAATGTTTAGCACATCAGCATACATGCTACAAAGTGTTAAATCAGGCATCGCACACTACTTCTAAGCTGTGTTCTGAGTAGCTGCAAACAGTTACCTAGGAATTGCTGACAATTACACAGGTTGCATGTAACATATACAGAGTGTTGTATTAAATTTTACCTACACAGTTAGTACCAATGTTCACAGACAGAATTCTATTGCCTGTTAATATTAGCTTTTGAACTGCATGCCCTTAGGTGCAGTATTTCAGATCACTGTAAACTTCTGCTGCTATGCTGACAGGTACTTGTTAGCCTTAATATTCAAGTGATAGTTTTCCACATTACTTAATCTTTGGCAAGAGTTAATTGACTTAAAGCTCTTATTATCAGTAGGCTGTCTTCACCTGCACTTTCCATCTCAGTAATTAGCCATATTCACAGTGGCATACCCTTAATTCCAAACTACTCAGTGCTTCATGCCTGGCTGAAGCCTAGATGACCATGTTACTCTAACCCTACACCTCCATTTGATCCAGCAAATTTAGCCCAGGTGTGGGGTCTGTGTGGGAGACTAAGGAGTGTTAATTTCCAGCTGCTACCCTAGGAGCAGATATGGATTCTGCAGAAGTAGCTGATAAAACAGATGGATATGTTGTGGTCAGGGAACCAAGACTTCATAAGAGTCTTCATGCCAGATTTCCATATAATTTTCCCCAAACTTCTCTATTCCCTTTGTGCTACGTTTTCCTTCCAGTACTTTTAAAGGAAATGTATTGTCATCCTAAACATCCCAGGTCAAGGGCTTAATTAATGCTTTAAAATAAAGGTTCCAAAACACCAGGAGAGTTTGTCATTTTCTCCCTGGTTTGTTTTGTGAAGAGGGAGGAGAGAAGGTGAGGAGGAACCCCTCCTGTTCCATGATTACATCCTACCCACTCATTTTCTCCTTTTCTCCTCTGCTTTTGATTTTTAGTGGCAGTCTTAACAGAATGTCAAGATCAATTTGCAGCATGGTTTAACTCAAGGTTTGCGTTCTGCCAGCAGCAATTGTCCCTGCAAACAATGCCGTGTGTTCTTGTAACTTCAGAAGCTTTTAGAAGGATCATGGCAAGGGCAGCATCTAATGACTTTATTAGTGTAAGGTTTCAAAATGGGCTCCGTAATTGTTCATATCTCTTTGTCAGCAAGTCATAATTACTGCTCAGCATTGTCCAAGGGTGCACTTGTGAATAGTTTTCTAATAGTACTGAAAGGAAGGGAAAGCGGGGAGGATAAAAGGTGATGGCCTCTTATGATTGAGAACAAGCCAGTCTGTATATAGATGATGGCTAAACTGTTTATAATACTTTACTCTTTTTAAAATAGAAGATTATCCTTTTTAAAATGTTCTTTTGGGTAATTTGAAATGACTAGTTTGGAAGCCTTTTTTACTGTAATTTAGATACTTCCCACACTACTACCTAGTACTACAATCATAACTGCCTGGTGCTACGTGCACTAAATCTGAATCAGGCTATGTATTTTTCCTTGACATTAATCTAATTATTGCTATTTAGGAAATGTGCATTTAACTCAGATACAGTTTTCTGTGTGTTTTCACAGTCTATGTGAAAACTGTTGTTAGAAAAGAACAATACAAAGGTGATAACTGTAGACAAGACAGTCCAAAAGAATGACATTGTAAGTTTTTATTAAATCTTTTTTTTCTCATGCACTAGACCTTTCTTGTTAGTCTTTTGGTGTTCTCCTTGGTCTTTCTGCTAAACCCTTTGTGTTTTGAATATGCTAAGTATCTTGATTGTAAGAGTTACAGAATTAAAAGGATCATTGCCTTCTCAAGATATATGAAGGTTCAGCTTAATGCCAAGCCTTTGTGCTCTGTTGCCAAATTTTTTCCTGTTCTGTGACTCTGTACATTCATGTACAGTTCTGTGCAAATATTCACTCCCAATAGCTAGTTATCCTAGTATTTTAGAATATACAGATTCAAATAAATATGACTGCCATAGATATTTAATCCAGTGTTTATATAGAATAAAAAACATGAGTTATCTAATGAAACAAATTCTAAAAATAAGACATCTCCAAAATGAAATATTTTTTTTAAGTGATATATACCCCATCATGGCTTTTGCCTTTACTTCTTGCCTAAAATTGAAAAGATCTCAAAAAATTTATTTTTTTTTCTTAACTGCTTTGTTAGTACTAATAATTTTTATATTCATGGTTGTTTCTGAAGAGTTTTTACTAATCATATCATCTGTGCCACTTAAATCAGTAGCACAGTTCTCCTCTTCCATAAATACTGATGGTAATACACTCAGAAAAATTATAATGGAAACATGTTAGTTCAGTCATATAAAACCAACTATGGAAACTGGTTCCTCTGACATTTTTCCAGTATTTTCCTGTCAGTCTACATAGATAACTCAAAGAGGTTTTAGTGCCCAGTTATCTTAATGATCTAATCTGCTAAATATACCACCAAAAATTGAAAGAGGAAATAACTGTTAGTCTGGAATTGGGGAGTCAGGTGGAATCCTGTTTCTTATTTGTTTGGGTAATTCATTAGGAAACGGTTTGGTATCCTTTCCTCAAGGATGTGTCTTTGAACTTGATTGCATTATAGTAATAGAGAAAAGTGACAAAATAGTTTTATATTATTAACAAATAAAGGCTTAACCTTAGGGATTTTTGTAAAAAGCCTTCTGTTAATTTATCTACTATTGGCTGATTCAGTCTGCAGCCACACCAACAATTTAAAGAATCCTTCTGAACAGTCTCCTTCAATGTATCTTTCTTTTCCTCAATGCATGATCAGCACCAAGAAAGTCCTCTAACATTCTTTTCTACACATCTCAACTAAGGAAAGAGTGAAGCAAGCTTATACGAACAATAAAGAAGCTTTGATTGCTGTATCTCAATCTGAGAAATTATATTTCCAACCCAGTATCAAATCAGGTATTGGTGGCTCTGAGCAGCACCCAAATAAGTTACTCAACAACCACAGCAACAAAAATTTATTTGGCTATTATGAAAGCTATGTAAGTATTAACTTTTTATTAGTTCTTAAAGCAAAACCTATACAAATTTAAATATGTCAGTTGCTGTTTTTGAAAGACTATGATAAACTATTTTTTCATTGTTTATACAGATAGTCAGACCTCATTCATAAAATGTAGAGCAGTTAGGAAGTGGGACTCAGTCAGTCTGGGAGTATGAAGAACTCAAGGAATATTAGGCAAGTGGTATAACATTTCCAGATCTTTTTTTTTTTCATCTCTGAAAACTGGGGGAGAGGACGCTAACAGCTGATCTATTTGACCTAAGACTTTTGACTTAAATTCTAAAATTCTCTTTCTGATGACTTGGACACAATTGTTTTCAATAGAAAAAAGAGAAGTAAGCAAGATTTTGTTTTTAAAATAAATGTTCGTAAAGTATGTAAGTAGATTATAGCATACTGCGCTTGCCAGTTTGTGATGATTTAGTTAGTGTGACCTTAGTGGAGTGTAGCTAAGGAAGCCACAATCATTTTCTCCCTCTTTCACCAATAAAGATAGCTTCCTTACCCTTAGAACTGTTCTCCAAGCTCATGCCATTTTTGACAGGAGCTTCTACTGAGAGAGTATCAGTAGCTAAGAACAAGACTATCATTACTGCTTTTTTAAAAAATCAAAACACATAATAACTGTAACCATTAAACCTACTATGTGCCAGACTCTCTCTATATGAGCTCCTTTAATGCTCACTGTATATACATTACCTCATTTAACTACAATTCTACAAAGGTCCAGTCACATATGTGGAAACTATTTTTGGCTCAGAGAAGTTCTGTAATTTACCCAGTGTCATGTAAATGGTTGTACGAGGTATAAATCCCAAATCAACCTATGCTTTTCTGCTTCATAATGCTTCTTGCCCCATGACCTTCTCAGGCTGGATTATTCAACAATGAAAGTGTACTGAGTAACTGTATGCAAAGCCTTGTGGGAGTTATAAGAGAAATATAACACATGGACCTTTTGCACAAGGAACAAATAAACATGGGATTCACTAAATCTTAGAGTTGCAGGTTAGAGAGGTATTCTCAATATCCAGGCGGCAGGTATTTTTCCTCATAATGTGCTTAACTGATGTTACTACAGTTGCTACCTGAATACTGCTAGGGACAAAGAAATTAAAGCTTCAAAAGATAGTGTATTTTTGAGCTACTCGAAAAGTCAGAAAAGGTTTTTGCTACAGTGCTTCTTCCTCTGGAGGGCTTCTGCAACTTTCTCCCTTTTGGTTCTAGTTTTGAGTTAATAAGCTTAACTTGGGAATTAATAAGCCTAACTTCTGTTCTGCATTACAGTCCTTTATCAATTTGACCACAGCTATCTTGTTTACCCTATTTTTCTTGCTTTTTCTTACCAAGTATGTTTGTTTATTTCCATTGTTCCTTATATGCTAGGGTATCTAGACCCAGCCCATTCAGAAGGTGCTCAAATCAAGCTCCAGAGCAAGTTTATCTCATGCTATGCTCAATTCTATTCTGTAATTTTATTATTGGCTCCTATTGAATTGAGGTAGTCAACCAAAACCCCCTACCAGTTTTTCAGATATGAGGCTGCTGAGAGTAGTCTGGGTCTGTGTTGTTACTAAACTAGATCTCTGCCATTCTCTACTAATGCAGTTGACTGACAGCATCTTTTGAAGTTCAGATTCTATTAACTCTCCCAAGAGTTATCACTCACAAATGATGCTGTAACTCCTGTCATTTCTACTGTTATCATTCTTGATAATCCTCTCTGCTCCTAGACATATCTAACTCCAGAAAAATTTTTTTCTTCTCCTTATTTACCAAACTTGGATGTAGTCATCAAGAGAGGCTTTATCACGTCATATATTTTGATTTCAAGCACCTGGCTCTCACCAGCACTTCCTATTCCTATCTTACTTGATCAAGTGCTGAAGTTTTTTTTTATATCATTATGCCCTCTAATCTATTGACCCCACCACTTTACTTCATCTACCCTTTTCTGTCTCCAATCTTCATTTCCCTCTTTGTCCTATTTAGATTTCAAGGTCCATCATTATCATCATTGTAATATCTTGAATTTCCTCACCTCTGTCTCCCTCCATTGTACTCATTTTGTTGAACCCAACTATTCACCTTCTCTATGCCTATGCCCTTGCACTTGAACACTGCTGGAGACAGTCACACTAATTTTTTTTTCTAAATAAACACAAACTTCAAGCAAGCAATAATGCTGAGAAAGCCTACTGTGAATCTCTAGTTTTTCTTTCCCCAGATAAGATGGCTATTTCATACTACTACTCATTTGTTAAACATCACATGTCCCTCACTTCTCCCTTTCCCAGCTGTCCTTACTAGTTGACTGAGAAAACAGAAGTCATTAGATAGAAATGACTGTTAATTTTCTTTCTTCAGGTCTCACTGTAAATGTCTACTCTTCAAAAAGGCCTACTGAACCCTTTTAGAGAAAGCTTCTTCACCATCATTCTCTTTCATAGAACTGTCTTAGAACTTTTCATAATAAGCCGTTATTTTGCTTACTAAAATTTTGTTTTCTAATTCTTCCATTAGAATGTAAGATTACTAAGGGCAAGAATTACATCAGTCTTCTTCACTTTGTTTCTTACTCCAGTACTCAATAATTACTTGTTGGATAATATAAAAATGCAGGAGCGCCCGGGTGGCTCAGTCGTTAGGAGTCTGCCTTCAGCTCAGGTCATGATCTCAGGGTCCTGGGATCAAGCCCTGCATCGGGCTCCCTGCTCAGTGGGAGGCCTGCTTCTCCCTGTCCCACTCCCCCTGCTTGTGTTCCCTCTCTTGCTGTGTCTCTCTCTGTCAAATAAATAAAATCTTAAAAAAAAAAAAATGAATGGGAAGAAATTAGAGAGCGAGACAAACCATGACAAACTCTTGACTCTGGGAAACAAACTGAGGGTTGCAGAAGGGGAGGTGGGTGGGGGGGATGGGGTAACTGGGTGATGGGCATTAAGGAGGGCTCATGATATGATAAGCACTGGGTGTTATATGCAACTAATGAATCACTGAACACTACATCAAAAACTAATGATGTACTTTATGTTGGCTAATTGAATTTAAATTAAAAACAAAAAAAAAAATTAAACGAAACAAAACAAAAAATATATAAAAATGCAGAACAGTGTAATGGTTGAGTATGAATTAATTTGGATTTAGTCAAACTAAGATTGGAATTCTAGCTATGCCAGTAGGCCACCATAGTGACCTTGAGCAAGTTGCTTAAACCCTCTAAGTTGCAGTTTCTATATTGGAAAATGGAGTTTAAAAACTATATCCCTTAGAGGACTTGTTAGAAATAAGTGGGATAATTGATTTTTGAAAAGGGACAAAGCACAGAGTAAGTGCTCAGTGCATTTTATCTATATGTGTATATTTTATTTCTTTATCTCAGACATTTATGAAAATGTTGACAAAGCCAAGTGGTAAGCTGTTTGAGACCACCTTCAGTTTGGTAGCACTCTACGGGTTCAGTTTCTCAGTGACAAAGGATTTATCCAACTTAGCCTACATTTCTGAATCTTACCCTGAAGGATACTTTGAGACACCTCGTCACTTCTTACTGAAGTCCAGATAGTTGAAACTTAAGGAATGCTCCTGAGTTCTCAGCCTGGTAACCTCATAGTTAAGTTAGGTTTATTGTGTTCTTAATAACCCATGCTGCCTTCTAGTTATCACTATGGTATTCTAAGTATTCATAAGCCATTTGTCTAAGTGACTTTTCTAGCTTCTGTAGAGGACTGAGGTCAAGTTTACTAATCTGTACTTTTTGAAACTCATGGTATTTACTTGTTTTTAGGGATGCAGATTCCTCAGATGATAGTCATTTTTATCATCATTCATTCTAGCTTTTTACTGACACATTTATTCTACTACCTATCCAGTTCTTTGTCCAGTATTTTGTCGTTACTTTGTCCAGTAACGTACCTATCCATTAAACGTTTATAAACACCTGGGGTGACTCAAGTTTTTGAGTTTCTACTATGTGTCAGGTACAGTTTATTGTACTGTATTTATTTATTGAGTTTCTACTATGTGCCAAGTACAGTTATGTACTGGAGTTTACAGTTTACTATTTGTAGTTCTCATTGATTAATAAAAAAAATTTAACAGTTCATCTCAAGATTTCCTGGCACTGAATTCAAGAAAGAATTTTTTTGCATGATTATCTATTTGAGAGTCATTTAAGAAATAAAATAGACAATTATTTTCTACTGTTGTTTTGCATATGACAGATTATTTTAAATTTAAATAGATGTTTCTTATATCAATCCTCTGTAAAAGCAGAGGGCTTTGTATTAAATATTTTTTCAGTAATGGTAATTGTTTTAGGGAGCTTAGGTGATATGGTCCTTAAATATTCCTTTTTGATGATCTGACTCATAGCTGGTATAGAACTTAAAGGAAAAGCCTACGTAGTCAACCTGTCCATGTAGCTCTCTTTGTCAAACATCAGTTATCTCAACTGAGCCTTTGTCAAGTGCTGGACTGTAATCATTTCTTGCTTGAAAGCTTTAATGAGTGACTGAGATGCTAATATATTGGATTGTTGGTCATTTATCTTTTAAAGACTTTCTTCCTATGTATGAGATTTCTGCTTATACTCTCCCACATTTTTTTTATCCATTAGGATGGCAGTAGGTGGGGAGATGGGCTAAATAGGTGATGGGGATTAAGGAGTGCACTTGTTGTGATGAGCACTGGATATTGCATGGAAGTGTTGAATCACTATATTGTACACCTGAAACTAATATTACACTGTATGTTAACTAACTGGAATTTAAATAAAAACTTTTTTAAAAATCAAATACAGGGTGCCTGGGTGGCTCAGTTGGTTAAGCGCCTGCCTTTGGCTCTGGTCATGATCCCAGGATCCTGGGATCCAGTCCCACATTGGGCTCCTTGCTCACTGGCGAGTTTGCTTCTCCCTCTACCCTTCCCCCCTGCTTGTGATCTCTCTCTCTCTCTTTCACTCTATCTCAAATAAAATCTTTATAAATAAATAAATAATCAGATACATAAGGAAATTATGTATAGATGTCAATGTTCCAAGAGAAGCCAACCAACTCTAAAATAAACCATGCTGAAAATTTTTTATATAATAATAAACATCACAAAGTCTCCAACTTTTACGGGGGGGTGGAAATCAGGGAACATGACAATATGAAAAAATAGCTATCTTCAAATCTCTGCCCTAGAATAGGGCATGATCTTATGTTACAAGGATGCTGATGCATACTGTAGAAGTTATGAAGCAATATAATACAGTGCCAAGCATGGTGTTAAGCATAACTCCTTGTTTAGTGATGTGAGTCTGATACTGCTTTTATAATTTATTAGGAAACATTTTGCCATATCCACGAGGGGGTGGATAAAGAAAAAACTGATTTTGATTCTGAAGCACATAAAAGAAAGGAAAAAGAATATTAAGTAATCTGCAGACCAATTCTAAAAATAGGTATCATTATCTTCATTTTATGTATTAGAAAGCTAAGGCTCAGAGCAATTAAGTTATCCAAAGAAACAACTAGTAAGTGATAAAACCAGGTTTGTTTGATGCCTAAGTCTGTTCTTCCTACAGAATTACACTGCTTGCAATGCCATCCAAGCACCCCTAATATGTTAATGTTTCAATATTTTACACGTCTTTAAAATCACATTTTCGGCCAGTGGGTGGTGACAGGATGAAATTATGTGAAAACTGTAGTATGCTAAAAAATCAGAAGGGAAGCTTAAAGTCATGAACTTGTGGACCAATACCTGCTTATTTTAAGGGTCCAAATGCCTATGGTGATAGAAGCACAGTGGAAGAGGCTTTAGAGACCATGATAATTCATGCCAACCGTCTTAATTAAATTGATTTCAGAAGTGGTTGGAAGTGGGCGCCTGGGTGGCTCAGTTGGTTAAGCGACTGCCTTCGGCTCAGGTCATGATCCTGGAGTCCCAGGATCGAGTCCCGCATCGGGCTCCCTGCTCGGCAGGGAGTCTGCTTCTCCCTCTGACCCTCCTCCCTCTCATGCTCTCTGTCTCTCATTCTCTCTCTCAAATAAATAAATAAAATCTTAAAAAAAAAAAAATAAATTAAAAAAAAAAAAAAAAAGAAGTGGTTGGAAGAGGAAAAGGAAAGTTGTATGATCAACATTGTTATAGTGGAGATAAAAGTTACCGAGGCTGAATTGGCTTATTCATGTAATAAATATAATTAGTCACTAGGTGCTAGGAATGCAGAGGTGAATAAGGGATGATTTGGGGGCGCCTGGGTGGCTCAGTCGTTAAGCGTCTGCCTTCAGCTCAGGTCATGATCCCAGGGTCCTGGGATCGAGCCCCGCATCGGGCTCCCTGCTCCACGGGAAGCCTGCTTCTCCCTCTCCCCCTCCCCCTGCTTGTGTTCCCTCTCTCACTATCTCTCTCTCTGTCAAATAAATAAATAAAATCTTTAAAAAAAAAAAAAAAATAAGGGATGATTTGTCTCCTTCTAATAGCTGTCTAGGAGTACCATCATGGAATACAAAATTCTCCCTGACTTCTGGGCCCCTTCTCTGAATCTCTCCAGCATTTCATCTGAACCACTAAATCCAGGCCCCACTTAAATACCAGATTATGTTTCCTGTTTACAGGCCTTGATTTACCAAACCCAAAATATCCTTAGTATCTTAAGGACAGAAACCATGTCTTATCTTGTCATATATTTAGTAGGCCCTCCTAGATATTGATTGATTGGTAAAAGGCAGAACACAGAAAAAATATTATCTATCATTTAACCTAAATTTGCTCTCTTATACAGCCCTGGAAAATGAATCTTCTCTTTACATTGCTAGAGGAAGAATTTTTGCATTTGATAAGAGATTGGATTAGATATTCTCTGTTATTCCTCCCAGCTAAGATTTATATGAGGTACTTAAAATGAATGTTTATGTTCTTACTAGTGGTGAGAAAAAGCCAATTATCTATTTATGATTATTGTCCTTCCAAAAAATTAGTATAAATAATGACCCAATAGTCATTAAACTGTCAGTGCCTCAAAGCCTTTCATTTGAGTGAAATAAGGAGATAAATTAAGAAGTTAATTGCTTTTTTAAAACTCTGTCTACTAATCATTTGAGACAATTTAACAGTTTACTGTTACTGGGATGTCCAATAAACCTCAGACAGGTAAGGGATGCTTTTTAGATTAAATCTTCCCAAAATCTCACCTGTGTTTTCTTAAATTTGTCTTTAGTTTGGCTGTGTTCTAACATGCATACAGTATTTGCGTTTTCATGGAGAGACATTATACCATCCTTTTAGGAAATGATTGATACATACTGATAATATGGATCAGTAGTCATTAAGTGATTTTACCTTTTTACCCTGTAATTCCACTGTACAGAATTTTTGTCTTAAGGAAATACTTCTGGTTATTTATCCCAGTATTATTTATAATGATAAAAAACTAGAAAGAAAAATCTAGCTGCAGGTGAATAGTTATGAATATAGCAACATATACATCTACTGAGTGGAATATTATTCAAACACTTAAGTAACATGCCAGTTCGATTACTGTTGCGTAGAAGGCTAAAAGATTGTATTCATTCATATAGTGATTACCACAAAAAGGAAAAGATATATTTGAACAAAAGACCAATAAAAAATAGACAAATGTGATTAATATTGTGTTAAAAGTTTATGGAACTGTGATACTCTATGTGGAAAACCCAAAAGACTCCACCCCAAAATTGCTAGAACTCATACAGGAATTCAGCAAAGTGGCAGGATATAAAATCAGTGCACAGAAGTCAGTTGCATTTCTATACACTAACAATGAGACAGAAGAAAGAGAAATTAAGGAATCTATGCCATTTACAATTGCACCAAAAACCATCAGATACCTAGGAATAAACCTAACCAAAGAGGTAAAGGATCTGTACTCAGAAAACTGTAGAACACTCATGAAGTAAATTGAGAAAGACACAAAGAAATGGAAAGATGTTCCATGCTCATGGATTGGAAGAACAAATATTGTTAAAATGTCTGTGCTTCCCAGAGCAATTCATACATTCAGTGCAATCCCTATCAAAATACCATCAACATTTTTTAGAGAGCTGGAACAAATAATCCTAAAATTTGTATGGAACCAGAAAAGACCCCGAAGAGCCAAAGGAAAGTTGAAAAAGAAAACAAATTGTGATGGTGGCATCACAATTCCAGACTTCAAGCTATATTACAGAGCTGTAATCATCAAGGCAGTATGGTACTGGCACAAAAACAGACACATAGATCAATGGAACAGAATAGAGAGCCCAGAAATGGACCCTCAACTCTGTGGTCAACTAATCTTCAACAAGGCAGGAAAGAATATCCAGTGGAAAAAAGACAGTCTCTTCAACAAATGGGAAAATTGGACAGCGACATGCAGAAGACTGAAACTGGACCATTTTCTTACACCATACATAAAAATAGACTAAAATGGATGAAAGACCTAAAATGTGAGACAGGAATCCATCAAAATCCTAGAAGAGAACACAGGCAGCAATCTTTTTTACCTTGGCCGCAGCAACTTCTGGCTAGACACATCTCCAAAGGAAAGGGAAACAAAGCCAAAAATGAGCTATTGGGACTCCATCAAGATAAAAAGCTTTTGCACAGCAAAGGAAACAGTCAACGAAACCAAAAGACAACCTACAGAATAGGAGAAGATATTTGCAAACGACATATCAGATAAAGGCCTAGTATCCAAAATCTATAAAGAACTTACCAAACTCAACACCCAAAGAACAAATAATCCAATCCAGAAATGGGCAGAAGACATGAACAGACATATCTGCAAAGAAGACATCCAAATGGCCGACAGACACATGAAAAAGTGCTCAACATCACTCGGCATCAGGAAAATACAAATCAAAACCATAATGAGATACCACCTCACACCAGTCAGAATGGCTAAAATTAACAAAACAGGAAACAACAAATGTTGGTGAGGATGTGGAGGAAGGGGAACCCTCTTACACTGCTGGTGGGAATGCAAGCTGGTGCAGCCACTCTGGAAAACAGTATGGAGGTTCCTCAAGAAGCTAAAAATAGAGCTACCCTATGATCCAGCAATTGCACTACCAGGTATATACCCCAAAGATACAAATGTAGTGATCCGAAGGAGTGCCTGCACCCCAATGTTTATAGCAGCAATGTCCACAATAGCCAAACTATGGAAAGAGTCCAGATGTCTATCGACAGATGAATGGATAAAGAAGGTGTGGTGTATATATACATGGAATATTACTCACCCATCAAAAAAAAGAAATCTTGCCATTTGCAATGATGTGGATGGAACTAGAGAGTATTATGCTAAGCGAAATAAGTCAATCAGAGAAAGACAATTATCATATGATTTCACTCATATGTGTAATTTAAGAAACAAAACAGAGGAGCATAGAGGAAGGGAGGGAACAAGACATAATCAGAGAGGAAGACAAACGATAAGAGACTCTTAACCATAGGAAACAAACTGAGGGTTGCTGGAGGGGAGCGGGGTGTGGGGGATGGGGTAACTGGGTGATGGACATTAAGGAGGGCACATGATGTAATGAGCACCGGGTGTTATATACAACTGATGAATCACTGAACTCTACCTCTGAAACTAATAATACACTATATGTTAATGAATTGAGTTTAAATTTTAAAAAAGTTTATGGAATTGATGTTACATGCAATTTTTATTTTTTAAGGGACTTACTATCTTTCAAATTTGATATTTATTTCCTGACTGGCTAATAAATGCACATTAATCAAAACTCAAAAGGCATAAAAAGGTATGAAATGAAAAGTCTCGTACTTACCCCTGTCTCTAAGTTACCCTCCCCAGAGGCACTGTTATTTATCCATCCAGAGATTATCTTATATATATTAGCAAGCTAATATATACTTACTTTTCCCCAGTTTTACACAAATGGTAAACACTATTCAATACACTGCTTTTTCCACTAACATTAAATGTTAAAGATATTCCATATCAGTTCATAAAGAACTCTGTTTTGTGGCTAAATATTATCCCTTTAAATTCCATAAGATACTATAATTTATTTAATAAGATCCTTCCTATACATGGACATCCAATAGTCTGCTACTACAATTCAATAGTAACAGTATACATAGATGATTTCCCACATGAAAATATAGACTAAATTCCCAGATGTAGGAGTGCTAGGGTAAGAGTATGTGTGCATTCTTTAACAGATGAATATAGCGGGGGGAAGAGAGGCAAACCATAAAATAGACTCTTAACTATAAAGAACAAACTGAGGGTGGGTGGAGAGGAGGTGGGTGAGGAATGGGTTAAATGGGTGATGGGTATTAAGGAGGGCACTTGTGATGGGCACTGGGTGTTGTATGTAAGTAATGAATCACTAAATCCTACACCTGAAACTAATATTACACTGTATGTTAACTAACTGGAATTCAAATAATAATAATAATTTAAATAACTTGGAAGAAAGAAAAGGGTATGTGTGTGCTGTTAATTTTCATAGATATTGGCAAATTACCCACAAGGGAGTTGGTACCAATTTCACTCTAATAGTGTACAAGTGTGCCTATTTCCCTATAACCTTGCTTTATTAATTTGACATATGAAAAATAGTTTCTTAGTGAGGCTTTATTTTTTTTTAAGTTTATTTATTTAAGCAATCTCTACACCCAGTGTGGGACTGGAACTCACAAACCCAAGATCAAGAGTTGTGCACTCCAACAACTGAGCCAGCCAGGCATCCCTCTTAGTGTAGCTTTCATTAGAAGTTAATTCATTATGAGTTATTTTGAGTATCTTTTCACATGTTTATGAGCCACTACTACTTCCATTTCTGGGAGCTGTCTTCATAAATTGTTGATCTTTTCCTTATTGTTGTAAAGAGTTCTTTATATATTAGGGAAATTAGCCCTTTTTCTGTGCTTTGAAATTCAGAATTTTTTCCCCTGTTTATCATTTATCTTTTGGCCTTGTTAAGCTGTTTTTACCATATAGAAATAGTCAAAATTATCAATTTTGTCTTTTATACTTAACTCTGCTCTAGCTATACTAACTTCCTTTTTACCTTTAAAATATGCTAGATACTCTCCAACTTCAAGGTCTTGGTATTTGCTGTTCTTTCTGCCTGGAATTCTCTTCCCAGAGATACGTGTTTCACCTCCTCCTTCACCTCTTTTGAGTCTTTAACCAAATACCAACTTTTCAGTGTGATATGTTCCCTGACTATTTTATGTTGCAGCCTCCCCTTCCCTCCTTTGTTTTTCTGTATCACCTATAGCTCACAGGCTTTAGAGGTATATTTTTATTAGTCTCACAGAGACATTGCAGCTCACCTACACAAATGAAGCAAGTGAGAATTAACATCTTCAATGTGGTCATCACCTCGGGAGAGTAGATATATGCTCCACTGAAGCTGCTATTGCCCAAAATATTTTGGGGACAACTTCTTAAAGAATTGCATTCCGAGACAGCTTAAAGCCTTACAAGGAAAACAGTCCTGTGTCCTGAAAGCAGTGTTTCTCAGTGTGGTCCATCGATCACTTATATCAAAATCACCTCGGTGGGTTGGCAGCTAATTAAAACAGGCAATTTCCTGGGCCTTTCCCCAGATCTACTGAATCAGAATCTCTGAGGGATGGGGCTGAGGAACTTACCTTTTAGAATAAACTCCCTAGGGGCACCAGGGTGGTGCAATTGGTTAAGCGACCAACTCTTGGTTTTGGCTCAGGTCGTGATTTCAGGATCATGAGACCGAGCCCCATGTTGGGCTCCGCGCTCAGTGTGGAGTCTGCTTCAGATTCTCTCTCCCTCTCCCTCTGCCCTTCCTGCTCATGGGCTGGCATGCTCTCTCTCTCAAAATAAATAAATGAATTCATTCATTCATTTATCTTGAAAAAGAATTTTTTTTAACTCCCTAGGTGATTCCTAAGCCATTAAAGTTTGAAGATCACTGCCTATAAAGTCAGTGTCTCCCAACTTAGTCATGTACCTTGTTTACCTAACTC
Organism: Halichoerus grypus; assembly: GCF_964656455.1. Lineage (NCBI taxonomy): Eukaryota > Metazoa > Chordata > Mammalia > Carnivora > Phocidae > Halichoerus > Halichoerus grypus. Next base: position 148,248,034 of record NC_135716.1, read on the forward strand.
AGTTTGAATCAGATGTAAGACTATTTCCAAAAATCAAAGCCACCCTCAAAGGACAAAGGGGCATGTGCCAGGGATGCTGAAGGTCATTCCCAGTGGGAACTCCAGAAATGAGGTGACCAGTTGGAGACTCACAGAAATGATGTTGTGGTAGGAGACAAAACTCTTTGGCTGGCCTGATTTTGGTATGCTTAGCAGTGCTAGTAACTTGGTAAGTGTCACTTCACACATTAAAGAACCTTGGCTTATCAGGGAAATTCAAATCAAAACCACATTGAGATACCACCTTACACCAGTTAGAATGGCAAATATTGACAAGGCAAGAAACAACAAATGTTGGACAGGTTGCAGAGAAAGGGAAACCCTCTTACACTGTTGGTGGGAATGCAAGTTGGTACAGCCACTTTAGAAAAGAGTGTGGAGGTTCCTCAAAAAATTAAAAATAGAGCTACCCTATGACCCAGCAATTGCACTCCTGGGTATTTACCCCAAAGACACAGATGTAGTGAAAAGAAGGGCCATATGCACCCCAATGTTCATAGCAGCAATGTCCACAATAGCCAAACTGTGGAAAGAGCCGAGATGCCCTTCAACAGAGGAATGGATAAAGAAGATGTGGTCCATATATACAATGGAATATTACTCAACCATCAGAAAGGATGAATACCCAACTTTTACATCAACATGGATGGGACTGGAGGAGATTATGTTAAGTGAAATAAGTCAAGCAGAGAAAGTCAATTATCATATGGTGTCACTTATTTGTGGAACATAAGGAATAGCGTGGAGGACATTAGGAGAAGGAAGAGAAAAATGAAGGGGTGGAAATCAGAGGAGGAGACGAACCATGAGAGACTATGGACTCTGAGAAACAAACTGAGGGGAGGAGTGTGGGGGGATGGGTTAGCCCGGTGATGGGTATTAAGCCTCCTTAATTGCATGGAGCACTGGGTGTTATACAAAAACAATGAATCATGGAACACTACATCAAAAACTAATGATATACTGTATGGTGACTAACATAACATAATAAAATAAAATAAAGAACCTTGGCTTTAATTTTCCTATTAAAGGGAAAAGGGGAAGAAAGGAGAATTGTGTGTTGGCTAGATAGGTAGATGATCTCTAGGTTCCTTTCTCTATCTTATGTTCTGGTTTTTCTGCTGATGATAAAAAAAACCCTCGACACATGAATGAATATGTATAAGTAACTAGGATTATTACTATAGCAAAAACTGCTAATTTGGTCTGTTTTAAGAGGAAGAGCCTTCTTAATTAAAAAATAGTTATTTTAGTTCTGTACCCACTTTTTAATTTTTCTTTTATTAAAGATGAGTTGTTTGGAAAAGCAGATTCTGATTGCATTTAGCTATATAACTGTATTGTGCCTGTAATATCCACTTTTAAATGTGTAAAGTTTGTAGTATCACAGCTGCAGCATCATGTATTTTCTTATTTTCCAAATATTAATACTTGCCCTTTTATTCTCTAAATGAATATAAAACCAGTGACTATATTTTTTAGTCAACAGTTCTTACTATGCAAAATATCAGTGTTGGCCCATAGATATAAGCTATCATTTTAATCCTGAAAGTAGTTGTGATAAAAATGTTAAATATCATTATGCAGTTAATAATAAAATAACTACCAATGTTAAGGGCATACCATATTTTGAGCATAATTCTGAGTAAACTTTTTGTATCTTATAAGAATATGTGTTTTAAAAATAAGTGTTATTCCCATTTTGCATCCGAGGCTTCTTTGGAGGTCATATTGAAATGTAATAATCAGGAAGCCTCACACAGTCATTAGCAGTTTTCAGCTTCCATTTTTTATCAGATGTGCCTCCTTTTACATTACCTGGTTTATTGTAGGTAGTCAGTAAATGTTTGTGGACTTTCACCACTCTCCGCCTAATTTGCTGTTTCTTTTAGTATATATTTTATGTTGGAATACAGCTTAATAAAAGTCAGTGACTGGTTTAATCATGAGTTTGAAAGAAACTAAACTATATCCTGTTTTGAATTAAAATGAGATTACTTTTTCCCGTATCTGATTTATTAGTAATCCTGGTTTCCATTAGCAAGATAGAAAAGATCTATGCTTCAGAGACTGAAAATTTTACTAATGATTAATATATGCTAGCCATTAGATGTTCTGCTTGTTTTTCTCCCCAAACTTCAGATTAAAAGATAAGATTGTATCTTTCTAATTTTAGATTTCTAATAATAAGAACTGGTGAATATGAGCTACTAACTATATTTTGTTTCTTCAGCAAGGCAGAAGTTTGAGACTTCTCACTCACTAACCCCACCACCACTACTACCACCCAGCTCCCAGGGACCAATGAGTTGCTTTATAGTACCTGATTTGTGATTAACTGTTTTCTCTTCATTCATTTTCTCAACCCTTCGTTCTTCTTCCCCTTCCTCCCTAACCCCCTTCCTCCCACCTTCGCTTTACCCTCTTAGTGAGGGCGTTTGTTCTTTGTCTTTTCAAATTTGTCACTTTAGCTTTTGGTTTTGGGGGTTGATTTGGCAACTTATTCCCTCTTCTCAAATAGATACATGATGAGTAGGTTGTTTCATTTATTTAAATCTTTTATAATTAAAAAACAAAGCCATTTCTCCTTGCCACAGAACAGTTGCCATTGCTTCCCCTTTTGGTTTTGAGATTGCAGGAATCCAGTTGCTGTGGAAACCAATTATCCCTTCATGACACCTGATTCTCATGAACACCATATGCAGTTGGACTGACAAGTTTGGTGCTGCCATTAGATGCACCAGCACACTTTTGTCTCTTTAAAAGGGAGGACAATGATGCAGTTATGAGAACCACATTTTTTCTCTTGAAACAATTTGTTTTTCCCTTGTCTGTTTTTGTGCTAAGGTTTTGAACTGGACTTTTGCAGTTGGTAGTATGCTGTGAATGATAACTTCGTGCTGTGAATGATGTTGAGAGGAAGAAGCAGAGTCCCCCAAGCCATGAGAAAGATTTGGTATCTGCATTGTCAAGTTCTTGTAAATTGTAATGGAAGGAACTAATAAGTAGGAATTTTGTAATTTGGGGCTGTCCATTGGCCCTACAGGCTCTCAATGATTATAATTTGAAAATCTCAAAGTAAACATGATTCAGATCTTAGGAAGATTAATTTAGATTAATTAAAATTTTAACAAAGTCTCTCTTTGATTAGAACAAATTGTTAGTTAAGGCCACTAGGAAGCATCAACTGGCTGCGGGATCCCTGTGTATTTCTCAGCTACTTCCAAAACATTAGAATGACTTGCCAATACCTGGCAAAAAACTGATCACTTTGTTGTTTTTTATAATTAATTGAACAGCTAATGTACCTTTGAAGGCTGTATCTCTCTTGAATATGTTTTATGAAGTTTTGAAATTTGGGTTGTATATTAATTTAAACCTAATAAGATACCTATATTTTCATAATTATTTTTCCTCCTAGCTCATTTTCATAAAAAGACAATTTGGGAAGTACACAATTTCTGGGCAAAATTACCTTGAAATTGAATTCTTTAAACCATTAAGCTAGCCAGTCTGCCTGCCTGCCTGCCTCCATCTCTCTTTCTTTCCTTCATTTTTTGGGGGTACCCTGTTTAGGTAGTATTTAATATCACTTGTGAGGCTAGTACTGTGATGGGCATCTACTGTGTGATATCCACTTAATCCATTGGTGTGAAAGCAACAAGGACGTATTTTCTCCCTTTTGTAGGGAATGACATTCCAACTGTTTTTTGACATCTTTAAATTCAGAGGTCAACAGTGATCAAATCAGGATCAAGATAGACTTCAAATATTTTCGTAAGAGCAGAAAGAAAAATGAGATCCTAACTTTCTAGTGTCCTGATCTACACATCTCTATTGATGAATTAAAGCTATATGGGTATGAAATTTGGTACTAGAGGCTTAGGCTGCTTGAGCACCTTTTATCGTGTAATAGTTCTGGAATGTGAAGATCTGAATTTTCATGGGAGCACTGATATGGCCAACAATGGATTTCTTAGGGCCTTGTCATTTCAAATTGCCATGAGGTCTGGTTATTGCTGCTCTAAATGTAAATATGAAACCGCCTCCCAATGAACTTATTGCGGTGGTGCTAACTTGTCTTGACACTCTTGCTGACAGTTCTAGTGGTCCTTAACATGGTCTACTTTTATAGTCACAGCACAGGTTTTATGGAGAATTCAGCCTAAATTTCTGGAATGAATTTCTATAGACAAGAGATATATTGGCTTTAAAAATTAAGAGGTTTGATTCTGTTTTGAATTTGGTTATCAAATGAATCTGAGCACATGACATTTTCATGCCGTTTGTCTTTTCAAATAGATTTACCTTCTAATGCATGTGACAACAGGATTTTGCTCATCAGCTAGAACATACATTTCAGAGGAGTTGTTACCTAAAATATTATCATAAGGCATAAGAAAACACACGATTTAAGTTGCCTTTCATGAACATAATTAAGAATTAATAAGCCAGTACCAGTGGCTAGTCCCCAGAATTTCCACTGTTTTGCCTTTTGTGACCTGTGTTATTAAAAGTCCATTATTTTTACAGACTTTATTAAATTGGATCTTATTAAAGCATTCTATATTTGCATTTGGTCTTTCATAATTCATTATTATTATGACATTTACTTTTTACCATCAGATCTGAAAACATATCATAAGCTACCCTTTTCTCTTGAAAGAAATGCTAATTTCAAACAGTCCTCTAATAGAAGAGAAAAGCTTTATCAGTTTTTTCATTTATTCCAGATCGTGTTAAGAATACTAATGCTAGACTTCAGTATGCTAATATCTCTGAGCTTTTTTTGGTCAAAAGCTTAGAATTATTATTTTTATCCCATGGTAAGTATGAAACCAGAAGACCTGCTACTACTGGAGAAAACACAATTCTAAAGTACAATTCTTGATTCTAAAGACTTGTGAAAATGTTGCTAAATCCTGTTTAGACTAGGATGCTGCCAGTCAACTTAACTTTGTACCATACAATATTTGTCCTATTTAAGAAATTATTTCCTCTTAAAATTCAGTTTGTTTGTTTTTCTCATCGTCTAGGTCAATATAGCTTGAAACGTTTAAGACTAAGAATCCTATGCTGTCAGCCCCAGACACCATTTAGGGTGTGCTGCCTGCCTTTCTATGTGATAGTCATTTCTATATCATTTAAGATGTAGTTGGAAACTCAATATAGCAAGATTTTATATATTGATATCAGACAGGCTATCTAATTATTACTAACATAATTAGTAAAATAGTGAGTTTTCTGTTGGGGTACTAGTAAATTTATTAAACTCTGAAATGAAATTTACTTTGGCTTTTGTCTCATTTTAGATTTCTGACAATGTGCAATAGACATTTTGGCAGTGTTGTTGCACAAACCATTCGGACTCAAAAAACAGATCAGTTTCCACTTTTTCTGATTATTATGGGAAAGCGATCATCTAATGAAGTGTTAAATGTGATACAAGGTAAAGTACATGTCACAAGGGGAGTAGAGTGTCTTCTTGTGTATGTGATAACATTATAATATTTACCATCAAAGTTGCTGTAATTCTCTATATGGGTGCACATCTTTGTATTTTCAAACATAGAATATCCTAAAGAAGAACATCTTCAAAAAGTATAGGATCTATGAAAAATAAAATATGCTGCATGAAAATCTAACAGAAATTTCTTAATAAAGTTGCACAGCCCTTTGGACAGAGCATAATCATGTTAAATGTTCAGAATTGCTAAGTTCTCTAAACTAGCAATCAAGTCATAATCAGTTGTCAAATATGACATTTCTTATACATGTATTGATTTCTTTCTGTAATGTTGATTAGTTGAAAGAAATGCTTAACTTCAGTTATCTAGAAAATCCAGTGACTGGATATTGCAAATTAATTGTTCACACAGTTGTAGTTGTTTCCCCTTAATTGTGTGAATTTGTGTCTAGGATGCAGCGCTAAGGCGTGAAGCTATAGGATGCCTATGAATGTAATCGCATTACATATTCTTTACAAACAAAAAAAGTGAATGATTTTTTTTACTGTTACTGATAAACACCAAGGATTATTATAAAATATTACCTTATTTATAGCACAGCTTAAATTGAAAACAGTATATCTTTTCTATGCCCCAGGGAAAAAGATGTTTCAAGGGCCCCAAGATAAAGCTTGTGTTTGAGATACTTTATTTTTACAAACCCTATTTAAGTCAAAAGTTCTATAGCAGATAATATGATGGGGGTATGTGATGTAAATTCTAGTGCCTTTAAAACTCAAAATAAAACCTCTGGTATTTTATGTTTGCTCTGTAACTAGAGCATTGAGTTTCATAAACAGTGCTAAAGAAGATCTGCAGGGGGAATGAATTGCATAGGGTAAATGGATAATGAAAATAATATTTCATTCCTGTTTTCCCTGTCAGAGGCAATATTATAATAGTGGTTCTCAAAATATGGTCCATGGTTCTGGAGGTCCTCTAGACCCTTTCAGTGGATCCATGAGGTCAAATTATTTTCATGACAGTAAAAAGACTTTTCCATTTTTTTTACTGTGTTGACATTTGCACTGGTGGCACAAAATCAGTGTTGTGTAAAACTATTGGCACCTTCACACAATCATGGTCATGACCAAAACTATACTAGTAGTCATATTCTTTACCTCCATTATGTGCAATTAAAAAATTATTTTATTAAATTTTAACCCTTTTTATAGTTTGTGTGATACAATAAGAGGTATGGAGAATGCGTTTCTGCTGCATTTCAGAGTACAAAGGTAGTCTCAAAGAAAAGCACTTGTGTGGTTGCTTGAGCTGAACTACTAGTCATTTTTTCTTAGAGAACATCACTTTTACTTGAAAATAACTGACAGACAAACTATACTTAGATAGCCTGGGTATTTGGCAAACATTTTCTACAGAATGAACAAAGTGAGTCTATCACTTCAAGAAAAGAGAACTGACAGTACTTGTTGCCAATGATAAAATTTGAGCTTTTAAGCAAAATGTTATATCCTCCACCATAAGATTGACAGCTTAAATAATTTTCTGATGACATCAGCTGTAATGTTAATATGATTTTTTTGATATCATATAGTTAAGTCAACATTGAAGATAAATGCTTAAGTTAGTAAACCAGTATTTTCCACATGACCAGTGCATGATGTTATAAAATAATGCACAGGTAAAAGATCCATTCAGAGAGTGAGATAGGTCAGTGGATCTTAATATAGCAAAGTACAAAAAGTTCATTAATGGTTTCAAATTCTTCACATACTTGAAGAAACTTCCACTTGTCAGTTCGGGTGTATCAAAGAATATTTATAATTATTTATTACAATACTCCTCCCTTTTTCAACTATATATCTATGTGAGGCCAGATTTGCTTCATAAATTTCAGCTAACGCATAAGACAACATACTGTAACTGGTTTAATATAGAAGTAGATGTGAGAATCCGGTTATGTTCTATTAAGCCAGACGTTAAAAACATTTGCAAAAATGTGAAAACAATACCATTCTTCTCACTAGACTTTTCCCTATGGAACATAGAGCCATTTTTCATAAAAATCTTGTATTTATAAACATGTAATGGGTTTAGTATTGTTACTTTTAATGAATTGATAAATATGTTTTAAGTATTTCAGCTTTAATTTCTAACACAGTAAATGTTGATAAAAATAACCCACATAAAACTTATTTCAGGATCTCAGTAGTTGCTAAGGGTATAAACAAGTTCTAAAAACAGAAGTTTGAAAACCACTGCAGTTCGTCTCCCCCTCCAATTTCCCCCCCTTCATTAACCATGAGAGACTATGAACTCTGAGAAACAAACTGAGGGTTCTAGAGGGGAGGGGGGTGTGGGGGGATGGGTTAGCCTGGTGATGGGTATTAAAGAGGGCACGTACTGCATGGAGCCCTGGGTGTTATACGCAAACAATGAATCATGGAACACTACATCAAAAACTAATGATGTAATGTATGTGATTAACATAACATAATAAAGAAAAAAAAAGAATTTAAACAATAAAAAAAAAAAGAAAGAAAGGGAAACTCAAAGATTTGCCCAGTGTCCAAATCTACATTGAAGGTACTCCTAAACTTTTTGCCATTTGTTATATCTATTCATAATAACTACCAGTGATCGTGTGTCCTATATACAGAGGTAGTATCATCTTCATTTTACTGCGAAGGGAATTGATCCTTAGAGAGCTATAGTCAGTCACTCATTCACTTATTTATTCATTTACTAAGTGAATATTTATTAAGCCCTTGTCACATGCTAGGCAATTTCTAGGTACTAGAGATCATATGGTTTGTAAGTAGCGGAACTAGAGTTAGAACTATGACTACAAAACTAGTTCTGCTTTCTCAGTACCATGATTTTTTTTGTTGAGGACCACACATGCTCCCTAACATGCTGCCAGTGGTCATAAGGAAAATTGAGAAACAGACCATTGAAAGACAATGTTAGTCCAGCCCTACTCCAAAATAACACCAACAAGGATACTACTTGTCCTATTTCATCAATGGGACAGGAAGACCTCTGCTCAGGCCCTGAAGGAAGATGGGTTCTTTGCCCATAGTCTTGAAAGAAGAGAAGAATTGCTATATCTCTATGGATTTCTCTGTTGTAGATGTATCAAAAGCAAGCAACAGGAGAATGCATTCAGGAAATAGCATATATCTGCTATAGGTTTGTTATGGCCTTGGACAGGGAATAAAATAACATTAAGGAAAATCAAACATTTTAATACTCTCATAAAACCAATATAACATTGTATGGTAACTAACTGGAATTAAAATGAAAACTTAAAAATAAATAAATAAATACTCATAAAGTTTATAGTATAGTCATTTGAAAGCAGCTGCAAGAGAAAAATATCAACTGGGCAAAAAAAGAACTCAGTTTTTTTAGAAAATGAATTACTATCTGCTTCACCAAAGAATTTTTAATGATAGGAGATAATTCTAAATAGTGTATTGAGGTGGCAAAGAGAACAGGCTTTTGAGTCACTCGTTTAGTTTCAAATTCTTGTCCCACCACTTAATCAGCCTGACCTTGATTGCACAGCCTACTCCAGCTCTCAAGGCCTCATTTTTCCCTCTCTTTAAAGTCAGAATCCTAATGATACCTTCAAAGAATTGTTGTGCAGGTTAAATGAGGTAATATATATAAAGTGCTTAGCCTAATTACTGGCATATAAACAAATGGTAGTTGTTGCTAGTATTTTTAAGTAGATATGTTTCTGTAACTTGAAAGAACTTTTGATTCTCATTACTTGGACATTGTTCTTCATAGAGCTGAAAATCTTTCTCATTAACAGATGGTTCCTTCAAATCTACTGTATTTGAAATTTCAACTGCCTATATACTGCTTTACTCTTTCACAGTGAACATATGAAACTTATCAATGAAAATATGAAAGTATTTTAACAGATACTAGCATAGTAGTCTGTCATTTTTATTAGACTGTAGCTGTTCCTTACTGATTAATTCTAGAATGACTTTTCCATTTTATAATAACTTTACTAATGTGAAATTTGGCAATCTCCATGTGTTGCTAGGTAACACGACAGTGGATGAGTTAATGATGAGACTCATGGCTGCAATGGAGATCTTCACGGCCCAACAACAGGAAGATATAAAGGATGAGGTAAGATGAAAGGTTAAGTAGACCTTTAATAGGATTTTGATGAAATAATTTGTCAAAAGGAGACGCTTGCCTATGTCATGATTGATAAATAAGTATGATGAAGATGCATTTCCAGATTAACCAAGGACTTTTATGCCATTGAGTTTACCTTTCAGTCCATTCTTTTCATGACCCCAAGACCCAACAATTTGTTTAATTTTATGGACATTTATACTTGTTAGATTTGGAGTGGTGGCAGGAGGTCAATTTGCAGGAAATGAATTCTGAAGCATATTTACAAAAGAAACGACAGTCCAGGAAATCCTGTGCACTATGTGGTTTTTTCACTCACTTTCAGGATCCTCTTACTCTTTTAAATATTGAGGTTGATTAGCAATAAACACATTTTACATTTTTGAAGCACTGTGAGAATTAGTAAAAGATCTCCAGAATTCTGAATTTCTCAGTCTCCTGAATATATTCAGTTGGTATAGATGGCATGAGTGTGGAACCTCAAATAAAATAATAATAACAGCAATATTGATCATGACAATAGTACTCAACTCTTACTGAATATTTATAATGTGCGAAGCACTGAGCTAAGCACTTTACATATATTATCTCATGTGATCTCAAAACAACCCCATGAGGTTGTATATGAGTCACACAGAGTTCTGGCAGAAAACACATGGCACTTTCAAACTGGTTTATATGAGAACAGTTTATAAAACAAGAGCACTGTTTATAAAGGTAAGGGCAGGGTTTATGGAAGTCAGCAGTGGATAGTACCGACTCTAGGGCTAAAGGGAGCCATTACCACCTGTCGGCCTAAAGGCCTTGGAGAGGGTGGTATATCGAGAGGACTATATCTGATAGAGGAATATAGCCAGCACTTGGTGACCTGTTAGGGAGGAAACCAGGGAATAGCTTTACCTTCCTTCCATACTCTGATCTTTTGCTAATATTACCTACCTAACCTGTATGCTCAAAGGTGAGAGAACCTCCCTGGGCAAAAAGCTAGGTGGAGCATGGATACTGAGGGGCAAATGGGAGATAGTCTAGCACAGATTGGTACTATATTATCTCCACTTTTCAGGTGAGAAAACAGAATCAAAAGGGTTAGGGGCGCCTGGGTGGCTCAGTGGTTAAGCGTCTGCCTTTGGCTCAGGTCATGATCCCCCAGGGTCCTGGGATCTAGCCCCGCATCGGGCTCCCTACTCCACGGGAAGCCTGCTTCTCCCTCTCTCCCTCCCCCTGCTTGTGTTCCCTCTCTCGCTGTGTCTCTCTCTGTCAAATAAATAAATAAAATCTTTAAAAAAAGGGGGGAGTTAAGTTAATTTACCCAAGATCACACAACTAGTAGGACCTATAATAATCTCAAGTAACTATTAGTGCTCTATCGGTCAAAAAATTTCCGGATTTGGAGACTAGCCTAAAGATAAAATATGAAACACATGTTAGCATTTGTTAATTTAAGATGCTCAGTTCACAGGTATTTCTTAAATTGTCCTTCCTGATATTTTTAACTGAAAGAAATTTTTCATGGACAAGTAGGGAGAGTTTGATTTCTGAGCAATGATGAAAAGTTTCCAGCTATAGTGAGTGTTTTCAATATAATACCCATTGGCTATTGCAAGTGGAAAACATATAGACAATTTTAATATAAGGTAGAACTATTGTATTTTACCTTACTTGCTTGTCTCTTTCTTCTGTTAGACTGAGTTTAAGAGCCAGAGTTGTATCATATTCACATTTATAACTGTATCTTCTAACAGTGTACCTAGGACAAAGTAGCTACTCAGTAAATTTTTATTAAATGATTGAATAAATTAATACTTGGGAAGAATTCATATGAAATAATGTTACTTGAAAAAAATAATTCTTGATTGCAGTGGTATAAAACCTGATGTGTCCATATTAACAAATATGAAAACTTAGAGTGCTGTAACTAGTTTAGAGTTTTATACACATTAGGTTTCTTTTATTGCGGGAAAAATGATGTTTGTAATTTTCCTTAATAGTCAGTGTTTCATTTACTCAAAGAAAAGGTAATCAGGTATATGGTGGAAAGATGTTTATCTGTTACTCTATAAATTGACAGTGACATTTTGAAATAATGAAGTACTGTACTTACTTAGGAATTTGTAATAATAGGTGTGTTGCCATTCAAGATTACGTTTATCCTGGAATAGAGGCATTGATTGACAATAATTCACTAAACACATTCTTCAGCCATTTAAATCTTGAGTCTCATTAGTACTAGATTTACAGATTATGCTGTATAATAATATGAATGCACAATATTTGCATGCATATTCCCAGTTCATTCTTTCATCTTAATTTGTGTTCCTCGTAATTCGTTGGTAAAGAAATTGACTTTAATTCCTTTAATACTGAGCACAAAATTTAATATGAGGGTTACAGGGAAAATCCAAGGCTCCATATTAATTGAAATTTTTATTGAAATTTAACTGCAAGAGGTAAGGATTTCTCTTTGTTTTTAGAGTGTCTTCATGAAAGTTATCATTCAGTGCATAAGTAAAGTTCCTAAGAAAAGCCTTTCTAGGTTCAAAGACTTGTTTTGGACTATGTGTAGATCCTAATGGATTTGGTATCTGCTGAGTATGTGACAAGAAACACTGTCCCTTGTAATTGTGAATTTGCCTTTACTCTTCAAAAAAATTTCCAGTAACACTTTACCTGAAGCTTGCAATGAAAATCAAATTCATAAACAGGTTTGGAGAATGGCTTCCTAGGCCTGAATTTATATAAACTTAACTTTGGTTCAGTTACATCCATCACTTCAGTGATTCCACTGTATTAGTGCAACCAGGGATACTTATATTATACAGCGTTTTTATTAAATAGAACCAAGCCCAAACATTCATACTCTGAATGATTCTTTAATAGCCCAGAATGGACTAACCTTTATATCACTAATTATTCTATTTCTAATCAGGAAGTATACATTATATGAGCCTCTTGTTTTTGATAGAACTGCCAATATAGCTTTATTCACAGACATTTTCATTAGTGGTATTAGTTTGGTTTTTTAAATGTTAACTGAGCATCTATCAAGTGTATAGCACTGGGCTCAGTCTTGGGGACAGAGGTACTTTGCCACAATGTAGGCTTATTGGCAAATATCACTACATGATGGTAGCCTATTTAGAATCAGAACATGTAGACTCTATTTAGAATCAGAACATTTAGAATCTGTTTATGCTTACAGCCTGGTTCCAAACAGTAGATACTTTCTAACATGTAAATAGATTCAATTATTTTCATATGCCCTATTTTCTTTCGCCGTTAGTAATCCAGAAACCTCTGATTACTAAGAGTTTATGATACTTAGTTCCTAATCTGTTTATTATTTCATTCATTTCTTTGTTCATCCATTCAACACTTAACTTATTTAGAATCCTCAGTATCATAGGTACAAGGATTACTTCTTTCCAGATTTTCTATTTCTTCCTGATTTAGTCTTGTTAGGTTGTATGTTTCAAGGAATTGATCCATTTCTTCTTAAATGATCTAATGTATTTGCGTATTGGCATATAATGGTTCATAGTAGTCTCTTACAGTCCTTTGTATTTCTGTGCTATGAATTGTAATATCTCTTCTCTCATTTCTGATTTTATTTATTTGAGCCCTCTTTTTTTTCTTGGTCAGTCTAGCGAAAGGCTTGTTAATTTTATCTTTTTTAAAAAATCAGCTCTTAGTTTCATTGATCTTTTCTTCTTTTTGAAATATAATTAACATAAAATGTATTAGTTTCAGGTATACAACATTGATTCAATAATTCTATATATTATTCAGTGTTCACCATGATAAATGTAGTCACACTGATCTTTTCTATTGTCTTTTAATCTCCATTTCTTTCTGCTCTGATCTTTGTCATTTTTTCCCTTCTGCTAACTTTGGGCTTTGTTCTTTTTCTAGTTCCTTGAGATGTAAAGTTAGATTGTTTATTTGAGATCTTTCTTGTTTCTTGATGTAGGCATTTATCACTATGAGTTTCTTGCTTATAATTTCATTGGCAGTGTCCCATAGGTTTTGGTACATTGTATTTCCATTTTCATTTGTCATAAGGTATTTTTTTATTTCTTCTTTGATTTCTTCTTCGACCCACTGGTTGTTCAGCATCGTGTTGTTTAAAGCTCCACATATTTGTGAATATTCCAGTTGTCTTCTTGTAATTGATTTCTAGTTTCATACCATTTTGGTTGGAAAAAGATTGATATGATTTCAGTCTTCTTAAATTTATTAAGATGTTTTTGTGTGTGCCCTAACATATGATTTATCCTGGACAGTGTTCCATGTGTGCTTGAGACAAATGTGTATTCTGTTGCTTTGGATAAAATGTTCTGTATATGTTTGTTAAGTCCACTCTGTCCAGCACATCATTTTATTCAAATGTTTCCTCATTGATTTTCTGTCTGGATGATATATCCATTGATGAAATTGGGGTATTAAAGTCCCCTACTATTATTGTATTGCTGTCTCTTTCTCCCTTTTCGGTCTGTTAATATTTGTTTTCTATATTTAGGTACTCCTATGTTGGGTGCATAAATATTTTAAAAAGGATTCTTTATCCAGTGTTTTTTCTCCATAGTTAGTCCCAGATCACAGAAGATAATAATTTCTCTCATCTTGATTTGTATATTCATTTCATAAATATTTATTGATCTTTTTCTATGTACTAGACACTATGTAAAGCACCAGTACCACAGCTATGTGCAAGATAGATAGGGCCATTGAGCTTACAACACAGCAGTTTCAATATAGTCTATGAAGTAACCAAGTAGATAAAGCCCCGGGAGCACCTAGTCAGAGTGAGCTAGACATGCTGTGTAGGCAGCTTGACATAGAGCACACAGAAGGGCTCTCACATTCTCCAGGGCAAGCTATGAGGTAGGTAGAAGAGGTGAGAATGAAGATAATAATAACAGCCACTCTTCAGGTTCCTGCTACATGCCAGCCATAGGTATTTCTCAGTGTAATTCCTAGACTACCAGAATACTTAGCTACCTACCAAGGATTCCAGGCAGTTAGGTATGACAAGCAATGTATTCAGTTTTGTTAACATTTTCTTTTGTTAACATTGAAATGTAAAATAAATTGTGGTATCCCTCCAAATCCCATTTCATTCATCATATCTGTTAAAATTTGTTAGACTGCTCGTGTACAAGAAAGATTGCATTGGATATTTTGTTTAGACAAATTCATTTAACTGGGGCAGTTTACTTTGGCTTCTGAACTTTTATGTCATTCACATGTTATTGTTAAATTTGCATTCATTTTTCCTTGCTTAAATTAGTTATATTATATTCTTAATTCCCCAAAATTGATCATGGCTGAAATGTGGTTCATTGAAGCATAAACATAATGATGAAAATAGTATAATAAATATTGTAAATCAGTATAACATAGTTCAAACTAATTCAACATTAGTGTAAACATAATTTAGAGAACTCCAGTGCTAGTATAGACGATGCCAGGACAGCTGACTCTAAATGTGATGATTTCATATTAGCTGCCATAAAAAAGAAAAATTTTTTTGATTGAGAGGCAAATATGTGAAAGTTGATTGTATAGAAGAAACAATCCATTTCCCACTAGTGCCACTATTTCTGAGGTTTTTCATAAAAGCATGAAGCTTTCAGAGTTTTTGTTTCATTATTAAATAAAGGCCAGTGACCTATCTTTCTGTTAAATCAATGGATTTTTTTTTCAGTACAAGAGAAAAATAATACCACTAAAAAAAAAAAAAAAATCTTATTGTGCAAGGCAGAGAAGTGACCAAACCACAGATGAGAAATTGTTTACAAAGTGCATTCCTTGAGGTAAAAATGAATGCAAATCCTACTACTGCCAAAAACTGTAAATTCATCTCCAAAGTTAACAATAAAAAAAATACTCAACAAGACAATAGAATGATTTCCTGGGAAAGTACTTTCTCAAATTACACTGTTGAGTGGCATGCAATGGCAATAGGATGGTTTGTGGAGGAGCAATGACCACATTCTGCATGTTATGCTGCTTTATAGTTAGATTACCACTAAGATGTGCAGAATAAGAATCAGTTCTTAGCATATTGCTATTTGTATGTATACAAGGTAGAAGTAGTCATCACTGTTCATTCTGTTTATCAGTGAGAAATATATATTACAAGAGAAGTTTTTAATTTAATGATTATTTTGCAAACTTTGAGTTAGACTTAAAAAGATGAGGTAGAGGGCGCCTGGGTGGCTCAGTTGGTTAAGCGACTGCCTTCGGCTCAGGTCATGATCCTGGAGTCCCGGGATCGAGTCCCACATCATGCTTCTCCCTCTGACCCTCCTCCCTCTCATGCTCTCTGTCTCTCATTCTCTCTCTCACAAATAAATAAAACCTTTAAAAAAAAAAAAAAAAAAGATGAGGTAGAATTGGTACTGATGACAAACTAACTATATTTCAAAGGACACCATCCAGAAAGTGAAAGGACAGTCCACAGACTGGGAGAAAATCTTCGCAAATCATATATTTGGTAAAGGACTTATGTCTAGAATATATAAATAATTCTTACAACTCAATAATAAAAAGACAAATTACCCCCATTTAAAAATGGACAAAGGATCTGAAAAGACATTTCTCCATGGGAGATATACAAATGGCCAATAAGCACATGAAATGATTTTCCACATCATTAGTGATCAGGCAAATGCAAATCAAAACCACAATGAGATAATACTATCCCACACAAACTGCAATGGCTGGAATCAAAAGATAATAGGTGTTGGTGAAGATATGGAGAAATCTGAACCCTCGTAGACTGCTGGTGGGAATATAAGATGGAGCAGCTGCTTTAGAAAACAGTATGGTAGTTCCTCAAATGATTAAACATAGTTACCATATGATCCAGCAGTTTCACTGATAGTCATGTACCTAAAAGAAGTGAAAAGATATGTCCATACAAAAATCTGTGCATGTGTAGCAGCTTCTTTCTAGATATGTCTCCTGAGGCAAGGGAAACAAAAGCAAAAATAAACTATTGGGGCTTTATCAAAATAAAAAGCTTTGGCACAGCAAAGAAAACAATCAACAAAACTAAAAGGCAACCTATGGAATGGAAGAAGATATTTGCAAAGGACATACCCAGTAAAGGATTAGTATTCAAAATATATAAAAAACTTATCAAACTCAACACCCCCAAAATGAATAATCCAATTTAAAAATGGGCAGAAGACATGAATGGACATTTTTTCAAAGAAGACATACAGATGGCCAATAGACACATGAGAAGATGCTCATCATCACTGATCATCAGGGAAATACAAATCATGACTACAATGAGATATCGCCTCACACCTGTGAGAATGACTAAAATCAACAACACAAGAAACAAATGATGGCAAGGATGTGGAAGAAAAGGAACCCTCTTGCGCTGTTGGTGGGAATGCAAACTGGTGCACTCACTCTGGAAAACTGTATGGAGGTTCCTCAAAAAGTTAAAAATAGAACTACCCTACAATCCAGCAATTGCACTGCTGGATATTTACCCAAAGAATACAAAAACACAAATTCAAAGGGATACAAGCACTCCTATGTTTATACAGCAGCATTATTTACAATAGCCAGCCAAGATATGGAAGCAGCCCACCCGTCCATCCATTGATGAATGGATAAAGAAGAGGTGGTATATAGATATATATATATTAATATATATAATATATTATATATATATATAATAATATATAATATATATACAGTGGACTACTATTCAGCCATAAAAAAGAATGAAATCTTGCCATTTGCAACAACATGAAAGGAGCTAGAGAGTATTATGCTAAGCGAAATAAGTCAGTCAGAGAAAGACAAATACCATGATTTCATTCACATGTGGAATTTAAGAAATGAAACAAATGAGCAGAGGGAAAAAGGGAGGCAAACCAAGAATCAGACTCTTAACTACAGACACTTATGGTTACCACAGGGGAGATGGACAGGGGATTGGTCAAATAGGTGATGGGGATTAAGGAGTGCACATGTTGTGATGGGCAGCAGGTGTATGGAATTATTGAATCACTATATTGTACACCTGAAACTAATATTACACTATATGTTAACTGGAATTTAAATGAAAACATTTAAAAAAAATCTGTGCATGATTTAAAGCAACATTATTCATAATAGCCAAGAGGTGGAAACAACACAAATGTCCATAAAGGAACAAATGGGTTAAAAAAAAAAAAAAAAAGTGACATATGCATACAATGGAATGCTATTCAGCCATAAAAAGGAATGAAGTTCTGATAGATGCTACAATATCAGATAAATCTTGAAAACATTATGCTAAATGAAGTAAGCCAGTCAGGGAAAAAAAAAAAAAAGACACAATTAGGCAAGAAAAATAAAAGGCATCCAGATTGGAAAGGAGTAAGTGAAATTATCTCTTCAAAAATAATATGATCTTCGGGGCGCCTGGGTGGCTCAGTTGGTTAAGCGACTGCCTTCGGCTCAGGTCATGATCCTGGAGTCCCGGGATCGAGTCCCGCATCGGGCTCCCTGCTCGGCAGGGGGTCTGCTTCTCCCTCTGCCCCTCCCCCCTCTCATGTGCTCTCTCTCTCTCATTCTCTCTGTCTCAAATAAATAAATAAAATCTTTAAAAAAAAAAAAAAAAATAATATGATCTTATATGTTGAAAACCCTAAAGATTCCACACAAACTATTAGAGCTGATAAACACATTTGGCAGAGTTACAGGATATAAAAATTAAAAATCAATCAGTTGTATTTATATACACTAGCCAGGAAGATTTGAAAATGAAATTTAAAAAACAATTTCACTTATGATTGCATCAAGAATAACAAAATACTTAGAAATACATTTAACCAAGGAGGCCCAAGCCTTGTACACTGAAAACTATAAAATAGTGCTGAAAGAAATTAAGAAGACCCAAATAAATGGAAATACTCCCCTGTTCACAGGATTGGAAGACTTAATGTTTAGATGACAACACTCTCCAATGCTATCCATAGATGCAGTGCAGTCCTTATCAAAATCCCAAAGGGGTATTTTTTTCAGAAATAGAAAAACCCATTTTAAAATTCATATGGAACATCAAGAAACCCTGAATAGCCAAAACAATCTTGAAAAAGAAAAACAAAGTTCATGGATTCATACTTCACAATTTCAAAACTTACCAAAAACCTATAGTATCAAAACAGTGTGGTACTAGCATAAAGATAGACATAAAGACCAATGGAATAGAAAAGAGAGCCCAGAAATATACAGTTGGTTTTCAACAAAGGCACCAAGACCATTCATGAGGAAGGAACAGTCTCATCCATAAATGGTGCTGGAAAAAACTGGATACTCAGACACAAAAGTGTGAAGTTGAACACAAACCTAGCACTGTATACAAACATTAACTCAAAATGGATCAAAGACCTAAGTTTAAGACCTAAAACTATAAAACTCTTAGAATACAACACAGAGAAAGATCTTCATGACCTTGGATTTGGCATTAGTTTCTTAAATATGACACCAAAAGCACAGATAACATAAGAAAAAAACAGGTGCGTTGGGCTTCATAAAAATTAAAAACTTATTGGTGTATAGAAATGCAACAGATTTCTGTACATTGATTTTGTATCCTGCAACTTTACTGAATCCGTGTATCAGTTCTGGTGTTTTTTGGTGGAGTCTTTTGGGTTCTGCGAATAGTGAAAGTTTCACTTCTTCCTTCCCGATTTGGATGCCTTTTATTTCTTTTGATTGTCTTATTGCTGAGGCTAAGGACTTCCAGTACTATGTTAAATAGAAGTAATGAGGGTGGACATCCCTGTCTTGTTCCTGACTGTAGAGGAAACTCTCTCAGTTTTTCCTCATCGAGGATTATATTAGCTATGGGTTTTTCATATATGGCCTTTATTATGTTGATGTATGTTCCCTCTAACCCTACTTTATTGAAGATTTTTATCATGAATGGATGTTGTACTTTGTCAAATACTTTTTCTGCATCTGTTGAGAGGAACATATGGTTCTTATCTTTTCTTTTATTAATATGGTGTATCACATTGATTGACTTACAAATATTAAACCATCCTTGCAGCCCAGGAGTATCCCACTTGATTGTGGTGAATGATTCTTTTAATGTACTGTTGGATTTGATTTGCTAGTATTTTATTGAGAATTTTTGCATCCATGTTCATCAGGGATACTGGCCTATAGTTCTCTTTTTTAGTGGAGTCTTTGTTTGGTTTTGGTATCAGGATAATACTGGCCTCATAGAATTAGCTTGGAAGTTTTTCTTCCATTTCTGTTTTTCGGAATAGTTTGAGAAGAATAGATATTAACTCTTCTTTAAATGTTTGGTAGTGGGGCACTTAGGTGGCTCAGTCAGTTAAGCGTCTGTCTTCAGCTCAGGTCATGATCCCAGGGTCCTGGGATCGAGCCCTGAGTTGGGCTCCTTGGTCAGCGGGGAGCCTGCTTCTCCTTCTCCCACTGCCTGCCGCTCCCCCTGCTTGTGCTCTCTCTCTCTCTGTCAAATAAATAAAGTCTTTGATAGATAAGTAAATAAATAAATGTATGTTTGTTTGTTTGTTTGGTAGTGGTGCAGTCGGTTAAGCGTCCAACTCTTGGTTTCAGCTCGGGTGGTGATCTCAGGGTAGTGAGATCAAGCCCTGGTTTGGGTTCTGCACTCATCAGGGAGTCTGCTTGGGACTCTCTCTCCCTCTCCCTGAGCCCCTCCCCACTGCTCTCTCTCTTTCTCTCAAATGAATAAATATATCTTTAAAAAAAAAAAAAGTTTGGTAAAATTCCCCTGTGAAGCCATCTAGCCCTGGACATTTGTTTGTTGGGAGATTTTTGATTACTCATTCAATCTCTTTGCTGGTTATCAGTCTGTTCAAGTTTTCTATTATTTCCTGTTTCAGCTTTGGTAGTTGATATGTTTCTAGGAATTTATCCATTTCTTCCAGGTTGTCCAATTTGTTGCCATATAATTTTTCATAATATTGTCTTATAATTGTTTGTATTTCTGTGGTGTTGGTTATTTCTCCTCTCTCATTATCAACAATAGCCAAATTATGGAAAGAGCCCACATATCCATCGACTGATGAATGTATGAAGAAGATGTGGTGTGTACACACACACACACACACACACACACACACACACACACACTGGAATATTACTCAGCCATCAAAAAGAATGAAATCTTGCTATTGCAACAACATGGATGGAACTAGAGTGTATTATGCTAAGTGAATTAAGTCAGTCAGAGAAAGACAAATACCATATGATTTCACTCATATGTGGAATTAAGAAACAAAACAGATGAACATAGGGGAAGGAAAAATAAAAGATAAAAACAGAGGGAGACAAACCATAATAGACTCTTAAATGGGATGACTGGGTGGCTCAGTCAGTTAAGCATCTACCTTTGGCTCAGGTCGTGATTCTGGGGTCCTGGGATTGAGCCCCATGTCAGGCTCCCTGCTCAGCGGGGAGTCTGCTTCTCCCTCCCCCTGTGCTCCTCCCCACCATTCATGTGCTCTCTGTCACAGTGCACTCTAGCTCTCTCAAATAATTAAATAAAATTTTTTTTAAAAAGAGACTCTTAACTGTAGAGAACAAACTGAAGGTTGCTGGAGGGGAGGTTGGTGGGGTGATGGGCATTAAGGAGGGTACTTGTTATGATGAGCACTGGATGTTATATATAAGTGGTGAATAAATTCTACTTCTGAAACTAATACTACAATATATTTTAGCTAATTTGAATTTAAATAAAATTTAAAGAATTTTTCTTCTAAAGAAAATTTTTCTTTTGGAAGAAAAAAATGATTTCAAAAGGAAAAAAGATGTGAGATATATATACATACATATGTGTGTGTGTGTATATATATACACATATATATAATGGAATACTCAGCCATAATGAAAAATTGCCATTTGCAATGACGTGGATGGAGTTAGAGAGTATTATACTAAGTGAAATAAGTCAGAGAAAGACAAATACCATATGATATCACTCACATGGAATTTAAGAAACAAAACAAATGAGCAAAGGGGGGAAAAAGAGAGAGGCAACCAAGAAACAGACTCAACTATAGAGAACAAACCGATGGTTACTGGAGGGACACAGGCAAGGGGATGGGTTAAATAGGTTTGGAGATTAAGGTAGGCATTTCTTGCGATGAGCACTGAGTGTTATATGTCAGTGATGAAGCACTAAATTCTACACCTGAAACTAACATACAATTACACTATGTGTTAACTAGCTGGAATTTAAATAAAAACTGGGAGAAAAAAATTAAAAACTTTTGAGCTTCAAAGGACACTATTGAGAGAGTGAAAAGACAACCCACAGAATGGAAGAAAATACCTTCAAATCATATATGAAAAGGGTTTAATATCCAGAATATATAAAGAACTCCCACAACTGAACAACAAAAGGCAAACAACACAATTCAAAAATGGACAAAGAACTTGAATAGACATTTCTCTGAAGACATTCAAATGGCCAACAAGCACACAAAAAAAAAGTGTTCCACATTATTAGTCATTAGGGAAATGCAAATCAAAACCACAAGGAAATACCACTTCACATCCGCTAGGATGGCTATTATCAAAAAGAATGGAAATTAACACAAATCAGCAAGGATGTGGAGAAAGTAGAACCCTTGTACATTGCTGATTGGAATGTAAAGTGGTGCAGACACTGTGACAGTTTGGAGATTCCTCAAAAAGTTAAACATAGAATTACCAGATTACCCAGCAATCCACTTCTAGGTATAAATACCCAAAGAATTGAAAACAGGGACTCAGATACTTGTTCACAAATGTTCACTGTAGCATTATTCACAACAACCAAAAGGTGGAAACATTCACCAGCAGATGGGTGTGTTTAATGCCACTAAATCATACACTTAAAATAGTAAATTGTATATTATGTATATTTTACCGTAATAAAAAAACAAAACACTAACAACATACATGGATGTTTAGTACTTTTGAGCTGAGAAGTGAGAGGTTGCTGTGGGCTGGCAACATGAGAAGTTCTTGATTCTTGGGCTCAGTACTTGCCGGAAACTACTGGGAACTGACACAGAGTGGAAAAGATTCCACCCCTGCTTTCATGAGCTTTAATCCTGAGCAGTTTTTCATTCTGTATTAAATTCCAAACTTTTACTTCTTAGGGAAGCAAGGATGTCAGTTGAAGTACCTTAAAAAAGAAAGCAAGAATATGTTGAGTACCTGCTAGTGCCAAGCACTACGTTAGATACTTCCTGCAAATAATCACTTTTGGTTTTCATGATAACCTTGTGAAATAGTTATTATCCCCATTTTATTGACGAGAAAACTGAGGCATACAGTAGTTATAAATAGTTTGCCCAAAGTCACACAACTGTGTCAAAACCAGAATACATACTTACGTGCTTTTCATGCATCATGATCCCTTGTAAAGCTGAGTTACATTTAAATTAAAGATTTGTAGGATAAATGAGCACTGGGTGTTATACACAACTAATGAATCAAAAACTAATGATGTACTATATGTTGGCTAATTGAACGTAATAATAATAAAAAAAAAGATCTAAAGATTTGTAGGATTAATGAAGCAGTGCTCTTATCAAGATTAGGTAGAATCAGAGTGGGCTGACCTGAGGAGTAGGTCAGACAGTCCTAGATTCCCAGATACCATATTCACTTGAGTAGAATAAGAAAGTTTGTCATAACTGTCTACTCTTGTGCATGGAATAATGCTCACTGTTAAAAAGTTATATCCACACCCTATTTATTTACATTTGTTGCTCTTAAAGTGCCTGCTGATGGATTTGTTCAGCCATGCTTGACACCTTAGAGTAGAAGTTAATAATTTGTCATATATGAAACTAATGTAAAGAGATTTATGACTGAACATTGGCATTACAATTCAACACACCTGTTCTGAGCCAGCCCTTCACATTTTTTCCTTCCTTTGCCTGAGGTAGAGACTTCTTCATGGATTACAGTAACACTTTTTGACAAGCTTAGACTGGGTGGAGCTGCCTTGTAATGACAGAACACAATTGATGATATCTCAGTAATGCATTCTTTTTTGATTTGGGCTGTCAACATTTATTACTGTAAAGGCACTCATTGTTAAACAGCTGGCCCAACCTGTCCACTTTTTGTTTTTAGTAGAAGTTGAGTCTAACAAAATACGTTTATTTTTCTAGTTATGCAATATTAGCTAGTTTGGGGGGGAATATATATAGAATAAAAATTCTTTTATGTACCATTGTTTTAATTTTAGTGTTCTCCAAATAAAAAATTAAAACCTGCTGCTTTTTCTAAAGTGTTCTCAAGTGGCTGTTGAGACCTTCCCACTGTCATAAACCTGACAGGCATCCAAAGAAAACGTTAACTGAAACTCTCTTAAGGCACATCCTTTAAAAAGATTCAGAAGAAACTTTTCCTGTCTTAAATATGACACTACCTAAATCCTTATCTTTAAAGACAGGCCTATTCCTTGTGAATTTTTCTTTCCCGCTGGGCAATATATCTAATTACCTGTCATGCCAGCAAACAGGTAATTGCAATATAGTATGAAAACATAGCAATGCCACTAAGTACAAGATACAGAGGTGACACAAAGAAGACTTCTTAGAGGAGGAAACATGTAAGTCTTAAAGGATGATACATAGATGTTCACCAGGTAAACCACCATTAATTCATTTCTTTGGTCCCTAAGCCAACACATATTTATTAAGGGCCTGCTACATGCCCACATTGTGCTAAGCCCTAATGGTTACAAGGATGACACAGTCCTTAGATGTTCAGTGACATGCAAACAAAGGATTCCAGTCTAATGATAAAATTCCTATGATGGAGGTATATGTAGATTGTTAAATCTGCCCATCAGGGTTAGAAAGAAAGGCCTCACCAGGAAACATTCTTTTAAGCTGAAACTTTAAAAATTAGCAGCATTATAGCAGGTAGACTTGTGAAGAAGTGTCTTCTGGAAGAAAAAGAGATACTTTTACAATAGATGGCTAGTTTGGAAGACTACCTCATCAGCCAAAGAAGACACATTTACATATTCTATAATTAAGATATAATTGAGGACTACTTGGTTAGATATTTCAATTCAATGATAACCATATATACCCCATTTCCTGTTAATACTTGTCTTTGCAGAACATTTTTACCATAAAGCATACCAAACAAAGTTAAGTCAAAGAAAAAATGATTCTCCACACTTATAAAATTTTGTTACTGTTAAAGGTGTAAGTGTGTTTATGTATGTAATGTTTCAGTGTCTGGACATAATAAAGGAAAACATCCTAGAGAAAATTTTAGCAGACTAGAGAAAACTATTTTAATAGAGGATTTGTGTTTGGAATTCTTGGCTATGCAGTGTTGCTTTATTGAAGTCAGTCAGTGCTTGTATACTAAAATATTTATCACAGCTTTGCACAGCTTTGGAGACTTAGACTAGGAATGCTTATTACCCTTGAGTTAGAAGAGAGGACACTAAGATGCCTGATGGAGAACAACATGAACTCCGAGTCATTTGCTGATGCGAATACAAAACTTTTCAGCCATTCAGAAAAAAGTTTGACCTTCCCTCAGAAAGTTGACCATACACTTAACACACAACCCAGCAACCTCATCCCTAGGTATTAATTCTAGAAAAGTGAAAACTTAGGTTCACACCAAAACCTATACATGAATGTTCATAAAAACTCTGTTCATAATTGCCAAAGCTGGAAACAATTCAAATGCCCTTCATGATCCTTCCATTCACCTTCACTGGGTGAATGGATAAATATACCCCTACTGAGTCAGTTTTCAATCTCTTCTTGTATAAAATAGTACCTACCTGGGGTGCCTGGGTGGCTCAGTCGGTTAAGCATCTGCTTTCAGCTCAGGTCATGATCCCAGGGTCCTGAGATTGAGCCCTGCATTGGGCTCCCTGCTCAGTGGGGAGCCTGCTTCTCCCTCTTCTGCTCCCCCTGCTTGTGCTCTCTCCCTCTCTCTCTCAAGTAAATTTTTTAAAAAATCTTTTAAAAAATCTTTAAAAAAATAAAATAGTACCTACCTGATATGCGTGTTTGGAAAATTAAATAAGATAATACATGTAAAGCAGGAACTAGTACCTAGTATTTGAAGTATATAAGTAAGTATTATCTATTGCTGTTATTTTTACTCTAGTCTGGGCTGAAAGGAACTTTAGAAATCATTTAATCTTAATTTCATTCTACTGTTGAGGGAACTTAAGAGTTACAGAAATTTTCCCAAACTCACATACAGAATCAGGCCTTTGTTGTTATTTTTTCTCTTTTTAGTGCTATTTTCTCTTTACTGAACTAAATATCTCTCTTATAATGGGACATCCAGTAGGTGTGGGGGGGTTGGAGGAGGAAAGATTTTCAAATGATTTGGAATTGTAGCCTTTTGTTTTTAAATGACATTTTCCTTTTTTTTAATTGAGATATAATTGACATACAACATTATATTAGTTTTAGTTATAGAACATAATGATTCAATATATGTATATATTGTGAAATGATCACCACAATGAGTCTAGTTAACGTACTTCACCATACATAATTATAGAATTGTTTTTGTGATGATAACTTTTAGGATTTACTCTCTTTGTAACTAACATATACAGTACAGTATTACTACCTATAGTTGCAATGCTGTTGATTATATCCCCATGACTTATTTATTTTATAACTAGAAATTTGTACCTTTTGACCACCTTTACCCATTTCAACCAACCCCACCTCTGGCAACCACCAACTTTTCTCTATATGTATGAGCTTGGTTTTTTTGTTTGTTTGTTTTAGATTCCACACGTAAGTGAGATCGTACGGTATTTGTCTTTGTCAGACTTATTTCACTTAGCATAATGCCCTCACGGTCCATCAGTGTTGTCACAAATGGCAAGATTTCATTCCTTTTTATGGCTGAGTAGTATTCCATTGTATATTTATATTCCATTTTCTTTATCCATTCATCCATCGATGGACACTCAGGTTGTTTCTATATCTTGGCTGTTGTAAATAATGCTGCAGTGAATATGGGGGTACACATGTGGTTTTGAGTTAGTATTTTTGTTTTAGTCAGATAAATACCTAGAAGTGGAATTGCTGAATCATATGGTAGTTCTATTTTTAATTTTTTGAGAAACCTCCATACTGTTTTCCATTGGCTACACCAATTTACACATTTTCCTTTTAAAATAAATTATCTTATGGGGCGCCTGGGTGGCTTGGTCACATGGGTGTCTGGCTCTTGATTTCAGCACAGGTCATGACCTCAGGGTCCTGGAATCGAGCCCCATGTTGGACTCCACACTCAGCAGGGAATCTGCTTGGGGATTTCTGTCCCTCTCCTGCTCCCCCTGCTCATGCACTCTCTCTCTCTCAAGTAAATAAATTTTAAAATAAAATAAAATAATCCTATGTACTTTTGCTAGAAAAAATGATTCCTTAAGTCCTTTTTCATAAAGCTCTTATATGCATATGTATATATTTGATTTTACTACTTTAGCATTGTAAAGAGGGTTTACCCTTAGGAAAAGATGAACTAGAATAACTGTATTTAAAGTGCAAAGAATACAATGTATACAGTCTATTCACTGCATATATTCCAGGTGTAACTGAGACAGAGAACATACACTTTGTAGTCCTGAACTAGTTTATTCATGCAGAGCAATAGAAAAATTCAGCTTTGCAAGCAACCCAAAGTGTTTGTGTTCGAATATCTCTTATTTGGGAAGGGGGTGAAAACTTCTCTATAGCTCTTAAACCCAAATATAAATTTAAATGTATAGCTGTAGCTATCTAATTACTGTTTACTTAGGGGACTAAACTACACAATTTCTCTTTGAAAGTCAGGACCAGCCAACCATGGAGATCAGTCCTTTATATGCCTAAGAGCCCTTTCATGATGACAGCCTTCTGTCAAAAAAGGAACTAACAAATACCTGCCCCCTCACTCCCTCATTCCATTTGGGAGGAACTACCCATTCCCCATTCATGTGCTTTCTCTTCAATCACTGAATATAGGTTAGCTGGTAAAATGCTTGCTGTGCACTTCAGTACAACAAGAATTCAGTGCCTGCCATGTACCAAGCTACACTGGGAGACACAGTTTCTACCCTCAGAGAGCTTGCCAATTACCTCTAAAAATGAAACCTCCGTACCTGAAGCAATTAGAGAACAATTAGGTTCAAAACAGGGAGACGTATTCCACATACAAGTGGAATGGAAGAAAGTTCATTCAGAAGATTAAGAAATAAGAGTAGATTAAAAGAATCTGAAGAGAGATATGGTTTGAATTAGGCCCTGGGTAACTGAAAGTAAGTCCTTGCCTGAGAATAAATAGCTCATTGTCTCATGAGAGGCAACTATAAATTAGTCATTAAGAGTTTATAGTGCCATAGTGCCTGAATTCAAATCCTAGCTCTGCCACTTAGCAGCTGTATAACATTGAAAAAAATCCCTTAATCTCTGTGCCTCAATTTCCTCAATTAGTAGTTACTTGATAGGATTAAATCCATTGATACATGTAAAGTGCTTAGAGTAGTACCTGGCATCTAATAAGTACTTATGAAATATTTTCTGTATTAATCCAAACTGAGTTTGGAATAATGAGTAGGAAGTAATCATTTGGACTAAGGAGGAAGTACTTTTAAAAATGTGGAAATGTGATACAACTTGGAGTTGTGAAATGGCTTGGGACATGTGGAAAATGAGAAGTAGGGATGACTGGGTGGCTCAGTCAGTTAAGCGTCTGCCTTCGGCTTGGGTCATGATCCCAGAGTCCTGGGATTGAGTCCCACATTGAGTTCCTTGCTCAGTGGGGAGCCTCCTTCTCCCTCTGCCTGCCGCTCCACCTGTTCATGCTCTCTCTCCCTCTCTCTCTCTGTCAAATAAATAAATCTTTAAGGTTTTTTTTTTATTTATTTTATTTATTTGACAGAGAGAGACACAACGAGAGAGGGAACACAAGCAGGGAGAGAGGGAGAGGGAGAAGCAGACTCCCCACTGAGCAGGGAGCCCGATGCAGGGCTCGATCCCAGGACCCTGGGATCATGACCTGAGCCGAAGGCAGACACTTAACGACTGAGCCACCCAGGCACCCCAATAAATAAATCTTTAAAAAAAAAAAAAATGAGAAGTAATTTAGTAAAGCAAGAAGGGAAGGGTTGGTAGAGGGAAGGGAGGAGAGAAGAGGCTGAAAATGTGCGTTAGGGCCACATGTTGAAGATACTTCTATGCTCTGCTATAGAATTTGAACCTTAAACTGTGGGCTATGGAGTCTTTTTCATTTCTTTTCAGCATGAAGTTGACATGCTTAGATTTGTAATTTAGAAAACTAATTCTGATGACTATGACTATCACTTTGTTGGTATCTTTATGATAGTACTTAGGGGATCTTGATGTTATAATTTATCTGTTATTTTGTTTTCTTTTTGAGGTACAGTGCTTTTCAAAGTGTGGTCCATTGAGCACATATTTGTTACAACTACAGATTTTTGAGCTTCTATGCTAGACCTACTGAATTAGAATCTCTGCAGATGGGCCAGAGAATCTGTATTTTCACAGGTTTCCTATATAACAAGAGATTCTTGTATATCTTAAAATTTGAGAACCATTGGTTTAGTGAGAAGAACATAGCCTTTAGAAACAGATAGACCTAAGTATAAAACCTGATTCAGTCCCTTATAAGCTCTATATCATTGGCAGATTATGTAACCAGTTTGAGTTTCGATTTCCCCATATGTTGAGTGGAAATAGTAATACCCCATTGTGGGGGTGAGAAGAAACAGCATATGTAAAATGACTAACTCACAATAGGCCCTCATATACATTGCCTTCCTTTCCAAGTTTATCTATCTCCTCCATCTAGTGAAAGAAGGAAACTATGTGTTACTCATCTTCTTGTTTCTAGTTCTTAACACAAAGCCCAACATATAGTAGGTGTACATAAGTATTTTATAAATGTATAAGTGAATGAATGAATGAGTGAATAATGAATTTTATGGGGAGGAACTAGAAGTTAGGATACCTGTTAGGAGGTTAATGCCATAATGTAAGCAAGAGATGACAAGGGTCTGAACTAAGGCATCATGCTTGAAAAATGTGCAGGTTTCATTCTAGATTACCAAACAGGTATGTAGATTCTCTCTGGATTGGTTTAGCCTTAACATATAAACTCTCACAAGTTAGCCCACTTCCTTTAAAGCAAACACTGAGACAGCAGTCCATCGTTTGAAATCCTGCCACTAAAGAAATTAGCAAACCAGTCTTAAATCCAGCTTTTCAACTCACCATACCACTTCTATCCAGATGAAAAAGAATCTTTTCTAAACATCTCCACCGGAAATTCCAGAGACTTACATTCTAGCAAAGCAAGACCGTCTCAGTTAGGACTTGGAAGTTACTTGCTACTTGTGAATTCAGTTCTCTGTTTTCATAGTCCTACAATGGACTATTTTAAAATTTCTCTGTTTAAAACTTTGGATAATTAAAGTTTAAAAAATAACCAATTAGTCTAGCATTTAGACTCAATCTTTGATATAATAGGTACCAAACATATTCTTTCAAGAATGTAACTTGAAAGAATGTTGAGTGTCAGGTTTGCCGTAATCCTTATTTCACTGTTTTTGAGCACAAGTAGTTCACTAATGATTTTACAGGCAAATCGGTTTAACAAATATAAACTTATAATACAAATGTCTGTAGAGCCAAATGTTCATTCACTGTTTAGTTTTTAAGGATCTACAAAGTACCATGCACTGTTTGTGACTAAGGATACAGAAATAATAAGGAAAAGTCTCTTCAATTTGCTTAGGGTCTGAAGAGAGAAATAAACATGTGAGTAGATGATGACAACTCTACAGGATAATACAAGGCTGGAGGTACATATCCATCTCTTCCTATCTTGCTCTTCTCTATGGAGAGTCCGTTGGTAATAAAATAAGTTAAACCTATATTTTTCTTTTTTTTTTAGTTTATCCTGTGTATTTTATGTATTTAGCAAATATAATACACATAATATAAGGAACATATACATCATATTTATATCCTGAGATGCATGTTTTCCACATTTTTTTGTTTTTTTTTTTTTCTTACTATGTTATGTTAGTCACCATACAGTACATCATTAATTTTTGATGTGGTCTTCCATGAGTCATTGTTTTTCTTATTATTCACTTCATTCAGCAAGGGTAAACAGCTTATTCCCAGGAAAATCATTCCATGACTATCTCCTACACCATTTGAAGGACTATATTTGCAGTAGTTGGAAGCAAGAAATTTAGAGGGGGGAAACACATTAAGCATGGAGATTGAAGAGAAATGAAATGACAGAAAAAGCTATAGATGAGATACCAGGTGGCCTACATTCTAATAAGCTCTGTGACCCTGGGAAAATCACTTAAACTTTCTTAGTCTCAGTTTTCTCATCTCTAAATGGGGATAAAAGTCCCTTCCTGGCTAACCTAATTATTGTGAGTATCACATGTGAAAGTGTCTTAGTGAAAGTGCTTTTTAAACTTTGGAATATAAGACTTTAAAGGATTAAAAGTCTTAGGTAAAAATATAGGTGGGGATATTCATTAATACTTACTCTATTTTCCTTTCCAAATACTTAGTTAATGGTAGCTTTGATTAACAAGGAAATGAGATGTTTCTCAGAATGGAAACCACAGTGATAAATTAGGCCTCAGGCCAAGGAGTTCATTCTTTTTTTTTTTTTTCTTTTTTAAGGAATTCATTCTTATCATGGAGTAGATCAGGCCTTCTAAGTCATTCCTGATTCCATTAAGAAAATGATAATTCCTTCCAGTCTGCAATCTTTGTACGTTTCAGAGCCATGTCCCACCATGTGTTCCTCTGTCTAATCCTCGTAGCCTGGGTCACCCAAAAGTCGAGCAAACTTAGGGGTTTGCTCTGGGCCCTTAGGTTAAAGAACCTTCCTCCACTAGAAGTTCCTACAACCTGCAACTTAGAATGTCATTGTCTAAAGGCTGACTAAGCGGTTATGGACTAAGCAGAGTCAGTTCACCAAATAGACAGGAAAAATAGAGAGGGGGGGGTATAATTTGACTTTTCAGAAAATTCAAAGTGGTCATGAGAAAAATCAGAATTTTGTCAGACTTCTGAAATTTACTTTATAGTTTAGTATAAGCTTTTCTTCTAAATTACATATGGTGCATAACTCATACTTAGGACCACTCATGTTCTTATCTTTGGCACTGGGACACTTATCAGAGCCCTGGTACATGGGCAGTGACTTGGATGAGGTACAGCAATCAGCCAGGGAACAATGGAAAAATGCTTCGGAGACCTGAAGCTTGTGTTCATATAATTGTTCACGAACCTTTCCCTGCTTTCCCTCCTCTACCATTGCCAATCTACCCATAGAAAAATGATGCTGTTAATGAGTGATGATTTGGGGGCGCCTGGGTGGCTCAGATGGTTAAGCGTCTGCCTTCGGCTCAGGTCATGATCCCGGGGTCCTGGGATCGAGCCCCGCATCGGGCTCCTGCCTCGGCGGGGAGCCTGCTTCTCCCTCTCCCTCTGCCTCTTTCCCTGCTCATGCTCTCTCTCTGTGTGTATCTCTGTGTCTCAAATGAATAAATAAAATCTTTAAAAAAAAAAAAAAAAAAAAAAAAAAAAAAAAAAACAAGAATGAGTGATGATTTGCCCCAGGTCCTCCCCAGTCAGTCCTTAGAAGAAACTTAGAGAAATTCAACTGTTTGGACTGAGATTATACATCTAGTTATTAGAAGGAAGAGGATTGATATTATTAGGGTGATGATGGTGATGATGATTATTAGGATAACATTTATCAAATGCCCACTGTAGTCCCAGATACTATACTAGGAGATATATATTCATCATTTCATTTCATCCTTTCCATAATCTAGCTTATGGGAGGTATTTCTCCCATTTTAGAGATATCATTGATCAGTGTTTTAAAGAGGTCAAGGAACTTACCCAAGGACATAGAAAATAAAGTGGCAAACCTAGAATTCAAACCAAATCTGTGTTTTAAGCCTGTGACCTTTTCCTTGTACTGTTCTGCCATCAGGATGGAATGAGGACTACAATCCAAGTTGTTGGTTGGAAAATGAATGTCTTGGCTGCAGTACACCATGTAGCCAATGCTATCAGGCAGCACTTGTTTTGAATGTCAATTTAATGCATCTTTTCAACAGTGCTTTCATCATTTATACTGCAGGTGCAGAAAAATAAAAATATTCCTCTCTCTTTTTCCACTTTGTTGATATTCAGTTCTTGGTTCTGTTGCTATCAAGACAACAGCTGATATAACTTCCCTCTGTAATTCTGATACCTGGGGGTTTTTAAGGCAACATTCACATAACAAAATCAATCATTTTATTTTTTTAAACTGTTTTTTAAAGTTTTATTTATTTAAGTAATCTCTACACCCAACATGGGGCTCAAACTCACGGCCCTGAGATCACGAGTCACATGCTCTACTGACTGAACCAGCCAGGCGCCCCAAAATTAACCATTTTAAAAGTGTACAATTCAGTGGCATTTTGTACATTCACAGTGTTGTGCAGCCTCCATCTAGGTCTCAAACATCTTCATTACTTCAAAAGCCCCTGGCAGCCACCATTCTACTTTCTGTCTCTATGGATTTGCCTATTCTAGGTATTTCATACAAATGGAATCACAAAGTACGTGATTTTTTTTTGTCTGGCTTCTTTCACTTAGATTCCTCCACACTGTAGCATGTGTCAGTACTTCAGTTTTTTTATGGCTGCATAATATTTCATTGTATGGCTATGCCACACTTTGTTTATCCATTCAGCTGCTGATGGACATTTGGATTGTTATTTTTCCCTTCCTCTCACCGCCCCCTTTTTAAATAACAGCCATCCTAGTGGATGTAAGGTGGTACATCATTGTTTTGATTTGAATTTCGCTAATGACTAATGATGCTGAGCATCTTTTCATGTGCTTCTGGCCATTTGTATATATTCTTTGGAGAAATGTCTAATTCTGATACTTTAAAAATAGGAGATACTGTTTAAAAAATCTTATTTTGTAAACAAGATTATCAGAATATTCTGTGGCCTAAGAAATTTTCAAAAATAGGCTCTTAAATATCTGAACTCCAGTTCTATTCCAATTAAATCAGAAGATGAAGGTTAAAAAAAAAAAAAAAAGCTTTCACCTCCCAAACATTGAGGAAGAAATTGAGGCACATTCTTACATCTTTCTGGTGCCTAATGAATTAGTCCCCTTAGAATAATTTAATTACTAAATTCTCTGCTTTCTTGGTTCTCATACTAACCAGGTACTTACTTAGAAAATAAAATGATCAATTTGGCTTCAGTAGCAGGTTATGAAAACTTGGCTTTTTCTTTTTTTTTTTATTATGTTAATCACCATACATTACATCATTAGTTTTTGATGTAGTGTTCCATGATTCATTGTTTGCGTATAACACCTAGTGCTCCATTCAATACATGCCCTCTTTAATACCCATCACCAGGCTAACCGATCCCCCTATCCCCCTCCCCTCTAGAATCCTCAGTTTGTTTCTCAGAGTCCATAGTCTCTCATGGTTCGTCTCCCCCTCCAATTTACCCCCCTTCATTTCTCCCTTCCTACTATCTTCTTTTTTTTTAACATATAATGTATTATTTGTTTCAGAGGTACAGGTCTGTGATTTAACAGTCTTACACAATTCACAGCGCTCACCATAGCACATACTCTCCCCAATGTCTATCACCCAGCCACCCCATCCCTCCCACCCCCTACCACTCCAGCAACCCTCAGTTTGTTTCCTGAGATTAAAAATTCCTCATATCAGTGAGATCATATGATACATGACTTTCTCTGATTGACTTATTTCGCTCAGCATAATACCCTCCAGTTCCATCCACGTCGTTGCAAATGGCAAAGGTAGTGATCCGAAGAGGTATGTGCACCCCAGTGTTTATAGCAGCAATGTCCACAATAGCCAAACTATGGAAAGAGCCCAGATGTCCATTGACAGATGAATGGATAAAGAAGATATGGTATAAGAAGAACCATGAGAGACGATGGACTCTGAAAAACAAACTGAGGGTTCTAGAGGGGAGGGGGTGGGAGGATGGGTTAGCCTGGTGATGGGTATTGAGGAGGGCACGTTCTGCATGGAGCACTGGGTGTTATGCACAAACAATGAATCATGGAACACTATATCTAAAACTAATGATGTAATGTATGGGGATTAACATAACAATAAAAAAAATTTTTTTTAAAATTAAAAAAAAAAGATATGGTATATATACAATGGAATATTATGCACCCATCAAAAGGAATGAAACCTTGCCATTGGCTTTAAATTATTATATATTTGAATTCTTTTACTTTTTGAGATCAGTGAATCTACAAAATTGCCAGGGACTGGCTTGTCTGTTTTGGTGACTTGAAGAAGTCAGTTAATTATCCTCCCAGTTGAATTCGGTCTACATTTGTTGACTAACTACTCTGTGCCAGGCACTGTGCCCAGTCATCAGCATGAGGAGTACCCTGAAAAGAAACTTGTCATTCATACAGATTATGTTACAGAGGGTAGTCCTGGAATAATCTAACACCCTACACAAGAGGACCATTTTCCTCAGTAGAGCTATATTTCTTAACTCCCATCCTTGCCTATTATCCTTTCTCTCAAGGCTTCTAACCATCTTTTAAATCTCAGAACCCAAGATAGAGGTAATAATAACTAATGGAAGCAAGAGGAAAGTAAAACAAGAGGATTTAGCTTGCAAAGGCTATTGACACTTCTGAGATCCATGATAGTTTCTAGAGCAGGTACATTAGCTCCTTTTCCCTTTCTTTCTTCTTAAATATGTAATCACCTCCTTTCTTTCTTCCTTCCTTCCCTCAATATACATGAGGATGAAATCAAATAATAATACGCAAACTAATTAGAAAAGTGCCTGGCATAAAGTAAGCATTCACTAAACATTAACTACTATTATTATCCACCAAGCGCCAGCTTGGTGGTGGTAATGTATGCTGGAAAAATTCAGAGATTAATAAAACAGTATCCTTGCCCTCTAAATTCTCAGTCTAATGGAAGAGACAAATATGTAAATATATAACTATAATACTATGATGTGAATAGAACACAGAAGTGAAGCCATTCTACCCAGGGGTGGGGGTGGAGGGAGTACCTGTGTCTACCTGGACACTTAAGGTGGGCCTGAAAGACAAGTGTGATTTTGGCCAAAGGGAAGAGTATTCCAGACCAAGGATAAAGGATATATAAAGGCAGGGAGGCATGCAAAAGCCTGGTCTATTCAGAGTTATGTATGGCTAGAACATAGGATATGTGGAAGGGAGAAGTGGACAATGAAGCTGATAAAGTATGTGAGGGCAGCTATGCTAAGAATTTGGGCTTTATCCTGAAGGCATGGGGAAATCATTGGAAGTTAGGAGAGTGTTGTAATGTGATTTTGATTTTAGAAAGGTAATTCTTTTACTGACACTATACTTTCAACAATAGAAATTTGATAATAGCAGTATATAACTACAGAGTCTCCATTAAAGTAACAACAAAAATCCTTTGTC
This sequence comes from Halichoerus grypus, assembly GCF_964656455.1. NCBI lineage: Eukaryota > Metazoa > Chordata > Mammalia > Carnivora > Phocidae > Halichoerus > Halichoerus grypus. Next base: position 148,284,263 of record NC_135716.1, read on the forward strand.
CCTTTTACATGAAATTAAAAGCACTCTTTAATGTAAGGACTAGTGTAACATCATTCTCTTTCCCACAATACCTGGCCCAGTGTATTATTTATAGTAGATGTTCAACAGAGTCATTGCCTGAAAGCCAAGATAGCAAGTGGTTCACAACAAAAAAATTCTATACCTAAGCCTCTAAGACAGCTGATTTGTTCAAATATGTCTAGAGTTAGAAAGTATTCTTCCACTTTTTCTGGAAACCTAGGTATATAATTCTCTTGCATTCTTATGTTTAGTCAAATTATTTTTATCAATAATTTGAAATAAGTGGCTGTGAGACTTTTGACTTTAAATCTTTAATGCTGTCAGAGCTAGGTTATGGCTTCTGATTTCTTGTACTGAAAAAATTAGTTACTCTTTCCATCTGACCTTTCCTTTTCCTGAAGCTTTCCCTAAATTTCCATGAACTGTAAATCTCATTAGAGTTTTATTCCCTGCTTACTAAAAGTTAAAAAAGCTGAAATCAACATTGATGATGATTTAAATGGGTCATCAAACTTTTTCTGTGAAGGGTCAGGTAATATTTTTAGCTTTGAGGGCCATATACTCTCTGTACACCTACTCAACTGTGCTATTGTAGCACAAAAGGAATCATACATAATACGTCATGACTATGCTTCAGTAAAACTTTTATTTTCAGAACCAGGCCACAGGCCAGTTTTGGCCCTAAGACCATAGTTTGTTCACCTATGATTGAAAAGAAGCTTTCTCTTCCTGTCTTATCTACTTTCAGGAAGGAATCCTAACTAGAGAAGTAGCAACCGAATGTAAAAGATTTTACTGGAGACCATTACATCATTTCTGTTACACACACACACACACACACACACACACACCAAAAAAATCTCCAGAGCATTTGGCTGGACTTTCCATGTCTTTTCTCACCCGCCATATGGGAGAGGAAATACATTTTTCTCTCTCTGTTATCTTTCTCAGAGTGTATGCTCTCAATGGACATGTTCCTATGTGAGCAATCTACATGACCACTTAAGAACCTATTGTGGGGTCTCAATTCAAAAGCACAGGTCTTGTCTCTCAGACTTCTGCCTGGCTGCTGATGGATTAAATCCTAATCCTAGTAGTATTTAAGTATTCTTCTCTACCCATGTATATGAACTTCTCCCATTTATGGCTTTCCTGCAAGCAAAAAAACATCCCAACCACTTGTCACTTAAACAATATTAGATATGTTACCTTCAAGCAAAGAGATTCTTGCTTTCTGTAAGATGCCCTTCTTAAACAGTGCTTTTCAAAATTAAATGTGCATAGGAATCACCTGGAGATCTTATTAAAATTTATGTTCTGCTTTCATCAATCTGGAATGGGGCCCAAGATTCTGCATTTCTGACAAGCTTCCAGTTGTTTTCAGTGCTGCTTGTCATTGAATCACACTTTGGCAAGGTTTTAACTACTACTTCTGTTACTACAGCCCAGTCATTCAAGGTCTTATCATTGGATTAGCAGAATCGAGAATCAGAGCTGGTGTTTTTCAGGTGAGGTGGCATTCAAAGCTCTACTCCTTGATTATGGGACTTCAACCAATTGATATGTTTATTCAGCTTAGTAGTTTCTAGCTAGAGGTTAACATTTGAAATGGTCCTTACCCATTTAATATTATCTCATACTAGAAAATTCAAAAGCATTATCTCTTTGAGTATTGCTCCCTTTTCTATACTTTTTCTATACTTCTATACCTTTTCTATACCCTCTTCTAGAATTCCTAGCAGATGCATATTAGACACTCTGATTATATCCTCTGTGTCTTTTAACTTCTCTATCATATTTTATTTCTCTGTATCTCTCTGTGTTGCAATTTAGGTGATTTTTTCACATTACTTCCACTTCATTAATTCTCTCTTCACCTGTGTCTAAGCTGCTGTTTAATCCATCCATTAATTTTTTAGTATTATTAATCATTTATTTTCTAAAGCTATTTTGGAGTATAATTGATACATAATAAACTGAACCTATAAAAAGTAAACAACCTAAAAGTTTCTGACATATTTATACTCATTAAACTCTTACTACAATCAAAATAGTGAAATCTGTTCATATCCATCACTCTCAAAAGTTTCCTCATATAACTTTGCAGTCACTTCCTCCTGTATCTACCTGCCAACCTTCCAAGTCCCATGCAACCACTGATCTTTCTGTTACTGTAGATTTGTTTGCGTCTTCTCAAATTTTATAAAAAACTGTATCACACAGAATATACTCTTCAGTGTGGCTTCTTTCACTTAGCCTAATTATTTGAGATTCATTCATGTTGTTGCATGTATCAATAATTCATTCCATTGAATTGGTTAGTAATATTCCACTATATGGATATACAGAAATTTTATTATATTTTTTAGTTCTAATATTTTTTAATATAAGTAGAATTTACATAACATAGTTAATTACTATAATGTGTGTCATTCAGTGTATTCACAATGTTGTGCAATGACCATTCAACAATATTAACAATGCTACCTTTCAGAATAATTTAACAATTGCATTTTAAAATTTTGCATAAATGCCTTTTTTAAGACAAGTTTTTAAACAGCAAAATAGCTTAAATATGCTATATTTTTCTTTCTGATTAGCTCATCTCTCTCACACACACATACACACACACATGCACACAGAATGCTTGAATATTCACCCATACTAAATAGCAATATTCCAACAGACCTAAATGCTTCATTCATTGTTAGCTATCCTGGATCCTAAAATAGGCTACTAACATATAGGACAAGTCTTCCCTCCAGTAGCCACTGAGTAATATGGTGGCTATTTGTGCTTATAAGGTAACTGCCTCCCACTCTCTGAAGTCCTATGAAGAGGAATCATTACATTATGACAGAGGCTCCAATACCTGTCTGCTCTGAACAAGCAGTGGTTCAGTGAAAGCACCTACTGCCACTTTCAGTGGTGTTTGTATTTTTTCACATTTTTTTGTCCATTCACCTGTTGACAGACATTTGGATTATTTCCTAGTTTGGGACTATTACAAATAAAGCTGCTATGAACAGTTGTATATAAGTTTTTGTATATGCTCTCATTTGTCTTGGATAACCACCTAGGTGTAGAATGACTAGCTTATATAGTAAGTATATGCTTAATTTTTTAAGAAACTGCTAAAAGTGTTTTCCAAAGTGGTTGCACCATTTTACACTCCTATCATGAGTGCATGAGAGAGAGTTCCAGTGCTCTACATCCTTGTTAACCCTAGGAATAGTTAATCTTTTTAAATTTAAGACATTCTAGTAGACTCTATATAGTAGTGCCTCCTTGTAGTTTTAATTTGCATTTTCCTAGTGATTAATGAGATCAAGCTGCTTTTCATGTGCTTTCTTGCTGTCCATATGTCTTTATTTTTGCCCACTTTTTAAATGGGATTATTTGTTATTTTTGGATTTTGAGTTATCTGTTCTAGATAGAAGTTCTTTATTTGATAAGTAATTTGCAAAGATTTGTCTCCCAGTTTGTATCTTAATTTTCATTATCATTTTCAACTCTCTTTAAAGAGAGCAGAAGTTTTTAATTTTGATGAAGTCCAATTTAGATTTTTTTTAAATCTGTCCCGCTTTTAGGTCATATCTAAGAAATATTTGCCTAATTCAAGGTAACTATTTTTTCCTATATTTCTCCTAAAAGTATTATAACTTTAGATTTTATACTAAGGTCTATGATCCATTTGAGTTAAATTTTGTATATAGTATGAAGTATGGATTGAAGTTCTTGGGGATGGAGGGAGACGTGGATATCTCGTAGTTCCACCACTATTTGTTGCAAAGACTATCCTTTCCATTGAACTGCCTTTGCATCTTTGTCAAGAATCAGTTGATTACATATGCATAGGTCTCTATCTGGACTCCATTCTAATCCATGACTCTTTAATCCATGAAAATGGATGTATTTCTCCATTTATTTAGGTCTAATTTCTCTCAGCAGTATTTTATAATTTTCAGTGTACATCTTTTTGTCAAATTTATTCCTAAGTACTTCACATATTTTATGCTATTATAAGTGGTATTTTTAAAAATTGTAAATTCTGTTTGTTGCTAGTATATAGAAATGAGGTTGCTTTTTGTATATCAATTTTATATCTTGCAATCTTACCAAAATCACTTATTAGTTCTAATCGCTTTTTGGTAGAATCCATATAATTTTCCATATCTCTAATCATTTTATTTGTGATAAAGAGAGTTGTACATCTTCCTTTTCATTCTAGATGTCGTTTATTTCCTTTTCTTGCCTTAGACTTGAGAATCAATCCGTGTGATTCACCATATGATTATCTCAGTGGATGTAGAAAAAACATTAGGCTAAAGCTAATCCATTCCTGATAGAAACTTTCTGTAAAATAGGAATAGAGTAGAACCTGATAAAGAACATCTATTTAAAAAAAAAAAAAAACCTACAAGCTAATACTTACTGGTGAAAGACTGAATGTTTTTTTACTAAAATCAGGAAAAAGGCAGGAATGTCTGTTCATATCACTTCTATTCACCATTGAATTAGAGATCTAGCCAGTCTAATAACCAGTAACTCTCCATTCTGCTCCCATCAGTTCCTAGTAATCTCTGATTTACTTTCTGTTTCTATGAATCTACCTACTCTAAGTAACTCATGTTAAGTGGAAACATACAATATTTGTCCTTTTCTGTCTGACTTCTTTTAGTATAATGCCTTTCAGGTTTATCCATGTTGTAGTATGTATCAGGACTTCCTTCCTTTTATGGCTGAATAATATTCCATTGTATCTGTATACCACATTTTGTGTATCCAGTCATCTGTTTATAACACTTAGGTGGCTAGTGTGAATAGTGCTGCTATGAACATGTACTTATTGGCCATTTATATATCTTCTATTGAGAAATGTCTTTTCAAGTCCTTTGCCCATTTTTTGATTGGATTGTTCATTTTTGTTGTTGTTAACTTATAGGGGTTCTGGATATTAAACTCTTATCAGATATATGATTCACAAATATTTTCTCCACTCTGTGAATTGCCTTTTCACTCTCTTGGTAGTGTCTTTCGATGCACAGAAGTTTTTAATTTTGATGATACCTAACTTATTTATTTCTTTTTATTGCCTATTCTTTCATTGTCATACTAAAGAAATCATTGCCTAATCCAAGGTCATGAAGATTTTTCACCTATATTTTCTTATAAAATGTTTATAGTTTTAACTCTTAATTTTAGGTCTTTGATCCATTTTGAGTTGATTTTTTTATGAGGTTTAAAGTGAGGGCCCGGGGCACCTGGGTGGCTCAGTCGTTAAGCGTCTGCCTTGGGCTTGGGTCATGATCCCGGGGTCCTGGGATCGAGCCCCGCATCGGGCTCCCTGCTCCGCGGGAAGCCTGATTCTCCCTCTCCCATTCCCCCTGCTTGTATTCCCTCTCTCGCTGTGTCTCTCTCTGACAAATAAATAAATAAAATCTTTAAAAAAAATAAATAAAATAAAGTGAGGGCCCAACTTCATTCTTTTGTAGCTTTCCCAGCACCATTCATTGAAAAGACTGTCCTTTCTCCTTTGAATGGTCTTGACACTCTTGTCAAAAATAAATTTATCGGGGCATCTGGGTGGCTCAGTCATTAAGCATCTGCCTTTGGCTCAGGTCATGGTCCCAGGGTCCTGGGATCGAGCCCTGCATTGGACTCCCTGCTCCGCGGGAAGCCTGCTTCTCCCTCTCCCATTCCCCCTGCTTGTATTCCCTCTCTCGCTGTGTCTCTCTCTGACAAATAAATAAATAAAATCTTTAAAAAAAATAAATAAAATAAAGTGAGGGCCCAACTTCATTCTTTTGTAGCTTTCCCAGCACCATTCATTGAAAAGACTGTCCTTTCTCCTTTGAATGATCTTGACACTCTTGTCAAAAATAAATTTATCGGGGCACCTGGGTGGCTCAGTCATTAAGCATCTGCCTTTGGCTCAGGTCATGGTCCCAGGGTCCTGGGATCGAGCCCTGCATTGGACTCCCTGCTCAGCGGGAAGCCTGCTTCTCCCTCTCCCACTCCCCTGCTTATGTTCCCTCTCTCACTGTGTCTCTCTCTGTCAAATAAATAAATAAAATCTTTAAATAAATAAATAAATAAATAAATAAATTTATCACGTATGTGAGTTTATTTCTGGGCTCTCTATTCTATTCCATTGGTCTAAATATCTGTCCTTCTGCCAGTACTATAATGGTTTTTATTATTATTATTATTTGAAGTATAATTAACATGCATTGTTATATTAGTTTCAGGTATACAGTATAATGATTTAATAATTCTGTACATTACTCAGTGTTCATCATGGTAAGTGTATTCTTAATCCCCTTTATCTGTTTCACCCATCTTACCTACCTACCTCCCCATTAGCAGTTTTTTCTCTGTACTTAAGTCTGTTTTTTTGTCTCTTGTTTGTTTTGTTTTTTTAGATTCCACATGTGAGTGAAATCCTGTGGTATTTGTCTTTTCTTTGTTTAACTTATTTCATTTAGCAATATATCATCTAGGTCCTCCATATTGTTGCAGATGGCAAGATCTCATTCTTTTGCATGACTGAGTAATATTGCATTATAGTTAAGAATGGATAAATTACTACAGTGTTTTTACTACTGTAGCTTTATAGTAAGTTTGGGAATAAGGAAATATTAGTCTTCCAACTTTGTTATTTTTCAAGATTGTTTTGGCTATTTGGGGTCCTTTGAGTTTCCATATGAATTTTAGAATGGGTTCTTCTGTTTCTTTAAAAAATGCCACTGGGGGGCGCCTGGATGGCTCAGTCGTTAAGCATCTGCCTTTGGCTCAGGTCATGAGCCCCGCATCTGGCTCCCTACTCAGTGGGAAGCCTGCTTCTCCCTCTCCCACTCCCCCTTCTTGTGTTCCTTCTCTCGCTTTCTCTCTCTCTGTCAAATAAATAAGTATAATCTTTAAAAATAAAATAATAAATAAAAAATGCCATTGGTATACACTCAATTGTTTCTTAAGAAATTTAAATAGTAAGAAAAAAATGTCTCTTAATTTACCCACAAAGCTCCTATTTCTAGTTCTCCTCTGTGTAGATCCAGATTTCCATCTGGTTGGTATGATTTTCTTTCTACCTGAAGGACTTCCTTTAACTTTTACTGTAGTACACATGCTGGTGACTAATTCTCTACCCTTTGTATATCTGAAAAATTCTTTTTATTTCATCTTCAATTGAAAGGTATTTTTACTGAATATAGGATTCTTAGTTGACACATTGTTTTCTTTCAGTGCTTTAAAGATGTTGCTCCACTCTCTTACCACTTGCACGGTTTCTGAGAAGTCTGCTTTCATTCTTAATTTATTCCCCTATACATATTATGTCTTCTCTGGTTTCAAGATTTTTCTTTTTATTTTTAATTTTATGCAATTTGGTTATGCTGTTCCTGGATGTAGCTTTCTTCATGTTTCTTTCACCTGGTGTTCATTTAGATTCTTAGATCTGTGGCTTTTTAGTTTTTATCAAATTCAGAATACTTTTGGCCATCATTTCTTAAAATAAGGTTTCTCTCCCTCTTCCCCCGCACTGTATTCCCAGACTCCAATTATACTAATACTATACTGCCAAAAGTTATCCCATAGATAACTTTCCAGTTCCCTACCTTGCTTAGGTCCAAAATAAAATCTTCTGGTTTCAATTGGTCCTCTAGGTTACCAAAATGGGTAGTCTACCTTGTCAGATTCTATATTACCTCCTCATTTGCAGCTCTAATTTTTCAGTTTCCTCTTTATTTCTGGTACCCAGGTATTTCTCTTTCTTTGCTTCTTACCTTCTCGCATGCTAAGTAATACTTTTTAAATATCTTTGTTATATTTTATCTAACTCTAAGTATTTATATTGAGAGAATTTCAAGTTATCTTGGTCCATACCTTTTCAGGGATACATATCAGGGCCATGTCCCTGCTTACCAGGTTTTACTTATCAGGGCAAAGAGCAAGGTGTACATTCTGACCTGGGCATTCAAGAAGAAAAGATAAATAACAAATACCATATGTATATATATGTATGTGCATACTTGTATATGTATTTGGTAAGTATTTGAAACAAGCCTAACCACTATAGGCTGCTTCAATTTGATAATTTAGAATTTTGCATTAGTCTTTTGGGTATTAACTGATGATTACTAATTTTAAACACTACCAAGGAGTAACAAGTTACACCTAAATTCCATTTCTGTTTAAGCTGCTCATTTAGGAACCATTTGACAGCTCAGAATGTTTTCATTAATTTTAATGGGTTGTAGAAAAATATGACTCAATGGCTACTGTCTCAGAGAACTATACCGAGCCACCTACTATGTCACAGTGGGAAAAAAACATAGGCTTTGGGGTGAGAAAGACTAGGTTTGAATTCTAATTTTTGCACTTCTTAACAAGTCATTATAATACTCAGGATAAGAAATATATGTAGATAAACATTACTAGTTTGAATACTTAGAAGCTCCAGAACTTCCATTCATTCATCTAACAGATACGTATTTAATGCTTGCCATATATAAGATGGTACCCTAGATGCCATAGGGAATAGAAGGAAATATCAAATGGAGTCTTTTCCCTCTCGGAGCTTACAGCTCAGGTAGGGAACAGTGAGACAATTATATAAATGAGTGTAGCACAAAGCAGTATGAGAGCAGTGACAGGTATGCTATAAATGAAAGGCTCTAGTGGAGGCTATCACTTCATTCTGAGCAATCCAGCTTCACATTTTGGTGTGATAAAGAGTATTTTGATGCCAAATAGCCCAAGCCATAGCCCAAGCAGCACCTGAGACCTATTTCTGAACCTGATTATCCAGCTGTTCTACTTCCACACAACATACATGTATTTCTAGTCACTTTGTCTAATCTGTCCACTCAGATTTAGCAAGGGGAAACTCCACAAGGACTATATTTGTACGACACAGGAGAAGTTCCAAGAGGCACATCTATAGAATATGAGAACAAGTTTGTACATGAAACGTTAACCACAACACCTGGAATTTTCTTTTTAAAAATCTAATTGTATAGAACAATACGGGGGAGATGCCTGAGCAGTGTTCTTTAAATCCCCAGATTGGAGATGACAGTGAACAGGACAATTAGAGAAAGAAGTATAAAATCTACAAGACAGAAAAGAAGAAATGGTAGCCATTCACAAGCAACTACCAAACACATAAAAAGCTCTGACCATGATAAGTTTAGAAAAATTCATCCTGAGCCACATGCCTGAGCTAGCCCTTCTATTTGCGATAGTCAGGGAGAGCTGTGAGCAAAGGAAAGAGCATTGGATTGCAGCTGGGAGGGGAGAGGAAGCTGTCAGGAGATCTGGATTCAAGTCTAAGCTCTGCCACCTAATGGGTAGTCTTGTATAAATCCTTTATCCTCATATGATTTCAGTTTCTTCATCTATATAGTAGCTCTTTTGTACATGTTGGTCTCTTGTATTTCTAAAAGTGTATGAAAAGCTGGTAGATTTTTTTTTTAAGATTTTATTTATTTATTTGACAGAGAGAGACACAGCGAGAGAGGGAACACAAGCAGGGGGAGTGGGAGAGGGAGAAGCAGGCCTCCCGCTGAGCAGGGAGCCCGATGTGGGGCTTGATCCCAGGACCCTGGGATCATGACCTGAGCTGAAGGCAGACGCTTAACGACTGAGCCACCCAGGTGCCCCAAGCTGGTAGATTTTTAATGACAGAGATGACGGAGCAGGAACTATTCCAGGTGGAAAGAGAGTGACAGTATTTAAGGAACAAAAGGAAAATAATGCAAAACTTGAACACTGAAATCTTCACAGTAAGTCAGTAGGCTCCATAAAATAATGATGAAGGTGATCCAAGGATGACTATCTGTGTCTTCCCTTAGTAAACTATGGCCTGTCTCTGTATCCTCAGTGCTAGTGTGATGCCTAATATAAAAGGAGAGGGGTGGGGGGAAGGAAGGAAGGAAGCAAGTTAGCCTGTTCAGGAAGTCCTCTCAACAGGTGCCACATTTTGTGGCAGAGATCCCTGTATTTAATGGCCTTTCATATCTGCAACAGTCTGTTTTAAAACAGAGCTGTTTACTTAGAATGCTTTTATTATCAACTATATTTGTGTTCAAAGGGCTTCCAGCTGTGGTAGCTTTTAGAAGGTCCCTTTGTTGTGTGTACATAGTGTCATAACATGTCATTTCTGCCCAGCCAGTTGATTTCATTGACTCAGATGGGGCTGCTTTGTGGATGAGCTGTCTTCTTCCTTCTTAATTTTTACTGCAGACAATAAATATTTTATGCATGGAAAGACAATTTATTTATTCAACAAATGCTTATTAAACACCTCCCCAAAACTAGGCAATGTGTGAAACACTTGGAATATAGAGGTGTATAATATAGGCAAGGTCCCTGCCTTTACGATGCTTACAGTGTCATGGGGGAATCTTACATTAAGTAAATGATTATATGATAATTAATTAATTGCAATTGTGATAAATGTTTTAAAGGGAAAGTACAGAATGTTACAAGAGAAACTTAAACTAATTTGGAGGGCCAGGGTCAAGAAAGTAATGTAAAATTAAAATTTTAGACATCTTAAGTGTTTCTCCATTTGAAATATAGAAAGATAAGATTATTCCCATAGGTTATACTGATTGTATTAGGGATTTCTGAATTTGGAAAGATAGACTTGTCCACAGAGGCATAAAATCCTTAGAAATCCAATCCTTTAATTTAATAAATGACTGAAAAGGGAGACATTATTTATCCTAGAACACACAGCTTGCTACTGGCAGGGATTGGACTTAAACACAGATCTGCTAATCCCCGCCCCCCCCGCCCTGATTACCTCTCCTCAGTGACTTAAAAAAATAAAGACATTATATATCAAATATAGATCAACCATGGCCAAATGAACTATTAAGTGGCCATGGTGTACAAACTTGGATATTGAATGGAAGAAGGAATTCAAAGTAATGAATTAAGCAAATGCTAATATAAATAGAAATCACAAAATACACCTTATCAGGCTGATTGTATCTGGTCACAGTAAAACCTAATGTATATACCAAAGTGGGAAATACCCAGCTGGAATTAGTGAAAATATATTTAAAGGTATATGCTTCTATTTCTCTAAAATATAAATACTAATGGCTTAGTACCAAACTAAATAGATGTTTTTAAAACCTATTTTTATGGGCGCCTGGGTGGCTCAGTCGTTAAGCGTCTGCCTTCGGCTCAGGTCATGATCCCAGGGTCCTGGGATCAAGTCCCACATCGGGCTCCCTGCTCAGCAGGAAGCCTGCTTCTCCCTCTCCCACTCCCCCTGCTTGTGTTCCTGCTCTCGCTATCTCTCTCTGTGTCAAATAAATAAAATCTTTTAAAAAAATAAATAAATAAAAATAAAACCTATTTTTATTCATGTGTAATATTATATGACATGTAAATTATCCTTGAATGCTTTGCAGCCTGAGTGGTCTCTCAGGTAGTTAAATATTATTCCTGAAACTGTGTTCCACCATGTAATTCACATAGCATACCCTTTCATCATAGATAATATAGCAATTAGCTTTAGGCCAGCAACTTATAATTCTTCCAGATTTTTTATTTAAAAGATTGGGAATCAGTGAAATGTTACTATTTATATCAGAGATTTTGGAATTAGTTGAATCATTGAAACTAAAAGGAGATTGAGACTTCAGAGAGAAGGCCAGTCTTGAATAGGTATCAGTGAGAGCACCTAAGTATATACTGACTTGGGGAGCCAAAAACTTAGAAAGTACTAAGTTAAACCATATGAAATTTCCATTTTTAGAGGTCAAAAACAGTCAAATATTGGTGACTTTATATGATTCGCTCAGCTATTACACAAAATGGCCCAAAAGGGAACCTATATTCTAATGTCAACAGGTGTGGCTATTTATTAAATTTCAGTACATGTACATTGGCTATACTTCAGAATTTAACAAATGAGAAATTCTGGTAGTTGCATGAACTTTTAATTTCATATGAAGTAACGATTTAAATGTAGGTAGATGACACAATCACTTCAGAAGCTAAAAATGTTTTAAAAGATCTCCAACTTGGATAACTGCTAAGTCATCCACACTTCATGAGTGTGAGCGTTGTGGGGAATACTTAGTTCAATAACCAAGCTTCACTGGTGTGATGTGGACTGTAGTTAACCAGGGTATTTTGCTTTCAGCTGCTGCTTATGCTGACCAGAGGCTTACTTTCTAGTCCTTTACTCTCTCCCAGTCCTTAGCCCCAGTGGTGACAGTCTCCAAGTTTATCTTAGAAAAATCAGGAGAAAAGGGGAAGGGAACTAATCATTGTAAAAATGAACTGTCAGGTGCTTTGCAAGACAGTTTATATATTATTGCATTTAATTCTCACAACAACCCTATAAAACAAATACTATTTCTATTTTACAGTTGAAGAAACTGAGATCCAGAGAGGTTAAATAACTTGCCCAAGGTCACACAGTTTATAAGTGGTAGAGCTAGGCTCCAGACATTGTTATTTCACTATCTGCTGTGCTGCTCTTCTTGCTTGTTTGCTTATTTCTAACTTATATACTTTAGAAGTGCCTTATTTAATTCTAATAAATTCACACAGGAGTAGACAAGGGGATTATCATTGTTTTCTTCTATTAAAAAAGTAATATAGTAAAACACATTTGAATCTTTTCCTTTCTTCTAAGGATGAACGTGAAGCCAGAGAAAATGTGAAGAGAGAGCAAGATGAGGCCTATCGCCTTTCACTTGAGGCTGACAGAGCAAAGGTAGGTTTGGTCAAAGGACTTCTGAGATAAAGAACTCAATCCTAAATAGTCTTTTATTATTTAATTGCCAGTCCTTTTGTCACTTTGATCCCTAAGAATGTTGGGTTTGCAATGGAGTAAGCTAGATTCAATTAACAGAATATAATTCTACCCTTGGTTCTTAAAGCATGGTTCATTTGACAACAAAAAGTTTTTTAAGAATCATGAAATATGAAAACAAAAATGGGCCTAATATTTATTTTCCTTGTGTTTTAATCAGTCTGTGGTAAAAACCTAGCAATGTTTTAAAAGCTCTTCATGTGATTTCTACTGTGCAATCAGGGTTGAGAACACTGAGAACCATTAATTTATTTAATATTTCTTGAGTACCTACTTCTCTACTGGGCATTGAAGGAGAGGGAAATGAATAAGCCACAGTTTCTGCCCTCAAAAGAAGGCTCACAATATGGTGTAGAATAGATTAACTCAAAAACACAGTTAGCTATAATACTTACGCAAGGGTCCTAAAAGTCATAAGGGAAGCCCTGAGTTTTGTGAGAGATTAGTGAACAGGAGTTTCAGTGGAAAGTCTGTTCCAGCTTTTCTGGAGAGCTAATAAGTGGGAATCTATTGGAGAGGGTTTCATGAAAGAGGTTGTATATGTGTACTAAATAGAAAAAAGGGGTAGGAGACAAGAGGTGGTATATGCTAGCAGCAAGGAGCCAGAAAGCATGGGTGCATGATAGAAGCTGATGTGACTAGAGCTTTATATTTGGGTACAGGAGAAATAGCAGAAAAGACCAGAAAGGAAGACCAGGGAAAGGTCTTCTGATGGATCTTGAATGCCACACTACCCAGAACTACGCAGGTGTTTGTATGGGTACTCAACATGAGCTGAGAGCTATGCTTTGTTGTTGCTTCCATTTCCATTCTTGTTCCAGAAAAAAACATTTCTATTATCACAGTGCTGGGAGTGAGCTCTTTTTTTTTTCTTCTCCTTTTTAAGTCAACCAGTGTTTATTGAGTGCTGGCTTCCTTTCTCTTTCATTGACAGAGGGAAGCTCATGAGAGAGAGATGGCAGAACAGTTTCGTTTGGAGCAGATTCGCAAAGAACAAGAAGAGGAACGTGAGGTAGGCATAATTTCAAGTAACATTATTCAAAAGCTAGGTTTATTTCCACTGCAGTTGATACTGAGGCTGTTAATTTCTTATGACTTCTTTCCACCTTTTCCAGACTCATTTTAGTATGGAAAACCTAACCTTTCCTTAAAAGAATCATTCCTGCTCTCTTGTGTGGAACTCTTAGAAAGCTTGACCTTGTACTAGATTCATGGTTTTCTGTTGTTTTCAATTGCTTTTCCCTTTTCTTGCATGACCAGTGCTCGCATCCCTCTTGGATATTGTTTCATCCCAAGAATACAAAGACTGTATTTTCTGCCCTTTCCCAGTCTTCATTTTCCCCACCAAAAAACACTGTGAATTACTTCTGTGACATCTTGCACTGGGCCCCTATGTATGGGAAATCCATTTAACATGGTTTATTTTTACCCCCAAGTTCATGTCATGTTCATAATAATAGAATTTTTCATTCACTCATCTTGCAAATATTTTTTTGAATACTTAGTACATCCCAAAATCTGTTAGGGGGTAGGGATACAGATGTGGGCCATCCCCACCAGGAGTTCATAGTCTTCTAAAAATAGAATTACAAAACTATGTGTAAAAGTTGTAATAGAGATTTGCCTAAAATGCAGTGGGAACAAAGAGAAGGGGTGTCACAAAAACAGATTTTTAGAACTTTTTTGAGACATGGGATTAATAGCAAGATTTACTTATAAAAAGAGAAAGCCATCTAACAAGTGATGGAAAGGCCCGAAGGGCCCTAACTTGAGCTGAGGAAAACTCTATTAGTCATCATTCCCGGTCAGAGGATGTTACCTAGTACTTACTCAATATATGTTTTTTGAACAAGAACTATGCTAAACACTGAAAGAGAAACAGAAGATAATAAAACAGTTTCTGCCTGCAAGAAGAGATTGCATCTTGTAGGGAAGATGCAGCATGTCTACAAGTAACAGCAAATCAAGGAAAAACTGTGCCAAATAACATAGAAGTAAGAGCAAAATACTTAGAGAGCTCATTGGCAAGGTAAAAATCTGTTAAGCTTTGAGAAACAGACCACACTATAGAAGAAGTGATATTTGAGTCAGGTCTTGAAAGATGTGTAATATTTCACAGTTTGGAAATCAAAGTTTACTCATCTTCATACACATTACTGAGTGCCTATCACATATGGACAAGATACTGTGCCTGACAAACCCTGGTCTCTGTACACTGAGGACTCTCAGTAACGGGGGGTAGAAAATATTTTACTGAACATCTTCTGTGTATCAAGTACTTTTCTAGCTGCTTTACATATGCTTACTCATTGACCATTAAAACAAGCTACAAGGTTAGAGACTTCTTTACAAGTGAGAAAACTGAAGCTCATTGAAAAGTCACACATAGAAATGGAAAAACAGCTGAGATTCTCACCTAGGTCTTTATTGGTCTAAAGTGCATGCTCTTTCACTTACTCCATTCCAGTACAAGGTCATATATCATTCTGTGTGTCTATAGGAATCATGTTTGCAGAGTTTTACAAAAGTTAAGAGACAGATTTGTCATTATGCTTTTAGGCTATTTCAAGAAATATAGTTTAAAAATTTAGGACTCGTTCTTTCCTGTTCTTTCACAATGCACATGCTGTCTCTCAATACTGTATCTTCAACCATATACTTGATAAATGTCAAGTGTACTCAATTAACTGCATGTTCTGGATCTAGAGCTTGATGGTACATGTACTTTCTTCTGATGATTTACCTTTTTTACCCTGGGCTAAAATTTTTTCTCTTTCCCAATACAGATAAAGCCTGTTCTCTCATAGAAGACCCCATAAACATCCTTTAGCATACCTCAATATATATGTTCCCGCTGTAAACATGTGAGAGGGTGGGGCACAGAGGGAGGGAGAACAAGTCATGTTTTGCAACTAGTCGTTATTATACTTATCAGTCCAAAAAAACCAAGTTCAGGTAGTGCTCCAGAGAGTCACAAATAAAGACTCTTATAAATCCCACCATTAAGAAACAATTTATCTTCTGTGTATCTTGATTTAATTAAGTCTTATCCAAACTTATTTGACCCTTTTCTTCGTGGAGCACCAGTTAACATATTTCAGCACACTCATGTACAACAAACAGTTCTTTGGGAAAGCTGGTATTGTGCAACCTCTGAAGAAACTGAAACTCAGGAAGATTATACAGTTTGCCTATGGTCACCAAACTGGTTGGACACATAATCTGGACTAGAAGCCTGGTCACCTGACTTTTCACAGTAATACTGCCTCTCCTTCTAACCAGAAATCCTAACCCATATAATTGTATTGAAAAACAAGAATGGTTTTATTATCTTAATTATCTCTAGTATTTCAAAATCCTTTGGAAAGGTGGAAGTATTGTGTAGTCAGATCACCTTGGTTACAGGGAAATTCCTTAGTGGTTGGTCTCACTTTGTTGTAGTGAAATCAGTAAATTAAAGTCCTAGAAGAAAACAAAATCTTCATGATCTTGAGTTAAGCCAAGATTTCTTAGATCTGACACCAAAAGTATAATCCATAAAATAACAAGTGTCTAAATTAGACTAAATCAAAATTAAGAACTTCTACTGTTCAAAAGACACTGTTAAGAAATTGAAAAGACTGGGGCGCCTGGGTGGCTCAGACGGTTAAGCATCTGCCTTCGGCTCAGGTCATGATCCCAAGGTCCTGGGATCGAGCCCCACATTGGGCTCCCTGCTGAGCAGGGAGCCTGCTTCTCCCTCTCCCTCTGTCTGCTGCTTACCCTGCTTGTACACTCACTCTCTCTGTCAAAAATAAATAAAATCTTTAAAATAAAAAAAAAGAAATTGAAAAGACAAGCCACAGACTGAGAAAATCATATATCTATTGTCCAGAATACATAATGAACTGTTAACATTCAATAATAAAACAAATAACCCAAATTTTTTAATGGGCAAAATATTTAAACAGACACTTCATCAAAGAAGATCTACACAAGGGCAAATAAGCACGTGAAAAGATGCTTAACATTATTAGTCATTAGGGAAATGCAAATTAAAACCATAATAGGTACACACCAATTAGATGGCTTTTTGAAAGAAAAAACTACTGGCAAAGATGAAGAACAACTGGAACTCTTATATATTAATGATGACAGTCATTAATGATAGCACATTCATTTTGGAAAATAATTTGGCACTTTGTTTTAAAGTTAAATATATACATACCATATGACCAAGCAGTCAGGCTTCTGGGTATTTACACAGGTGAAATGAAAGTTAACAGTAAAATTTAGGTTCACACAAAAATCTGTGCATAAACATTTATAGTCACTTTATTTGTAGTCACCAAAAACTGGAAACAACTCAAGTGTCCCCCAACTGGAGAAGGAGTAATCAAACTGGTATATCTATTTATACAATGGAATACCACTTAGCAATAAGTAAGAATGAACTACTGATACAGTCAATAATATGGATGAATTTCAAATGCATTACACTAAATGAAGGAAGCCATTTATATGACATTTATATAACATTCTAGAAAAGGTAGAACTGGGGACAGAAAACAGATTGAAGTTGCCAGGGGCTAGGAATGAGGGAATTGCAGCGGGGGGTGGGGTGGGGGGGTGACAGAACTGTTCTTTACCTTGATTGATGATGATATGCATTTATCAAAACTCACAGAACTATACATTTAGAGGGATGGGTTTTACTTTATTTATGTTATACCTCAATTTTAAAATGGGAAAAAAATCATTCTCTGGGCTACTCAAAGCCATGTATGATTTACTCACCCCTCTCCTTTGATTCCTCTCTAACCACCTCCATCCCCCTCTTCTGATCTTTCTGCTCCAGCCACATTATCCTCAGTCAAGCCAGACACCAGGGCTTGGCAGTTACTGTGACTTCTGCCTGTAATACTTCTCTCTGATCTAAATGTCCATGTGACTCCCTCTCTCTTCTAGGTGTTTTCTCGCTGGCCTACAGTTTTTTGCTTATTGAGGTTTACAGAGTTGTTGGTTTGTTTTATGTGTGTGTGGTTTTTTTTTTAAGATTTATTTATTTTAGAGAGAGAGAGAGAGGGAGAGTGTGTGCTCCTGGAGGAAGGAGCAGAGGGAGAGAATCTCAAGCAAACTCCCTACTGAGTGTGGGGCTCAATGCAGGGCTCATCGGTCGAGGAGCTCGATCTCCCCACCCGTGAGATCATGACCTGAGCCAAACCCAGGTGTTGGAGGCTTAACCAACTGAGCCACCCAGGCACCCCAAGCTTACGGAGTTTATAGTTGTACCCTTCCCTCCTTTCTACCAGCCTCCCTGCACTGTTTCCATAGCACTCATCACTTTGTGACAAACTGTACATTTTCCTATGTGTGTATTTGTTGTCTTTCTTCCACCCTACTAAAATATCGCCTCCATGTAAGCAGAATTTTTTTTTTTATCTATTTTGTTCACTGATATTTTCCTATCATATAGAACAATGCCCGGCACATAGGAGGTGCTCAGTAAGAATTCATGGAATTAATAGCTGTTAGCTTTAGCCTATTTCAAACTCTGCCTCAACCAGCTATAAACTGTTACTTGATGGGTACTCGTAGAAGCCTAGAAGATAATATGTGCATGCATGTATTTATGTATTTGTATATGTATGTGTGTAAATTAAGTCAGTCCTTGATTTTTATTGTAAGAGAGTGGTGTGAGTATATATTATTTTTCCTGTTTAAAAAAATATAATTGTGTAGAAACTATCTTTTCTGGGTGTCTACCTTTACTACCAAATTTCACTTCCAAGAAGTCCCCATTTCTCATCCCTCAGATGTGAATGTTTTGAGTATTCATATTTTTTAGTAAAACAAAAAGTCCAAGGTCAATTTTTATTTCCAACTTATACTAGGTTTCCTTGCTTTGTTACAAACCTAAAATGATGCAAATAAAAAATTATATTTGTTGAGCAAACCAAATTGAAGTTTAACAATGGTGTTTATACTATGACTGCTATTCAAGTGTAGGTGTCCTTTATGTCATTGTTTTATAACAATGTTTACTTATATGAGGCCTTTGTTTTTAGCCAGTATATTTGAAACTGAGCTACTGATGTATGTTTGTTCTTTTTTACCGGTAAAACTTGGGTATTCAGATCCCAAGGTTGCCAACTTACCTAATATCTCTTCATTGTTTTCCACATTGGGACCACTGGTGTGGGATATCTGAGGTCTGTTTTCATTCTGGGGAAAAGCTCTAGAGACTGGGTGCATTGAGGAAGCGGATAATGTCTGCACAATGAGTGGGGTAATGAGCTACTGTTGTTTATTCTTCTCTAGTATAATTGGTTGAGTTCAGACAATAATGTAGCATCTGTTGTTATACTGTGCAGGGAAATGTCAAAATAGAAAGCAAGCAGACAGGTGGATTAAAGGGAGAACAGGAGGAGAAACCAGGAAATACCATATTAAGTTCTGATTTAAAGTAGGTGCAGAGGGATTATAATAATGATAATGATAACAACACCAATAACAACTGTCATCTGTTGAGCACAATATTACATCATGAGGTTCCATGCTAGGGACTTACTGAGTGCTGGCTATGTGTTAGCACTTGCTAAATGTTTTATAAACATTACTGCATTTTATACAAAAACCTTTTTGAGAAAGGTATTATCAGCCCTATTTCTTCTATGGGGTAACTGAAGTTCATAAAGACTGTCATATGCCTAATGGCCAAGATTTGACCCTCTGTCTGTCATACCCAAAGCCTATTTCCTAGCCATACATCACATTTAATTATTAAAGTTTTTTAAACTGCAGATAGTGGGGCGCCTGGGTGGCTCAGTCGTTAAGCATCTGCCTTCGGCTCAGGTCATGATCCCAGGGTCCTGGGATCGAGCCCCGCATCGGGCTCCCTGCTCAGCGGGAAGCCTGCTTCTCCCTCTCCCACTCCCCCTTGCTTGTGTTCCCTCTCTCGCTGTGTCTCTCTCTGTCAAATAAATAAATAAAATCTTTAAATAAATAAATAAATAAACTGCAGATAGTGATTAAGGAAGATAATTTTTAGGAAGGGGACTAAAGGACTTCTGAGATGCTTGATCAGGGTGCCACTTACATAGGTATGTTCACTTCTGAAAATTTATCAAGTTCTACACTGTTGTACGCTATCTCTATACAATGCACTTTTTCATATACATGTTATATTTCAATAAAAACTTTAAAACAGTGACAAAGTGCATGACTTTGGACAAAAGATAAAGCATTGTACAATATAACAATGATTCAAGTTTTGTAAAAAAAAGTTTAAAATATATATGTTTATATAAAAATATGCACAAAAAATTGGTGGAGAGCGTGGTGATGAAAAAGTTTTAGAAAAAAATGGTGGTGATGGTAACACAACATTGTGAATGTACTTAATGCCACTAAATTGTACACTTAAAAATGGTTTAAAAAATTAATGGGTGTAAACACTCAAAGGATAGCAGTGGCTATCTCTCGATGGTGAATCTGGTAATTAATTGTAATGCTTTTCTTATCATTTATTTTTGCAATGATTATATACATTATTTTTATAATCAGGAAAAATATTTTTTAATCTCAAAGACAGTTTTTTTAAAGTTTTTATTTTAATTCCAGCTAACATACAGTGTTATATTAGTTTCAGGTGTACAGTATAGTGATTCAACAATTCCATACATCACCCAGTGCTCATCACGATAAGTGCCTTCCTTAATCCCCATCACCTATTTCACCCATCCCCCTGCCCACCTCCCCTCTGGTAACCATCAGTTTGTTCTCGATAATTTACAAGTCTGTTTTTTGGTTTGTCTCTCTCTTTTCTCTCATTTTTCCCTTTTGCTCATTTGTTTTGTTTCTTCAACTCCACATATGGGTGAAATCATACGGTATTTGTCTTTCTTTGACTGACTTATTTCACTTAGCATTATACTCTGTAGCTCCATCCATGTTGTTGCAAATGGCAAGATTTCACTCATGTTACTTGATTATAATAGTTGTAGGTTGGGGTGCCTGGGTGGCTCAGTCATTTAAGCCTCCAGCTCTTGATTTCGGCTAGGCTCCATGTTCAGCACAGAGTCTGCTTGTCCCTCTCCCTCTGCTCCTACCCCTGCTCATGCTCGCTTTCTTTCTCTTTCTCTCTCTCTCTCTTTCTCAAATAAATTAATTTAAAAAAATAGTTGTAGATCAATTGAGGGAATATTTTGTTTTTCTATTGATGACAAATTGGGAACATGAAGATGTCAAAGTAACCAGGCAAGAATATAACTGTGAGACTGAGCATGCTGATACCGGACTTACCTAAGGAGCCTCCTGGAGTACTAGAAACAAAAAGGTTTTCGTGAATTTCTGCCATAGATTCCTACATCAGAGACCTTCTAACTTCTAGTGGAGTATCTAACGGAATGTATCGTGAATGTGAAACAATGCAATATTATATGTTGAGAACCAGGAAACCTGGGCTCAAGCCCAGCTCTAATCATGAGATCTCTCAACAGTTTATTCCACCTATTTGAATCTGTATTTTTACCTGTGAAATGAAGAATTTGAGCCATCTCTAGGTCCGGAAATCTGGACTTGGCCAAATCCCACAGCAAGTTAGTGACAAGGCTAGAACTAAGACTATGGTCTCCTACCTCCAATAAACCTGATATTTTAATTTCTTTCCATTCCATTCCACTTTCTTTTTATTGTAGCAAAATACATATGATAGAAATTTGCCTTTGTAGCCATTTTTAAGTGTACAATTCAGTGGCATTAATTATATTCATAATGTCGTGCAGCCATCACCACTATTTCCAAAGATTTTCATCCTCCCAAGTGAATCTTTCCACTCCATTTTGATGTTAATATAATATCTAGTATTCTACAAACTCTTTAGTTATTTTGATTTGGGAAATCTGTGTTTTTCAAATATATTATTTACATGTGTGTCTTCTGTAAATGTTTCTAATAGCTTTAATTCATACCCTAGAAAGGAAGCAATTGGGTATTTGATACCTCTTTCCTCAATCACAAGCACCTGAGCCCTTCAGGAAAGAACAATTAAATTACATTTATTTTCTATGTGATTACCTATCAATTTAATAACACGTATCATCAAGGTGGGACTTATTTTAATTAATTGCTTATTGGGCTAATATTAAGAAAATGAAAAACATGATTCTATTGTCAAGCATCAGGCTTGGTTAATAAATGGACAGTAACTTTTTGATGGGTTTATACAAAGCAGCAGTTTTCTTCTAGGCTCTCCCTGCCCCACTCCCCACAGTCCTATCTATCACACACTTTGACACCTGGTTTTTGCCTTCTTTAGGCCATCCGGCTCTCCTTAGAGCAGGCCCTGCCTCCAGAGCCAAAGGAAGAAAATGCTGAACCCGTGAGCAAACTGCGGATCCGGACCCCCAGTGGCGAGTTCCTCGAGCGGCGATTCCTGGCCAGCAATAAGCTCCAGATTGTCTTTGATTTTGTAGCTTCCAAAGGATTTCCATGGGACGAGTTCAAGTTACTGAGTACCTTTCCTAGGAGAGACGTAAGTTCACATGCCTATTTTAGGAAATGTGTCCAGTGGGAGATATCCCATCATTAAGGCTGGACAAAATAGTCCAAGAAAAGTCCCATGGTACAGCCTACTACAAGACCATACACCTAGGAGTACTTTGTTCTGCACACCATTCTGTCCTCAGCCTTCGGAGAAGGTATGTCTTCCCAGGCCAACAGACTTGTGCCCAGGAGCCTATAGAAGAAATTAGGTACTAGGTCTTTCTTCCTTCCTAGCTATTTTCCCTATTCCACCATCCATATAGGCTTTCCCAAGATCTCATCTTTGTATACCTCAGAATAGATCTGAGAATTGTGTGCCTAACAGCTTAACAATTCAATCAGAATCAGTGATTATAGGTTCACTAAGACATGCTAAACCAAGAGTATTTTGTGATTTGATAGTTCTTACTATCCTGGAAAGTCACAGAGGATGACCTGTATTCACTGTGTTTCTGTATTTCAGCATGGTATTTGATAGTCTCTAATAGTATCCTGGGGCAAAGTAGAAAGATATAAATCTATAGCTAGTAGTTTCATTGCTTATTAAATGATGGTATCCAAAAAGTGTTGACTAAGTGATTATCCTCTCCCTAGAAGGAACCAAGAGGTTCTATATTTAATCCTTTATTACTCACCATGCTTACTGGAACTTACATGAAGACTTTATCAGATTTATAGATTATGAAAAATAAGATTCAAGAAAACCTTAAAATACTAAAACAATAGACAAAAATGAACCTATAAGAATTTTACAGAAATATTCAGAAATAGATTCCCACAGTAAATTTAGAGAATTAATTACTCACATTTGGGATGGAAAGACCATGCGTTATCAGAGGTTATGGTTGAATTGAGCTGAATATACATTATTGTGTTGTGGCTGCTAAGAAAATGCTAGCTGCGTTTCTGGAGGTATAATCCCGAGAGGATAACTTAATGGTTCTATTCAACTCTGTATTAAAATAAACTCACTCTCAAAGAATCCTTAGACTCCATTCTGAAGCCTGAAGAAAAAAAAAGCATGTCTAGAGCAGGGCTAGTGGGAAGACGAGGTAACTGGGAATCATATAATTTGAGGAACATTTCCTCTAGAGATGGAAAGGCCATGGGAGACCTGATTGTTGTCTTCAGCTACTTGAAGGCCTGCCATGAAAAAGAGGGATCTTACTTTGTGAGGCTCAAAGGACAGAACTGGGACCAATGATTTGAAAGTTACAGGAGGCAATTTTGGCCCAATATAAGAAAGTATTTTCTAAGGAGGGAATGAATATCTTGTATCATGAAGTAGTGGTTTTCCTGACATTGGAGATAACCAACACTACTAAATGATTCCTTTTCAGCAATACTAGACTTATGTGGAGAAGGATTCATTCCCGGTGTTCCTACTTTAAATAGGGTGGGGCTTAGACTAGCTTACCTCTAAGATACACAGTAAACTTAATAGTCTGTGATTCCATTTAATTGATCTAATATTTATGAGATCTAGTAACTTAGACTTCATCTAAAACACAAAACCAAGAATTTGATTAGGTTCATCTTAGTCCCTCACAGTGGCTGTCAGATTTGTGGAGTAGAGACAGAAGCCAGTGGTATGTGTTTAGCCCTACCACTCAGCCACAAGATTCCTGGGTGGGATGAGGATCCTACTACTTATGTCTAAGCCAAGGAAACTAGAATGGACCCTAGGTGCTGGCCATTGGCTCCTGTCTTACTAGCCCCGCCTACTGCTCCAAGCTCTTCCTCTTTGTTCACATATAACACACACAGACATGTTCAGGGAACACATGTGTGTACATGCTCTGTGTACTGCATAGCCAGGTAAGAAACTACTTTAATTCTGACACTGAAGTTAAACTCTAAATGTATAAACACTTAGGAAAGAGCCCCTAGCAAGGGGTTCAAGATCAGCCTGGTTCTCATACTTACTGTTCTATGATGAACATCTCTCTTAAAGAACTTATAAAACTTAGGAGCTAACTTAGTCTCTCCCAATTCTTGTTTTTTTGTTTGTTTGTTGTATTTAAGTATAATTAACATATAACTTTATATTAGTTTCAAGTGTACAACATAATAATTCAGTATTTGTGAACATTGTGAAATGATCGCCACAGTAAGTCTAGCTAATATCCGTCACCATACATATTTATAAATTTTTTTTCCCTTGTGATGAGAACTTCTAAGATCCCAACCCTGGGTTTTAAGGCACTCCCCTTCTGGGCCTTTCATTTGAAAATGAAAGTACTAGAAGAGATAGAATCTAAGGACTTTGCTGGCATTTAAAATTAAACTTTATTTTCTTTCAAATTAATTTTTAAACCTGATTACTGGAGGTAGGGTGCGGGGGGAAAAATCTCTAAAGAAGCTGGATTTTATGGTCAGTATTAGTGACCTCTTCTCACAAGGCAGAAATGTAGACTGTACAAAGTTGTTGTTGCAAATAAGCAAGGGAACTGTGAAGTGAAATGCAGAAGGTTCTTGAGCCTGCTACCTACCCGCTTCAAGTTCTGCTGATCCAGCACTCAGCCTTTTCAGTGCAGACTGTGTTAACTGTGGATTTGCCCTAAATGGAGGATCAATCACCTAGTCTTAGAGAAAATGTACTCTTTTTTTTTTTAAAGAAGTGTTTTTGTTTCTTTTTTTGAGATTTTATTTATTTATTTGACAGAGACACAGTGAGAGAGGGAACACAAGCAGGGGGAATGGGAGAGGGAGAAGCAGGCCTCCCGCAGAGCAGGGGGCCCGATACGGGGCTCGATCCAGGACCCTGAGATCATGACCTGAGCCAAAGGCAGACGCTTAATGACTGAGCCACCCAGGCACCCCGAGAAAATGTACTCTTGATTTAAATCTCAATCATTCACCCTTTACACTGCTGAAGAACACTATTCAATCCGGTTAACAGTATCTTCTCCCAGTGACCCTTTCACACCTGATCCCATTTCTACCTCAAACCCTATCCCAAGGCCAGTTTATTTTATTTTATTTTTTTAAAGATTTTATTTATTTATTTGACAGAGAGAGACACAGCGAGAGAGGGAACACAGGCAGGGGGAGTGGAAGAGGGTGAAGCAGCCTTCCCGCTGAGCAGGGAGCCCGATGCAGGGCTCGATCTCAGGACCCTGCGATCGTGACCTGAGCCGAAGGCAGACGCTTAATGACTGAGCCACCCAGGTGCCCCCCAAAGCAGTTTAGATCAAGTTTGTCCCAGTTTCCCAGAGGAAAAGTCTAACCAGAGGCTTGCTTCTCTAGGAGGAATCAAGAGCTTCCCAATATCCATCACAGGTCCATTTTATGGTCCTTGGTCAACCTGATATTATCTGCACAGAGTGGTTTTTCTAAAGCCCTATTCTGATCATTCCCTTTGTTGTTTAAAAACTCATTAATAGGGGCATCTGGGTGGCTCAGTCGTTAAACGTCTGCCTTTGGCTCAGGTCATGATCCCAGGGTCCTGGGATCAAGCCCTGCATCGGGCTCCCTGCTCGGCAGGAAGCCTGCTTCTCCCTCTCCCACTCCCCCTGCTTTGTATTCCCTCTCTCGCCGTCTCTCTCTGTCAAATAAATAAATAAAATATTTTTAAAAATAAAAATAAATAAAAACTCATTAAAAGCTCCTTATAGCCCTAGGATGAGGATAGACCCCTTAGAATGTTTTTCAAAAACTCTTCACAGTCATACCTACCTTTCCCACTTTAAGTTCTGCCTCTCATTACGTGTTTCTATCACCAGGAGATAAGAGATTGCTCACTATTCATGGAAGACACAAAAGATTCTCATGCCTCTGTGCTCTTGAACTGTGTTCTCTCTTCCTTGAATATCCACCCTCCCCACTTTTCCTGGCCTGTTTGACCTCATCTTTTTTTTTTTTAATTTTTTATTGTTATGTTAATCACCGTAGATTACATCATTAGTTTTAGATGTATTGTTCCATGATTCATTGTTTGTGCAGAACACCCAGTGCTCCATGCAGAATGTGCCCTCTTTAATACCCATCACCAGGCTAACCCATCCTCCCACCCCCCTCCCCTCTAGAACCCTCAGTTTGTTTTTCAGAGTCCATCGTCTCTCATGGTTCGTCTCCCCCTCCGATTTCCCCCCCTTCATTCTTCCCCTCCTGCTATCTTCTTTTTTTTTCTTTCTTAACATATATTGCATTATTTGTTTCAGAGGTACAGATCTGAGATTCAACAGTCTTGCACAATTCACAGCGCTTACCAGAGCACATACCCTCCCCAGTGTCTATCACCCAGTCACCCCATTCCTCCCACCCCACCCCCCACTCCAGCAACCCTCAGTTTGTTTCCTGAGATTAAGAATTCCTCATATCAGTGAGGTCATATGATACATTGACCTCATCTTTTAATGCCCAGCTCAAATGTCATCCCCTCTCAGAAGCCCTCCCCTCCTCCCAAGCTCCTCACCTATGTACCCATTGCAGTTTGTACATTCCTCTGTCATAGCACTTGTTCTGTTGTTCTATAATTTTTTACAAAGGCTGTCCATATCATGTTCATGTCTACCTCCCCTGAAGTTCCCATCATGGTACCTCACACATAAGTATTTAGTTACTGTTGTCAAATGGTAATGATCTCCAGTCTGACCTAAATCTCTGATTCCAGAGTGACCTAGAGAAGCTGTTCCAAATGAGAACAGAAGCCCTAGGCCCACCCAGATTCCAGACCCAGACCTAAACCCAGAAAGCCCACCCAGGACTCCTTAGACCTCCTAGAGTCACGGGTAGGATGAGAGTTAATGGCCCTTCATCCTTGTCTGAATGCTCTTTCAAGTCAAATGACTAGTGTTTTTGCAAGGCTATTCTGTTAACAGCCATCTGTGTCTGCAAGGATTAGGATCTAATTTGTAAAAGTCATCTTAAATTACAACCAAACTAAAGACTGTTAAAAAGCACATCTTAAGACTTTGCCTCTTTAATAACAAATAACGTAAGACTTAACTCTTATTGTGTCTTCAGCCTTTTCTCCACAAAGCAGAGACTGATTTCTCACCATAGGACCTGGTAAACGTTCTTCTGCACCCCCACCCCGCAATCAAAACAATACTTCATGTTAAGATTTCCCAGCTGTCAGGGGCGCCTGGGTGGCTCAGTCGTTAAGCGTCTGCCTTTGGCTCAGGTCGTGATCCCGGGGTCCTGGGATCGAGCCCCGCATCAGGCTCCCTGCTCAGCAGGAAGCCTGCTTCTCCCTCCCCACCCTGCTAGTGCTATCTCTCTCTCTCAAATAAATAAAATCTTAAAAAAAAAAAAAAAAAAAAGATTTCCCAGCTGTCCAACTATTTACCAAATGTCTGGTGGGTATACCACTGAACTGAGCACTGTGGGACAACCAAAATAGCAGCAGACACAGGCCTTCCTCAGAAAAGCTGATTGTCAGGGTGCTGGGAACATTGAGTGACTTGATTTTTGCTGTTGCTGTTATTGTTGTTGTTGTTGTTTTGCTGTCTGTTTTGCTAGTAACAGTTACCAAGAGAAGAAGTATTCACTACCAGAGCTTTGGCCGTTAAGCT
Organism: Halichoerus grypus; assembly: GCF_964656455.1. NCBI lineage: Eukaryota > Metazoa > Chordata > Mammalia > Carnivora > Phocidae > Halichoerus > Halichoerus grypus. The sequence continues at coordinate 148,312,172 of NC_135716.1, forward strand.
CTACCTCTTGGATGTGTTAGAGCCATGTGAACATCAGTGGCCCATTTGCTTACTTGGGCATTGAGAGGTAGTTGGTATTGAAGTAGTTGAGTCCTAAAGTTGAGGAGTGATCCTAACCCCTACTTCCCCTGCCTCAGAGTCAGAGTAAGGGGCCCCTGACAGCTTCCCGGTTCCCCTTTGGACTTACTGGGCACTGGCCCCGTGCCACTCAGTGTGAGGATGTCAGCATCCCCCAACCTTCCTTTTCCCTTTTCTCTCCTTTCCCACCCCTTCCCTTCTTTCCAGTCCCATTTTATCCTTTTTATTCTCTTTCCTTCTTTCCACTCTTCCCTCCTCCTTATCTTTTTATCCCTCTTTCCCCTTCCTGCCTCCTCTGTTTTCCTTCTTTTGTCTACTCCTATCCATATCACTCAGAGAAGCTCCATCTGCAACTGGAAAGTGTGGTCTTCTGTTTATAACATGACTAGGGAGTACTGTGGAAGGAGGATGGTAATGGCAGATTAGCTTCAGGACTAGTGAGTGCCCTGTGTGTCTTGTCACTTATGTAATCACACAGCCCTCATTCTTGCCCCCAAGAACATGTCTTCCTCCAGATCTATAGATGTGAACCCACTCCCCCCAAGCAGACAAACATGCATGCATCCCAAAATACAATATAAGACACTTTATGTTCTAAAAGTAACGAATATATTCCTATTTTTCTCCTGCTTTCTAGTTTTTTCCCCCTCCATAACAATAGCTTATCATTTTTTTCTTTCTCCCTCTATGTTTAGAGGAAATGTATAAACAAGCTTCTAGCAGGGTTTTTCACAGAGTGAAAGGACCTCAGTAAATGTTTGTTTAAATTAACTGGAGGGAAAGCCTTACAAATTTAGAGTATGTGGATTCCTTCCTCTGTCACCCATCCACCTTTATTACATTAAGCACTAAGCTCAGCACTGGGAACACAGTGCTGAGAAAAATGACATAATTCTTACCCTTGTAGAACTTACAGTCTGTATCCACAAACTGCTGTTGGATGATGTTTGACTTTATCAATAACACAAGGATATCCAATTTGCCACCATAAGGAAATATAAGTAGTTTAATTTGTACTTCATTCATGTATTTGTTCTTCCGTATGGCAAAACATTTGCTGAGCAGCCACTCTACCAACCTCCATACCAGACGCTAATGATACAGAAATAAAAGATATTGTTACTGACCTCGAAGAGTTCACATCTAGTGAAAACACATTTAAAACAAATTGCATTATAAATTATACCCATAGTTGGAAGGATAAGTAATTTCAGCCTGCAGTGGTAAGGGAAGGCATTATAAAGGAAATGAATTTGACCTGAGCCTTGCACAGAGAGATGTTGGGTGAGTGGAAACAGAATAGCATAGTTAAAAATAAAAGTTTTGGTTGTAGTTAGACCTATATCTGAATCCCACTCCATCAGATACCTGCTCTATGACACTGGGCAACTTACTTGGCCGTGCTGAATGTTTATCTCTTCACTTTTCTTTATTTGAAAGAAAAATAATAACATCTAGCTCAGAGAGTTGTTGTAAGAATTAAATAAGTGAATGTAAACTACTATGTCCCTACCACATAGTGAACAGTATCTGCTATAATTATCTTAAGTGAAGAGAGGCAGAAGAGGTGGGAAAAGCTTATAGCTAAAGAAAGCATGGTAGCAGTGAATTCTTTCTTTAGAGCAATGATGGATATTTATGTTAAAAAATACCCAAATGTTCTAAACCAGACAAAATAATGTGTCATTGGAATCATTGATATATTTGAAAGGAATCTCAGAGATACCAAGGCCAATGCTGTCATTTTACATATGGAGGAATCAAAGCATGATCAAATGATACACTTTACTTATGTCACATGATAAATAGCAGAGCCAGCATTAAAACCCAAGTTTTGTTATGGCCATTGCTTTTTAAGATCACTGGCTCCTTTTAAAACTCTGCTAATAGATTACAGAGCTCCACTTTAAAATTAGAGCAGTAGGACAATAAAACTAGAAGATCAACATTAGAGACCACATAGTAAATGCAATAAAATGCAGCTCCAAGCACCAATTTTTAAAATATTCTGTATTTCGATGACTTTCATATGTTAATGCCTCTAATATTGCAGTGAGATTGATTTTAAATTTATATTAGACTGTCTGATTTAAAAAAAAAGAGAAGAACCAGAAGGAAGAACTTTAATGCCATTGAACTACCTATATCTTAAAAGCTTTGTTTTCAAGATAAAGCAAGATGAAGCATCTAATCAGTGAGATACATGTTAAAGTTACCACTGCTGAGCTTGCTCCATTCCCTCCAGATATTTTAATATCACCACATCTAATTATTTGAGGTTTTCCAATATCCCTAAATGATCAAGATTTAGAGAATAAGAACAATGATTGTGGATGGAACACAACTAATATCTAGTCGGTCACAATATCAGTCTGCCTCTAAGCTTCTCTCAAATCTGTTCTTTTCCTCTCCTTTCCCACTGTCCCCACTGCTCACATCTTCATAGCTGGATTAAACCTATGGTTTCCTTCCCCTTGACTCCAGTCTTGTCTACCCCACCTCCCACCCATCCTCCCCACTGACTCCTGAGTTATTTTTCTGAAACATAAATTTGATGATATCTTATCTCCTTCCTGCTTAAAAGCCATCAGTGGTTCTAAAGGCTGACAGTCCAAACTCTTGACCAAAGCATACACAATCTCACACCATCTCCTCTTCCTGCTCAGTTCTTCTCCCTCCCTCCCATTACTTCCCCACCACATGCATCTCACTAGTAAGCCACAAAAACCTGCTTGACTGAAAGAAACCAAGAGATCGTACTCAGGTGCAAAATGCATTCACAGGGTTATCTCAGTCCTTTTCTTGTCAGCTTAGGGAGGTAGCAAGGCAGGCGGTATTAGTGTCAGTCAACAGATGGAGAAAATGAGGGCCTGGGGTGACATGGCTTGCTTGAGAGCATACATGCAGTTGATGACCATGGAGGACTAGAGCCCAAGCCTCTTAGTTGCTTTATTTTCAAAAGTGATGTTATAAGGAAAGATGTTTCTGGAGTATTTTGACCACAGGACACTTGCTTTATAGGTTGAAGTCATCTGGTAAACTGTTTACATAATATTTACAACAAAAGAAACTAGGTAACAAAAGATTTAAAAGAATAATATAGCTACTTCTTAAATAGGTCTTACAGGAAACTCTCATCTGGTATAGTAGCCCTCTAATTAAAGGGGAAAAAATACTCCTTCTAGCAAGGGTGATTTATATTTCTTCAGGTTATTTGTTTTGTTTAAGAAATGTATAATTTTCTAAATTATAAATTTTAGTAATGAAATGAAGCATCCTATGCCCTAACAATGCCTTACACACTAAATCAATCTGAAAAGTTTTTAAGTGTCTCTTAAATGATTGAGGAGATGGAATAGAGGGAAGGCAGTGATATAGAGGAAGGAACTTTGGACTGGGAATCAAAAAGGGTAGCTGGGCAACCTTGAACAAGGAACACCCCCTCTCTAAGTCTCAGTTTTCTTCTCTATAAATTAGAAGCAATAAATTCTGGCCTCTCCCAGGACCATAGCATGGCTCAAATAAGGCAATGTATATAAAAGTGTTTTGTAAACTGTGAGATACTGTCTAAATATGAAAAATGATGATCATGATGACTATCCAATAACCAAACATTCAGAATAAAAATTTTTTAATAATAGTATTTATTGAGGGTTTACTATACTAGGCACTATTCTCGGTGCCCTATATGCATTATCTCATTTAATCCTGAAAACACAGGGAAAGGGAAGGAAAAATAAAATAAGATGAAAATAGAGAGTGAGGCAAACTGTAAGAGATTCTTAACTCTAGGAAACAAACTGAGGGTTGCTGGAGGGGAGGTGGGTGGGGGAATGGGGTAACTGGTGATGGGCATTAAGGAGGACACTTGATGCAATGAGCACTGGGTGTTATATGCAACTGATGAATCACTAAATTCTACCCCTTAAACTAATAATACAGTATATGTTAACTAAATTGAATTTAAATAAAGAAAAGAAAACAAACAAAAACTATTCTGAAGGTGTAAATATCCTGTCCTCACTGAGATGGGGAAATTCGGGCACAAAAGAGGTTAAGTAACTTGCCCAATGTCATAGTAAATATCAGAACCAGATACAAACGTAAGTTTGTGACTCTGGGTCTGTGCTCCTAATCCCTATGCCATCATTTCTCCTGATTTATTCCAAAGGAAGGAATAAATTAGTGAGGTAGTTTATCATCTAGAAAAATACTTTAAATGTGTAAATGAAGCTCAGTTTTATACATTTGCAAAGATTTCGTCTTCTCTGATTTCTTCATATTGTCTTTGTAATTCCTATTATAGAGTCACAGCCAGATGTAGGTAAAGTATACACTTAGTTGTATTTCACACTCTGTTTACCAACAAACTTTTTTTTTATTATGTTATGTTAATCACCATACAGTACATCATTAGTTTTTGATGTAGTGTTCCATGATTCATTGTTTGCGTATAACACCCAGTGTTCCATTCAGTACGTGCCCTCTTTAATACCCATCACCAGGCTAACCAACAAACTTTTTATTTTTCGAGGCATGTGCTAAATGCCAAAGAATAAGGCATGGTCCTTGCCTTTGAGAATACCCTGGCTTCTCATACAAAAATAATCCTCATAATGCAGTTCATGCAATGGGTTCTAAGAGTAGTCAGACAAAAAGGGCAATAGAACTCAAAGTTGACCAAGATCCCTGCTGACCTGGGTGATCAGGAAAGGCTTTGTCCAGGAGGTAGCAGATGAACAAAACTTTGAGATGGATAGGATTTTTGTTGGACTGATAAGGGGACAACATTCTCCAGCAGCCAGGACAGCTTGAAGAAAGAAGCTAATGTTAGAAAGCACAAGGCATGGCTAGATGGTGGAGTGCAGTCTAGATTAGTTGAAAAATGGGACTTGTATAGTAAAGTTCTAGGAACGGGAACTGTATAAAATCTAGACTACCAGTCAAGGGAGCTTGGCTTTATTTCATATAAATTTGTTGAGCAAGGTAATGACATGGTCATCATGGTTATCATCAAAGTAAGATTACCCATACATTATTTCATATTTTATAAATTCACATTGCCTGGCACATTGTAGGTATTCAAGAAATGTCAGTCCTTTGATCTCTTCCCTTACTACCCTCATTATCTAGGTGATCTCATTCAGTCTTGTGGCTTTATATGTCATATATACAGTTAAAACTCCAGAAGTGTATATCTTCAGCCCAGGCTCTCCCCTGAACTCTGGATATTTGTACACACAACTGGCTATTCAGCACCTCCACCTTATGAGTAATTGGCATTTCAAATTAAACATAGTCAAAACTAGGGGCTCCTGAGCATCTGCCTTCGGCTCAGGTCATGATCCCAGGGACCTAGGATTGAGCTCCCTGCTCAGTGAGGAGCCTGCTTCTCCCTCTCCCTCTGCCACTCCCCCTGCTTATGTGCTCACTCACTCTCTCTCTATCAAATAAATAAATAAAATCTTTTAAAAAAATAAATAAACATAGTCAAAAATAAACTCTTGATTCCTACCCTCCCCTAAACCTGCTCCTCTTATAGTCTTCCTCAACTCATTAAATGACAACTTCATTCCTTTTTTTTTTCAGGCCAGAAACCTTGGAGTCATCCTTGACTCGTCTTTCATTTCTCCATCCAACTCATAAGCAAATTTTGTTGGTTTTACCTTCAAAATATATCCTAAGTCTACTTCTTACTGCCTCCACAACTAACCCTAGGCCAAGCCACTGTAATCTCTTGTCCAGATTATTGCAGTGGTATTAACTGGCCGCTTGGCCTCCACCCATGCAACTCCCCTACCCCCTTCAGTCTCCTTTTCTAAAAACCAGAGAGACTTTAAAATATATATATAAGGCAAATCACTTCTCAAAACCCTGTAATGGGAGTTCCAAGCTTTTAAAAGGCCCTCCCTGATGTGACTCCCTGGCATTTCTCTGACTCCACTCAATCTTTTCCAGTTACCTTGGCATGTTTGCTATTTGTGAAATACAACAAAACATTTTCTAACTTCAGGGCCTTGCATGTGCACTTTCTTCCTCTAGAAATCTGCATTGCTCATGTCCTTCCTTCAAGTCTCTGCTCAAATGTTGCCTTTTCATTGAGGCCTTTTTGACCAACCCCTGTAAAATAAGTCTTCCTTCCCTCCTTTCAGCTCCCACCTTTCTAACTGACAACACTTATGCTATCTACCATTTATTGAGTTCCCACTGTGGATTAGGCAGTTATACTATGCACTTTACAGGCGTGATCTAATTGAATCCTTACAACCAACTTATGAAGTTGATATTATCTTCACCTTATAGTTGAAAAAATGAAAGGCACAAAGAAGCAGATTTCAAACACATGTCCAAAATCTATTATATCAGGCAAATCTTATTCCCATTGTACAGATACAGGAACTGAAGCTTGTAAGTTAAGTGTTTTGTCCAAGATCACATAGCCAGGAAGTGGAAATTAAATATGAAGGTGCTGATTCTTTCCATTATATCTCACTGGCAGCCTAGAAAGATAAATTGACATGAAGAAAGACTGAAGCCAGAAGAATAGTCAAGGGATGTTGCAGGACTTAAAATGAGATTGATAAAAATGCAGCCAAGCAGGGGAAGATTAGAGAGATGCTTATACATAGTCTACTAATACCTGGAATAAGTATTTTGATAAATGGTTCCATAGTTTTCTCCTATCGTGTCTGAGTCAGAGAGATCTTGGTTCTAATGCTGGCACTTCCATCTGTTTGTTGAGTTACATTGAGTACATTATTTCTCGTTGCTATATTTTAGTTACTTCATCTTTCAAGTGTGGATAATGTCATGTGTCCTCACTAATATATTGTGATGATAAGATTAAAAGCGATAATGAAAACACTTGGCAAATGGCAGAGGCCCATGCTGCTTGATTTGGTAATGCGGAGTTCCTTTTATCCATTTCCAGCAAGTCACTGCTTTTGCCGTATCTCTAACCTTTAAGAAATAAGTTTTGACACACATTTCTCATTCCTAATATGAGGGTGACCTGCGTTTTGTCACTTGTGTTATAACAGACTCTTCCCTGGAAGGGAGTCCACTATTTATTGCAGTCTCCCTAGTATAGGAAAAATGTGTTCCAACTATTGGCAGTCAACAGAGAGCACAGTGATAAAAAGAACCTGTTACCAGGTGGACGTTGGGCAAGGCACACAACCTCTCTAAACTTGTTCCTTTGTCTGTACAAGGCAGATAATAATAGCTATGTATGAGGTGGTTGTAGAATTAAGAGAGGTGATGTGAGGGCAAGGACACAACACATGGTAGATGCTCAGGACATGTGATGCTTTAAAATGTGTAGACCTTGGGACACCTGGGTGGCTCATTCGGTTAAGCGTCTGCCTTTGGCTCGGGCCATGATCCCGGGGTCCTGGGATCGAGTCCGACATCGGGCTCCTTGCTCAGTGGGAAGCCTGCTTCTCCCTCTGCTTGCTGCTTCCCCTGCTTGTGCTCTCTCTCTGTCCCCCTCTCTCTCCAACAAATAAATAAATAAATAAATCTTAAAAAAATAAAATAAAATGTGTAGACCTTGTGCTTGGAAGAAATAATGTAGCTCACCAGCTGGACATGCCCCTGGGCAAATCTCTATGTGTAGAATGAAACCACACCATCTCGCTTTCAGCATATTTTCCTTTAAGGGAGCATTTTTTCTCCTCCTTCCTCCATGTTACTGTGGCCACAAAGCAGAGTACTCTTAGTTGAGATTGCATGGAAATAGGACTGAATACCAAAGAGGTTTGCAGTGAAATGTGTTGGTACAATTTCCTGCTTAGTTTCAAGATGAATTGGGTCTGAGCTTTCCAAAAGAGGGTGGATCTCTGATGTGAAAGTTTTATTTGAAATTTTTGTGGCTCAGCAGTGTCATATCAGGATACACACAAGAAGTACAATCTCCAGAAGGCATACATGGTCCGTGGAAACAAAATTTACGATTAATTGCTAGAGCACCCCAAACAGGACACGCATTAGGCCCAGTGTGTTAGTTCCCACTCATAGATTCTCAGTCAGTCCAAACAGTTTAGTTCAGCACTTGGTTTCAGAGGGACTGCCTAAGGCAAGCAATCTCAAATAGATTTGCTTGTCCAGGATACCAGGTCATCTGCCTCGTGAGTGTATATAACATCTGGAGGTGTTCTGTATGGAAGTGAAGGAGCTGGGACAACTGCCTTCTGTCTCTTAGTCACACTGTCATGTGTGATTGTAGACTCAGCAGTCAGTTTGAATTCAAAGCACTTGCAGGAGCTTAGAAAGCCAGCATGGGGAGTTTTCCTTCAGGAAGAGAGGAAAGTTTCCAGGAACAGTTTAGAAAAGCAAAGATTTTAATGCTTTCCTCCTCCCCCACCCCATGCCAGGGTTTTGTTTTTGTTTTTTCTCCTTTGTTACAAAGTCAGTATATTTCATTTAGCAATCATAGTTTTACTTTTTTTTTTTTTAATCATCCCCTACTCTCATCTAGACCTTTTCTCTGGAAGGATTGTATTTGCAAGAGGGACAAAAGATTTTTATAGAAAATCATTTTTACACAACTTCACCAGAAAGATACATCATATTTAGGAATTGGTCAGGTCAAAATACTGAATTACAAAAAATTTTCAAAATGGGTTTACATAACCTCCCACCCCTTTCATCCTGTTCGTTTTTCTGGTGAGCATCCTAGAAAAGATCAATCCCTTTTTGGGAACAGCAGCATTTAATAATCAGATTGTCTTTCTGAGGTGTGTATACCAGGAGAAAGGTGAGAAAAGTAGAGTTTATTAGTCTTTTGTTGCAAACTGCAACTAAGCTGGGAAGTTGAACACAAGTCAACAGCAGTGAGACATCTCCCAAAGGAAGTCAGGAGTCCAGTCTGTCAGGAATGGGCAGAGGGGTCACACTCCTTGTGGTGTGCCCTATCCCAACTTGTAGCTTTTGGCAGGAATCACAAATTAGGAATGCAGTCAGTCTCTATACCTAATATAAACCAATCAGCAGCTTGATTTTATTTTTTATTTTATTTTATTTTTTATTTATTTATTTGACAGAGAGAGACAAAGCAAGAGAAGGAACACAAGCAGGGGGAGGGAGAGAGGGAGAAGCAGGCTTCCCGCCAAGCAGGGAGCCCAATGCAGGGCTCCATCCCAGGACCCTGGGATCATGACCTGAGCCGAAGGCAGATGCTTAATGACTGAGCCACCCAGGCGCCCCAGCAGCTTGATTTTAGATGGTCCTACCAAAAAAACAAATCCTTTCCTAGAGGCATTTGTATGTGACTCAGATAGTACAGGCAATACTCATCATGTTTTCAAATTTCAGGCCCCACAGAGAGGTGTCCTAAATTTACAACAGTTCCAGGGTCAAAGTCATGTTCATTGAGCTTATGCTTGCTTTCAGTTCAGCACAGCACATTCTGATGCTGAAACAGCTCACAACAGACAGTGTCAGGTTTTTGTTTAGAGTCAGGTCTAGACAATTAGGATCTGTGGATTTAGGATTCCAAAAGAAGCCAGCAACTTTTCTTCAGCAGCAGCAAAGCCAAGATGCCACAAGACCAGGCAGCAGTGTTCTGAGTTCAAGTGACAAGCGAGGCTTTCCTAAGCCCTTTGGTATTGTCCAAACTTACCTACTCAGAAATATGCACACCACACAGGGAAATCAGCCTCTAAAGATCAGAGATCTGATTTTGTAAGAGCTCATTAGCAAACCAAAAACTGTTTTTAAAACTCCCAAGGTGTGTCTCTATCTGGAGACTGCCTCTATTTCCCATGTTATCTCCCTTTTTCTAGAGGCTTCAATAAGCAAAAATCTGGAGACATTTTCTATTTCCAGTACTCAGTTTAAATTTTAACCCACTCACCAGTGGGTGAATCAAGGAAGTAGTGTTCTACTAACACAATTTTTCAGCTTTCTTTAGTCAGGATGATCCCTCTAGCATTTATGAAATTAAAAGCATATAATTCTTTATATCCATTTTTACCATGTATCCAGATACAATAGCCACAAGACCATTATTTTTTTAAATCCCCCCTTTTCTCATTGCACATTTACTCAAACACCTAGCAATACTTTTAGCATGTATAGGGTTAATATTAAAGTTGTTGGGGAAGATCCCTGCTGGAATGCAAGGGAAGATGGGAAGGGAGCAATACTTGGCTATTGCAGCAACAGAGGTGACAACAGCTAAGCTGAAGAAATGGCTGGAGTATTTTTCTCCCTTTTTTCCCCCTCTGGTTTATCTAAAATTGTGCTCCAGCCCTGGGAACTAATTTAACTCTTTTTCCTCCCCTACTCGAAGGAGAGAACAATGCAGACTTTTAGCATTTTTTTGCCTATCCAAAGCTCACCTTTGGAAATTTTGTGATCCTTTTCTCTTTCCACCTGAGAGAACAAAAACCAAAGGCATTACAAGGCTGCAGTTTTTCCCCTCACTCTAGTTAGTGCAGCCAAAAGCAATTAGGGAGCCATGAAGCCAACTCTCCTGGATTGGATCTATCATTTTAAAATTCCATAGGTAACTTTTAGCTCTCACAACCGATAGCAGCTGTTTCATGCCATGTATGAATGACTTCATATCTACTCAGGCACCAAAGGTTGACTATTCCCTATCCCTTCAAACTTTCTTTTCTCAAACAATGCTTTCACCATATTTCAATGAGTCAGGTTGGGCTTTTTAATCCCACTTCTGACACCAACTGACACCATAACCACTCCAAGGTTTAATGATTGATTCCTTAGCAGAACTCGTAGGACTGAGCATATAGTCATACTCATGGCTATGATTTATTACAGCAAAAGGGTACAAAGCCAAATCAGCAAAGAGAAAAGGCATATGGGGCAAAAAGTCCAGCAGAAACCAGGCACAAGCTTCCAAATGTCCTCTCCTGGTAGAGTCACATGAGACACATTTAATTCCCCCAGTAATGATTTGAGATAACACGTGTGAAATGTTGCCAAGCAAGGAAGCTTATTAGGAACTGAGTACCCAGAGTTTTTAGTTGGAGAGAGATCATGTATGTATCCTCTGCAGTGACATATCCCAAAATTTCAGAATCCCAGAAGGAAAGCAGGTGTTCAGTATAAGTTACGTTGTTTGCCCAAACAGTTTAGGCATAGTGAGCCACTCTTACCAGTTCTGGGAATGGTGGGAAGCCTCTCCAAACCCAAGTTCCCAAATGCCAGCCAAGGGCCAACCTTGTAAGCAAGCCTTTCAAAAGAATAGCTGTCAAGTCTGCTATGTTAACCCTTCTTTGCACATATAATTTAATTATTTTTTTTATAATTTTATTTTTTAAGATACTCACATCTCAAATTCATTTCTGGGGTTTACTACTGGATATATGGGTGGAACTCTGTAAACTGGGAAACTTCTAAGCGTTTGACTTTTTACTTTCATTTGTAACAGAACTTAGTCCTTTAGTAAAGGGTAAAAATAGCCTCAGAAGAATACAGTTGATCCTTGAACAATATGAGGGTGAGGGGTGCCAACCCCCTGTGCAGTCAAAAATCCACATACGACTTTTAACTCCCTGAAAACTTATGTACTAATATAATAGCCTACTGGTGACTGGAAGCCTTACCAATTTAACATCAACTGTCGATTAACACATATTTTATATGTTATATGTATTATATACTGTATTCTTGCAAGAAAGTAAGATAAAGTAAAGAAAATCTTATTAAGGAGAAAATACATTGACAGTACCATACCATATTTATCGAACAAAATCTGCATCTAAGTGGACCCACTCAGTTCAAATCATGTTGTTCAAGGGTCAGCTGTGCTAACAAGCACCAGCTCAAGTCACCAGTATTAACAAAATACCAGCTGTATTTTCCAAGGGGATATTCAAGAGAAACTGAGGAACACGCAGTCCGTTGGAGATGTTCTAGAGAGCCAACATATTCAATATAAACTTGCCCCCAAATCTGCAGTGGTCCTTCAGGCTTCAGCCACTTTCCCTCACTGCAGAGGAAGAATACTTTCTTCAAACTGGCTACTTAAAATAAAGGTGGGATTGTTGGTATTTATTTTCCCTTGCTTGTTTTATAAGCAAATATAAATCAACACTGTAAAGATGATTTATTTAATACTACCTCTTCTTTTCAGTCACCTTTCAGAGGCATTGTAGCCTGAAACAAAAGCATATACAGGCTATGGAGTCAAATGGACCTGGCCTTGAATTCTGGATCAGCTCTTCATTGAGCGATCTTAGGTTACTTAATCTCTTGGTAAAAATGGGAATAACAATACCTACTTCAAAGGGCTGTTGTGAGCATTAAATGAAAAAATGAACATAAGATGTTTAGTACATATAGCATTTACCACAGAGCATGAATATAATGATAGTAACTGGTATGATGGTAATGGTGATTATTTCTCTCGCCACCTTATTTTTTCATTCATGTTTTGGTTTCAAGAAGACAAAGAATCTTTGTCCAATTTTAACTTTTTGGAAACCTCCAGCTTTCAAGTAAGGATATCAAACCCTAGTAACAATAGCTTGAGAGTGGTGTTCAACTAGAAATATCTAGAGTTTAATATCTGTCTTCTGTTTTACCAAACCAGCAGATTTCTTTCATAGCTGGAAGCATTTCTGTATTAGTCTGTGGCATTTTTCCTAGGGTGAGAGACAGGCTTATTTCCTCCTGGAGATTTTTACCTCATTTATGTCAGGGTCCTCTAGGGTCTGCTGTCTGTAAGCTCATGTAGGGCAATAGCTGTACTGCGTCTTATTTGCCTTTGCACGTCCAGTTTCTGACACTGGCCTTGCACAGGCCTACCACAGAGTAAGGACCCACCAAGATGTGAGTGGATATAGGATGGATAGAAGGATGTAGGGATGGCACACTGTGGTGGGTGTAAGGATGATTATGACATGGTCTTGGTCTACAAGGCCAAGTCTGGTGGGGGAGATAAGGCAGGAAATCACCTTAGCAGGCACGGACGACACATCCTGCCAAGTGAGGCACAACATGAAGAAGAATACACTGTTTTGGCTGAACAAAAAGGTATGTGTCGGTGGTACAGATTGTAGTAAGCAGTATACCTGAGGTTAAAAAATTACTGTATTCTTATTTCATTCTGGAGGCTATAGGGAGCTGTTGGTTTTAGAACTGAAGAAGTACAGTCAGTTTCCATTTTTCATAGTAGTTATGTTGTATAAAGTTGCCACAAACACTGAGTTAGCAAATACTTAATATTGCTCCTAAGAGAAGTACAGAGTTAAGTTCCTATGAGCCTCTGGTTACAAGTTTTCATCAACCAATCAATACATAACTTTGTTTTATGTGTGTTTCTGTTTTTGAAGACACTTTATTTAATGTATAATGTTTCATTAACATTGAGCTCATGGCCAGCAATACTATAACTCATGCCTGAATGAAGTTTATCTAGCACACACATTTTCTCCATAAGGCATTTCACAGCCTTCTTAAACTTGGGAACACCACACAGCACTTCAGGAGTATGCTTCGGGGCCATTTGAAACAGCAAAATTACCCAAAAAAAGCACAAAAATGCAAAAACCATGACACTAAATCTACCAGGAGAAGGACATTTGTTTATACTGTGAGAGCTAAAACAATAAAGCAGAGTATTGCCTGGTTCAACCTCATTTGGGAACATGGGTATCAGGCAACTCACATTTTTCACCACACTGCATGTGTTCTCACATGACCATGAAAAGTACTGCAAGTATGGATTTTGGAGTTACAAATGAATGTAAACGAGTAGATGAATTTGTAAATATTAGAATCTGGAGTCATGAAGACCAACTATAATATGAGCTGTGTAGCCTTTTAGGAACCTTTGCATAGCATTTTGCCATTTTCAAAAATACTTCTACCTGTAACTTATAAGTTAGTCTACATTTATTAATTTAATGAACATTTAATACATACCTAGTTTTACCAGGTACTTGCTAGGCACTAAAGATACAAAATGTGACCAAAAGCCCTTACAGATGAACGAACAAATAAAGATATTCAGAGGTCAAAAGTGTTGTGATAGCCCATGCTGGCTATAATGGGAACCCAAGGAATAGTAGAGGCTTTAGTTTTATTTGGAGATCAGTAAAGCTTCACAGAAGAAACAGGGTTTGGACAAAGTATTTTTAAAAAGGAATAGCAACTGAATTTAAGTAAAGAAAAAAAGAATAGCAATCAAAAGGATTGAACTCTGATATATGAAACAACTTGGATGGGTCTCGAAGGCATTATGCTGAGTGGAAAAAGGCAATCTCAAAAGGTTGCACATACTGGATGATTCCATTTATATAACATTCTTGCACTGACAAAAATGTAAGGATGGAAAACAAGTTAGTGGTTGCCAGGGAATAAGGATAGAGGGTGTGGTTGTAGGGGATGGGTGTGACTATAAATTCCATAGTTTTATTCTGTATCTTAATTGTAGTGGTGGTTACACAAATCTGCACATGAGATAAAATTGCATATAACCATTCACATACACACACTCAAATGAATAGACGTAAGAACTGATAAAATGTGAAGGAGGCCTATAGTGTAGCTAATAGTATGATACCAATGTCAATTTCCTGGTTTTTTATTATACTATAATTAAATAAGGTGGTACTATTGAGGGAAGCTGGGTGAAGGATACAAGGGACTCTACTATTTTTGCAACATTCTAGGAGTATATAGGTTTTTCAAAATAAAAAGTTAAAAAAAAATAAATGGACATTTGCCAAGCAGAAGACCGTAGGAATATAAGCCAGCATATGTTGGGGAATTGCTGTTTTCTGTGATGGAATTTAGGATATGAAGTTGCACACAGAAGGAATTGAAATAGATGAAAAAATACTGAAGAGTCTTCTATGTATTAATCTAGCAAATATTATTTGAGCACCTCTTATGCATGAGACATTGGGGATATGGTAGTGAATAGGCTAGACAAAGGTCTTGCCCTCACAAAACAAGTCTAGTGGAAATTTGAACTAGTTAAGATAGGTGTTAACCCTTGTAATAAAGATGAGAAATTTAGGCTTATAGCTGCCAAGTGGCTAACACAAATTGACATAGCTAATAAGTTGCAGAGGAATGGCTCCACTTAGGTCTTTTGATTTCATATTTTTGCCTTTTCCTTATCGTCTAAAATTTGTGGATTATTTTTATCAAGAAGGATTAGAGTAGGGAGAGCCTGGAAAAAGGAGACCAGATAGGACTATTACAGTAGACAAGACAATAGGCTGTGGAAATCTGAACTAAGATGGCATCAGTAGGAATGAAGAAAAGGCAGCAGAATCAGGAAAAAGGGAGAATCAGTGAGATTTGATGATTGTCAAACTACGTCCGGTGGGAGGGTGGGGGTGGAGAAGGAGGTAACTTAGACGTTCCCAGCCTGAATGTCGAGATGGTATTTACCACGTACAGAAATCAAGGAAGACAGATAAGGAAGCAGATTTCACTTGAGACAGATTTGTTGAGTCTGGGGTACCAGGAGAAAGTCTAGGTGGTGCTTTCTAACAGAGGATAGAGATTTAAACCCTGAGACTGGCTCAACACCAGAAAATGCCCCTGGCAGTGACTGGAGTGGATCTGAAGGAGACAGTGATAGACAGTATAGGATGGTGGTTAAGAGATTGGATTCTGACATCCCAGACTGAATCTCAACTCTGCCATTTCCTAACTCCTTGATCTTGGGCAAATTACTTAACCTCTATATAGCTCAGTTTCCTCACCTATGAGATAAGGATGATAGTACCTACTTCATAGGGCTATTGTAAAAATGAAATGAACTGATACTTGTAAAGAACCAGCATGTAGTAAATGCTCAGTATATCTAAGCTGTTATGATTAAGTTGATGGCAGGAAGAAGAGGAAAGATTTTTATAAGAAAACGCATCATTTATGTTCCTGACCAGATTAAAAGAAATACACAAAGGAGTTTTAAAAATATGTTTGAGAGAATTAAGCCATTTCATGGAAGCTGAAGAGAATTCAGAGCCTTCACAAAATCTGCTTTTGCCCTTTCTACTCTACAAAGGACTTGGAGTGGTAGGGAGTAATGACAATGAATAAAAAACATTTATTTTTGTGCCATTTTGTGTATAATCAAGTATATTAGTTCTCTGAAAGATAGATATTATTCCCACTTTTACAGGTAAGGACATGGAAGCTTAGAGAACTTAAATTTTTCAGGCTTGCACAATAAATGTCAATACCAGTATTTAATTCCCAAAACTCAGGTCCTTTCCCCATATCATACAAACATAAAATGGCGTGACTGTTACTGATTATATATAGGTGTGTTGATGTATTTAAACCTTTACAAAATTATTTACTTTGCCCCAGAAGTTAATTTTATAAGGGGTTTATAAAGCACTATACCATTCAAAATTGCTGTATCAGAAATCAAATAAACTTTTGAAGGCTTTACATACAATCCAATCTGACTCCATCTGGCCATAAATAAAAAATCATTAGTTCTGTGCTCAATATTCCAGGTGCTTCTGCAGACATGCTTTACTCACTTAAAGTCTGTATAATAAACCCATTGTAAATACAAACAACTGCAAACGTGTATATGTGCAGATTAACCTTTTCTAGACACTCCTTGTAATTTTCAAAGCCAGTGCTGGAGTTCCAGAGTGCATTAGCACTTGCATCAACATGCCAAATCCTCCCCTGGGCCTCACTGCAATGCCAGCCCCAGCCCCAGCCCCAGCCCCAGCCTAGCCCCAGCCTCCTGCACCCTGACCACACCCTGATCTTTACCTAGCAGCAGGACCTCAAAGCTACAGGTTTAATGTTTGTGGCTGAATCCCAAAGCTGAAGATTCCTTTGACACTTCCAAGTTTATTTCACTTTCTTCCTCTAGTTGGCTTTAACGTAAGAGCCCTGTTGTAAACAGGCTTTCCTCTTGCATGTATTTTAGACTGTGTGAACTAGAAAAGACCCCTATTTTATAGATGAAACAACCAAGATACAGAGAAGAAAAGGAAATTGATCAAGGCCTAGGAAAACCAAAAGATACTAAAAGCAGAAATGCTTGGCCCAAGTTTACATAGTCACAAAATGAAGGTAAGATATATGTTTTTTAAACAACAAAAAAAAACAATTATACACATCAAATTATTTGGGATTGTGTCTTTATTAGAGTATTCCCTAGTACTGTGCTTGGCACATAGTGGGCAACTAATACTGAATTATTATGTGTAAAAGTATAAGTCAGAAAAATTGTTAATTCGATTGTAGGAGACAGTTGTGCATATTAGAATGAGTCAAGGAAGAAGGAGAAATAAGGAGCTAATTGACACCCTGGGACTGAGGTGCTTACCTTCCTCGTGCCCCCCTGCTGAACCTCTTCCCTATCATAGCCCTTTACTGGTTTGAATTGCAGTGGGCTGATTTCTTGTCTGCATCCTGCCCTAGGTTCTCCATTCCTTGAGGACAGAGATAGTGCCTTGTTCACTGTTGTGTCCCAGTGCCTAGCGCAGATTCCAACATTGTAGTAAACACTCAGGAAATATTTGTTTAGTAAATAAATGAAAAGGAATGAAGTATTCCTACCCATTCATGCATCCACTGTTTTTATTTGGTTTTTGCTTTTGTATTTTCCATCTCACCAGGCAGAAGCTCATGGTATCCTCATGGCTTGAGCAGAGGCAAGAGAAGGACTACAGTATAGTGACATTCACCCTCACTTATTCCTGGTTTCCCTCCATGTCTCTCCCCCTACCTCCATGTTTCTCCCTGCCCACTCCCCCTGCACATTTATGGAAGAGAACTCCAAAGTCTTGGGGGGAACCATGGAATCTCTCAAATTTAAGCTCTAGAAGTCACCCATCTGGTTAAAATGTTCAAGTGTTTTTGTTAACAGCCAGTTGCTAGCCTCTCGTTTTGACATCTCCAGCAGGACATTCTCAAAAGAGTGTGATAGACTAGGAAGGGAACTAACCTGGGAGCCAGGCATCCGGGGCAGAATCTCAGTTCTTTCAGCCATTTGTTGTGTGATTTCAAGCAAGGTACATACTTCTCTGGGTCTTACTTTCTTCATCTGAAATATGAAGAGATTAAAATAAATGCTTTCTTAACCTTCTCTCAGCTCTGATACTATGTGACTCTATGATTAAATGACCTGCATATAGATAATACCTGCCCTGTTGACAGCACTATTCTGAAAACTAAAGCAAAACCATTGGCTTTCTGGTCGTACTGGCTTTATTTAAGATTGTCTTCTCTCCTTTTATATGAGAATGTCTCTGTCCCAGGCAGTTTACGGGGACTTAAGCTTTTATTTACTGTAGCTGGAGGCTCCTATAAGCTGGGGCTTTGACAATATTTCACATTTATTTATCTGAGCCAGAGCTTAGGATCAGGTGGCAGCTAAGTCACTTAAGGTTATTCAGATGCATTGAAAATGTTCCTTAATAATTCAGAACCAGTTTTCTCTGTTTAGAGTATTAAGATTTTTTAAATCCTTCTAATTAGCCAATTCCAACAGCAGTTTAAATAGATAGGGAAAAATCTGTCCCTTCTGAAAGGGCAACTGATGCAAACTTATTGTCAGTCTCTATGTCTGTGCAGCAGGACTGACTGAGGCAAGGGCCAGAGTCCAGAGCCAAGGGACCACTAGGGTGACCTGTTAATGGTATTACTGACAAGCTCTGCCTGCTGTTGCAATGAGGCTAGGGCGAAGGCGCCTGGGAATACAGCTCTTCTTGACTCCCTTTCTTTGGATTGGTGGACACTGGGAGGAGTGGGGAACCCCCATTCAGTCATTCAGTAGGTCAGTCTTTCAACAAACATTTGTTGAATTCACACTATTCCCAGCAATACACTAGGCTCTGAGGATAGATAGCCAGTGAAACCTCATTTTGTGCCCTCAGAATTCAACCTAACTGGAGAGACAGACTCATAGACAAACCTGAGAGGCACAACAGACAAATAACTCGTGTGAGACTGTAGCTGATCCTTTGAGCTAGATCCTCCAGAAATGGGTAGCCTTGCCTGGTCAAGTAAAAGTACAGTACAGTAGTGCTGGTTTAGCAAAGAAAAGGTCAACTTGCCAGTGTCTACATTTCAGTTCAAACACTGATCTTAAGTCTGCCAACAGACGTTGGCAACCACCCTGTCTGAGGTGAAACAGAAGTATTAGTGCATCAGATGTGGACTGACCACATGCAGGGCATGTGTAGAATAGGCACTTGAGGGAGAGACCACAATAAACATATATGGCCTCTGTGTTCCAGGAGCCCATGGCCCAGTGAATGGGAGAAGATGCCACTTACGATTAACTCTGTTACAAGGAACCAAAGAATGGGATTAATTTAGGCTCTGTCACTTAGGCCTGGTTTTGTAGATAAAGTAGCATTTGAGATGAGCCTTGAAGGATATAGAAGTTTCAACAGATGGAACTGGGGAGGAGGGACAGTCCAGTAGAGGAAACAACATAAGCAAAGGTTCAGAAAGGAGAAGTATCAGACATATTTGGGGAATAACAAACTGCTCTAATTGGCTAGAGCATAAGGTCTGTGAGGGGATAGTATTTAGAGAAAGAGTGTTGGGGCCAAGCCACCACCACCCTTTCAAAACATTTAGCCCCAGATATCACTTATTTGATGTATTTTTTCAAAAGAAAATAGAATAAACGTCTATATTGCCGCCTAACTTTACAAATGTTAATAGAGGCTTGCTCTGTATTTTTCAATGTTCCATGATGTACATCTCTGGTTTGATCATTTATTCAACAAGCATTTATTGAGAGCATATAATGCACTAGGTTCTTTTCTGGAAGCTGGAAATAGAGGAACACACAGTTCCTGTCTTTAAGTTTCTCAGTCTTATCCAGGAGACATTCGTGTAAAGCGCAGTGGAAGACAAGCTGTGTAGATGCTCCCAGCAGGTATCTAAGGGTACATCAGATATAACATCCTTATTTATTTATTTATTTATTTATAATTACAACATCCTATTTAACAGAAGAAAACTCAGAGGAGGAAAAGTGACTTGCCCAAGATCACACAGATAGTTAGAAGCTGTGTGCTAGAGTTAGGGGCCAGGTTTGGAGTCTCTCAAAGGGTGCTTGTTCCCTTCTCTCCTCCTCTACACTGAGCCCTGAACTTCTGTGGACATAAGGACTGAACTGACAGGAAATGAGCACGAAGAAAGTCTGGTTAGGTAAAATACATATCCCCAGCCACCTTCAAGTACCACTTCCTTAGCATCTTCTCTCCTAAATAGTTATTTCTCATCATGGTACTTTTCCTTAAGTCCAGGAGAGTCTGAGAGTTTCTGGTATAAGTTTGGTGTTGTACAGGCGCCTGCTGGACCAACCTTCAAAGAAAACACCTGTTCTGTTCATGATTCTTGCCTTCCAGTTTCATAAGCTTTTGGGCAGATGAAATGTAATATCAAAATAGCTCAGAGAGAGCCTTGGTAACATTTAAGATATTGAACGTGCTGCATCTGGTAACTAGAAAATTTAATGATCTCCTGCTGTTTTGGTAATTGGATAAGTAAATACATCAGAATAAATCACACCGGCAAGTCTTTTGTATGTCGTTAGGGACTCAACTCTTTTAACTCCTGTTCAAAGCTCCAGCTCTTGAGTGGCGTTTGCGTGCAGAGTTACGCACACACCAGCTCATGTGGCCCTGCTTGAGTACTAAAATGCATTCAAAATGCTCACTTTCCCCCTAGCCACTCTGCCTGAAGAGCACGCTGAGCATGCCACTTCAGATCCCTCTGAAGCCAGGGAGAAAAATTTTATCAAAAGTTTAAACGAAGCCTAATAAGACATTCAAGCCCTTCATGATCTATCTACAAACGGTCTGTCCAGCTATGTCTTCCATTATGGTCGTGCTATAAGCCTTGCCCGAAACACCATCCATTTACAAATTGGGAAAATGAGGCCAAAGCAAAAGGGGATTATCCTGTTGTAGAAAGGAATCATGTAAGAATTTTAAGTAGGAGAGAGGCAGGATCAGACATTTTGTTCAACTCTCTCAAGTGACAGTGTGAAAGAGAGACCCAGAAGGAAAGAGGGAGATGGTCCATTAGAACCTATTAGGTGTTGGGTGATGTTGTCACCAGCTTGCAGATGAGAAATTTGGATCTTCTGGGGGTTAAATGACTTGCTCAAGAGCATACATGCAGAACTAGAATTCAAAACCCACCAGTGCTTTTTCTTACTGCCTCTCTAATTAGCACTTAAAGGCCTAGTGGTGAAACTGTCAGGAAAACAGTAATTAGGGTTTTTCAGAAGGTTTTTACGCTGAGGTAACAGTTCTGAACTTGACCAGTTAACAGGTTTCTCTCCAAACACAGTGGTAGCATTATAGACCAATCTTTTATCAGAGGCATCTTAGGAACTGTTTATACAAGGACCTGGCTGCCTTCCATGATATCAGCCCCTGAAAGTGAGGCACGTCCCCCAGACCAATGCTTCCAGCCTTTTACAAGTCACTGCACACATTGAAAATGTTTGTGTGCCTCATTGGAGTAACCACACTAAGCTGCTCAGGGTTAGAGGCAACCCAGCCCTGAGGATCCTAGTTGCCCTAAGGGATGAGGAGGCTGGCATCCTGGCACACCACTGGGGCTAATCTGCACAGATTTCTCTTGCCACACCATAGAATCCTCATTCATGAATTTGCCTGTACCTCCATTTATTATGCTTTCAGGGACAGTGAGCTTGCAAACCATCTGTAAAGTAGGACTTCCTTTTATGTACTTGAAATCATGTCTTCCAGAGCCCAAGAGGGACTAATCTGGGGAACTGTCTTCCCAGAATGAAGACACATGCATGTTCTCATTTTTTTATGCTATTCTTTTACTCTTTTCCTGCTTTTTACATTCACTCTGCACACTTGGATCTTCTGTTTCTAGACTAAAGAGGCTTTCCTTTCCACCCCCACGCTACTTATCTTGATAGAAGCCTCTCTGTTCTCTCTGAGCTTTCCCCCTCAACACTGTTGTTTAATAGTGTAGTGACCAAAGCCACTATCAAGGATACCAATGCAAGGAGAGGGCCACATCTTTCATTTGGTCTTCAGGGTCTCCCTGACAGTATGCCAAGTTTGAGGCCATTTTGACATTAGTAACACTTTAGAGTTGGTGCCCTCATTAAAAATCCTGTCTAAAGGGGCACCTGGGTGGCTCAGTCATTCGGCATCTGCCTTCAGCTCAGTATCCTGGGATCGAGCCTTGCATCGGGCTCTCTGCTCGGTGGGAAGCCTGCTTCTCCCTCTCCCCCTCCCTCTGCTTGTGTTCCCTCTCTCACTGTGTCTCTCTCTGTCAAATAAATAAAATCTTAAAAAAAAAAAAAAGTCCTGTCTAAAGGCACAGGCTGAGAATGAAGAATCTAGATTTGGTCCCACATCTGCCGTGAATGCTAAGTAATCTAGGGTAAGTTCTTTTCCCTCACTGGACTTTTCTCTCCCCATCTGTTACAGAGATAACCTCTAAAAATCCCCTCCAAGGGTACCTGGGTGGCTCACTCAGTTAAGCGTCTGCCTGCGGCTCAGGTCATGATCTCAGGGTCCTGGGATTGAGCCCCACGTCGGGCTCCCCACTTAGCGGGGAGTCTGCTTCTCCCTCTGTGTGCTTGTTTTTTCTCTCTCTCTCTCAAATAAATAAAATTTAAAAAAAAAAAAAAATAAATAAATAAATAATTAAAATCCCCTCCAGTTCTAACAATCACGGGTTTGTGATAATTGAGGAGCTAGAAATTTGTCCAAATGCCTGACATAGTAATACACTCTGTTTGGGGGAGATATGTGCTTCAGTTACATGAAGGGGATGGTCCTTCCAAGCAAGAGACTTAGAATAGTCTAGTGTATGACTACAATACTAATATTACCTGGTGTGGTGATTAAGAACACAGACTTTTGGGGTGCCTAGGTGGCTCAGTCGTTAAGCACCTGCCTTCAGCTCAGGTCACGATCCCATGGGATCGAAACCCTGCATTGGGCTACCTGCTCCATGGGAAGCCTGCTTCTCCCTCTCCCACTCCCCTTGCTTGTGTTCCCTCTCTCGCATTCTCTCTCTCTGTCAAATAAATAAAATAAAATCTTTAAAAAAAAAAAAAAAAAGAACCAGATTTTGGAGCCAGACCCAGTTTTAGGTCCTTGTTCTGCCACTTCCTGCCTGTGCAGTCTTAGGCAGGTTACATAATCTCTCTGAGCTTCTATTTCTCATTTTTAAAGTGGAGGTAATAGCACCTTCCTCACAGGGTTGTGTAGTGCTTGTGAACCACTTAGAAGAATTAGCACCCAGTAAGCTCCCAGAATATGGTTAACTGTCACCATTACTATAATGTGATAAAACAAAGAACAGATATGGCAACCTACAAGATAAAATTTTTATCCCTTTGCCACTTTAGTCTTCTCTCCCTTTTTTTTTTTTTTTTTTTTTTTTTTTAAGATTTTATTTATTTGCGAGAGAGAGAATGAGAGACAGAGAGCATGAGAGGGAGGAGGGTCAGAGGGAGAAGCAGACTCCCTGCTGAGCAGGGAGCCTGACGCGGGACTCGATCCCGGGACTCCAGGATCATGACCTGAGCCGAAGGCAGTCGCTTAACCAACTGAGCCACCCAGGCGCCCCAGTCTTCTCTCCCTTTGTTCTTCCTTTAACTTTTCTTTCATTCTCCCTTCCCATCTAAAAAAAAAAAGTCAAGGAAAGAAAATGTCTTGTAGGACCCTATTCTTCGCAACTGCAGAAGTCCACCCAGCCTCACTCTGTAGCACACCAGTTACTCTGCCACAGTTTAGTAATGAAAAGAGGAGCATCTGTCATTGTTTTCTGGAAACTCTTGCCCAAGTGCTGCTTCTTTCCTGTGATCCAAGGAGACATATTGGTCCAGTGACTACATAGGAAGCTGGGATGGAAATAAGCTATAGCGTAGTCACATAGTGGGACCCTTCCAGATTGAAAGTTCCTTTTGGGGTTGCATTACCACCTACAGCAAATGTAGAGGAGAAGTTGCTAGGAGCTAAAATGCATTGCTGTGCTTGGTGATGATGATGATGATGATGATGATGATGATGATGATGATGATGAAGAAGAAGAAGAAGAAGAAGAAGAAGAAGTATCCCTTATGTTTGCAAAAGACTTTATAGTTACCAAAGCCTTTTCACACTCTGACCAGCATATGACCAGCAGATCAGTTCTTAAGTTCTCTCTCTGATACTTTGTGGGTGTAAGTGGCCTCTTCAGGGATTCCTAGCTCATCAAGAGGTATTTAAAGAATATGGACAATTAGCTATTAGGACCAAGTTGAGAGTAACAGAAGGTAGCCTGTGTTCCTGTGGGGAACAACAAAGCTCATACCACACCAGGGCCATGAGCTATGATACATCTGCAGAGTGCATGCTTTTTTTATGCTCAAGGGAACATTAACTGTTCTCCTTTTAGAAGTAGGATCAGAGGTTAAGAGGCAATGAAGAGGGATGCATTAGATGTAGTCTGGACGTTCACAAACCTGGGTGCAAATTCTAGCCCTATCTTTTCTACCTGTGTAATCCTGGGCAAATCCCTTAACCACTTTTGACCTCAGAGAATAGAATTCATCTATAAAGTGGGAATAATAGGAGTACTTATCTCATAGGATTGTTACGACAATTTAATTAGATAATATATAGAACAACTAGTATTGCATATGGCACTTATAAAATGCCAAATAAATGGTAACTTTTTTGGTAGTGATGACATTAATGATTATTTTTTAAACTTGTGGTATTTAATACGCATTTTTTAATTCAGCAGTTAACAGAATGGATTACTCCTAGCACACCAAAAAGATTAGTTGTGGGGCGCCTGGGTGGCTCAGTTGGTTAGGCATCTACCTCTTGATCAGGTCATGATCTCAGGGTCATGGGTTCCCCACTCGGCGGACTCAACAGGGAGTCTACTTGAGATTTTCTCTCTCTCTCTCTCTCCCTCCCTCTGCCCCTCCCCCCTGCTCTCTCCCTCTCTAAAATGAATAAATCTTTAAAAAAAAAAAAAAGATTAGTTCTCCCATGCTCAAAGTAAATGCTAATTTTGAACAGAAGCAAAAGCAGATATATATAGATATATATATATACAGCTTCAGTATAATTTGGGAATTTACATAAGCAACACCTTTGTGCTGCCTCCTAGGGTAGAAAGAGGTCAGGATTTGAACTGAGAAGATGTGGGTTCAAATGTGAGCTCCGGTCACCAATTTCTAGTTGTATGACCATAAGTAATGTCCTTGTTTGAGCTTTGGTGTTCTCATCTGTTAAAATGAGAATAAATTAGTCCAATCTCTTAGAATAGCTCTGGGGTTTAGGTAAGATATGTGAAGGTAGTGTGAGAGCTATAAAACAATAGTCATTGTTATGTACACATTCTTCAAAGGAAGTTTGTGAGCACATTCATTTTGTATTCAGATAACTTGTTTAAAGAAGCATGTCTTTAAGAACAAGCTTTGTTGTGGCTTTATGGGTGGGAAATGTATTTAGAATTGATTAATGCCCTGACTGGGTAACTCTCATCTTCTAATCAAGGCTGAATAGACTTTGAGAAAAAAAAGATTTGTGACCCTTACATCAAGTTACATCAAATCATAATTGTTAAGCACTTGTTTAGCGCTATAGGGGTATTTGGGGTTTTAAGTGTCATTTAAATAATACCCCTTCACTTAACTTGTTCAAGACTAATTAAAAGACATAAGACCAACTGAAAGCAGACATTTGACTCGGGGGGAATACAAATATCACGTTTGTTACTGAGAAAGTTGATTAGAGATTGTGGTTTGGGATCTGCAGCCAGGGGGCTTACTGATATATTCCTTGCCCCTAAATTGACAGACTTGCCCACGAAGTCCTTGGTCTACAATTGGAGAAGCAGATTTGGCTCTAGAAAAGGGAAAGGAAGGGGTTGAGCTTAGATTCTTCACCCACACTCACCAAACAGGTCTTGATCTCACCCTGTGTAAGAGATGGGGAGAGCATCCCAGAGTCCCTCCGTGTGGAAGCATGAGTATGAAATGCTTCATGGTTATAAGCTTCATCTTATTAAATCTTCACAGCAACTCTGGATGGTAAAAATGTCTCAATATTATAAATAAACAATGAACCAGAAAATTAAGTAATTTATCCATGGTCATCAGAGAGTTAGGAGGTGTTAGCAATGGAATCCAACCCAAGGCTCTCTCCCTAGGTCATTGGGGATCTCACACCATACAAATGACATCTACTAAGACATAAATAAGACATTGAATCATAATAGCTGCCATGTGTGAGACTCCATGATGGCCATTTTAATCCCTACAACACCCCTTTCACCCAGTAGAGAAGGAAGCTGGAGCTCTAAGCATCTTACTGACATGGCCAAGAGCTTGAATTTGAACCCAAGTGTTTCTATTTCCAAAGCCCAACAGCAGTCCAATTGACCCCATTGAATCATTAACCCCCATATTTTTAAAAATGCAAAAATTAAAGGGTAGAGAAGAAAAGTGACTTATCCAAAGTTGCACCACTAGAGCCAGAACTAGAACCTGTACATTCTGGCCCTTTACATCCTGACAACATTAGATAATATACAGCCTTAGCCGTGAGTACAAAGGAATATAGAGGAGGGGGAGCTTGATGAGAGCTGAAAGGTGAGTGAGTGCTTGCAGAGGCTGCATGGTCTTCTGTCTGTCTATTGTAGATGATGGGATCTAATTGTCTTTCACATCTGTGGGAGAGAAAAGGAGGAAGAAGGGGTATGGATGAGATTCTAGTGTTTGCTCTCTGTGTGAACTACAAAAGGATTGTAAATTTTCCACCAATGTAGCAAAGGGCTGCTCCTGGGGGTCAGACTGTGCAAGGCTCCCGTCTGCTCGCAGTGCTGCCACCACACAGCACAGTCTAGAAAGTGGTGGTGTTGGTCGCCCAGAGAGGAGCAGCCACATACTACAGAAAATATGAGAATAGAGCTTTTCTCCCCTTGGAGATGCTGGAATTTTCTGAAATGCAAATTTTACTCTAAAAGCAAGAATACATTTGAGAAACCACTGGTGGTCTATTGCCTCCCAATTCCACACACTGAACCTGAAGGCTATAACTCATGGAGTGAAAAAGAACACAATTAGGCCCCTTGAAGGAGGTGGGGGAGTTGTAATGGAAAGCATTAGGAAACTAGTCAGAAGGCTTGGGTTCTGGTTCTGCCTCTAACGTTTATGCTATCATAGGCAAACACAATCTCTAGGTCTCATTTCCTAATCTACAGAGTGTGGCTAATTCCAAATGCATGATTTCCAAGTACCACTGCAGTGCATTTCCTTCATAAGCTGTTAAAATACCTTGGGAATGTTTAAAAAAAAAAAAATGCAACCTAGCATGTTTTTTAAAGACTTTATATTGGGGCGCCTGGGTGGCTCAGTCATTAGGCGTCTGCCTTCGGCTCGGGTCACGATCCCGGGGTCCTGGGATCAGGCCCCGCATTGGGCTCCCTGCTCAGCGGGAGGCCTGCTTCTCCCTCTCCTACTCTCCCTGCTTGTGTTCCCTCTCTCACTCTCTGTCAAAAAATAAATAGAATCTTTAAAAAAAAAAAAAATCCCCATTTAAAAATAAATAAATAAATAAATAAAATAAAGACTTTATATTTTTTGAGCAGTTTTAGGCTCACAGCAAAATTGAGCAGAAAGTACAGAGTGTTCCCATACACTCCCTTTCATGTGTAGCCTCTCCCATTATCAACATTCCCTATTGTCAACATCCCTCACCAGAGTGGTACATTTGTTACAACTGATGAACCTACATTGACACATCATTATCACTCAGAGTTTATAGTTTACATTAGGGTTTACTCTTACATTCTATTGGTTTGGACAAATGTATAATGACATATAACCATCATTATAGTATCACACAAAGTATTTTTACTGCCCTAAAAATCCCCTGCGCTCTGCCTACTCATCCCTCTTCCCACTCCAACCCCTGGAACTAGTGATCTTTTTACTATCTCCATAGTTTTGCCTTTTCCAGAATGTCATATAGTTGGAATCATACAATATGTAGCCTTTTCAGATTGACTTCTTTCATTTAGCATTTAAGATTCCTTCATGTCTTCTCATAGCTTAATAGCTCATTTTTTTAGTGTTGAATAATATTCCATTGTGTGGATGCACCACAGTTTATTTATCTGTTTACCTACTGAAAAACATCTTGGATACTTCCAAGTTTTGGGCAGTTATGAATAAAGGTGCTGTAAACATCTGTGTGCAGATTTTTGTGTGGACATAAGTTTTCAGCTCCTTTGGGTTAATACCAAGGAGTATGATTACTGGATTATATAGTAAGAATAGGGTTAGTTTTGTAAGAAACCACCTGTCTTCCAGTACTGTGCCATTTTGCCTTCCTACCAGCAATGAATGACAGTTCCTGTTGTTCCACATCCTCAACCAGCATTTGGTGTTTTCAGTGTTCTAGATGTTGGCCATTCTAATAGGCGTGTAGTGGTACCTCATTGTTATTTAATTTGCATTTCCCTGATAGCATATGATGTGGTGGAGCATCTTTTCATATATTCATTTGCTATCTGAAGTAGCTCTTCTTTGATAAGGTATCTTTAAGGTCTTTGGCCCATTTTTTAATTGGATTGTTCATTTTCTTATTGTTGAGTTTTAAGAATTCTTTGTATATTTTGGATAATCATTCTTTATCAGATATGTCTTTTGCAAATATTTTTCCCCTGTCTATAGCTTGTCTTCTCATTCTTTTGACAGTGTGTTTTGCAGAAGTTTTTAATTTTAATGAAGTCCAGCTTTATCAATTATTTCTTTTGTGGATTGTGCTTTTGGTGTTATATCTAAAAAATCAAAGCCATTCTCAAGGTCATCTAGGTTTTGTCCAATGTTATCTTCTAGGAATTTTATAGTTTTGTGTTTTACTTTTAAGTCTGTACTCCATTTTGAGTTATTTTTGGAAAGGGTGTAAGTTCTGCATCTAGATCCTTTTTTTTTTTTTTTTGCATGTCAGTGTTCAGTTGTTCCAGCACCATTTGTTGAACCTAGCATTTTTTCCTAAATGTGAAAATATTAGATTCGAACTTAACTTTTATTCAATTTCAAAATAAAAGCATTACTTCAGCAAAATTAAGTAAAATAACAAGGACTGATAATAATATCTATGCTATATGACCGTGAGTTAATGTTTGTATAAATATGTTACAAACTAGGGCGCCTGGGTGGCTCAGTTGGTTAAGCGACTGCCTTCGGCTCAGGTCATGATCCTGGAGTCCCAGGATCGAGTCCCGCATCGGGCTCCCTGCTCAGTGGGGAGTCTGCTTCTCCCTCTGACCCTCTCCCTTCTCATGCTCTCTCTCACTCTCTCTCTCTCTCAAATAAATAAATAAAATAAATTAAAAAAAAAAATGTTACAAACTATAAAGTACTATGCATATATTGCTGCTACTGTTATTTTTAGTATCACTCAGCTCTTGCTCTCAGGTAGCCCCCAGCCTAGTAGTAGTAGTATATTTATGCTCAGGTGTTTTTTTTTTAAGTGAGAGGCAGAATGGTGTGCTTTCTAGAAAGAACCCCAAAATGGAAGTCAGAAACTCTGGGGTAGAGTACTACATCTGCCTCTTAACTGTGTGATCTGGGCCAAGTCACTTGACCTCTGTGAGCCTCAGGAGGGCAACCTGTGAAATGAAGGGGTTGGACTTTTGGCATTTAAGGAACTTTCTCACCCTAACATTCTGGGGCTCTATTTGGTATGACGTAGGATGAGATTCTGTCACACTGATTCACATTTTTCTCAGCAACAATATTAGACTTTTTTTAAAAAGGAACTGAAGCCCAAGGAAGTAATAGAAATAAGATGTATATGAAAGTTCCAACTGCTGAGACAATTGATCTTGGAAAGAATAGTTCTATTTGTCCCATTTTTGCTAACATAAACAAGTTTCACAAAACCAAATAGCTAAGGTATTAATTTAATAAGAAAATATATCATTCAGGTTCCCTAAGTATAATGAATAAACTGTCAAGGTGATTGACCTTCCTTTTCTAACATAGACAAAGTCAGGCCAGACCTCTTAACTGAGAATGCTCCTCCTCTCCCAAGGAGTCCCAAAGGGTAGGTTTCTCTGTTGATTTAGAGAGTCAATAATTCAGTAAAGTCCCAGGTAAATGGCAGAACACAAGCTAAGATTGGGTTTTTGTATTCGTATTTTATAAACATTTCAGGGTTTTTTTTTTTTCCTGACCCTTGATCTTTTGCCATTCTTAAAGTGAAGATTTTATATCTTGGAAGCTTGATTAGAAACAACCTCAGGGTCATCTCATCCAACTTTTTTCTCTGGGTGGAGCCTGCTCTTAGCCACACCCCTGGCTGAATATTCTAGCAGTTCAACATATGGATTCCAAAACTAGATTCACATCCTGGCTCTGTCTTGAATAGCTTTGAGACCTTGGGCAAGTTACTTAATGTGTTCCATGGGTCAGTTTTCTCATCTGTAAAATGAGAATAATAATTGTATCTACCTCAGAAGGTTATTATGCAAATTAAGTTATTTTATAAATATAAAGTGCTTGGAATATACCTGGCACAAAATAAATGCTAACTATATGTTAGCCGTTACTGTTATCTTCATGATCTTCTCAAATATGCCCTTATTTGAATGCTTCTAGGGGCAAGAGAGAATGCACTTACTGTCCCCACCCCTCCCTCCTCCTCCATTGCCACGAGGCAGCCCACTGACATGTTAGCCAGAAGCATTCTGTTTAGCATGAGCTTTGGAGTCAGACAGACTTGAGTGTGAAATCTTATTCTGTCTGCACCTTGATATGATAACCCATGGTATCTTCAGCTATAAAATGGCAGCAATAATACCTGCTTCATTTGGCTTTTTTGAGGACTAGTTAGCGTACTGTATATAAAGTACTTAGCATGATTCCAGCTACATGGTAGGTACTCAATAAATGATAGTTGCTGCTATGATGATGGTTAGGAAGAACAAGAAGAAAACAGAATAGAAGGAGGAAGAAGAAAGTAGCACAGCCGCACACGAGCAGCTTCAAGAGTCCTTTCTGGCCAGCTGAATTCTGTGTCCCTGTGATCTCACCGGTCCCAGCCCTGCCCACTGGTGCTGCACGTAACATGTCTGATCTACTTGGCGGTCCTTCAGCTACCCCTTTCCCTATAGCGGCAGCCACCACCACCACTTCTCAGTTCCCTCTTGAACGGGACCCAGAGCATGGCATGATGGTTCCATAGCATGGCCACCTATCTTGCAGGGGAGAACCTCATCCCCCTAGGTTCCCCTACAGCCTTTTTGTCCATGCAGCCAAAAAAAGAATGGAAGCAGAGGTTGTCCTTGTTCATTCTGAAATTTCTGTCTAAAATGACCTCCAAAGAAGAAAACAATTGCTTCTGGTCTGGGGTACCAGAAGGAACAGCCCCCGAACAGCCACGTTTGCTGTGAAGTAGCTCAGCATGGCCTCACTGAAACTATCGAAGGGGGTCTCTAGTTATTGAGGCATTAGCCTAGCAGGGCAGCAGGGCAGAAATAAGAAAGGCAGCCCGGTGCAGACCTGCGCTCCAGGAGGCTTCAGGAAAAGAGCTCCAGCTGTGAAGTGAGACCAGGACCCCTCTCCAAGGCAACATTCCAGCCAGTAATGGCTTCCACTCACTGAGCATGTACTGGCTTGAGCACTGTACCAGAAGCTTTACCAACACTCCATTTAACCATCACACCAACCTATAAACGAGAAACTGATTATTCTCATCTTAGAGATGGAGAAACCTAGGCTCTGTGGTTATAGAACTTCAAGGTCTATAGGTAGTAAAGTGAGAACAGGGATTTGAATCTAAGTTTGCTTCAGTCTTTTTAACCATTATACTGTATAGACAGACCCCTACTAACCACGTGGCCTTAAACAAGTGGCAGCCACTTTGAGCCTCAATTTTGCCATCTCTACCTACCTTGCATGGTTGTTACAGGAATTAAATGAAATAACATGAAGTCCCTGGCATGTAATAGGTGTTCAAAAAACTTTAGTTTCCTCCTTTTCAAGTCCCAGCTGTCTCACCCAAAGTGACAGAGAAAATCACTTAACTTTCCTGGGACACAGTTTTCTGAACCTCTAACCCTGGATGTTGACAGCTTAGGCAGGGTGCAGTTTGGGCCCGAGGCTCCAGCCTCCAGCCTCCCTGCCTGTTTTGCTTCATAGCATTTCTGCTGGTGTGCATAGGCTCTGGCACTATTATGATTATGGTTTCTCCCAACAAACATCATATTTACAAACCACAAATAACAAAGCACAAGATGCCGGAAGAGCTCTGGCATGTTAATTAAGAACAATAGCAGAAGCAGCTGGGCAGAAAATACCAACGAGTCTGAAGCAGAGTCTCTGTTGACAAGAGACTGCGCAATATTGTACATTAATTGGGGATGTGGGTAAACATTTGCCAGCAGCTTGCCCCCCAGTGCATTGGAAGACAGACAGCAGGCTGGGCCCTCCCCACCGCCTTGCCTGCCCATCTGCCCAGAACCCAAGAGATACCAGTACAGCCACTTTGCTCTGGGTTCCGTATAAGCAGAGAGGATTCTGGTGGTTGATGTGTCTCCTTAATGACCCCCCTGGGCCTACCAGGTTTCCATCTGGATACAGTCGAAGATGAAGATAGTGTTCCTCCTTCAGCTCTCCAGCCTGCTTGTGACACTAGGCTCCCAGGGCCCTCATCCCCCTTGACTAGGAGAAGACAGTGGAGCCATCTCATTAGGTGTGGCTTGAGTTGAGCAGAGGACAAGATTGCCAGCCTCAGGTGCTGTATTCTCTGCGGACCACAGGCCCAGAGTCCCTGTATCTCATGTAGCAGACTACCCAGCCTCCCATCACACACACTCAGACCTGTCCATTTATCTGTGTGTCTGTCCATCCTTAGTTATTCACATACACGGTAGCCATCATTGAACACCTGCTCTGTGCTGGACACTGCTAATTGTATATTTTTTTCTCATTTAATCCTCACATCAGTCCTGCATGGTTGATATTAACTCCAAAGCCAGAAAGCTAATAGCCAACACAGCTATGATTTAAACCGGAATCTTTTTTTTTTTTTTTTAAGATTTTATTTATTTATTTGAGAGGGACAGCAGGGGTAGGGGGAGAGAGAGAGAGAGAGAGCATGAGCAGGGGGAGGGGGCAGAGGCAGAGGGAGAAGCAGACTCCCTGCTGAGCAGGGAGCCCAACGCAGAGCTCGACCCTGGGACCATGACCTGGGCCGAAGGCAGACGCTTAACCGACTGAGGCACCCCAGGCGCCCCTTAAACCGGAATCTTTCTGGTTCCAAAGCCCACTGTCGCTTCCACTAAATTAGTATTTCTCAACTTTTTAAAATTCATACTCCCTGCTGATAAATAGGAAAACTGTTTCTTTCTCTCACTCTCAGATTCATAAATCCTCCATCCCTGCCCCTGGCCTAGGAGTCATAAATCTACTTTAGGATTCCTATATGACTAGCATTTCCCAACTGAGCCAAGATTTGGTCTAGCTTTACTCCTTATAGTTCATACTATTAAATAATGATTTTTTTAATTTCTAAAATAGAAAGTCTTATTATGGCATTGACTATTTTTTCAAACTAAATATCCTCCCCCTCCACCGACAAGGAGATTGTGATACACCTTCCTAGGGAGACTCTTCCTCAGGGGAGGATATTCATCTTTGGGCATGGTAGAGTAGGCATTGTCCAGTTTACTACAGGAAGGTTTAGCCAGAAAATCAGCCCCAAGGACTTAGCTCTCTTCCTACCAAGCAGAAAAGTGCCCCCATGCTGTCAGGAGTTAATGAAGCAGAGGTCCCCAGAATGCCAATCAGTTGTTTAGCCAGTACCCTTTCCTAAGGGGCTTGCGTTCTGTGGGTCAAGCTGTGCTGTGCAGGAGGCACGGATCTCCCACCTGCCCAGGAAGAGGTCCAGGCTCCTGAAGCCGTGCCTGCCTGTGGTCACATGCTAGTTCTTCCACTAATCTATGAGCCGTGACCTCTCTGAGCCCTGGTGTCCTCGGTTCTAAGATGGAAATCGCACCACATACGTCCCGGGTTTATTGTGAGCATCTAATAAGATGATAGATTCGGACATGCTGAGGCCACTGCGTAGCAGGCTGAGAGGCAGCGTGCACAGGGAGGACCCGAACGCCATGAGGAGATTGTTCCAATCTTTTAAATGTGTTTTCTTTCTTTTTAGGTAACCCAGCTGGACCCAAATAAATCACTATTGGAGGTAAAGTTGTTCCCTCAAGAAACCCTTTTCCTTGAAGCAAAAGAGTAAACATGGCCCAGCAGTGGAACCAGCCGTTCCTTGACAAGCCCGAGGCCTGCGTCAAGAGAAGGGCTCCTCGCCAACCACCTACACGCTCGTCTCACTCAACTCCATGTCACACTTCTGCCTCTTGCAAGATTGCTGGAAAAAAGTAATAATAAACATAGCTACTTAAAATTTCCCATCCACGAGTATATGTTCCCAATCCTCATAGAAAATTACAACTCTGCAGCCCTCCCTTATCCCCTTCACCTCGCCCTTATTCAATGACTAATGCACTGTTCAAGTGTGAGTGACCACGAAGTAGAATTTTTACCTCTCCAGTGCCCACCGTTTCCCCACACTGTCTAGGACAGTTCTGTCTGCCCTGGGACACCAGGATGCCATGTATTTGATACGTCTCATTGAGCCAGGGCTCATACACCTCTGCCTTTTTATTTTCACAACTGGATTTCTACTTTGTCACCTAATTTTAAAAGGCATGGGGAAAAAAGTCAAATGGGACTTCTCAGCATGGAGATTAAACATTGTTGTAGGAAAAAAAGCATATCATTTTTGTTGGTACTTTCTGACTTATTTACTAAGATGTGAGGTTGTGTTTGAGGACTGCATTTGACATATATGCAAGATACTTATTTTAAACTGCAGCTGCCTTGGGTCTCCAGGTTCCATCTAGGAGGTATCTGCTCTTCCAGTGCAGCGTGGAAAACTGTTGAAGCGCATTATGTGAATGTTGAGATAGTGTGAAGAGGACCAGACCAGGACTTTGGTATCTGGCCCAGATGCAAGAAGCTGCTGTTTGCATTTGGGCAGTTTGCATTTGGGCAGTTCGAACCTCATAGATACCAGCTCCCACAGAGCTGGTCCATCAGTGTACACCGAACACAGTTCTCTCCTGCTTTTCTCTCCCTCTGCTCCATCGTGTGTTGGGACCTTGTTACTTCGTATTTTAAGCACCTTGTCTATCACCAAAATCTGATCAGTCACCCCATGGACTCTGAGCCCTGCTATAAAACCTTGCTCCACTATTTCATTCTTTTAACGTTTCAGTATTAGATATTAGATTTGCATTTCAAATGAAAGATCTCATGGCTGAAAATTCTGACCTCATATATTTAAGAGAGCAAACTTGGGGGCTCAGCTCAGAAGACATGTGTTGCCTGAACCTACATATAATAATTTGGGAATGATTTAGTAAATATAGATTTTTGCTAATCTGTGGATTTGGGGTTTGAAGTTTAGTTCATGGAAGCACTGTTGATGCCTTCACAGCCAATGATTTCTTTTTAGTCTTGGAATATTTCTCCATATCTGTTTTTATGTCACCTGTGGTCTCTATCCCAGGGTTTGGGATTCTGATTTTGACATTTTGTATTTGTCCAAAGTACAGTCTAAGTGCTGGGTTTTTCCCCTGGCCCAATTCAAGGGGTTCTCCGAAGACTCTAACCGAAGCCTAAGATATGGCTGGTCCTTTTCCCTCTGCCTGGAAGTGGGTATTGGCCAGGAAAATTCCTCCTGTGTCTTTTCTCTGGTGCTCTGACCAGGGACCTCCCTGAACACTCTCTCGTAAGAGATGTGTTCCTAAAAGATAGTGCTACATCTGCTTAGAGTCAGGCCTTCTCTGCTCCAGAGGTCTCCCAGGGAGGCTGAAAGGAAAAGAGACCCACTATGGGGGGAATTCAGCTCTACTCCTACCTTCCTTTTTTTTTTTT
The DNA here is from genome assembly GCF_964656455.1 of Halichoerus grypus. Classification (NCBI taxonomy): domain Eukaryota; kingdom Metazoa; phylum Chordata; class Mammalia; order Carnivora; family Phocidae; genus Halichoerus; species Halichoerus grypus. The sequence goes on from NC_135716.1 coordinate 148,348,197, forward strand.
TGTCCACACCTACCTTCCTAACCTGGTGGACCCAAAGACAGTCATTTCCAATGCTACAGATGCACTAGGGCACCAATTCTTCTTTTTCCAGGTAGACCTTAGCTGCCATGCAGAAGCTATAGCCCTGAACTCAGGCCATACTCAGGAACAGTAGCAAGAGTGTGGGTGGGAGTTGGAGAGACGGGACTCTGAATTTACTTTCATGGTTAACCTGTTCCATCTGATTTGGGTTTGGTTTCATCATACTGTTCTGCCCTGTCAGCTTCATTTCTGTATTCTAGTGATAGAGACTTTACTCTGAAACTGATTTCATAAAAGTTATTAAATGCTTCTTGAACGTGTATGAAGTTTACACACCCTTTTTCAACCCTGTCTTGAGAGATTCTCCTAGTTCAGTCTCATGAAATCCTATCCTATAGGCCCCCATTGCTGGGAAAGGCCTCAGCTAATTGTCACTGTTCACTCACATCATTCTGGTCTACTGAGCTCCAGAACCGGAGGCCAAAGCAGTTTTGGGCTTTTTTTTATAAGCACAACATTAAAGGGACTTGCATAAAGTTAGGTTCCAAGAAAAACATCAAGTAACTTGCTATCACAAGAGGAGAAGTTATTAAGTAACTTCTGCTATCACAGAAATAGCAATGTCCTTTCGCAATTCTTCCTCCTGCCCTTAAACTTCCTTGGGCTTTACATCCCAGCTGCCAGATGCAGTGAGTCAATCAGAACATGGGCTCCGTGTTCTTCTGCCCAGCTGTTTACAGTGAAGTTCCAGGACTCCCTGTCATCCTCACTTCCATTCCAGCTCATTCCTCTGTGTTCCTTGGATTATCAGTTGTATGTTTGGAGCATTAGTTGGAAGATTTAAGGAAGTATTGACAATTTCCCACAGACCCTGAGAAGGTGTAGTTTGGAGAGGTTTCTGGTTCGAAATGTTGCCATGCTCTGGCACCACTAGCTTTATGGGACACACAGGTGTTCATCTCTGAATTAAGCATCCAAAGTCTGAATTGGATGAGAACATCTTTTATGGAATCTTTCTTTTTTTAATGTAGGAGAATAGGATTTAGGCTTTTATAAGTTTTATTTGGTGACATTAGAAACGTAAGTTTGCATTTGCATTAAAATTGCTACTCCCAAAGCTACACATACTGACCTGAGTATGCTGGTCAAAGGGATGGGTTTTAAAGATGTTGCTGAGCTCTGACAGATTTCCCCAAAAGCACAGAAGTTCTTCATTTGGATAGGGGAGCGGGTCTTCATTGTCTCCATGAGCAGCATCACTGATGAACACACTTCCGCCATCCCTCCCAGCTCCCCATCCACCCAGTCCCGGGTCCCACAGATGGATGGGACGTGGAATCCTAAATTCAGTTCAGGAGTAATCACATACACATCACACTTCACAATCTGTGTGACCCTTTCACCTGCATTATCTCATTTGATCTTTTTAAAAATTCTTGGAGGGAGATCTCTCTCTCTCTCCTTTCTTTTGCTCTCATTTCTCGTTCCCTCTCCTTTCTCTTTTTTTCTCTCTCTCTCTCATTTCTCTTCTCTCTCTCTCTCTCTCACATACACACACACACACAGACTTTAGTGTCTTCCAGTTTGAACCTTGGTTCTGCCACTTTATAGCTATGTGACCTTAAGGTGAGTAACCTCTCTGAACCTCAGTGTCTTGATAACATTCAGGTAGCATTTTGCAGTTTCCCACACCCTCTACACTCATCATCCCAGACCACTGCAGTGCGGGCTCAAAGGGCAGTGCTTGCCTAAGTCACACAGAATGTCAGGACAAGAGTCTGGACTCAAGCCCTAGGCTCTGATTTTCAGGTTCACAGCTCTTCTATAAAGAATCTCTAAATTTCATGTCCAAGAATGGGTCTTGGCATCCCCCACAATTGTGTATAAGAAGCTAAATGTAATTTTCTGGAAGGGAAAATCTGTATGCATCAGATTCTCAGTGGGCAATATTGATGCCAGAAAATTCAGAACCACCATTTACATCATGCAAACACCATCAGACTATTTGGGAAGTTGAATCTGCCCATTCTTTTCACAAGCCACATTTTTATCTAAATGAAAGCTGCAACCCCCAAAGTGGGGGAGGGTGGAGATACAACAGTTGGGCTTCCTTGCCTTGAACCTCTGTCTGCATTCAGTGCTTCTCTCTCATCTCAAATAATCTGCTTTGGAAGATGACCCCTAACAACTGCCATGGCCTTACAGCTCCTCCCTGCTGTATTTTGAAAGTGTGGTCTGAAAGGAAATACCAATAAAAGAGACTTGCTCTCCAGTCTTCATTCTGTTAACTCTTAGTTTGCACACTGTTAGTTGTGGTTCTCAGTTTTGAGAGGTGATATAATGTGTGGCCGAGAGCATGGTCTCTGGAGCCATGTTGCCTGGGTCCAAGCCGCTCCTGCACTTACTAGTAGTGTGCCCTCAGGAAGTCACTTCACCTTCTTGTGCCTCCACATTTGGGCTATAAAATGGAAATAATTACAGTACTTGGTTGATAAGGTTGTGAAGATTAAATGAACTAACATTTAACAATTAGTTAACAGGTAAAGCAGTTAGCTATCATCTGGTCTACAAACTCACACAGGATTACAAAAGGAAAGGAGAGTGGGTGATGATAATGACAAGTGGCAGTTTATGGGGGAGGACACAGGAAATGTGAAAAGCAGATGCAAGAAGTCCAAGAATACTGCTCTGGGGCCCTCCAGGGAAGGTTAAAGAGCCTTGCACAGTATCACTGTTACTGGTGTCAGAGGCTAAGCCTGGGGCATCATGGGAAGGAGGGAAGAGGAGACCTAACTTGCTGAGCACTTAGGATGTGCCCAGTACTGTGCTCAGAACATTACATACATTACCTCGTGTAACCCCACAACAACCCTGTCGAATGGGTGATCTTGACCCCATTTTGAAGCAACAGGCTCAAAGAGGTAAAGTGTGACTTGCCCAAGCTCCACAGCTAATAAAGAGCAGAACAGAGTTTGAGACCCAGACCTTTGACTCTAAAGCTCCTGCTGTTTATGTCAATGCAGTACCACCTTCAGGAAAAGTATGCCCTTTTACCAAAGCATTTCCAATAATCACAATAATATTTTTTAACTGTTGGTGGATACAAAAATGGGTAAAGCCCCATTTCCATAGAGAATTCAGCTCTCCAAAATGACTCATTCCCCAAGATGTCAGGGGCCAGGTTTTAAGCAATGCCTTTTATTTTTAAGCACATGCAACATTTTAAGAAGGATCCTGCAGCTTCTACCTCTTGGACATCTCCAAAGTCCATTCCTTGCTCCTTCACCCATTATCCCATGGGCATTTCTTCCGTCAGACCTTTGTTGTCTCTCACCTGGGCTATAAAACCACATCCTAATTGATCTCCCTTTCTCCAGTCCCTCTCTTCGAGACCAGTCTCCACGAAGCTGCCAGAAAGAGCTTTCTAAAACCCCTGCCTCAATATGCCACACCCATGCCTTCATACCCTCAGAGGCTTACCATTGCCCTCCAAATAAAATCCAAACTCAGCTTGCATTTAAAACTCCTGTCATCTGGCCCCTACCTCCCTTCCCATCTACCTCCAGCCATGCCCTCAACACACATCCAGAGTCACCTGCAGTCTTCTGAAAACATCAGCTTTGTATCACCTCTGGCCTTGGACACTATCCCCTTTGTCGCCACCAGACTCCTGCCACCTCTCTATCCTTCGCTTTCAGTTTAGACTTCATTTCCTCCAAAATGGTTTCCCTGACCATTGCTACAGCCTCCCCACACCCTCCAAGTTAGGCGAGAATGTTTGGCCCTGTGCTGCCCTTTCCGTACATAGCGCTGGACCACTCTGAATCATAACTCTGAACTTGTATGTTCTTCCTGCCCCCACCCCAGACTGTGAGCCCTCCAAAGGGTCTAAGTCACTTCTTATCCTCAAGGCCTAGCAAAATGACTAGTACGTAGTAAGCACACAGGAAATTTTGACTTTGTTAACTGAGTTTCAACAAAGAAATGATGTCTGTGTGCAGGTGGTGACTTCATCTCTAACACCTTGCTCATCAGGGAACATTGTGAGGACAGAGACCAGGTCATAATCACCTGTTTATTTCAAGCCAGCCCAGGGTCAGCACGTAGCAGTCATGCACCCAGTGGTTACTGAAGCAGTTAGTTAATTGGAGCTGGAACAAACCAACTGGAGCTGCTGAGAAGAGACAAAGGGTAAAGGAATTCCTGTTGAGTACCCTGGTAAGCCCTGCACAGTGTCGCCCCCTCGCCATTCTCAGAAGTATTCCGCCAGGTCGCTACTGCTAATATCCTCATATTACAGTTAGGGGAACTGAGGCTCAGAGAAATGACGTCACTGTCCAGAGACACACAGCTAGTAGAGAGGAGCTGAGAATCCACTCTGGATCTGAGCCCGACGCTCACGCCTGCTCTGTTTCCCCTTATCGATGAGCCCCATCCCCGGCCCCAGCCCTGAGCTGCTTTAGTAGCTGTAACTTCTAAGCCACAGGTGAGCGTAGAATAAAAATCCCCACACACTTTCAAGGATACTGCACGCCCCTAGTTTTCTTCCACTCCTCTGAAAAATCCCCCTGTGTCTCCTCTGCAGAGTTTTCCTGCTCTGCTTGCCTGTGAAATGTCAGCAGCCCTGAATTCCTTCCTCTGCCCTCTGCTCTTCTCAAACTGTCCTTAGATAGGAGGCAATTTGTGCTTCGAGACTCAGCTCAGATTTTGCCTAAGGTATAAACCCCACGAGGGTAAGGTCTGTGTCAATCTGATCTGTTGTTTTATCCTTCCACACAGACCTGGCACTGTATATAGTGCTTGATAAATATTGAACATTTATATCATGTTTATTGAATGCCAGGCACTAAGTACTTCACTCCTCACAACAACCCTGTGAAGTAGGAGCTATTAATATCCCCACTTCATTGGTGAGCAAACTGAGACACAAGAGATTAGGTAATTTGCCCAAGGTCACACAGCTAGTAAACCAAGGAGCCAGGATTCAAACACAGGTGTTTTGGCTCCAGAGTTCAGGCTATTACCACTTCACTCCACTACCCCTCCTCCAGAAAGCCTCATGGAACCCCAGGGCCAGGTTAGGGGCCTCTTCTAATCCCTGTGTTTGCCCCTAGCAGAGCACTTATCCTATTATTGTGATTATTTGCTCAGAAGTCTCCCTCTGTGGACCGTGACAGGTCTGGCCCCTGGGTCTGGCACAGGGCACAGACAGTAAATGTTATATGAATGAATGAACTACAAAACTACCCTATGAGATGGAACATACTATCCTGCTTCATACATTGATAAACTGAGGCTTAGAGAGGTTCAATCATTTGCCCAAAGTCTCATAACAACTATATAACATATCCTGTCTATCTCCAAAGCAAATCTTTTTTTTCCATCATGCATTTTCATTAGACCTGCATTTATTTCATTTCTTTTAAGATTTTATTTATTTATCTGAGAGAGAGTGCATGCACACACGCGCCAAAGAGGCAGAGCATGAGCAGGGGGGAGGGTCAGAAGGAAGAGGGAGAAACAGACTCCCTGCTGAGCAGGGAGCCTGACTCAGGACCCATCCCAGGACTCTGGGATCGTGGCCTGAGCAGAAGGCAGACGCTCAACTGACTGAGCCACCCAGGCACCCATTAGACCTGCATTTAGTTGAAGTTCTGTTTAAGTGCCCTTTGCCTTATGGAGATAGCGTCAGTTTTGACTCCATCTATTCATCATTTAGGCTTTTTGTTAAACACTGGATTCTCAGCCTCTACCCTTGTCCCAGAATCTCCAGGCTGGGATGGGGCCACCAATTCCAGGACAATGTGGTCAACACTAGAGAAGTTCCAGGAGCCATGGGAACCCAGAGAAGGCCCCCAGTTTGAGCAGTTGGATAGACTTCTGGGAGAGATGAACACCACCTAGTGGCTGTGGCCAGAGTCCATTCTGTAATAAATGGCACTACCCAAGCCTGACAATCTGAGATCTGAGAGTTAGAAAATGTAGGCATCCTACAGGATCAAAATGAAGACTGCCTCTCCGGGGTGAGGTCTCCAGGCCCCTAGAAATGTTATCTGCCTTACTTGGGCACACATTGGTAACACTGGCATAGTATTTTTCTGAAGAGTTGACAACAAGGAGAGTCTTACTGAAACTTCTCTGTGTTTGGGGGAGTCTAGTGGAAACACATGTAAAGGAAATCAGGTTTGGAGGCCAGGAATTTTGCTATATTTCCAGAGGTGAGTGCCAAGGTCCCAGCTGGATGGAGCATCCCACATACATATCGTCATTTTCCTACCTGGATCTGCATGGTCCTTTTCTCATTTCAGAGCATTTCCAAATATAGCAGGTCTACCTCTCCTCATTCTACAGATGGAGCAACTGAGACCCAGAGCAGTGAAATGACTTGACCAAGGCTCCATTCTGGCATGCCTTCAACCACACCAAGCATCACTGAAGAACTAGCTTGTGCAGTATCACCTACATGCCTCAGGTTCTTGATATTAAAAAAAAAAAAAAAAACAGCGCATTTTATGAGTTTTTTTACATGCTATGGGAGGTCATGGACACAAAAGGAAAGACTGTGTTCTCTGGTATAAAAGTGGTACTGTGCCATGGGGGCAAAGAACCCAGCCCCTGCCTTTGCGGAGTCCCACAAGGAACCAGCAGGGCTATGGTGTGCCCAAAATAGTGGAGGCCCTGAGGAGACAGGTGGGGTTGCTTCCAGAAGCTGGGGATGGGCTCTGGGCTGTAATGCTCCTTTCTTACTGGCACAATTTCACTTTATGCTTTATAGCAAACATGTTCTGATTAATGGAGCCCCTGGAAAGGGTGGTGGGAGTGAGCAAGGTGACCTAAGGAGGGAGATGGCCCTGAGTCCCTCTGGGACCTTGAGCACCCCAGGCCTGCCAGAAGGTCTCTAAACCACTACAATCCATCAGAATTCTGATTCTGGAGGGAGTTTTCAGATTATGGTTCAAGTTACCTCCTGTCATCAGCTCCCAGCTCCCCAGTCATTTTTCTAAAGGAGGCAAAAGGATACTGAGAAGGGACCAGTTTTCCACTCTGGAATAAGGCAAAGAGAAGAATTCATTCATTCAGCAACTGGCTAACAAATAATGATATCCAATATACCTTGAGTGTTTACTACACATCAGACACTGAGAAGGATTTTCTGTGAATTGTGTTATTGAATCCTCACAATGACCCCATGAAAGTATTCTTTTTACTTCCATCTTACATAGGAGGGAATGTGACAAATGCAGGACTCCACCCTAGGTCAGTTTTCATACTGACAGCCCTGCTCAGCCAGGCCCTGTGACCAAGGGTGCTAAGGATACATGAAGGATGGTGGGAGACTCCTGACCAGCAGTGAAAGCACAGTTCTGACAGGCGAAGGGGGGTTGTACATGCTCAGAAGGGAGTGAAGTAGCCCCCAAGAAAAGAGGCTCCCAACACCAAAGGAAGGGCTGCCTTCATCCTCCTACACCTGTCCCTAGGGGTCAGTTTTGAGAACTAGGGGTAAGGAATGTGGCCTCAACTCCACCTGCTAATCTCCAACCAGTCTCTTCTACAGATGCAAAGAACAGTTCTCATCCCTCTCCCACCTAGCTGTATGACCCTGGGAAAGTCACTTCCTCTCCATGCCTCAGTTCCTCTGATATGAATTGGGCATGAAGATGGGTGTGTGTGTGGCTTCAGAGAGGGCAAAATGCAGAGGCACTTAGAGAGCTTGCAGCATTGGCATCTGCCTACTGTGGCTCTGACAAGAAACAGTAGAGCATCCTGAGTGCTGGGTCCTAAATGGTGAGCAGAAGTGTTCCAGGTAACTGTCTGGCCTGGGCCTGGGCACCCGGAGGAGGCATCTCTGCATCTGTGCTGCTGCAAGCCTGGAGTCTGAACCACCCACTGGGGTTAAAAAGAAAAAGAAAAAAAAGCCCATTTGTCAGCCAGCTTCCCCACCCTCACACGGGACCCGGCCAGGAAAGAGAGTTAACATGTTGGGCTCCTGCCCAACCAGTATCCGGCCCTGAGCCAGTCAAGCAGCTTGGAACTCACCCACCATACACAGCCTGGAAGGAGACTGCACAGTCCCAGCAGGAAATGGGGGGTAGAGGGAGTAGAAGGTGTGTGTAGGGGAGGATGTAAGTCAGAGTAGAACTCTTTGAGGGAAAGACACCAAAGACGCCAAAGGGTGAGTGTGTGTGTGTGTGCGCGCGGCCTGAGCGGATGGATTAGGTCTCTCCCTCCTAGCCCCATCTCCCCCTTTTATCTTCATTTTGGTCTGTGATCTGGGGTTTATAGGCTGGGCGTATGGGGCTGGGGACCCCCGATGCGCACTTCAAGAACGGGTAGGCACTGCACTCAAGCCGAGTCTGATCCGGCCCAAGAGCCTCGCCCTGATGCCCTTCATCTTCACATTCTCCTCTCCCCACATGCGGTGGCCTGGCCGCCGCTGTCCTCCAAGCAATCTGATTCCAGCGGGGAGACGACTCATCCATGGTCACACAGCGCTGCGAAGGCTCTGAGTCTGGGTGGCACGTTGCCCCGGGGGCTGATTTCTGGAATCGCTGTTTCCAAAGGCCCTCTTCTGAGGTGGAGACCATGAGAAGGAAGGTCCAAAGAAGACCACCTTGCGTGTGCACATCGTCCTCAAAGCCCTAGGAGAGCCTGCAAATCACTTGGGCCTTTGCCCCATTTCCTATGTGCACAATCGCCCCTCCCTTTCTTCCTCAGCCTAGTCAATTCCAGATCCTTCCAAACTCAGCTACCGGAGACTGTGAGAACTCATTTAAAATGGGTCAGAAAGGAGGCCAATCTCAAAATAAATATACTATGATCAGTAACTTTCTTATAACCAGTTAGATGTTGGGAAAAGACGGATGAAAAGATTCTGTTCACAATAGACACATAAAATACCAAAGATTATGCTTAAGAAACAACTATAGGAACAAAATGACAAAATTTACAAAGGGACATAAAAGTCATAAATAAATGAAAGTCACACTGTGTCCTAGATGGAAATATCCCATATTGTGAAGATATATAATCTCCCTCAAAATACTTTCTAAAGGCAGTTAAATAAAATTTCCAAAGGGTTTTAAATTTTTACTTTCCCTTTGGAACCAGCTTTAAAAATTCTAAAATATTTTTTCAGAAGACTCTCTTTCCAAAATAGCCAAGAGAATTTTGAAAAAGAAGAATCAGGAATCAGAAAGATGCTTGCCTTCCCAGACATTGCAGAACTACAATAAATTTTGAGTGAAGCTGGTGCAAAAGTAAATCATTCCTTAGAAGAGAAAGTGTTGAAATGACCTAACACCATCTGAGAATTTAGTATATAGCATATGGTCAGTGGGGGAAAGGGTGGATCATTAAGTAGTGCTGTGATAACTGGCTAATCATTTGGGGAAAAATTAAGTTACAAACTTCCTTCACACCTTCCACCAAAATTAATTTCAAATGAACTAAAGATTTAAATGTGAATAATGAAAATATAGGCGAATGCTCTCAGAAAGTTGGATTTAAAAAACCCTTGGTAGGTATGATACTGTAAATCGAATCTATAAAGAAAAAATGACAGATTTGGTTACATAAAATTGTTTAAAACTGCAGTATAACAACAAAACTGGGTGAAACCAAAAAAAGGAGAAATGCAGCATATGTTACAGATAAGAGGATGCTACTGTCTTTAATATATAAACAGCTATTACAAATTAAGGAAAGGAGAAACTTTATGAGAGAAAAAAACAAAGAATATACACAGATTTAAAAAAAAAACACGAGTGACTAACACATAAAGAAGAAACTAAGGAATAAGTAAGGAAATGCAAATTACAATGACAAAAGATTCTTTTTTTCCTGCCTGAATTGGCAAAGAATAAAAAGATCAGCAAGATGCACTACTGTTAGTGTGCTCGTTGACACAACCTTTCCTGAGGGCTATTTGACAAGCAGCTATCAAAAGCCTTAAAAAAAAAAAAAAGCCTCTGACCAATCAATCTTATTTCTAGGAATTTATCCTAAGGAAATAATTAGGCAAATTCACAAAGAATGTTCATTGTAGTAATGTTTATTGTAGCAAAAACTGGAAACAAGCAAAATACCTCTCAATGGAAAACTGGCTAAATAAAGGTACAACCATACATGGAAATATTAAGCAATTTTTAAAGTTTATGTAGATATATTGATTAATATGAAAAAAATGTTTATCGGGTTTTATGTAAAAACGCAAGTAACAAAAAGCATATTTTTGTAAAGGTATGTACACAGAAAAAAAATTCCAAACATACTTTGCTGAGCTGTCTAAAATGTTTTATAATGTTTTATCAGAACAAGCAATAATAATGTTTCCACTTGGGAAACTTAACGTCTCACCTCAGGGATCCCATTCTTCAGGAAGTCTCCTTTGACCCTCCTTTCCCCACTCCCACCTCAACCCTGTTTCTCACTGTGAGGTCACTGGTGGGTGACTGTGTCCCTGGTTGGTCAACGAGCACTTTAAGGGGCCATCACAGTTGATTAATCTTCGGGCCTCAGGGTCTGGCACTTACTAGGTGCTCAACATGAATGAAATTAATGAAAGACCCCTTCTCTCGCGTTTTCGTGAATGATCTATCAATTGAATGGTATCGAACTGATCCTACCCGACTGGAACTGAAGATGAGAAGGAAAAATGCCTGGGTGGGAGTGGGATCTAGGTTCCCATCTTCCTCGAAGCTCAGCAGCACTGTGACCTCGGGTAAGTTACGTCGCCTCGCTGAACCTCGGAGGACTTGTCCCTAAAAAACGTGGAACATCACACCTCCCCAAGGACTGGGTACCAAGCAACGGAGCACACACCAAGCATTTAGCAGGGTAGTGGTATGCATTAGGCGCTCAAAAATAGAAGCAAATAGTTGGGCAATGAACATTACTCTCAGCGCGTTTGTTCCAGGCTCAGATGCACCCAACCAGAAGGTTGTGGAGACAGGAAGCCTGGCGACACTGGGCGGTCGCCGCTCCCGCACGCGCCCTGCGGACTCCCGGGCTTGATCCAAAGGAGCGCTGCGGCCCGGCTCAGGGGCTCCGCGTTGGGGGCTCCCGCCGGGCTCTCAGCTCCGGTGCCCTCGCTCCCCCGCCTTCAGGTGGCTCCCTGGCCCACTCTCCCCTGGGGAGTCAAAGGCCCGAGGAGAGGCTGAGCACCAGCAGGTCCCGCGGGCCCCAGAGGGTGAGAGTGAGGAGAAGGGCCATCCGTCCGCCGCGCCCAGCCGGAGGCCGCGCCTGGAACCGTGCACAACTTGGGCCTTGGGTAGGGGTCTCCCCTGGTACCCCTAGTTTCGAATTCTCCTCTGTCCCGTACTGCTTGTGAGATGGGGGACCAGTCACCTCACCTCTCTGAGTCTGTTTTCTCACCTGTCAAGTGGAATAATAGGACTTGCCTCGCAGAATGTGGCGCGACTTAAGACCCTGCAGGGAAAGCGCGAGGCGCAGGGCCCCTCGCAGGAAGAGCGCCGAGAAGTCAAGCGCCAGGATGGCAGAGGTCTATCTGGCTGCAGAACTGTGCCTGGGCCCCTGGGCCTGGTCTAGGCCGTATCCGTGGCTTTGACCCCGTCAAAGGGCCATTTTAGCGGGCTCGGGGGCGGGGACAGCAAACCAGGCTGCGCTTCTCTGTCCACCCAGGGGTGCACGCGGCTGAGTCTAACGTGGCTCGAGAGCTGATCCGGAGGAAAATGTTGTCGTGGTCTGTCTGTGTGTGTACAGATGTGAGTGTATCCACACGCGTGTTCGTGCGTCTGTGGTTGCGCGGGAAACAGCGTTATGGGTCGGCCTGCGTAGACTCCTTCTCCCAAAGGCACCTTCCCCCTTTTCTTCGCGCCCCATTCCGGGTAAAGAGTTTCAGCCAAACTAACGGAATCTGGAGCGGCCAAGGGAGGGCTGGGGACAGGAGGGGCGATTCCGTCCCGGAGCCACTGGTTTGGGGATAATTACTTTTAATGTCAGAAAGATTTAGTTTAATATCATCTCTATTAGGCTGCCGGGAGGGTAATTAAACGGGACGCGCCGCAGCCGGCAAACAGATGGCGTCTGCTTGCTCCGAGGCCGCGGGCAAACAGCGCAAAAGTCAATGCCTCTCGGGTCCCCCATCAGAGCCCCCGGCAATGTTCCTACTCAGCGCCACCGTGCTGCACCCCCAACCCCCTACCGCACCCTCAGCCCCCAACTCCAGCCTCACCCCGGGTCTCCACCGCGCCATCTCTTTGGACCCCACCCTTGCCCAGGCGGAGGTTGGGGCCGGCAGCGAACACGGGTGGAGGCGGGTTTTCGTGGTTGGGAGAGCTCATCCGGGACCCTCAGGCGCCCGCACAGCAAATGATTCTGAGCTAAGAAGAGATGCGGGAGGGAGTGTGTATGTGTGTGATCGTGTGAGGATAAGCTTTCTGCTCTCAGCCACCTCATTCGTCCCGGTGGTCTGGGTTTGTCCGCCTAGGGTCCAACTTCAGGGCCCTGGAATAGGGCTGGGCCCAGGGACAAGGGAAGGCACACGTGAGCATATGCTCCTGTCTAAGTGTTCAGTCACTGACCAGGGAGTCTGTGGGCGTCTGAGTGTGAGGTCAAGTACTAAGTGGAAATTCTAGGATGAGGGCATGATGATGAGAGCCCTGTGAATTCAATCAGACTTTCTGACCGGGTCCTCTTGGGTGGGAAGACAGCGTCAGAGGTATGTGCACCCTGTGGGTAGTCACTGCATGCAGGTGTGAGCACGTACCCAAGATTTTTGCAGAATGAGGCCCCACATGCGGGGGGTGTGCCCAGGTGTGAAGCCACACTCCGGTGCAGGAGGTGGAGGAGGTCGACCCGCTGCTTCGGTCTGGGCAGGTTTCCTCTACCGCTTCCAGCTGTGGAGCCACCCCGCTCTGGTCTGCCCCCCCTTGGGGACCTCAGTCCAAATCAGAACTAACCCCAGAGTGGCCTGTGGAGGTATGCGTGCAGTGACCTCCACCCAGGTCGGTTACTCTGCCTCCCTCTATCCATTGGGACACATTCACTCACATGAGCACCCCAACCTCCCAACCTCGGGTGCCCCAGAAGAAAGGTTGTATGTAGGTCCAGGACCTGTTGAGCTGGGAATGCAAGGAAAGAGGAGCCTGCTCTAGGAGTGGGCAGGTTTTCTCTGATTGGGCTAGGCTTCAGGATATGTCCTGGAGGTTCCTCACACACTAGTGGGAGAGCTTGGGGTTCTCAAGTCCTTGTGGCTGAACCCTTGTCTGCCCCCTGGTTCACTCCGCTGAAGTCCTGGAATCCCACAGTGGCCTGGCCTCAAGTGAGGAGTGCCTGGGCCACCACCCTCTAAAAGCTAGGCATATTCCTATTGTTCAATTTGTTTGGGGTTTAAAACAATTTCTGGAAAACCTTGTCCAATGTAGCTCTGGGGGAAGGCGCCCAGGGTGGTGCGGGATCCAGACGCAGCCCTCCCTCTCTCCCACACATCCTCCTGCCAGGGTGCAGTTAACTGAGAGATTTCCTTAACCTTATAACCTCAAGGTGTTGTAAGGTGCGGTCTGGGTCTTATACTCCTGCGGGACATATTATCCCAGACTCACTCCCTTACCTCACTCCACGTGGGAGACCGGCAGAGCTGACCCCTTGCTCTCTCCCAAATTCTTCTCAGGCTCCAGCGAGTGGAATTTTCTAAGAGCGAAGGGCCTGGTTTATGTTACCATCACAGACTCCACTCAGGGTGGGAGGGCGCTTGGGCGCCGGCCTGGTCAGCTTTCTGGAAGCTCTTTACCCGGCTCTTCCGCACACCACCCTCTCCCCTCTTTCCCTCCCTCCCTCAGCCTGGTCCTCCCAGACGGCATCCAGGAGGAACCCCGCAAGGCTCCGCGCTCTGAGGGGGGGACCCGCTTGTCTCGGCGCCTTCCTCCTCCAGTCGCCAGCCCCCAGGTTCAGAGGCTGGGCTGCCGGGGTGCGGCCCACGAGTTGTGCCAGGGGGAAGGGGCTGCGTCCCGAGGCCCCTGGGCCGAGTCTGCACGCCCAGTACCTCCGCGCCCCAGACGGCGCGGGCTAGAACCCCGTGGCCCTGAAAGTTCTAAAGAACATCACGGAAACGCATGGTTGGGAGTGGAGGGAGAGCAACGTTTTGGAAAACTCATTTTTTCCCATTAATTAAACAAATTTTCTTTACTCTGAAGGAAAGAGAGAAGTGGAGAATAAAAATGAGAGTGAGGGCACATTGGAACGAGGAAAAGACAGAAAGAAAGGGCACAGAGAATCACAGAGAAACCCAAGGCGACCCTGCCCGACGACTGCAGCATTAATTCCAGATGTTGCCATTCAAAAGGGAAACAAAATCCAAAACCTGTTACCTCCTCTGCAGATCGAACTGTTCCTCAGGGCCGTGACGTCAGTAGGGGAGAGGAAGGTGAAAGTTAAAACTACTCCTGGGGGTCGGTGGCGACCTTGTCTCAGGCCCGGAAGGACCGACAGACGGATGCGCGTCCTGCGTGCAAGAGGATCTGGGGAAACAGAGAGGTCACGTTTTACTTTCGTTTAAAAAAGAAAATTAAACTTTTTGTTAATTCGAAATAACACTGACAAAAAGAATCCCACCACCACGTAAAAGAAATCGAGGTGCTGCAGAAGTGAGGAGAGGAAAGAGCAAGAGGGGGCAAAGGGACGGAATTAGGGGGTGGGGAGAGGAAAGATGCGGAGCGCAAGGGACTCGGAGGGCTCCGACAGGAAGCGCAATCTCAGTTCTCTCCGGACTCCTCTTTAAAAACAAAAAATCCTCATAAACCACACTTACCCTTCTTGATGACTATCATATCGGGAATTTTAAAATGAAGGACCTGTGTTTTAAAGGCGGCAGGAGGAAAAAACAAAACAACAGCCCCCAACTAACCCAAACGCACCGGACTTGGGAGCACACCGTAACAGAGCCGGAAAGAGGCAGGAAAAATCCTCTTGGCATTTATGCCATATACCCTCTCCCTTCCCCACCCCCGAGTCCCCGTTCCACCCCCACCCCGACCGCGGTAATTGAATTGTCACCTGCCCCTATCCCGCCCCCGGCCACCAGGGCCACTTGGGAAACTCGGCCTTGCCAAGCGCCCCCGGCCAGTGAGAGCGGCGCAGCCAAGCCCGCGTCCCAGACGCGGAGGGGTTACACACGGCTACGTAGAGGCGCACCGGACACGGTAATTAGGCGCAATTCACACGCTCTAGGGCGCACGGAAACTACTTGTCACGGTATTTTCAACGCTCCTCCTAGCCTACTTTTCTCCACTCCTTCCCTGGCGCGCCCCTCCCCTCCCGAAGGCACTCAGTAGAGCTTTTGGAGTTTCGAATCTTTCGGACACTGTAGAATGCGGGGCTCCCCGGGCGCGGGCCCGGCCAATCAGAGCGCTGTCTGCCTCCCCTGGCCAATGGCAGGCGCCACATTGTTGTCCAATTCTGTCTAATGGAGCCCTAAGGAGCAACAATAGAGCAGGCGAGCGGCTCATTGAGAGTCTGGCAGCGCCGGGCAACTGGGGCGCGGCTGTGCGCAGCGTCCCGCGCGCTCCGCGAGGGGACGCCGCGCGGCGAGGGCCGGGTCGCGGGCTCCAGCCAGCCGGTCCCTAACCGGTCCCCTGGCTCGGATTTCCGACGGAAGGGTTGGACTGCGCAGCGTTCTGAGGGGGTCCGGAAGTTCGGACATGGTGACTGAAGGAGGGTGACGTGGTCAGATAAGGGACCAGGGGGCAGGGGGAAGAGGCCAAGAGCGCCAGCAACGCGAGCGGAGCTGGTAGGTGCGTGAAGCGCCAGCGGAGGAGGAGGATCCCGAGCCCAAGGCAGGTAGTTGAGGGACGCAGGGAGGGCAGGGGAGGCGGCCTGGCCTGAGGGCCCTGTTGACGAGGCCCGGGCCACGCTGGCCCTAGGGACTTCGCGGCCCAGGGACCTGAGGGAAGAGGCAGCTCAAATAGGGAAGGGATCTAGGATACTGGGGCGGAGACCCCAGGACTCTGGCCCGGGCTCTGGCGGGAACCCGGGGACCCAGAGGAGCCCGGGACCGAAGCTCGGGGCTGGGCCTGCTTGGGCCTTCTGGGGCCGCAGCACAGGTGAGACTCCATAGCCAGTTCCAGAGGCGACTCCCCTGCCTCGGTGCTGTCTCCTGGGCCGTCCAAGTCCCAGGAACCCAATTCCGAGCCCAGAACTCGAGAACCTGCACCCAAATAGGGTCCCGTGGGGGATCCCAGGATGGGGAGGGCGTGTCTGACGATTCTGTCCCTAAAGCCGGAGGGGAAGGGACAGCAGTGTGAGACGGTCAGGGAAAGGATCTCCCTCCAGGAATACCTAACTTTCCGCAAGATACCTTTTCCTTCCCGACTACTCTTCCAGACGACAGGGGTAAAAATCGTGCCACAGGTTTTACTCCACCCCCACCCACAACCTTTGCCTGCAGGGTTTTTTGTTTTGTTTTTTATTTTTTTCTCATGCACACCTCTCTCCCCCACGTGAACCCTGGGACCCAGACATCCATATCAGCTGTTTTTTGTTGTTTTCCTCACTCCTCAAGCTAACCTTCTGGCTGTGTTTGCCTGACCAAACAAAGTTTCTTGGGCTTAATTTTCTCTTTAACTCTCCCCACTCCTACTAAACTCATCACACTCATTTTTCTCCACCATTCTCTGGAGGCCCCGCACCATGAAACTTGTAGCCCCCACATTTCCACGGGTCCCTGGGGCCCCACGGCCTAACTTTGCTCCTGAGATGTTTGTTTTGTTATCTAGCCTTCACTCTATTCCTAGAGCTATTCTTTTCTGTCCCTGATTTTTCTAACTCTCCTGCTCCCACCAGCATAAAAACTTCAGACCCAGCCCCTGAACTCTATGCCTTGTGTGCTTTGATAGCTCTCTCCTTTTCACCTTTCCACAAAACTGAGCAGTTCGCCTCGAATTTTGTTTTGTTTTGTTTTGCTCTTGGTATCTAGTCTGACTGTTGAGTCAAAATTTTCTCTCTAATCCAAGTCCCATCAAACAGACATTTCTCTCTACCCGTCTCGCCCCAATTAAGTTGAACTTTGGGGGGATAATATTTTCCTTTCCAAACCCTCGTTATATCCACCTGAACCAGTGACTTTTCAAAATTTATGTCTTTTTTTTTTTTTTTTCCAGCGGAATCACCGATTCAAACGAAATCTTAGACCCAGCGCATAAATCAGATATAAGAAGAAGAGCTCTGGTGGGAATAGGGTGGGGGAGCTCGGCTTTACAAGGGGGATCCGAAGGTACCTCCTTCCAGCAATTTGGCAACCATTAGCCAAACTTCCGCGACTTTCCCTCCCTAAGCCTGATCTCCTCGAGGGTCCGCTGTAGCTTAGCACACCGTGCGCTCCTCACCGCAAGTCTCTTCCTTCTTCCCACCGTCTTCTACGCCAGGTCCTGCCATGGAGCTGCGCTCCGAGCTGCCTAGCGTGCCCGGCGCAGCAACGGCGGCGGCAACAGCGACAGGGCCGCCCGTGGCGTCTGTGGCGTCGGTGGCAGCGGCGGCGGCGGCGGCCGCGTCGCTACCGGTGAGCGTGGCGGGCGGCTTGCTAAGAGCGCCGCCGCTGTTGTTGCGGGCGGCGGAGAAGTACCCGCGGACCCCCAAGTGCGCGCGCTGCCGCAACCACGGCGTGGTGTCGGCGCTCAAGGGCCACAAACGCTACTGCCGCTGGAAGGACTGCCTGTGCGCCAAGTGCACGCTCATCGCCGAGCGCCAGCGCGTCATGGCGGCGCAGGTGGCGCTGCGCCGACAACAGGCGCAGGAGGAGAACGAGGCGCGCGAGCTACAGCTGCTCTACGGCACTGCCGAGGGCCTCGCGCTCGCCGCCGCCAACGGCATTATCCCGCCGCGACCTGCCTACGAGGTCTTCGGCTCCGTGTGCGCCGCCGACGGCGGGGGGCCGGGAGCGGGAGCGCCCGCGGGGACCGGAGGCGGCGCAGCGGGCGCGGGGAGCTCAGGTGAGCGCGCGGCCGGGCGGGGAGGAAAGGGAGCGGGGACCGGGCCTGGGGGCACGCGGCCCAGGGACTTGTCTTGGTACTGAAAGAGTGGAATCCCCTCTTCCAAACGCCCGACTGCTAAGAGTTCGCGGCGCACCCAGGCCCTGATCTGGGGCACAAACACATAAATTCTTTCTCCCCTTTCTGAAGAATTTGCCCTTCACCCCTTTCTCTCACCGCGGGCCCAAATGTAGACGCTGGAATCGTATCTCCTCTACCCAAACGCGGCCGGGTCCCACCTTCCCTGCTCACTTGGCTCGGTCTCCCCAGCGTGGAACCTTTAACCTTGGTTCTGCTCTTCTCCACTTGCCGTGGTTCCCTTTGCTCCTTCCCAGCTCTCTTCAGAAATCCGGCCCTCTCCCAGTCCTCCTCCCCCGCACCGCACCGCTTTCTCTGGGTGGCAGGGACACCTCTTTCCTTTCCCCGTGTGATTCCTTTTCTCCAGTTCCTAATGCTCCCCGGACAACCGCACGCTGCGCCTGCTCCTTCTTTCTAGCTTGTTTCCCCACTTGTCCCCGTTTTCTCAAGAGTAGGCGCTCTCTCGCTTCCCTCGATCCCCACTCTTCTAACCCCCTACTCCCCGTCTGGCCCCACCCTCCTCTTCAAGAATTTCTCGCCTTTTTCTAGGGAGGGAAGAAATTAAGGCTGAGGCCATTGCGGGCCCTCTCAGCCCTCATCTTGGGAGTAAAGAACTTCTTAGGTTTTAATTTTGGAAAGGGTTGATTAGAAATAGGGGCTCTATTTTTGCCTGCAGAAATCCTTGGGATCTCTTAGATACCCAAGGTGCCTTCCCTAACAAGCTATGTTGCCCAGGGCCAGAGGGTGCCCAGGGCAGGGTTCGCTCTTGGAATGATGGATGTGGAGTGGGGTCCTCTATACAGTAGGTGGTATAGGTGGAAGTTATATTGTCTCCTGCTTGAACTCTGGGCCAGGCCACTTTGCCGGGTCAGGGACCGGCTAGGAAGGAGGATAAGGGTGGAGGTGTTGGGGCACAGATGTGGAAGAGGGGAACTGGACATTGAATTTACAGGGCACAGGTGGTTGGGGTTCTGGTACAGAAAGAGTGCGCCCTGGGGGGTAGGGGAAGTGAGACAGAACTGTAGGGGCTCAGAGAGTAAGGAATGCCGGAGAAAAAAGGAGGGGGCGCCGGAGTCCAGTGAATGAGGGTCGTCAGGTTCAGGAAACTGCGGTCCAAAGGGCTGATGTGCTGAGGGTGCCGTCACCTCCCCGCCCCTAATCACGCCTCACATCCCCTTTTCTCCCCTCCTAGAGGCCAAGTTACAGAAGTTTGACCTGTTCCCCAAGACGCTGCTTCAGACCGGCCGCCCCGGCAGCCCGCAGCCGCCACCGGGGAAGCCCTTATCACCCGACGGCGCGGACTCGGGGCCCGGGACATCTTCTCCGGAGGTGCGGCCGGGCTCGGGCTCGGAGAACGGCGACGGCGAGTCCTTCTCGGGGTCGCCCCTGGCCCGGGCCTCCAAGGAGGCAGGTGGGAGCTGCCCGGGCAGTGCAGGCCCGGGAGGCGGTGGCGAGGAGGACAGCCCGGGCTCCGCCAGCCCTTTGGGCTCCGAATCCGGTTCCGAGGCCGACAAAGAAGAGGCAGAGGCCGCTCCCGCTCCCGGGCTGGGGGGGGGCCCGGGTCCACGGCAGCGGACGCCGCTGGACATCTTGACGCGCGTCTTCCCGGGCCACCGGCGAGGCGTCCTGGAGCTGGTGTTGCAGGGTTGCGGCGGCGACGTGGTGCAGGCCATCGAGCAGGTGCTGAACCACCACCGCGGGGGCTTGGCAGCCGGCCTCGGCCCCACCGTGCCCCCTGATAAGGCCGCAGTAGGTGCAGTAGCAGCTGCGGACGACGCGTGGCCGGGCCGCGTCGACGCCGCCGCTGCCGGGGGGCCGGGGCTGCCCGCGCCGCTGCAGGCCGGCCCCGCCGCTCCTCCGCACCACAGACCTTTGCTGGCCGGCGCCATGGCGCCTGGGGCGCTGGGCTCGCTGAGCAGCCGCTCGGCATTCTCACCACTGCAGCCCAACGCCAGTCACTTCGGCGCCGACGCAGGCGCCTACCCGCTGGGTGCGCCGCTCGGCCTCAGCCCCCTGCGCCTGGCCTATTCGGCGGCAGCGGCGCACAGCCGTGGCCTGGCCTTCATGGCTCCCTACTCGACCGCCGGCCTGGTGCCCACACTCGGCTTCCGCCCGCCCATGGACTACGCCTTCAGCGACCTCATGCGCGACCGCTCGGCCGCCGCTGCTGCGGTGCACAAGGAGCCCACCTACGGCGGCGGCCTGTACGGGCCTATGGTCAACGGCGCCCCTGAGAAGCAGTAGGGCCAGGGGCCCGGCAGCCGGGCCGCCCCCAAACGGGGACCCCAGGCTTGATCCCGCGGGCCGCCGGTCCTTCTTTGCCCGGGGCGCTCTGTGCGCCCCGGCTGGGGTGTTCTCGCTCAAAGGTGATTTTCGGTTTTGTTTTGGAAGGTGGGCAGAGAGCTGAGCAAAGGGGGAGCAACTACAGATGCAGGTGTTCTCAGAGAGGGTGCGTGGTCCTGATCCTCATCCTCTGGCCACCTCCCCAAGGCTCCTCCAGCCCTTCAAAAGGCCGGGAATTCTTGAGAATTCAGAGGCTGCGGCCGCCGCACACGCTCCTGCCTCTCCTTTTCCTGTGCTCATCCCACCCGCCCGCTCTCCAGTGGATGGCAGGATAGTCCGAGAGTCTGTCTTCTGTGTCTCCCTCTCCTTATTAAAATTTTTAAAAAAATATTCGCTCTAACAAATATAAATTTAGGATGTATAAATCTCTTGACACTGAGTTGAGTCTTTGGGACACACATATATATATATCGATATCAATTGTAAAAAAAAAAAGGAAACAAGTTCTAAGGTGCACTTTCCTCGTTGCGGTATTTGTCGCTCTCTGTTGCTTATGCCAATAAGCATGGGTTTCCTTGGTGCAGTGTGAGTTTTTATATATGTATAAATCTATATATAATCTATACATATATATATACAAGCCAGTGTATAATGTTATAAAATGGAATTCTAAGTTATTAATTGTAATCTGTAGGTGACCTCGGTATTAACGTGAAAAATATTCAAAAACAAGCAAAAAAAAAGGACAAAATGGAAAAAAGTAGACTATGCGCGCATTGTACTTATCAGGTTTTATAGATTAAATATATTGTAAACTCGGGACAAATCCTGCCCACCCGCCCCTCTTGCCTGCGGCCGATCTCTCCCTAAGATGCGGTCAAGGTGCGCACTGAAGCAGGAACAGAGCAACGAGTGACTGAGCCAGAACCGCCCGCCCGAGAGCCCATCCCCGCCTCCCGGGACTCGCCAAACCCCCGGCCCGAAGGGACGGCAGCGGGAAACGCTGCTGCAGAGAATGGCTCACTTTGTGCTTTCCTTTGCATAGACATGAGCTAGAAATAAATGTTATTTTCTAAGAAAACAGCACCGGATCCCGTCCTGCTCCTCGGTAGGCCGGATTGAAAAGGTCTTGAATTCGCGTTCGGGCCCACGGTGCCAGCTAGACTTCAGTCCGGCTGGTGTCCGACCCTCGGGGTGCGGAGCCGGAAAACTTTCTCTGGCGTCGGGAAAGGCCCCGCCGACGGGAGTGGCGCGCGGCTCAGAGCCCCGCGAGGAGCGGTGCCCCCTGCGCCTCTGGGACCGCGCGTCCTTCCCACTCCGGTTTTGGGCGCGCGGGCGCGACGGGTCGCCTTGCCAGTGCTCAGGATCCCTGGATTTGGGGCAGAGCCTCTTACGGAATCCCGAGAGGCTGGAGGCCGGATTTCGGTTCTCCCCGGGCCTCAGATTTGGACACAGCCGGGGTCGCACAATGCGCGCTTCCCTTCTCAAAGAGGTTTGGAACCCAGGTGACAGAGGCGGCGGCTGGGGAGGGAGAGCTGCGACCCTTCTCCCACGAAGGCTCGTGGCCTGGGAGTTATTTTGGGGTGGTGGGGGTGGTGGGGCGCTGCCCTCGCCAAGAGACAGGGTGATCCGAAAGTGGCTGTGAGGATGCGCCTTCCAGCCAGACCTCGCTCAGCACCCTAGTTACCTTCCCTCCTCACGCCGGGCTGAGCACAATAGTGGCTCCCCCGCCGACCCCCTCCTCCAACCGCCCCGGGCCTGCTCCGCTCCCTGCAGGGTGACTCCCCCTCTCCGGGAAACAGGGTGCTCCCTCCCCTAGTCTGGGCCCGGCGACATCCCAAGGTAAACTTCTGGGGCCGGCTCAAGTTCCGCCAGGCGGTGAAACTTAATAGCAGGACAAGAAAACGGTTTAATAAAGAAGGGCTTTAATAGGGAACTAATTTGATTGAGTTGCCTAATTCCACTTTAATTGGAAAGGGGTTTGGCTGTTTGGTTATAAAGTGCGAGGGTGACAACGAGATGGAGGTGGGGGAAGAAGGAGCGAGAGAAGAAAGATGGGGGGCAGCAGAAGGGGCGAAAAAGGGAACGAAGGTAGGAAGGAAAGAAGAGGGAGAGAGGAGAAAGAAGAGGGAAGAGTTACTAGAAAAAAAGAGGAAGGCTAGAGAAGCGCGGGAGCTTTTAGAAGTGTGAACTTTCTTGCCCTTCACGCTGCTCTCTCAAGCCTCCCATGTCCTCCTCCTACTCCAGGTTTTTGGAAGCCTCAGGTCCTCTCTTAGTCCAGGTTCCAGCCACCGCCTTTCTGGCCTCTGCCTTCATCCCCATTCAAGGTGAATTTAAGATCGCTCTGGGTCTCTTGGTTTCAGGAGGGACCTATACTGAGTCTGCCGGAGCTCCTTGTTTCCTGCTGGTGCTCAAGCCAGACCCCAGGGGTTGGCTTGGGGGCCCACATTATCCACTCTTGAGAACATCCGGAGCTTCAACGATTTCAAGATTAGTATTTTAGTTCATCCTCACAGGAAACCCGGAATAATCCGGTGAATTGTTTATTAATGGGTCCATTTTACAAAGGAGGAAACTGAGGTCCAGAGTGGTTTATAGACCCATCCAACCAATCCGGGGACTCTGGACCTCTTTTCCTCTGCCCTGTCAGGGTGAACCTCCTCCTCTCCTGGAGCGGTCTCTCCTGGCTGAAGGTGGGGGCTCTGTAGATCCCCCCATGTACTCCTGTGGCTCAGAGAGGGGAAGCACCTTGCCTCAGCTCCAGGTGGCCAGCCGCTTTGGCTGAGCTCAGAATGATTCGTGAGTGGTGAAACCTTGAGAGGGTGGAATAGTGGGGTTCCCAGGTTCCTCTCATCCCTGGCCCTGTGAGTCTTGGTGGCCCAGACCTGGGGATGGAACCCCAGGGCTGTAAGTCACAACCTTGACACCTGGCGAAGGGCTGCACCCATGCATGCCCCTGACCCCACTGCCTACTGAGCAGTCAGGAAGACAGGCGCAGAAACTGACAGTGACAGGCCCAGGGCTGTACGTTCAGGTTCTGCGGAGTCAGACTCGGAACCCAGGACGCTCAAGCCAGTTTGTTAGGTGGCAGTGGTGGGAGCGGGGCTGGGCCAGTAGGCGCCTCTGCAGCAGGTGGGAGGAGGGTGGGGCCTGGGCTCTGCTGAGTTCCCCACTGGGAGGATCACTGGGATCCCAGTCATGGGAGGCAGCAGCAGCCCCACCTCTTCTTTGTGGGGAGGAGAAGGTGGGATGAGAGTTTCCTCCTGACCTCTACAGTCCATATTTATTCCCAAACTTTCCCCTAAGTCTGCTGGAGCTGTGCTTGGCCTGGATACTGGGAAGACCTGGGCCTGATCACCATGCGGAGCTAGGGCTATTGTAGTCATTAAAACTTACTTTCCTCCTCCTCCTCTTTCTTCATAACAACAGCAGCAGCTACAAATTACTGAGTACCTACTGTGCACCAGGTCCTTACACAGCACATTTCATACAGATCCTGCTCAGTGGGTGAAAAAGAGCCAAGAGCTGGGATCCAGGCTCTGTTTCTGGCTGAGTTTATTCATTCATGATTATTTCAGTTAGCAAATGTTTACTAAGTACTTACTGTATGCCAAACCCAGTTCTAGGAACTTGGGATACACAAGTGTGCGAGACAGGCACCATCTCTACCCTTTAAAACCTCACAGTGTGTGGGGGTGTGGACAGGAGCAACTAAACAGGCAAGGAGGATGCACTGATCAGTGCCCCAGGGCTCAGGGAGGTCTGACCAGGGAAAGGTGAGTTGGGACACTTCACCTCAGCTTCCTCCTCAGTGAAATGGGGTTGATAGTGACTGTCGGTCTGGATGCTGTGAGGATTGATTGAGAGAATGTGTAAAAAAAACTTTTAGCTTAGTGCCTAACTGACCAGGCGCATTCATTATAATCTCAGATACTTTGGTGTGGGTATTGTCCCATTTCATAGGGGAGTACACAGTTCAGAGGGATTGAGTGACTGGAGCAAATTTCCCTTATAAATCCTCTAAAGTGTCACAGGTTATGGGAGGTGCCCTGCCTGAGCAACAGGCCACAGTGAAGGATCATCAGATGGGAGAGTGTGGGTTCTGGAAATGCTTCTGAGGGAAGGTGAGGCTGCAGCTAAGTCCTGAGGACATTGGTGAGGGGCAGCATTAGTGATCCATGGCAGGAAATTGGTGAGGGAAGAGCAGGTGGAGAAGGAGGAGGTGGGGACAGGTGATGATGTTGGACAGAAGTCAGAGGTCAGATCAAGGGGAACCTCAAGCTCCAGGGTAAGGGACCTAGGTTTCAGAGTGAGGGTACTGGGGGCCAGTGACAGCATGCCTGCTGAGATTTGCATTTGGACTGGATACATTGTTAGGGAAGGCCAAACCCATTTAAGGAAGAGTCATGTAAGATGGTAGCACCCAAAAATGACCAGTGGGGGCAGGGACAGGGAGAAAAAAAGTTGACTTCAAGAACTACTGGGAGCCAGACCCTCTACTCTTGATCCAATGGATGCTGAGGGGGAGTAAACCAGGAGGAGGGCTCATGGATAATTCCCAGGTGTCTGGGCTGCTTGACCCTTTGCAGGTGACAGAGTTGTGGGCCCTTAGAGCAGAGACAAGATTGGAAGGTGAGGAAAAAATTTCAGTGTTCAACATAGAATTTGAGGAACTTATGGGGCTTCTAGGTGTGGACACCAAATGGTAGAAAGAGTTAGCATGTGGGTGGCAGCAGGGCCTTGGGAGGGATGAAGTGGCCCAACCCTTTCTCCACACTGGACATAGGACTCCTTTAATGGAGGTTGTGGGCCTGGGGGAGGGGGGTTGTTGAGACCCCAGACATTGGAGTTCTGCCTCTCACCTTTTCGGTTCATTCCAAGAAGGCTGGCCTCTGAAAATAATTCTCTTAAAATTTTGCACCCTGTGAAGGTTATTGTCCTGGAGCAGGACCCTGGGAAGCCTGTCCCTGCCTTTATTGTGACACCAATGAAGCTTAAACTTAAAGGGTCCCCACCTGTACAGGTCCCTTTCAAACTTTCCCTGCTTTCTACTCTCTGAAGCTTTAGCTTCAGTGGCTTTCTGCCCTCTCCCCACTTGTCCATCCCCACCTCACCATGCCCAATGAGCTCATCAGAGTCACCTAATAGACCATAAACTTTCCTGCATCTTTGCCCATGCAAGTCCCTCTGCTTGGAAAGCCCTACCTTTTTCTTCTACTTTGAGGACCATCCTCACTTGCCCCAAGGCCCAGTGACACCAATGGAACTTAAAGTTCAAGTCTTGTCACTTAGACAGGAAGATGGTGGTGGAGTAGGAGGACCCTAGGCTTGCCTCTTCCCACAAATAAAAGATTACTATCCTAAATACCCCAGAAATTGATCTGAGGACTGGTAGAACAAACTCCACAACTAAAGGTAGAGAAGAGGCCACACCAAAGAAGGTAGGAATTGCAGAGACAGAGATGCAACTTGGGAGAGAAAGGGATAGTGGTCACTGCCATGGGGTGGGAGCCACGGTCACAGAGAAGGGCAAGAGACAAAGTAGCACACAGGGAAGCACATGGGGAAAACAAATCCCCATAGCAACTGGCTTGGAAAGCAACAGGACCTGAATTTCATGAGTTCTTGCAACCAGAAGGGCTTAAAGCCTGGAGTTTTAAAGGTCAGTGTGCTTGGCTCTGGGAAAGCTTGGAGGACATTAGGGCTGCTTTTGGAGAAAAGGCAGAGCAAACAGCCTGTGGACATACAGCTTGGAAACAGTGATCTCAAGAACGCCTGAAATACACAGCGGGGAGGTTAGTTGTTCATCTCAGAGCATGTCCTAAAGAGGCAGTTTTCATGAAAAGACCCCTCCAGGAACAAAGGAATGTAGCTGGCACCATTTCCCTCCTCTGCTCATCAGCATAAACACAGAGCAGTGCCAACACTCACTACCTAACTTGCTTACACCAAACCCCACACTCCATGCTTCAGAAGAACCACCCTTCCCAACTGTACTTGCCTCAGCCCCAGCATGGCCGGCCCCCTCACCCAGAAGACCAGCCCAGAACCCTGCCAACACCATATCTCCTGACCTGGAAGTTTTGTGAGGCCTTGGTTCTGGTGGTCGTGGCAACAGGTCTTATTTCACAAGCAGACCAGAGTACACCTAGTGAAAATGTACCACATCCAGGCCAGGGACCAAACACTGTGTACAACAGGCAAAGAGACCCTCAGCAGACCATTGGCCTGAAGAAAAATGTGTCAGGGACACAAGAGCAGAGTGCATGCAGCACACATTGGAGGCCCTGGGGAACAGAGGGCACACTGCAGGGCACTTCCTTCTTCAGAAGACCATTACCCTCAAGAACAGGAGACATAGCTGACTTTCCTAATACAGAGAAGCAGGCACAGAGACTTAGACAAAATGAGAAGACAGGGGAATTTGCCCCAAATGAAAGAACAGGACAAGGTTACAGCTGGAGATCTAAGCAAAATAGATATAAGTAACATACTTGAATGGAGAGTTTATTTTTTTTTATTTTTATGTTTTTAAGATTTTATTTTTATTTTTTTATTTTTGACATTTATTTATTTTAAATAGGCTCCGCACCCAGTGTGGAGTCCAATGTGGGGCTTGAACTCATGACCCTGAGATCAAGACCTGAGCTGAGATCAAGTCAGACTGCTTAACTGAATGAGTCACCAGGTGCCCCAAGATTTTATTTTATTTTGTTTTATTTATTTTTTTAGAAAGATTTATCTATTTATTTTAGAGAGAGAGAGAGAACAGCAAGGAGGGGCAAAGGGAGAGAGAGAATCCTTAAGTAGACTCCCCACTGAGTGCAGAACTTGATGCGGGGGTCCATCCCTGGATGGAGCCCTGTGTTGGGCTCCCTGCTCCGTAGGGAGTCTGCTTCTCTCCCCCCGGCCCTCCACTTATGATCTCTCTCTCTCAAATAAATGAAATCTTAAAAAAAAAAGTATGTTTAGAGGGAACGTACCTCAACATAATAAATGTCACATATGAAAAACCCAGAGCTAACATCATCTTCAATGGGGAAAAACTGAGAGCCTTTCCCCTAAAGCCAGGAACAAGACAAGGATGTCCACTCTCATCACTTCTATTCAACATAGTACTGGAAGTCCTAGCCACAGCAATCAGACAACAAAAAGAAATAAAGGAAATCCAAATCAGTAGGGAAGAGGTAAAACTCTCACTATTTGCAGATGACATAATAATATATATAGAAAACCAGAAAGACTGCACCAAAAAACTGCTAGAACTGATACACCAATTCGGTAGAGTCACAGGATGCAAAATCAATCTACAGAAATCTGTTGCATTTCTATATAACAATAATGAAGCTGCAGAAAGAGAAATTAAGAAAACATTCCCATTTACAGCTGCACTAAAAATAATAAGATACCTAGTAACAAACCTAACCAAAGAGCTGAAAGACCTGCCCTCTGATGACTATAAAATACTGATGAAAGAAATTGAAGAAGACACAAAGAAATGGAAAGACATTCTATGCTCATGAGTTGGAAGAACAAATGTTTTTAAAATGCCTATACTACCCAAAGCAATCTACACATTTAATGCAATCCCTATCAAATTACCAACAGGATTTTTCATAGAACTAGAACAAACAATCCTAAAATTTGTATGGAACCACAAAAGACCCAGAATAGCCAAAACAATCTTGAAAAGAAAAGCAAAGCTGGAGGAGTCACAATTCCAGACTTCAAGTTATATTACAAAGCTGTAGTGATCAAAACAGTATGGTACTGGCACAAAAATAAGACACATAGATTAATAAAACAGAATGGAAAATCCAGAAATAACCCCACAATTATATGGTCAATTAATCTATGACAAAGCGGGAAAGAATACCGAATGGTAAAAAGATGGTCTCTTCAACAAATGATGTTGGGAAAACTGGACAGCAACATGCAAAAAAATGAAACTGAACTGCTTTCTTACACCATACACAAAAATAAATTCAAAATGGATTAAAGATGCAATTGTGAGACATGAAACCATAAACATCCTAGAAGAGAGCACAGGCAGTAATTTGTCTGGTATCAGGTGTAGCAACTTTTTTCTAGAGAGGTTCCCTGAGGCAAGGGTAGCAAAAGCAAAAATAAACTATTGGGACTTCATCAAAATAAAAATCTTCTGTACAGCAAAGGAAACAATCAAGAAAACTAAAAGGCAATGTATGGAATGGGAGAAGATATTTGCAAATGACACATGCATTAAAGGGTTAGTATCCAAAATATATAGGGAACTGATATAAGTCAATACCCAAAGAACAAATAATCCAATTTAAAAATGGGTGGAAGTCAGGAACAAACATTTCTCCAAGGAAGACATCCAGATGGCCAATGGACATATGAAAAGATGCTCAATATCACTCATCACCTGAGAAATGCAAATCATGACTACAATGAGATATCACCTAACACCTGTCAGAATGGCTAAAATCGAAACACAAGAAACAACAGGTTGGGGAGGATGTGGGAAAAAAGGAACCCTCTTGCACTGTTGGTGGGAATGCAAACTGGGGCAGCCACTCTGGAAAACAGTATGGGGGTTCCTCCAAAAGTTAAAAATAGAACTACCCTACCATCCAACAATCACACTACTGGGTATTTACCCAAAGAATACAAAAACACTAATTTGAAGGGATACATGCATGCCTATGTTCATAGCAACATTATTTACAATAGCCAAGATATGGAAGAAGCCCAAGTATCCATTGATCGATGAATGGATAAAGAAGATGTGGTATATGTATGTATACAATGGAATACTATTCAGGCATAAAAACAAATGGAATCCTGCCATTTGCAACAATATGGATGGAGCTAGAAAGTATAACGCTAAGTGAAATAAGTCAGTCAGAGAAAGACAAATACCATATGATTTCACTCATATATGGAGTTTAAGAAACAAAACAAATGAACAAAGGGAAAAAAGAGAGAGAGAGACAAACCAAGAAACAGATTCTTAACTATAGAGAACAAACTGAGGCAAGGGTAATAAAAGGGGAGTTACCAGAGGAGAGGTGGGTGGGGGGAACGGTGAAACAGGTGATTAAGGAGTGCACTTGTCCTGATGAGCACAGGGTGATTAAAATAAAAACTTAGGAAAAAACTCAACAAAAACCAAAAACACCCCAAAACTACTGGAATGGAGATCTGAATGAAGAATGGACTTTAGTTAATGTGAATGTATCATTATTGGTTTGTTAATTGTAACATATGCACCACATTAATGGAAAATGTTAATAATAGGCAAAGCTGAATACGGGGTACATGGGAACTTTCTGTACTATCTTCTTAATTTTTCTGTAAATCTAAAATAAAGTCTTAAAAAAAAATAAAAGACTTGTTACTTGTACAGGTCCCTTTCAAGGTCTTGCACTTTGTGCGCATGGTCAGATGACTTCTTTTTCTTAAAGTTTCAGGCCCCATTAAAACTGTTACTATTAACTATTACTGCATAATAAATGACCCCCAAATTTAGTGACTTAAAACAATAATCATCTTATTATCTTACGACTTTGTGGGTCAGGAATTTGAGCAGGGTGTGACTGGGTTGGCCTTTTTTCCATATAGTGTTGATGGTGATCAGTTGGTGGTATTCAGCTAGTGGATTTGTTGGTCTGGAGGGTGATAGCTTCAGTCATATGTCTGGTGCTTTTGTGTGGAGGGCGGGAAGGCTGGGCTCAGCTGGACCACTGACTGGAGCACCTATCTGTAGTCCTTCTGTCATGGTGGCCTAAGGGTATCAGACCTCTTGCATGTTGACTCAAGTTTCTAAGAGCAGATGTTCCAGTAAACAAAGTGAAAGCTACATGGCCCTCTATGACTTAGCCCCATAGGTCAAGAATGTGATAAGACTACTATTTCCAAGTGACTGACACCAAAGTCACATTGATTTAAAAAAAAAAAAAAGGAATTGATGTCCTCTCTGCAAAGGCTTCTGCAGAGAATAAGGCCTGCTGGAAAACCAAGCTTTCAGTATAGCTGTATGTTTGGCCATTTCAGCCCTAAATAGTCTTTGTTTTAGCATTTTAGGGTAGAAGCTTAATAAAGCATGTTACTTGCTTTTCCATTTTCTTTTCCAAGGGATACTGAGATGCGTCAAGCTTTCTTTTATTCAAATTCATCTCAGGATGTACATGATAGGGTTGTGGGATTTTACTGGATTGAGGGTTCACTGTCTCTAGCACTAAAGACTCAAAATTTCTGGGATTTTCTGATATATTTTTTAAAATTTTGAAAACCATTTATTATGAAAAATTACAAGCATGTAAGAAAGTAGACATTAGAGTATAATAAATTCTTATATACTCATCACATAACTTTAATAATGTTTTGCCATGTTTGCTTCACCCAGTTTTTTTTGAGGAATTTAAAATAAATTATAGACATTGTGAATTTCCATTGTGAAATACCCCAGTATGCATCACGAAAATATGAGACATGTTCTTACAAACCCACCATATCATCAATACACTATCAATATTAAAAATAATTCCTTTATATCACCTAATACCCAAAACATATTAAGATTTACCCCGTTGCAGGGGTGCCTGGGTGGCTCAGTCAGTTAAGAGTCAGCTCCGGTCATGATCCCAGGGTCCTGGGATCAAGCCCCTCATCGGGCTCTCTGCTCAGCAAGGAGCCTGCTTTTCCCTCTCCCTCTGCTTGCAGCTCTGCCTACTGTGGTCTCTCTCTCTCTGTCAAATAAATAAATAAAATCTTTAAAAAAAAAGATTTACCCAGTTGCCCCCACTGGGGACTTAACTTACTTATTACTTACTTACTTACTAATTCACACACACACACACACACACAAAAACACAACTGATTTGTTCAAACCAGGATTTGGTCACCTCTAGCAGACACTGTCAGAGTCCTATTCATATCCCTTAGGACCTTTCAGCCACTGATTTCCAGCTTCTGGGATCATTTTCTCTATGTTAAGGGCTTTTAGTCCAGAACCACAGAAGAGAGTGGCATACCAGAGTTGGGGTGGTGGGAGTCATCCTTTTCTGAGGAGACAATGAGAAGATGCATTGTTTGTAGAGAATTAAAAACAGTAATAATACTGACTACAAGTTCGTCTGCTTTTTATTTTTTAATTTATTTTTTTAAAAGATTTATTTATTTATTTTAGAGTTGGGGAGAGAGACAGAGAGAGTCTTAAGCAGACTCCATACTGAGTGTGGAGCCTGATGCCGGGCTCAATCTCACAACCCTGAGATCAAGACCTGAGCCGAAACCAAGAGTCAGACGTTTAACTGACTGGACGACCCAGGTGCTCCGGTCTGCCTTTTAAATGATCACCATAGCCCAGCAATTCTAAACAATCCAGAGAGAAAATATTACTCACCTCAAAAACTTTTTGTTGGTGGTTAAACTTCCGAACAATTCTTGCTGTGATTGTCGAGTTTACATTTGTGTACACGTGCTTGTGTGTATGCAGATATGCAGACACATATAAAATGTATTTAGATATACATATATATCACAAATTGTTACTTTATTATTTTTTATGTTTATATACAGTAAACTTGACTTTTCTGTAGTTGATTTCTAAAAGTGGGAACACGCGTATAGATTTGTTAATTGCCTTCACAATCAGGATTCAGAACATCTTTATCACCCCAGAAAACTTCCTTGTGTTGCTCTTTTGTAATCAATCGACACTTAACTCCTGTTAAATAGTGACC
Organism: Halichoerus grypus; assembly: GCF_964656455.1. NCBI lineage: Eukaryota > Metazoa > Chordata > Mammalia > Carnivora > Phocidae > Halichoerus > Halichoerus grypus. The sequence continues at coordinate 148,380,289 of NC_135716.1, forward strand.
TGCTCTCTATCTTTAGTTTCTTCTTTTCTGGAATGTTACATAAGGGGAATCAATAGTATGTAGCCTTTGGCAACTGGCTTCTTTCACTCAGCATGCCTTTGAGATTCATCCAAATTGTTGCAGGTGTCAATAGTTCATTCCTATTTATTGCCGCATAATATTAAACTATTCAGATGACCACAGTTTGTTAATCCATTCACTGTTGAGAGACATTTGGGTTGTTTTTGGTTTTGGTGATTATGAATGGAGCCGCTATAAACATTCATGAACAGGCTTTTGTGGGATCATAAATTTTCATTTATCCAGGGTAAAGTACACGAGAGTATGATTACCAGGTCATATGGTAATTGTTTAGCTTTAGAAGATATTGCCTGTTTTCCAAAAGAGCTATGCCATTTTGCATTCTCAGCAGCAACATATGAGAGTTGCCACATGGTTAAATGCACATGGTTGTCTAGCTCTTTTCTTTTTAAGTCATTTTTAATAACAGTGCTATGGTGTCTTATTTTTTTTTTTAAGATTTTATTTTTTAAATAATCTCTACACCCTATGTGGGGCTTGAATTTACAACTCTGAGATCAAGAGTCACATGCTCTACTGACTAAGCCAGCCAGGTGCCCTTCTTACTGTGGTTTTGATTTACATTTCCCTAGCGGCTAATGATCTTAAGCATCTTTTCATGTATTTGTTTTCCATCTGTACAGCTTTGCTGAAGTGTCTGTTCAAATATTGTGCCCTTTTAGAAAAATTGAGTTGTTTGTTTTCATACAGTTGAGGATTTTCAAATAACAGCTTTTTAAAAAATTAAATTCAATTTAGTTAACATATACTGTATTATTAGTTTCAGGGGTAGAATCCAGTGGCTCATCAGTTGCATATAACCCCCAGTGCTCATTACATCAAGTGTCCTCCTTAATGCCCATCACCCAGTTACCCCATTCCCCCATCCACCTCCCCTCCAGCAACCCTAAGTTTGTTTCCTACAGTGAAGAGTCTCTTAAGGTTTGCCTCCCTCTCTGTTTTCATCTTATTTTGCCTTCCCTTCCTCTATGTTCATCTGTTTTGTTTCTTAAATTCCACATATGAGTGAAATCATATGGTATTTATCTTTCTCTGACTAACTTATTTCACTTAACATAATACTCTCTAGTTCCATCCACGTTGTTGCAAATGGCAAGATTTCATTTTTTAGATGGGTAATATTCCATGGAATATGGGTAATATTCCATTGTGGTATATAGCACACCTTCTTTATCTGTTCATCTGGGCTCTTTCTATAGGTTGGTTATTGTGGACATTGCTGCTATAAACATTGGGGTGCATGTCCCCGTTCGAATCACTATGTTGGTATCCTTTGGATAAATACCTAGTACTGCAATTGCTGGGTTGTAGGGTAGCTCTATTTTTAACTTTTTGAGGAACCTCCATACTGTTTTCCAGAGTGGCTGTACCAGTTTGCATTCCCAACAACAGTGTAAGAGGATTCCCCTTTTTCCACACACTTACCAACATCTGTTGTTTCCTGAGTTATTAATTTTAGCCATTCTGACTGGTATGGGGAGGTATCTCATTGTGGTTTTGATTTGTTTTTCCCTGATGCTGAGTGATGTGGAGCAATTTTTCATGTGTCTGTTGGTGATTTTTATGTCTTCTTTGGAGAAATGTCTGTTTATGTCTTCTGCCCATTTCTTGAGTGGATTGTTTGTTTTTTGGGTGTTGAGTTTGATAAGTTCTTATTTTTTCATGCCTTCAAACATAAATACATATTTATTATGTAGTTTCTGTGGATCAGGAATTCAGGGGCAACTTGGGTGTGTGGTTCTGACTCAAGGCCTCTCATGAGATTGTACTCCAGTAAGTAGTTGGTCAGGGCTGTAGTCCTCTGAAGCCAAATTGAAGCTGGAGTTCTTTATAGATTTTGGATACTAGCCCTTTATCTGATAAGACATTTGCAAATATCTTCTCGCATTATGTAGGCTGCCTTTTAGTTTTGTTGACTGTTTCCTTTGCTGTGCAAAAGCTTTTTATCTTGATGAAGTCCCAATAGTTCAGTTTTCAGTCTTCTGCATGTGGCTGTCCAGTGTTTCCAACACCTTTTGTTGAAGAGACTGTCTTTTTTTATTGGATATTCTTCCCTGCTTTGTCTAAGATTAGTTGACCACAGAGTTGAGGGCCCATTTCTGGGTTCTCTATTCTATTCCATTGTCTATGTGTCTGCTTTTTTGCCAGTACCACATTGTTTTGATGACTACAGCTTTGTAATGCAGCTTGATGTCTGGAATTGTGATGCTTCCAGCTTCGGTTTTCTTTTTCAACATTACTTTGCTATTTGGGGTCTTTTCTGGTTCCATACAAATTTTAGGATTGTTTGTTCCAGCTCTGTGAAAAATGCTAATTGTATTTTGATAAGGATTGCACTGAATGTGTAGATTGCTTTGGGTAGCATAGACATTTTAACAATATTTGTTCTTCCAATCCATGAGCATGGAATGCTTTTCCATTTCTTTGTGTCTTCCTCAATTTCTTTCATAAGTGTTCTCTAGTTATCAGAGTACAGATCCTTTACCTCTTTGGTTAGGTTTATTTGTAGGCATCTCATGGGTTTTGGTGAAATTGTAAATGGGATCGATTCCTTGCTTTCTTTCTTCTGCCTCATTGTTAGTGTATAGAAATACAACTGACTTCTGTGCATTGATTATATCCTGCCACTTTGCTGGATTCCTGTATCAGTTCTAGCAATTTTGGGGTGGAGTCTTTTGGGTTTTCTACATAGTGTATCTTGTCATCTGACTTCTTCTTTGATGATTTGGATAACTTTTATCAAATAACAGCTTTATTGAGATATAATTCATATACCATACAATTCACCTATTTAAATTGTATAATTCAGAAGTTTTTAGTGTATTCCCACAGTTGCAAAGCCATCACCATAATCAATTTTAGAACACTTTCATCACCTCCAAAAGAAATTCTATACCCATTAGCAGTCACTACCCATCTGTCCTAAACTCTCCAACCCCACATAGGCACTAATCTATTTTTTGTCTCTATAAATTTGTCTGTTCTGGAAAATTCATATAAACAAAATCATACAGCATGTGGTCTTTTGTGTCTGGCTTCTTTCACTTAGCATAATGTTTTCAAGGGTCATCCATGTTGTAGCGTGGATCAGTACTTCATTCTTTTTTATTGCTACATAATATTCCACTGAATAGATACACCACATTTTCTTTATCCATTCATCTGTTGATGGACATTTGGATTGTTTCCATTTTGTGGATATTATGAAAAATATTGCTATGAACATCTGTGTACAAGTTTTTGTGTGAATATACATTTTCATTTCCTTTGAGTATACATCTAAGTGACATTGCTGGATTACATTATATATCTATGTTTAACTTTTTGAGGAACTGTCAAACTCTTTTCCACAGCAGCTGCACCATTTTACAGTCCTGCCAACAGTGTAATAGGGTTCCAATTTCTCCACATCCTTGTCCACATTTGTTATTATCCATCTTTTTGATTCTAACCATCCTAGTAGTTGCAAAGTGGAGTTTATTTTGTTACACTGATTTATGTATCTATCCCTTTGCTAATACCACACTGTCTTCATTATTGTAGCTTTATTTTTTCTTACTGTAGCTTTATAGTAAATATTAAAATCCTCTGGTGTCATGAATCCTCTGACTTTATTCTTTTTCAAAAAAAAATTCAGTATTTTAGTTCCTTTGGCACTTCATGTAAATTTTAAAACATGTTTGTCTATATATGCAAAAACTTCTGCTGGGATTTTGATTGGAATCGTGTTGCATGTATAGATCAATTTTAAGGAAGAATTGAAATTTTAACTATATTGAGTATTCCAACCCATGAACATGATATGTCTCTCTCTCCATTTAGATCTTTCATTTTGTTCATCAACATTTCATAGTTTTCATAGATGCTGAATATGTTGTGTTAGATTTATACCTTACTACTACTACCTACTACATTTTGGGAGGAACTATTGTAAGTGCTGTTTTAAAATTTTGGTTTCCAGTTGTTCATTGCTATTAATAGATATACATTTGATATTTATATGCAGCCACTGTATCTTGCAACTTTGACAAACTCAGCTGTTAGGTATAGGAGGCTTTTTGTATATTCCTTGGGATTTTCTACGTAGATAATCATGTCATCTGTAAGTGGAGATAGTTTTAATTGTACTATAATGTTGAATGAAAGTGGTGAGAGTAGAGATCCTTGCCTTGTCCTAGTCTTACAGGGAAATGATTCATCTTTCACCATTAAATATGGTATTAGTTCTGGGTGTGCTCTTCTGGGTTTCAGGCTGCCCTTAAGTCCAGGCTGGGAGGTATTGAAGTAAAACACAAGGAAACTCACCAATGGCTCAAGTTTTAGTTTCCTTCCCCAACCCTCCTGCTATTATTACTTTTTGGAATTCTCAGATAGCTGCTCCATGTGTTCTTTGTGGGATTGCTGTTGTTGTTGCATACAATGGAAGAGACAGGTGGAGTGTGCTTACTCCATCTTATACAGGAACCAGAACCAAATAAAGGAACACCTTTTAATTATCTTTTAATAAGCATTGTTATTCACATGGAAGTTAATTTAGAGATATCAAGTTATACAGTCAGCCTCCACATATGCAGAATCAGCTACATGCATTTGTTTCAAGATAAGTTTGTGAAGGTCTGGAATCATTGGAGCTTCATGTAGTTCATTACTCCGACCTCTGTGGAACTACCTATTCCTATGTTTATTTATTTTTTTTAAAGATTTTATTTATTTATTTGACAGAGAGAGACATTGAGAGAGGGGGAACACAAGCAGGGGATGTGTGAGAGGGAGAAGCAGGCTTCCTGCTGAGCAGGGAGCCCAGTGCAGGGCTCGATCCCAGGACCCCAGGATCATGAACTGAGCCAAAGGCAGACACTTAACGACTGAGCCATCCAGGCACCCCTATTCCTATGTTTAAACAGCAGATTTGAAATAAATGATAATAGCATAGTGAGTGTAAAGATGAAGAATCAGAACTTGAATTAATTCTGTCACTGTACATGACTTCTTGGAGATTTTATTTGCGTTTAATATTTATTTATTTTGTTTATTTATGTGAAACAATATCCATAATTTTTATTAATTGAAAGTTCATAATTTACACTAAAACTCAGTCTTTGGGCTTTGGCATTCTATGAATTTTGACAAATGCATAATGTCAAGGATCACCATTACAGTAACATACAGAAATCTGTACACCTGTGTTCATTGTAGCATTATTCACAATAACTACAGATGGACACTCCCCCAAAGGCCATCAAGTGACGAGTGTATGAGCATTTTCATTAACAGAAAATCTTTCTCCTTGAAAAAGAATTTTGTATTTGCTGATCAGAATGGACTTGAGAGACCTGCCATGAAAAGCTTGAGACTTTTCTATAGGTGTCTTCTTTAATTTCCAGGGAGCCATTGACTCAACAACTGTATTCCATCTGGTTTCCTGAAGTCATCAAGAAAACAATGTATAGGATGGTGTGATCCTCATAGTGCTTTATTTTTTCTAATCACAGGTGGATGCAGGAGGAAATGAAATACATATGTATTCTAAAATCAGTCTTTTTTTGAGGCAAAATCTAGGTGATGAAGAAGGTGGGCCTTCCTTGACTGTTTTGGAGAGTCACCCTGATTCCAGGTTCCTGCTGGGAATGGGGGTTGGGAGTGTAGCGAGAGAAACTGACTGTCCTGTAAGAACTGTGACCATGTTCTATAAACCCTGGAAGCAAGTAGGTCATTTAGGTGCTGTGGTTTGTGTGTGTGAGAACTGGAGGGTGTCTATGTTTGAGGCTATGTGACATGATTGTAAGTGTGAGTGCATGTGAGTGCGTGTATTTCCTCAGGAGCTATTTCCCACTTAAACAGCACAATGCAAGTGTCAGAGTTATAAAAACAAAACAAAAAAGACACACATTGCACGCTTTACCTACATTAACTCATTCCTCCTTCACTACAGTTGCATCTGGAGGATTCTTCAATATTCCCTTTCCTCTCCAAGCCAAAGGCCTTGTTCTTCATTTCTTTCCTGCTCCTTTACTCTGCCTTCCTGTGTCCACCCAGGAGGGTGGTCCAACAGCAGCTCAGTCCATACTTACTAACCACCTACATGCACACTCTCACACCATGCACACATCCAGTAAAGCTCACTGACTAGTTGCTGAGCAACCGCACCAGTGCCCTGACAGTTGCTAAGTATCCTCCTAGTTCCCACCAAGGGCCTATTGAAAGATCTTCCCAGTTTGAAGGAAGAAGAAGAAGCCCCAAATCTTTCCAAGGTAAACTTGCTTTTCTTTGTCTAAAAGGGAAACATCTTTTTTTCTTTTTCAATAGACTTAAGGTATGAAATTCTGACATCTGGACATCACAGATGATATATACAATTATCTCGGTTTGGAGAGTTTCAAGTGAGAGTGTATTACCAACTGATACCTAATATAAAAGGGTATTTTAAAAAAAATGACAATATCAATTACAAACTGTATGGTAGTGAGCATTTTCTCAGCAGAAATTTTCATCCTTGAAAGTAAATTTTGTACTTGCTGATCAAAATGGACTTGTGAGATCTTGCATGAAAAGCTCAAGCTTTTTCCATGTCCTCCATGTTTTGTTCTGGGGTCATTGACTCAACCACTGGTTCCCATTTCGTTTCCACCAGGACCTGAAACAACTAGGGAGATGACAGAGCATAACAGACCCTTGTAGATAACTTGCTTGAATCTACAGTGAAGCTCAGGACGTTATGTGCTTTGGATCCTGCCAACTATGCCAAGTAATGACCAAGAAGAAGAGGCTGTGAAATGAATGTCAAAGCAGGTGATGTCCAGGGTCCTTCCAACCACAGTCTTGCTCACTGTATCACTCCAGCACTGATCATGGGACCAGGAGAGCCACAACACACTGAGTGGACCAGGGGAACCTTTTGGTGCCTGGCCAGTAAACAGGTGTGGGAGGGAGCATGGGTGGGACTTGTGTCTAAAATTTAAAGCAGTAAAACAAAGTGTGAAATTTGAGGCACGTATTTTTGTTTGGTAAGCATGGTGTAGCTCAGGTAAAAATCAAGTATATTGATCCCAAATCCTTATTAGTCCCTTGTATAATTTTTCTCTGGATCTTTATGGAGTTCACACTTTTGGAAGTTTTTTTTTTTTTTTATGTGGGATTTTTTTTAATTTTGAGAAAAAGTTATCCATTCCTTTCAATATCATTTCATCTATTAAAAATGCTACTGAATGTAGATATATCAGTGAAACAGACTATCTTAGGCAAATGAAGCTGTATGCACAGTAAGGACAAATTTTGAGAGTTAATGTTAACTTTTGAAATATTGCACAACCTAAAAGAAGGCATGGACATAAAAGGATCAGCTCATAATTTGTTCTTTGCTCCACATGATCTGTGTTCTGACATATTTTATTATTTGGTGTGAAATTTTATTTATTTATTTATTTTTAAAGATTTTATTTATTTGAGAGGGAAAGAGAAAGAGAGAGAGCAAGCGAGAGCACAAGAGCGGGGGGAAGGAGAAGCAGACTCCTTGCAATGCAGCGAGCCTGACATGGGGCTCGATCCCAAGACCCTGGGATTACCACCTCAGCTGAAGGCAGATGCTTAACTGACTGAGCCACCCAGGTGCCCCTTGGTGTGAAATTTTAGATGACATTAATTAGACAGAAAAATATTCACAAAGAGTCAGTTACCCACTGCAGTACTGACATAACAAAAAACCCTGCATTAGCTCCTTTCCTTTCCTGTATCACTTCCTTGCTGCCCTATGGGTCCTTCAGTGACTCCCACATAAACTCAAATCCATATTTCAGAGTTTGCTTCTGGGGGAACCTTTTCATTTAATCTAGAACATCCTTCAATTTGTTTTAAATGACAGTGATTTACTAAAGAAATGGAGGCAGTTGTCCTCTAGAATTACCTTTCTTCAGAAATCTGTCTACTTGTTTCTTCATGGTGTCATTTAACTTTTTCCTCTATCCCCTGTATTCCTGGTAAACTGGAAGTTAGACCCAAAATGTTGTTTAAAGTCATGTAAAACATTCTTGGTAAGAATTTTTCATTGGTGATGCTTTTTTATTTCATATTACACAACACAAGAATGCATACCATCCACCAATAATGATGTTAAAATAGATCAGTGGGTTCAGGTGGTGACAATCTGACTCCTTCATTTCTAAGATGCATTTTTCCCATATGACCTCTATATAATCTGTGTGTTGAGAATTTGACACCAGGCAAATAACTAGTTCCCCATTTTGGTAGGTAGAATAACACTCTTCCCCCAAAGATGTCTGTGTCCTAATCTCTAGAACTTGTGAATATGTTATATTGCATAGCAAGAGGGAATAAAGGTTGCAGATGGAATTAAGGGTAATAAGATTATCTTAAAATAAAGAGGTTATCTTGGATTATCCAGGAAGCCCAATGTAATCACAAGGATCCTTTAAAGCAGAAGAAGGAGGCACAAGGGACTTCAGAGTCAGAAAGAGATTTAGAGATGCGACGCTGCTAGCTTTGAAGAAGGAGAAAAAGACAACTAGGCAAGGAATGCTGGCAGCCTCTAGAACCCAGAATACCTAGGAATTGGATTCTCCCCTGGGGCCTCCATAAGAAACACAGCCCGCATGACATCCCTGGCTTTAGCCCCTTGGATTCATTTTGGATTTCTGACCTCCAGAACTATAATAAATTTATGTTGTTTTAAGCCACTAAGTTTGTAGTGATTTGTTACGGTAGCAATAGAAAATGAATATACACACCAAGCCCTTTTTTTTCCCCCAGAGGTAGAATTTGGTGATTCATCAGTTGATATAACACCCAGTGCTCATTACATCAAATGCCCTCTTTAATGCCTATCACCCAGTTAACCCATTCCCCCATCCACCTCCCCTCCAGCAACCCTCAGTTTGTTTCCTACAGTGAAGAGTCTCTTATGGTTTGCCTCCTTCTCTGTTTTCATCTTATTTTATTTTGCCTTCCCTTCCTCTATGTTCATCTGTTTTGTTTCTTAAATTCCACATATGAGTGAAATCTGGTATTTATCTTTCTCTCTTATTTCGCTTAACAAATACCCTCTAGTTCCACCCATGTCATTGCAAATGACAAGATATCATTCTTTTTGATGGCTGAGTAATATTCCATTGTATAAATATACCACACCTTCTTTATCCGTTCATCTGTCAATGGACATCTGGGCTCTTTCCATTTGCCTATTTTTTTTTAAAGATTTTATTTATTTATTTGACAGAGAGAGAGACAGCGAGAGAGGGAACACAAGCAGGGGGAGTGGGAGAGGGAGAAGCAGGCTCCCCACTGAGCAGGGAGCCTGATGCGGGGCTCGATCCCAGGACCCTGGGACCATGACCTGAGCTGAAGGCAGACACTTAACAACTGAGCCACCCAGGCGCCCCTCCATTTGCCTGTTTTTTGCCTATTATGGACATTGCTGCTATAAACACTGGGGTGCATGTTCCTCTTCGAATCACTATGTTGGTATCCTTTGGATAAATACCTAGTAGTGCAATTGCTGGGTTGTAGGGTAGCTCTATTTTTAACTCTTTGAGGAACCTCCATACTGTTTTCCAGAGTGGCTGTACCAGTTTGCATTCCCAACAACAGTGTATGAGGGTTCCCCTTTTTCCACACACTTACCAACATCTGTTGTTTCCTGAGTTATTAATTTTAGTCATTCTGACTGGAATGGGGTGGTATCTCACTGTGGTTTTGATTTGTATTTTCCTGATGCTCAGTGATGTTGAACATTTTTTCTGTGTCTGTCGGCAATTTGTATATCTTCTTTGGAGAAATGTCTGTTCATATCTTCTGCTCATTTCTTAACTGGATTGTTTTTAGGTGTTGAGCTTGGAAATCCTTTATAGATGTTGGATACTAGTAACCCTTTATCTGGTAAGACATTTGCAAATATATTCTCCCATTCTGTAGGTTGCCTTTTAGTTTTGTTGACTGTTTCCTTTGCTGTGCAAAAGCTTTTTATCCTGATGATGTTCCAATAGTTCATTTTTACTTTTGTTTCCCTTGCCTTTGGAGACATGTCTATCAAGAAGTTGCTGTATCCAAGGTCAAAGAGGTTGCTGCTTGTGTTCTCCTCTAGGATTTTTTTTATGTGAGAGAGAGAGTGAGAGAGAGAGAGAGCATGAGCAGGGGGAGAGGCAGAAGGACAAGCAGACTCTCCACTGAACAGGGAGCTCAATGTGGGGCTTGATCCCAGGACCCTGAGATCATGACCCGAGTTGAAGGCAGACACTCAACTGACTGAGCCACCCAGATGCCCCTCCTCAAGGATTCTGATGGATTCCTGTCTCACGTTTAGGTCTTTCATCCATTTTGAGTTTATTTTTTTGTGTATGGTGTAAGAAAATGTTCCAGTTTCATTCTTCTGCATGTAGCTGTCCAATTTTCCCAACACCATTCGTTAAAGAGACTTTTTCCCCCCATTGGATATTCTTTCCTGCTTTGTTGAAGATTAGTGGATCATAGAGTTGAGGGTCCATTTCTGGGTTCTCTATTCTGTTCCATTGATCTATGTGTTTGTTTTTGGGTCAGTACCATACTGTCTTGATGATTACAGCTTTGTAATACAGTTTGATGACTGGAATTGTGATGCCTCCAGTTTTGGTTTTCCTTTTCATGATTCCTTTGCTATTTGGGGTCTTTTCTGGTTCCATACAAATTTTAGGGTTGTTTGTTCCAGCTCTACACACAAAGCTTTTGTCAAATGTGATTTTCATCCGTTGTTCATCATTAGCTAGAACATTATTCCATGAGGGGTTGCAAAAAAGTGTTTTTTCTAGTTCCATCATTACATCAACATTTTCTAGTTAAAATTCTTTTGTAAGAAAAAAACCTTTCCTCATCAACCAAGGCTGTTTGGTTACATACAATTTGCCATACAGTTTGAATAGGAGAGGCAGGCTAAATGCTTGATTGTTCCCCATTAATTGCCAATAGTCAGATTTAGGAGTGGGTACAATTGCTATGTCCAAGGGTGATAAATGCACTGTTACAAAATATTATTATGATATGTGTGACCTCAGTCAGGATATGTAATTTCTCTAAGCCTTATTTTCTTCATTTGCATGAAGGAATAATAGTGGTCTTACTTCATAGTGTGCTGTGAGGATTAAATGATGATGATGCTGATGATAAATATATTTATGCACCTAATAACATATCTTCAAAATATATGTAGCAAAATCGACAGAACCTAAGAGTGAAACAGACAGTTCTACAGTAATAGCTGGAAATAAAATACTTCACTTTCAATAATAGATAGAAAAACCAGATAGAAAATAAGCAAGGAAGTGTTAAATAGAAATGAAATTCTGATATATGTTACAACATGGATGAACCTTACAAACATTATACTAAGTGAAATGAGCCAGATACAAAAGGATAAACATTGTATGATTCCACTTATATGAGGTACCTAAAATAGCCAAATTCATAGAGACATAAAGTAGAAGAGTGGTTACCAAGAGCTGGGGGGGTGGTGAGGAATGAGGAGTTAGGGAGTTAGTGTTTAATGGGTCCAGAATTTCAGTATGGGATGATGAAAAAATTCTGGAGATGAATAGTCATGATGTTTGCACAACAATGTGAATGTACTTAATGCCACTAAACTTGATATCACTTAATGAACTTAATGTCACTTAAATGAATAAACTTAATACCTCCTAAAATAGTTAAAGTGGTAAAATTTTTGTATACTGCAATAAAAATAAATTTTTAAAAATACACTACTAATAACAATATAGACATTATATTCTAGGCACTGTTATAAGCACTTTCATAATATAAACACACTTACTTAGTATATAAATAATACACTTGGCATAAAGCTTGGCACATAGAAAGTGCTTAATAAATCATAGCTAGTAATAATAATAATGATAATAATAATTGCTGTTTGTTGATTATAGCAATCCCCATTTTGAAAATCTGAGACTGAGGCCTGGGGAGTTTAATGGACTTGTCCAAGATCATTAAGCATGAAATTTATGGTTCAAGGCCTTCTCTGGCTGCTAGATTCCTAAACCTTCAGTTTCCTACTTTTCTGCTCCCCATGAATTATTGAATTTCCAGCCAGCAACTGATAATGATGGAAAAGATAGAAAGAAAGAAATCCATCAATGCCAACAAATAGTGGTTAACAACCAAGATTTTCAGTGCAAGAGAAAATTATAAAATCAGAGGATTTGTACATGAAAAGATATTCAATGTCATTATCATCAGGGAAATGCAAAAGAAAACTACAATGGATGCTGTTATCCAACCACTAGAATGACTAAAGCAAAAAAGAGTAATAACATCAAGTATTGGCAAGCTTGTGGAATAATTAGAATTTTCATTGCTGGGTGGGAATGCAAAAATAGTTCAATTACTTCTTAGATATAGTTTGGCAGTATCTAATAAAGTCAAACACACATGTATCATATTTCCCTGAGTCCCACTCTTAGGTATTTATTCAAGAGAGGTAAAAACATATGTCCACATAAGGACGTGTACTGAAATGTTTATAGCAGCTTTATTCATAACAGCCAAAAGTTGAAAACAACCCAAATGCCCATCAACTGGTGAATGGATAAACAGATGGTGGTATATCCATACGCTATAATACTAATTCAGCAACAAAAATGGATGCAATATTAATATATGCAAAAATATGGATGTATCTCAAAAATATGCTAAGAGGTAAAGCACAAAAAACTATATGTCATATGATACCACTTACATGAAATCCTAGAAAAGGCAAAACTGAAGTGACAGAAAGCAGATCAGTAGTTGCTGGAGGTTGAACGAGGAGGAATCAACTGTAAAGAGGCATAGGGAATATTTTAGGGTGTTGGATTTTACACAGTTGTGTCCCAAAATGAGTTAAATTTATTGTATGTAAATTATACATCCATAAGTTATTAAGAAATCAAACGAGTTAACTAAAACTCTAATAACATTAACTAAAATTGGAAATGTTAGTATAAACTCATGACTTTTTAAAAATTCAAACTGTGGGAAGAGCCAAGATGCCCTTCAACAGACGAATGGAGAAAGAAGATGTGGTCCATATATACAATGGAATATTACTCAGCCATCAGAAAGGATGAATACCCAAATTTTGCATCAACGTGGATGGAACTGGAGGAGATTATGCTAAGTGAAATAAGTCAAGCAGAGAAAGTCAATTATCATATGGTTTTATTTATTTGTGGAACACAAGGAATAGCATGGAAGACATCAGGAGAAGGAAAGGAAAAATGAAGGAGGGGAAATCGGAGGGGGAGATGAACCATGAGAGACTATGGACTCTGAGAAACAAACTGAGGGAGGGATTTAGAGGGGTAGGAGATGGGGGGATGGGTTAGCCTGGTGATGGGTATTAAGGAGGGTGTGTATTGCATGGGGCACTAGGTGTTATATGCAAACAATGAATCATGGAACAGTACATCAAAAACCAATGATGTACTGTATGGTGACTAACATAACATAAAAAAAAGATTAAAAAAATTCAAATGTATTTATTCTGTCCAATGAAAAGGCCTAGAACTAATGATAATCTAGAGCAAAGAGCACTCCTATCACCCCAAATTTGGTCTCTAAATATTATTCCCTCACCATGATACTGTGGAGAACCAGGGCTCTTTAGAAAAATAGCCAATTCCAGGTCACAGGCTGGGAGTGTAGATGAGCCTGGGACACTTTTTTGTACTAGAAAGTAATTAAGCTATCAAAAAAAGTAACTGAGTCTGTCAAAAGCATAAAAGTTAGCAGGGGCTTCCCCTCACCAAAAAAGAAATAACCTGAGCATCAAATTAATATCGACTATAACTGATTGAAGCACATATGGCTCTGCCCTCATGGAGTATATCATCTGGTAGGGAGACATACAATGACCATGCAAATAGGCATACTGAATTAGGCAGACTAGGCCCAGCTATGCCTTAGTAATACCCCTAGATCTGCTTAGCATCATAAAAAAAAGAACAAGATACTATGAAATCAAAAGAACAGTCTTGGAAAAACAACAGAACTTAGAGAAATGAGAAATATAATCATTGAAATTAAAATCTCAGTGAGCAGACTAAATATCAGATTAGAAACAGTTGAAGAGAGAATTAGTGAACTGGTAGATCCAAGTAAAATACCCAGAATGTAAACATAGACACAGAAATGGAATACAGATTAAGAAACATGGAGGATAAAAGAAAATCTAATAAATTTCCAGAAGATGAAAATAGAGAGAATGAAGAGAGAGACAATATGTAAAGCAATTTTGAATAAGAATTTTCCAGAATTTATCAAAGACAGAAGTCTTCAGGTGTAGGAGCCTAAATATCTCAAGAAGGATAAACAGAACTGAATGTATGCATAAACATTGAAGTGAAACTGAAGGACCTTAAAATCAAAGATAACATTTGAAAAATAACAGCAAATAAAGAGATTAACCACAGAGGGTAACAATTAAAATAACTTTAGACTTACCAAAAGCAACAATAGAAGATGGCGGACAGTAGTATTATAATGTCAAAATACCTAGAGAAAATAGGTATCTACTAAAATTTTATTCACAGGTAAACCAGCATTCAAGAGTAAAGGCAAGATTGGGGCGCCTGGGTGGTTAAGCATCCAACTCTTGATTTTGGCTCAGGTCATGATCTCAAGGTTGAGACTGAGTCCCATGTCAGGTGCTGCACTCAGCACAGAGTCTGCTTGGGTTTCTTTCTCCCTCTCCCTCTGCCCCTCTCCCCCCATGCTCTCTCTTTCTTTCAAAGAAATAAAGAAATCTTTAAAAAAATAAAATGTTAACATATATATAGAGGGGGTGATTGGAGATAAAGATCTAAGTCATTGTTTTATATAAAGGAGGGTAAAGATATACTTTAACTTAAAAATAGATAGTCTTTAACTTTAGATTTTGTTAGGTCTGTATCTGTATTAAAATTTTGAAGGTAAGCAGAGGCTGCTGGGAAGATGGCAGAATAGGAGGATCCTGGGCTCACCTCTTGCCATATGGCCACCTAGAGAACACCTACATCAACATAAATAATCCAGAAAGCGACCCGAAGACTGGTAGATCAGACTCTCCGCAGCCCAATGTAGACAAGAGGCCACAGCAGATCCACCCCCTCTGATCGCTCTTGGCAAGATCCCATCAAAGCAGTGCCACAAGCCTGACAATGTGCAAGCAGCCCAGACAAGGGCCAACACCGCTCCAAAGTGAGCGCTGCTCCAGGGAGAGGGGAAGATAACCACACACCAGTCTGACTGTGACCCTAGCAGTGGGCTGGGGGCAGGCAGCTGGTCTGACTGAAGGCCCCACCTACCAATAAAAGCTTCTCAGGGGACAACACAGGGAAGTGCCCTGCAGTTTGGTGCTACTTCATCTCTGGCAAACACCTGATCTTACTCAACTCAAGCCCAAGACAGCCCTGGACCAGCCCACTAACACCACAGGCACCAGACTCTGCCCACAACAGGCAGAGAGCCATCGCAGACTGGACTGAAGGCAAACACAGCTCCGCCACAATGACAGGACACCCCTATAGCAACACACATAGGAGACACCCCTGAAGCACCATTTTCTGGTGAAAAGGAGACACTGCACTGTGGGATACTACAGGACCTCTTCTTCATAAAGCCACTACTTTCAAGTGCGGGAGATGTAGCTGACTTTCCTAACACATAGAAACAGACACAGCAATAGACAAAATGAGGAGACAGAGGAATATGTCCCAAATGAAAGAGCAGAACAAAATCATAGCAAGAGACCTAAACAAAATGGAGATAGTAATATATCTGATAGTTAATTTAAAGTAATGCTCATAAAGATACTCGCTAGAATTGAGAAAGAAGTGCAGGACCTCCATGAGACCCTCCACCAAGAGATAGGAGACCTAAAAAAGAACCGATTAGAAATATTGAACTCACTAAATGAAAATAAAAATAGACCACCTGGAATAAATAGCAAACAAGAGGAAGTAGAAGAACGGATCAGCAACCTGGAGGACAGAGTAATGGAAAGTAATCAAGCTGAGCAGATGAAAGGGGGAAAAATATGCAAAATGAGAATAGACCCAGGGAACTCAGCCACACTGTCAAGCATAATAGCTGCATGATAGCATCCCAGAAGGAGAAGATTGAGAAAAGGGGCCAGAAGATTTATTTGAAGAAATAATAGCTGAAAAATTCCTGAATCTGGGGAAGGAAAGAGAAAATCCAGATCCAGGAGATCCAGAGAGCCCCCAATAAAACCAACCCAAAGAGGTCTGCACCAAGACACAAAGTAAATAAGATGGCCAAAAGTAGTGATAAAGAGAGAATTTTAAAAGCAGCAAGAGAAAGGAAAGCAGTTACATACAAGGGAAACACCATAAGACTATCAGTGGGTTTTTCAGCAGAAACTTTGCAGGCCGGAAGGGAGCGGCATGGTATATTCAAAGTTCTAAAAGGAAAAAATCTACAGCCAAGAATACTCTATCCAGCAAGACTTTCATTCAGAATAGAAGGAGAGAGAGTTTCCCACATCCTCGTCACACATAATGCCATCAGCCTGTGGGTCCCAAACTCACAGTCCAGCTGCCCTCCTGCCTGAATCAGCATGCACGGCCTGCTACCTGCTCAATGCCAGTCAACACCCCTTCACCTCAGACTGACAAGGACTCAAACTGACACTCTTCCCCTCAAATTCCAGCCCCTGTGCTCAAGTTTGTGCACAAAAGTGGGCATAATTATAACAGCAGAATGAAGCAATCCAAATAATGACACTAATTCTGTGGAATATATAGTGGATAAAAAGGAGTGTGCTAGGCTAAGAACATCTCCAACAAGGACATCAAAGAATAATGTATGCAGCATGATTCTGGTTAGTAAAAGAAACAAACCCAGAAAAAATAAAACCAGACAAAATCAGAGAGGGAGACAAACCACAAGAGACTCTTAATCATGGGAAAAAAACTGAGGGTTGCTGGAGTGGAGGGAGGTGGGAGGATGGGGTAATTGGGTGATGGGCATTATGGAGGGCACTGGATGGAATGAGCACTGGGCATTATATAAGATGATGAATCACTGAACTCTACCTCTGAAACTAACAATACACTTTATGTTAATTAATTGAATTTAAATTAAAAGAAGACCCCCCCAATAAATAAAAATTTGAAGGTAGCTCTAAGAATAGAAGAAGAGTGTATAATTTTAAAACAATTAGAGAAAAAGGAATAAAAAATACTCTATTAGAAGGCAACAGAGGAGAAAACAGAAGCATTAACAAAGTAGCAAATATAGGAAGCCCCCCCCCACAAAAATTAATTCAAGCATATCAGAAATCACCAAAATGTAATGGACTAACCACATCAGTTAAAAGCAGAAATTATCAGATTGGATTGAAAAAATATGGTCATATGCTTTTTAGAAGAGATGCTTTTAAAACATAAGGACACAGGTGAGGCATGTGCAGAATTTGCTACAGTTTCCTTTTGCAGTGCTGGGATCCAATCTGTCACCACATTAAGTCCACTCTGTTCTGTCACTGATTCGCCAAGGTATATTATCCCTAAAAAAAAGATTTACAACAGGAGGATTAGTGGGACAAACTACAGTGCTCACTACTATAGTTGACTCTGAGGTTGTAATTATAATTTATCACCTTCCATTCATTCAGGATTTCCCATTTGCTGAGCTTCATTCAGAACTTCTGCTGGTCTATATTCCTTGCCCTGGGGATAACCCAGACTTCCAACCCCAAGGGATCTTGGTCCCTAGTTACCTTGTTCTTGTAAGGCCATGATTGCTGCAATTGCTTTGTTTTGTTTTTTTATCACCTATCATGGAAGCATGAAATTCTGGACAAACTCCTTCCTGCTCCCATTATATAGCATCACTTCTGTTTCCTTATGATAATCAGGGTTAGTTACTCCTGCCAATATAAATCCCTTTTTGCCCAGAGGTCAAAGAATGAAGGATACAAAAGGACCAAAAGACAGTCATAGCTTTAGGTTCATCGGAGCACTTATGGTCCCTTAATAAAAACATTTCATCCCTGAACTCAGAATCCCTAACTATAAGAGACTAAAGTTGTGGGGAAGGCTAAAGTACAGAATTCCCAAGTAGGTCATAGCATTGGTGGCAAAGAAACCAGTCTTACTTCCAGCTCTTGGCTTCTGGGCCCATGTATTTTGACTTGTGGGATATAGTACCCTATAGAAATTCAAAATTGCTGTTCAAGAGTGGTCATAACTAGAACAGCCTTGGTAAGAGAGAGCCCATGACTTTGAGCCATATATAGCATCCATCTTTGCCACTCTGACAAGATGGTTCATGGGCCTATTGTATAATCACTGGGATGGCCAAAGATAGAGTTTGATGAACACCCATTAGATGAGTCATTCTATCGACCTAGTTATTCAGTGCCTCCTCTGGTGGATCTCTGAGGAGCATTAAATATGACACAAGTACCTTCACACTTCATGACCACTCCCATAGGTTGATCTAAATGCCTCTTCTTCAAACCTCTTTGTTTTTGATCTTTCATTTTTTTTTTCCCTCCAGGCCCCTGACTATCCATACAAGCCTTTTACCATTTCCTAGGAGTCTGTATGTAGCCTTACCTTTGTCCCTACCACACAAAATTGATGACATGTACTGCTTGAAGTTCTCCCCAGTGGGTGGGTTTCTTCTACTCCTATGTCATGGAGTCACCTGAAAATGGGTTGTAGTGTAGAAGTCCATTTTCTACTTGTCAAACATTTTGAGTCTACACATCCATGAACCAGGCCCAGGTTTTTCTCCTTTTATCAGCTGTTTGTTGTAAACTTCCTAAGAAGCCATAGGTGAAACTGATGGAGAGACCACGATGCTACAGAGATAGGAGACATTGAATTTGGGTCCCCTATTTGTATCTTCTGGACCTTATAAGGCCCAAATACGAAATGTACCATTTACATTGTATGATAGAATTGTTTGGCAGATCTGATAATATCTGGATCTTGATAAGCATCTCTGGTTTCATAGTCATCTAATGTTCTAGGTCAGGTGTTCAGTCTCTCCTAAGGCTTAATAGCAAGCCAGGAACTTGTCTTTGAATGGAAAATACTTCTCTGCTACAGAAATATGAATAGCATTCCTCCAGAATCCTAGAAGTCTACACTGAAACTCTTATTTGGGGGCTTGTCAGAGATTCCACATGGTCTTCTATCTACCATGGATACCTCTAACATCACTGAGTTTATTGGGCAGCTTTTACAACAACCCAAACCAGCTGTAGAGCCCTCTTAAAATAGGTAGCCTTCTAAGTCACCCAATAAATGGATTATAATAGTATAACACTAAGTGTGGGCTGTATCTAAAATCCAAGGAACCTACCAAGGGCTGTGCCTTTTTCTTAGTTATGGGAGATAAAATGTGCAATAACTTAGCCTTTACTTTGGGGTGATGGGATGTCCTATAATGCCCTATGCCATCAGACTGCTAAAAGTTGTTACTCATGTGGCAGGCCCCTTAATCTTTGTAGGATTAATCTCCTACTCTCTGGTACACATGTTTCTTTCCAAGGTATACATAGTACTTCTGCTCACAAGATCTGATTAATATGATGTGTTTAGTCTAGTGAACCGGTATAATGATGTTCTGTGGAAATGTCAAAATGACCGATGTTCCTTTGATTACACTGAGACAGAAAGGAGGATAATCATAGCCCTGGGGCAAAAAGATCAATGTGTATTGCTGTTCATCCTAGGTGAATGTGAAATGGAACTCTGAACTGCTTTTGATCTTCCTTTTAGAGGGGGATTGAAAAGAACACATTTGCTGCACCAATAAATCTATACCGAGCGTTGATAGATTCTAGTGAAATACCATATTTGGCATAACAGCTGTGGCTGGATCTGCCATTTGGTTAAGTTTCTGGTAGCCCACCATTTCCACCGTGATCTATTCTTTGCAGGGAATATAATGATAAATTAGAGAGGGATATGGTAAAAATCACCACCCTTGCATTCTTTAATTCACCAATGCTGGCACTAATCTCTGCCATTCTACTCATGCTGTAGCACTGCTTCTGATTCTTTCTCTTGTCCTGCGCAGGGGACAGTTTCAGGGGCTCTCACTAGACCTTTTCTCACAGGATGGATTCCATGTAAGATGGACTTGGGCCAAAACTCCATGTATCATCTGACTTCATCCATATAACTTCAATCCAACAAGTGAGCCATGATGGCATGTTGAGTCTTCTGGTAAGAAGTTCAGGCACTTTATTCAATAGCCCTCAAGACTTGGGTGTTCCCTTTTCTTCAGTATGTAATTAGTCTGGTAACCGGTTATAGGGTTTTTTTGGGGGCAGGGGGTAATATGTATTGTATATATTTGCTGTGGGATTTCTTGGTTCTTCCTCAAGGGGACCTGGCTTCTCCTTCAATTAATGGACTCTGGATCTGAGAACTGGCTCAAGTCTAGAAACTAGGCAAGGGATCATTATTTTCCATTAGGCCAACTGATTATCAGTTTTCTGCTTCTATGCTCTTGATATGTTTTTGGTTCATAAGTGAACACTCTAGATGGCTGCCCATCTGCCTCATCTCTGGAAACACTATGGTCTATTAGCCATCACCACATAACCCTGTGGGTCAGGGTCTCTGGTTACCATTCCAGTTTTTTGCCCATTCACCTTCCTTTCTTCTGATGTTTCAGTACCACTACCTGACCTCTGACCGTTCAGAATTCTTTCTGCCCATTGACACCAGGTGGCCCAGTTCCATAGCTGCATCTTTACCATCAAATTGGCTTATAGAGGAAAGTCACCACTGAGTTTTTTTTATAGTGCATTCCTTGTAATTTCCTAGTGCACAGAAAAGTATGTGTTCTCTAGCCCTCTTACAGAACTTAGTTGGTGGCTGTCTGGTCTTGCATCATAAATTCATTCAAGCATGCCCACTTCTTTGAACTTTCCGACCTCTTCCATAATACTCTGCCAAGGCAGTTATGGTATTTCTATCTCATTTACTGTAGGCTACTGTCTTCTCCAAGCTTCAAGGAACCACCCTAGCAATGTGTTAAGACTGGCTTTGAACATCCTTGCAAGGATGTGAAGTCTCAAGTGACAAGAACACCTACTTCGATAACTACTTCTTATCCAGCCTTATATTCTTCTTGCACCATGGCCCAGCCCCTCAAAATACATTCTTATATATAAGAATAGTTCCTCTGGTATGTATTAGTTAGTTCTTCTGGTATGTATTAGTTAGTTCCTATAGCTCTGATGATGAATAATCTGTTACCTCCCATGTAAGGGACTACATACCCATCAAAACATGCTGAGATCACACCACAGATTTTGACCTACATGTCATGGGTGGTGGGGTGGGGTGGGGGGAG